>NC_136058.1:418590394-419254394 GCF_964261635.1 Lissotriton helveticus | reverse complement strand
AGCTATTGCAGACTTAGATAGAGATATTTTTGATGCATCGCTCATCCCAGAGGAAGAGGTGCTAGCATATAAGGAACTAAGTGAGGCTGAGTACAGCTTATCAGTGGGTGAAAGGCAGCTTAAAAGCTCGTCACCGATATGGGTTGTACCTCACCTTGGTAATTTCTGCTTGAACGGTCTTGGTCGAAATCCGAGAGCTCAGTTTGGGGAAAGTGCGTGTACTGAGACATATGTCTTACCAACGCTCTCCTCCCCTGTCTTCCTGCCTGCCAAGGGTACCTACTTTGTATGTTATGATCGAGCCTATACGTGGTTACCTCATGATTTCTCGGGTACCTGCTATATTGCGAATCTTTTGCCTCCGACTTTCACTGTGGCCTCTGATTACCACAGAACTAGAATTGTGAGAGGTGTGGTTAGCAAAGAAGATACTGCCGGACAAGAAGCGGGAGACTTCTTTAAGGGTTTCCTACCGTTCTGGGGACCGATGGTTAATAGCAGGAACCTGAGGCAGTTAACTCGTGTAGTAGAATCAACTGCCAACATAACTGCAAGTGCCCTTGGTAATTTGACAGCCGAACTCCAGGCGGATAGACTAATGACGTTGCAGAACCGTATGGTTCTAGATATCGTTCTAGCAGATAGAGGTGGGGTTTGTAAAGTCATCCATTCGAGCTGCTGCGTATTCATACCTGATAACGCTCCAACGGTTTATCAAGCCATCTCTAAGTTGCACAAAATTTCGGAGTCCATACACGTGGATGAAGGAAATTGGACGCTTCTGGGATGGTTTTGGGGTCTGATATCGACTTGGGGTTGGAAGATTCTGATGATCGTAGGGGTTGTTGTGACATTTCTGTTCTCATGTTGTCTTTGTGTGCAATGTGGTCCTGCCTTATGTAGCCTTTGTGCTACGACGTGTATAAGACAGCCCGTTGTCACCAAAGAGGCATTGAAGGATAGAATAATGCATCAGCAACATCTAAATGATCTGATGAGTATCGAAATCGATTATGATTCCGACTAGTGCTTGCCTACATGAGGGCAAAAGGACCGTCTGAGGTTCCGTAAAATTATTACGGCGTTCTGGGCATTACCGAATATGGACGAGTTTGGTATCTACAAACCGTAAATGACGAGTTCGGCAAGTGTGTGTATTTTCGCTACGCTACCTGCCAGGGTTCGTCTAATATTACGTGTTCTTCACCTGAACCCTCGGGTTCCATTTTAGATACGGCATCCATTTTGTTTCTTGCCCTCACGTAGTCAGCGAGCAGGTAACTGTTCGCTCCTTGACCCTCTAGTTCCCAAGCCTTGCGGAAGACGCATATTCCTTTTTATGCGTCTTTATGGCCGGAGGAATGACACAGCGAAGGCAGATGGCCCAGCTTGAGGGTAATCTGGTCGTGCCGGCCTATTGTGACAGCCGTGCAGGAGATGGGATCCAACTCTTTGATCCTACGATCATGCTTCCGATATTACCCCCACACTCTTTTCTCTACACGTGTCTGTCTTCCTTGCAGCTGCTCTTGTCTCTTCTACTGGTCATTTACAACTCTAATGGGTATGCCTAATGGTGGGAAGATGTACTTTTACAGTTGGGAACCGACATTGTTACTGTAATTATGTTCCGGGATTCTGAACACATGAAAGCGACCCTTTTGAAGTTTTACTGTGGGAACTGAATTGTAACCTTTTGTCCACATGTTGTGCAATGGCAACATTTTGTATAAAAGAGAGCGACCTACATATGCAATTCGAAGCAGACTCGCAGAACCTACATGCCTATGTACTTCTTATGACTCTTGTTTCCCTGCAGTAATAAACACTTATCTTTGACGCCGAAGGAAGTGTCCCGTGTCTCTGTAGTTTGTGCGCCGAAACAGGTATCCCATGAAGGTTATAGGTGTTGTTCCCTGGCACCGCTGGTACTGTTAAAAGTCCAGTCCTTCACCCTGCTTACCTGCCTCTTCTGCCATACATTGACCTGTCAGGCCAGTGCAGCCCTGCTTACCTGCCTCTTCTGCCATACATTGAGCTGTCAGGTCAGCCCTGCTTACCTGCCTCTTCTGCCATACATTGACCTGTCAGGCCAGTGCATCCCTGCTTACCTGCCACTTCTGCCATACATTGACCTGTCAGGTCAGTGCAGCCCTGCTTACCTGCCTCTTCTGCCATACAATGACCTGTCAGGTCAGGTCAGCCCTGCTTACATGCCTCTTCTGCCATACATTGTGCTGTCAGGCCAGTGCAGCCCTGCTTACCTGCCTCTTCTGCCATACATTGAGCTGTCAGGTCAGCCCTGCTTACCTGCCTCTTCTGCCATACATTGACCTGTCAGGCCAGTGCAGCCCTGCTTACCTGCCTCTTCTGCCATACATTGACCTGTCAGGTCGGTGCAGCCATGCTTACCTACCTCTTCTGCCATACATTGACCTGTCAGGTCAGCCCTGCTTACCTGCCTCTTCTGCAATGCATTGACTTGTCAGGTCAGCACTGCTTACCTGCCTCTTCTGCCATGCATTGACCTGTCAGGTCAGCCCTGCTTATCTGCCTCTTCTGCCATACATTGACCTGTCAGGCCAGTGCAGCCCTGCTTACCTGCCTCTTCTGCCATACATTGAGCTGTCAGGTCAGTCCTGCTTACCTGCCTCTTCTGCCATACATTGAGCTGTCAGGTCAGCGCAGCCCTGCTTACCTGCCTCTTCTGCCATACATTGACATGTCAGGTCAGCGCAGCCCTGCTTACCTGCCTCTTCTGCCATACATTCACATGTCAGGTCAGGTCTACAGGCACTGCCAGACGGAAGTACAGGCCAGTGCAGCCCTGCTTACCTGCCTCTTCTGCCATACATTGACCTGTCAGGTCAGTGCAGCCCTGCTTACCTGCCTCTTTTGCCATACATTGACCTGTCAGGTCAGCACTACAGGCACTGCCAGATGGCAGTACAGGCCAGTGCAGCACTGCTAACCTGCCTCTTCTGCCATACCTTGAGCAGTCAGGTCAGTGCAGCCCTGCTTACCTGCCTCTTCTGCCATACATTGACCTGTCAGGTCAGCTCTACAGGCACTGCCAGGCGGCAGTACAGGCCAGTGCAGCCCTGCTTACCTGCCTATTCTGCCATACATTTAGCTGTCAGGTCAGCCCTGCTTACCTGCCTCTTCTGCCATACATTGACCTGTCAGGCCAGTGCAGCCCTGCTTACCTGCCTCTTCTGCCATACATTGAGCTGTCAGGTCAGCCCTGCTTACCTGCCTCTTCTGCCATACATTGACCTGTCAGGCCAGTGCAGCCCTGCTTACCTGCCACTTCTGCCATACATTGACCTGTCAGGTCAGTGCAGCCCTGCTTACCTGCCTCTTCTGCCATACAATGACCTGTCAGGTCAGGTCAGCCCTGCTTACATGCCTCTTCTGCCATACATTGTGCTGTCAGGCCAGTGCAGCCCTGCTTACCTGCCTCTTCTGCCATACATTGAGCTGTCAGGTCAGCCCTGCTTACCTGCCTCTTCTGCCATACATTGACCTGTCAGGCCAGTGCAGCCCTGCTTACCTGCCTCTTCTGCCATACATTGACCTGTCAGGTCGGTGCAGCCATGCTTACCTACCTCTTCTGCCATACATTGACCTGTCAGGCCAGCCCTGCTTACCTGCCTCTTCTGCCATGCATTGACTTGTCAGGTCAGCCCTGCTTACCTGCCTCTTCTGCCATGCATTGACCTGTCAGGTCAGCCCTGCTTATCTGCCTCTTCTGCCATACATTGACCTGTCAGGTCAGTGCAGCCCTGCTTACCTGCCTCTTTTGCCATACATTGACCTGTCAGGTCAGCACTACAGGCACTGCCAGATGGCAGTACAGGCCAGTGCAGGACTGCTAACCTGCCTCTTCTGCCATACATTGAGCAGTCAGGTCAGTGCAGCCCTGATTACCTGCCTCTTCTGCCATACATTGACCTGTCAGGTCAGCTCTACAGGCACTGCCAGGCGGCAGTACAGGCCAGTGCAGCACTGCTTACCTGCCTATTCTGCCATACATTTAGCTGTCAGGTCAGCCCTGCTTACCTGCCTCTTCTGCCATACATTGACCTGTCAGGCCAGTGCAGCCCTGCTTACCTGCCTCTTCTGCCATACATTGAGCTTTCAGGTCAGCCCTGCTTACCTGCCTCTTCTGCCATACATGGAGCTATCAGGTCAGCCCTGCTTACCTGCCTCTTCTGCCATACATTGACCTGTCAGGCCAGTGCAGCCCTGCTTACCTGCCTCTTCTGCCATACATTGAGCTGTCAGGTCAGTGCAGCCCTGCTTACCTGACTCTTCTGCAATACATTGAGCTGTCAGGCCAGTGCAGCTCTGCTTACCTGCCTCTTCTGCCATACATTGATCTGTCAGGTCAGTGCAGCCCTGCTTACCTGCCTCTTCTGCCATACATTGAGATGTCAGGTCAGCGCAACCCTGCTTACCTGCCTCTTCTGCCATACATTGACATGTCAGGTCAGCGCAGCCCTGCTTACCTGCCTCTTCTGCCATACATTGACCTGTCAGGTCAGTGAAGCCCTGCTTACCTGCCTCTTCTGCCATACATTGACCTGTCAGGTCAGCTCTACAGGCACTGCCAGACGGCAGTACAGGCCAGTGCAGCCCTGCTTACCTGCCTATTCTGCCATACATTGAGCTGTCAGGTCAGCCCTGCTTACCTGCCTCTTCTGCCATAAATTGACTTGTCAGGCCAGTGCAGCCCTGCTTACCTGCCTCTTCTGCCATACTTTGAGCTGTCAGGTCAGTCCTGCTTACCTGCCTCTTCTGCCATACATTGAGCTGTCAGGTCAGCGCAGCCCTGCTTACCTGCCTCTTCTGCCATACATTGACATGTCAGGTCAGCGCAGCCCTGCTTACCTGCCTCTTCTGCCATACATTCACATGTCAGGTCAGGTCTACAGGCACTGCCAGACGGAAGTACAGGCCAGTGCAGCCCTGCTTACCTGCCTCTTCTGCCATACATTGACCTGTCAGGTCAGTGCAGCCCTGCTTACCTGCCTCTTCTGCCATACATTGACCTGTCAGGTCAGCACTACAGGCACTGCCAGATGGCAGTACAGGCCAGTGCAGCACTGCTAACCTGCCTCTTCTGCCATACATTGAGCAGTCAGGTCAGTGCAGCCCTGCTTACCTGCCTCTTCTGCCATACATTGACCTGTCAGGTCAGCTCTACAGGCACTGCCAGGCGGCAGTACAGGCCAGTGCAGCCCTGCTTACCTGCCTATTCTGCCATACATTTAGCTGTCAGGTCAGCCCTGCTTACCTGCCTCTTCTGCCATACATTGACCTGTCAGGCCAGTGCAGCCCTGCTTACCTGCCTCTTCTGCCATACATTGAGCTGTCAGGTCAGCCCTGCTTACCTGCCTCTTCTGCCATACATTGACCTGTCAGGCCAGTGCAGCCCTGCTTACCTGCCACTTCTGCCATACATTGACCTGTCAGGTCAGTGCAGCCCTGCTTGCCTGCCTCTTCTGCCATACAATGACCTGTCAGGTCAGGTCAGCCCTGCTTACATGCCTCTTCTGCCATACATTGTGCTGTCAGGCCAGTGCAGCCCTGCTTACCTGCCTCTTCTGCCATACATTGAGCTATCAGGTCAGCCCTACTTACCTGCCTCTTCTGCCATACATTGACCTGTCAGGCCCGTGCAGCCCTGCTTACCTGCCTCTTCTGCCATACATTGAGCTGTCAGGCCAGTGCAGCTCTGCTTACCTGCCTCTTCTGCCATACATTGATCTGTCAGGTCAGTGCAGCCCTGCTTACCTGCCTCTTCTGTAATACATTGAGCTGTCAGGCCAGTGCAGCTCTGCTTACCTGCCTCTTCTGCCATACATTGATCTGTCAGGTCAGTGCAGCCCTGCTTACCTGCCTCTTCTGCCATACATTGAGCTGTCAGGTCAGTCCTGCTTACCTGCCTCTTCTGCCATACATTGACCTGTCAGGCCAGTGCAGCCCTGCTTACCTGCCACTTCTGCCATACGTTGACCTGTCAGGTCAGTGCAGCCCTGCTTACCTGCCTCTTCTGCCATACAATGACCTGTCAGGTCAGGTCAGCCCTGCTTACATGCCTCTTCTGCCATACATTGTGCTGTCAGGCCAGTGCAGACCTGCTTACCTGCCTCTTCTGCCATACATTGAGCTATCAGGTCAGCCCTGCTTACCTGCCTCTTCTGCCATACATTGACCTGTCAGGCCAGTGCAGCCCTGCTTAACTGCCTCTTCTGCCATACATTGAGCTGTCAGGCCAGTGCAGCTCTGCTTACCTGCCTCTTCTGCCATACATTGATCTGTCAGGTCAGTGCAGCCCTGCTTACCTGCCTCTTCTGCAATACATTGAGCTGTCAGGCCAGTGCAGCTCTGCTTACCTGCCTCTTCTGCCATATATTGATCTGTCAGGTCAGTGCAGCCCTGCTTACCTGCCTCTTCTGCCATACATTGAGCTGTCAGGTCAGCGCAACCCTGCTTACCTGCTTCTTCTGCCATACATTGACTTGTCAGGTCAGCGCAGCCCTGCTTACCTGCCTCTTCTGCCATACATTGACCTGTCAGGTCAGTGCAGCCGGATATATGACGATACAACGCATACTGTTACTCCGCATACCATTACAACGCGACTTTTACTCCGCATACCATTACAACGCATAGCGCCTTGGGGCGCTGGATAGTGGTAAGTTTAATTTTCTATTCCAACACCAGTCCCCGTGGACACTAGGGAAGGTGTTGGATAGAAAATTAAACTTATTCCCTATCCTAGAGCGCCCCCCAGCGCAATGCGTTGTAATGGTATGCGGAGTAAAAGTCGCGTTGTAATGGTATTGCGTTGTAACAATTGCGTTGAAACAGGTGTATACCGTGCAGCCCTGCTTACCTGCCTCTTCTGCCATACATTGACCTGTCAGGTCAGCTCTACAGGCACTGCCAGACGGCAGTACAGGCCAGTGCAGCCCTGCTTACCTGCCTATTCTGCCATACATTGAGCTGTCAGGTCAGCCCTGCTTACCTGCCTTTTCTGCCATACATTGACTTGTCAGGCCAGTGCAGCCCTGCTTACCTGCCTCTTCTGCCATACATTGAGCTGTCAGGTCAGTCCTGCTTACCTGCCTCTTCTGCCATACATTGAGCTGTCAGGTCAGCGCAGCCCTGCTTACCTGCCTCTTCTGCCATACATTGACATGTCAGGTCAGCACAGCCCTGCTTACCTGCCTCTTCTGCCATACATTCACATGTCAGGTCAGGTCTACAGGCACTGCCAGATGGAAGTACAGGCCAGTGCAGCCCTGCTTACCTGCCTCTTCTGCCATACATTGACCTGTCAGGTCAGTGCAGCCCTGCTTACCTGCCTCTTCTGCCATACATTGAGCAGTCAGGTCAGTGCAGCCCTGCTTACCTGCCTCTTCTGCCATACATTGACCTGTCAGGTCAGCTCTACAGGCACTGCCAGGCGGCAGTACAGGCCAGTGCAGCCCTGCTTACCTGCCTATTCTGCCATACATTTAGCTGTCAGGTCAGCCCTGCTTACCTGCCTCTTCTGCCATACATTGTGCTGTCAGGCCAGTGCAGCCCTGCTTACCTGCCTCTTCTGCCATACATTGAGCTATCAGGTCAGCCCTGCTTACCTGCCTCTTTTGCCATACATTGACCTGTCAGGCCAGTGCAGCCCTGCTTACCTGCCTCTTCTGCCATACATTGAGCTGTCAGGCCAGTGCAGCTCTGCTTACCTGCCTCTTCTGCCATACATTGATCTGTCAGGTCAGTGCAGCCCTGCTTACCTGCCTCTTCTGCAATACATTGAGCTGTCAGGCCAGTGCAGCTCTGCTTACCTGCCTCTTCTGCCATACATTGATCTGTCAGGTCAGTGCAGCCCTGCTTACCTGCCTCTTCTGCCATACATTGAGCTGTCAGGTCAGCGCAACCCTGCTTACCTGCCTCTTCTGCCATACATTGACATGTCAGGTCAGCGCAGCCCTGCTTACCTGCCTCTTCTGCCATACATTGACCTGTCAGGTCAGTGCAGCCCTGCTTACCTGCCTCTTCTGCCATACATTGACTGGTCAGGTCAGCTCTACAGGCACTGCCAGACGGCAGTACAGGCCAGTGCAGCCCTGCTTACCTGCCTATTCTGCCATACATTGAGCTGTCAGGTCAGCCCTGCTTACCTGCCTCTTCTGCCATACATTGACCTGTCAGGCCAGTGCAGCCCTGCTTACCTGCCTCTTCTGCCATACATTGAGCTGTCAGGTCAGTCCTGCTTACCTGCCTCTTCTGCCATACATTGAGCTGTCAGGTCAGCGCAGCCCTGCTTACCTGCCTCTTCTGCCATACATTGACATGTCAGGTCAGCGCAGCCCTGCTTACCTGCCTCTTCTGCCATACATTCACATGTCAGGTCAGGTCTACAGGCACTGCCAGACGGAAGTACAGGCCAGTGCAGCCCTGCTTACCTGCCTCTTCTGCCATACATTGACCTGTCAGGTCAGTGCAGCCCTGCTTACCTGCCTCTTCTGCCATACATTGACCTGTCAGGTCAGCACTACAGGCACTGCCAGATGGCAGTACAGGCCAGTGCAGCACTGCTAACCTGCCTCTTCTGCCATACATTGAGCAGTCAGGTCAGTGCAGCCCTGCTTACCTGCCTCTTCTGCCATACATTGACCTGTCAGGTCAGCTCTACAGGCACTGCCAGGCGGCAGTACAGGCCAGTGCAGCCCTGCTTACCTGCCTATTCTGCCATACATTTAGCTGTCAGGTCAGCCCTGCTTACCTGCCTCTTCTGCCATACATTGACCTGTCAGGCCAGTGCAGCCCTACTTACCTGCCTCTTCTGCCATACATTGAGCTGTCAGGTCAGCCCTGCTTACCTGCCTCTTCTGCCATACATTGACCTGTCAGGCCAGTGCAGCCCTGCTTACCTGCCACTTCTGCCATACATTGACCTGTCAGGTCAGTGCAGCCCTGCTTACCTGCCTCTTCTGCCATACAATGACCTGTCAGGTCAGGTCAGCCCTGCTTACATGCCTCTTCTGCCATACATTGTGCTGTCAGGCCAGTGCAGCCCTGCTTACCTGCCTCTTCTGCCATACATTGAGCTGTCAGGTCAGCCCTGCTTACCTGCCTCTTCTGCCATACATTGACCTGTCAGGCCAGTGCAGCCCTGCTTACCTGCCTCTTCTGCCATACATTGACCTGTCAGGTCGGTGCAGCCATGCTTACCTACCTCTTCTGCCATACATTGACCTGTCAGGTCAGCCCTGCTTACCTGCCTCTTCTGCCATGCATTGACTTGTCAGGTCAGCCCTGCTTACCTGCCTCTTCTGCCATGCATTGACCTGTCAGGTCAGCCCTGCTTATCTGCCTCTTCTGCCATACATTGACCTGTCAGGTCAGCCCTGCTTACCTGCCTCTTCTGCCAGTCGTGAAAGGTGGCTTCAGGCGTTGTACAAAGCTCTCTGGACAGTCAAGTGTTCCTTTCACTCAGAGCAGTGGGGCGTGGCCCAGTGTGTGGTGAGCTCAGAGCAGGCGTCACACTGCACTCGAGGCTGCCCTGCCTTCCTCGCAGCATCACATGGCTTCACTTCCCTTTCTGCAGCTAGAAAAGCTTTCACAACCCCCACCTCCCCCAGACCTCCAGCTGCAGAGCACGTGCAGCCCCCAGAGGGGGCCATTGTACCCCCTCCTCCCCAGACCTCCAGCTGCAGAGCACGTGCAGCCCCACGAGGGGGGGGGGCGGCTCCAGCTGCAGAGCACGTGCAGCCCCACAAGGGGGGCCGGCTCCAGCTGCAGAGCACGTGCAGCCCCACGAGGTGGGGCCGCCTCCAGCTGCAGAGCACGTGCAGCCCCACAAGGGGGGCCGGCTCCAGCTGCAGAGCATGTGCAGCCCTACGAGGGGGGGCCGGCTCCAGCTGCCGAGCACGTGCAACCCCAGAGGGGGGGCCGGCTCCAGCTGCAGAGCACGTGCAGCCCCACAAGGGGGGCCGGATCCAGCTGCAGAGCACGTGCAGCCCCAGAGGGGGGGCCGGTTCCAGCTGCAGAGCACGTGCAGCCCCAGAGGGGGGGGGGCGGCTCCAGCTACAGAGCACGTGCAGCCCCACAAGGGGGGCCGGCTCCAGCTGCAGAGCACGTGCAACCCAGAGGGGGGGCCGGCTCCATCTGCAGAGCACGTGCAGCCCCACAAGGGGGGCCGACTCCAGCTGCAGAGAACATGCAGCCCCACGAGGGGGGCCGGCTCCAGCTGCAGAGCACGTGCAACCCCACGAGGGGGGCCAGCTCCAGCTGCAGGGCACGTGCAGCCCCAGAGGGGGGGTCCGGCTCCAGCTGCAGAGCACATGCAGCCACAGAGGGGGGCCGGCTCCAGCTGCTGAGCACGTACAGCCACACGAGGGGGCCGGCTCCAGCTGCAGAGCACGTGCAGCCCCAGGGGGGGGCTCCAGCAACAGAGCACGTGCAGCCCCACAAGGGGGGGCCGGCTCCAGCTGCAGAGCACGTGCAGCCCCACAAGGGGGGGCCGGCTCCAGCTGCTGAGCACGTGCAGCCACACGAGGGGGCCGGCTCCAGCTGCAGAGCACATGCAGCCACACAAGGGGGGCCGCTTCCAGCTGCTGAGCACGTGCAGCCACACGAGGGGGCTGGCTCCAGCTGCAGAGCACGTGCAGCGCCACGAGGGGGCGGGGGGGCTCCAGCTGCAGAGCACGTGCAGCCCCACAAGGGGGGCCGGCTCCAGCTGCTGAGCACGTGCAGCCACACGAGGGGGCCGGCTCCAGCTGCAGAGCACATGCAGCCCCAGAGGGGGGGGACGGCTCCAGCAACAGAGCACGTGCAGCCCCAGAGGAGGGGCTGCCTCCAGCTGCAGAGCACGTGCAGCCCCATGAGGGGGGGGGGTCATTGGACCCACACGAAGAACAAAGTGTAATGGAACCAGCCCTGAACCTAATGTGATGAAGAATCTTTCTTATGGAACATTCCAAGCAGTTTATCCTCTGACACAATGTATAACTTTATGTATAGAAAAATATAGCATAGGCTGTAGAAAATAGGGATTATGGAATACAATATACAACTGAGCACAGAAATATATAATAACAGACTGTAATATGACAACATATGTTTCTCCAGAGGCAGCATGGAGAGTCTTATTTGGAAAGATTCTCGAGTGTAGGTTCTGGTTTTTGGGCAATCCCCTCTCTAGTTTTCTGATGCAACATTTGTAGCGCCCAAAAAACTCAAATAAATTAAAATACCGTATGAGAATATGTCCCAACATATCAAATAACATTTAGTACACAGCAACAGGAGATGGGGGGTAAAGGTGCATAACCAGGACAATGCACAAGGAGGCTGCAGGCAATGCCCTCTGATGGGAAGTAAAGGTGCATAACCAGGACAATGCACAAGGAGGCCTGCAGGCAATGCCCTCTGGTGGGAAGTAAAGGTGCATAACCAGGACAATGCACAAGGAGGCTGCAGGCAATGCCCTCTGATGGGAAGTAAAGGTGCATAACCAGGACAATGCACAAGGAGGCTGCATGCAATGCCCTCTGGTGGGAAGTAAATGTGCATAACCAGGGCAATGCACAAGGAGGCTGCAGGCAATGCCCTCTGGTGGGAAGTAAAGGTGCATAACCAGGACAATGCACAAGGAGGCTGCATGCAATGCCCTCTGGTGGGAAGTAAAGGTGCATAACCAGGACAATGCACAAGGAGGCTGCAGGCAATGCCCTCTGTTGGGAAGTAAAGGTGCGTAACCAGGACAATGCACAAGGAGGCTGCAGGCAATGCCCTCTGCTGGGAAGTAAAGGTGCATAACGCAGTACAATGCACAAGGAGGCCTGCAGGCAATGCCCTCTGGTGGGAAGTAAAGGTGCATAACCAGGACAATGCACAAGGAGGCCTGCAGGCAATGCCCTCTGCTGGGAAGTAAAGGTGCATAACGCAGTACAATGCACAAGGAGGCCTGCAGGCAATGCCCTCTGGTGGGAAGTAAAGGTGCATAACCAGGACAATGCACAAGGAGGCTGCAGGCAATGCCCTCTGTTGGGAAGTAAAGGTGCATAACGCAGTACAATGCACAAGGAGGCCTGCAGGCAATGCCCTCTGCTGGGAAGTAAAGGTGCATAACGCAGGACAATGCACAAGGAGGCCTGCAGGCAATGCCCTCTGTTGGGAAGTAAAGGTGCATAACGCAGTACAATGCACAAGGAGGCTGCAGGCAATGCCCTCTGCTGGGAAGTAAAGGTGCATAACTAGGACAATGCACAAGGAGGCCTGCAGGCAATGCCCTCTGGTGGGAAGTAAAGGTGCATAACCAGGACAATGCACAAGGAGGCTGCAGGCAATGCCCTCTGTTGGGAAGTAAAGGTGCATAACGCAGTACAATGCACAAGGAGGCTGCAGGCAATGCCCTCTGTTGGGAAGTAAAGGTGCATAACCAGGACATTGCACAAGAAGGCTGCAGGCAATGCCCTCTGGTGGGAAGTAAAGGTGCATAACCAGGACAATGCACAAGGAGGCTGCAGGCTATGCCCTCTGGTGGGAAGTAAACGTGCATAACCAGGACAATGCACAAGGAGCCTGCAGGCAATGCCCTCTGCTGGGAAGTAAAGGTGCATAACTAGGACAATGCACAAGGAGGCCTGCAGGCAATGCCCTCTGGTGGGAAGTAAAGGTGCATAACCAGGACAATGCACAAGGAGGCTGCAGGCAATGCCCTCTGTTGGGAAGTAAAGGTGCATAACGCAGTACAATGCACAAGGAGGCCTGCAGGCAAAGCCCTTTGTTGGGAAGTAAAGGTGCATAACCAGGACAATGCACAAGGAGGCTGCAGGCAATGCCCTCTGTTGGGAAGTAAAGGTGCATAACGCAGGACAATGCACAAGGAGGCCTGCAGGCAATGCCCTCTGCTGGGAAGTAAAGGTGCATAACGCAGGACAATGCACAAGGAGGCTGCAGGCAATGCCCTCTGCTGGGAAGTAAACGTGCATAACCAGGACAATGCACAAGGAGGCCGCAGGCAATGCCCTCTGGTGGGAAGTAAAGGTGCATAACCAGGACAATGCACAAGGAGGCCTGCAGGCAATGCCCTCTGATGGGAAGTAAAGGTGCATAACCAGGACAATGCACGAGGAGGCTGCAGGCAATGCCCTCTGGTGGGAAGTAAAGGTGCATAACCAGGACAATGCACAAGGAGGCCTGCAGGCAATGCCCTCTGCTGGGAAGTAAAGGTGCATAACGCAGTACAATGCACAAGGAGGCCTGCAGGCAAAGCCCTTTGTTGGGAAGTAAAGGTGCATAACCAGGACAATGCACAAGGAGGCTGCAGGCAATGCCCTCTGTTGGGAAGTAAAGGTGAATAACGCAGTAAAATGCACAAGGAGGCCTGCAGGCAATGCCCTCTGGAGGGAAGTAAAGGTGCATAACCAGGACAATGCACAAGGAGGCCTGCAGGCAATGCCCTCTGTTGGGAAGTAAAGGTGCATAACCAGGACAATGCACAAGGGGCCTGCAGACAATGTCCTCTGGTGGGAAGGCCTTCAAGTAGCCACCGTGCACGTGCACCTAATGTGCTGGATTTACCGGCACTATGAGGAACCCACTCGCTTGTGCAAAGCTTTAAGTGGAAAGAGACCAATAACAAACATATCTTTCAGCCACACAACACCTTTGAAACTATGCCACCTCTGCACCGACCGCCACGTACACATCATGCGTGACTCCTGCAGACTTCAGGGCACTTATGAAGGGGTGAGACAAGGCTCTTTCTATGGCCAGAGGAGTGGTCATAGAAGCATCAGTTATCCAACAGGAGCCGGGCATGTCTTCTAATACAAAGCCAGATCTTTCCCTATTTGAGTTTTTTGCAAGATACAGCTTTACAGAAATAAAGATAAAACTTCAGCGATTTACAGGGACAATAAAGTAAAAAAAAAATTTAAGTTGTGTCAGTTAAAAGTATCACTACCTTAAAAAAATATTAAATAATTAGGAAAATGCTTGAACAGGAACCTAATTCTGCAATCTTTAGAGGAACCCTACCTATGTTCCTCACCACCAGCGTGGCACGTCATCAGAATCCCGTGTGGACTCAGGGTACAGGTATAAAGGGACACTGCACTCTGGGGTGTGTGGACTGACCGACACCACACAGCCAAGGAACCTTATGTGGAAACTGGCTTAAACCAAAGGTGCCTCAAAGATAAAGGCAGCAGAGATATTTCGAAGCGCTTTGAAACATCTGCACTGGGGCCAGTGACACTATAGAAAACAAAGGAATTAATAAATGAATCTATAAAATGACCCTTGAGCAAGATGAACATAGCGACAATAAACATGGCTCCCAACACTAGCGGTAAGTGGCTCTCTTGTTGCAATCAGGCAAATTCAGCCACAAAATGGGAGAACCCTTGCACGTAGCGACTGACAGTAGTGTTGACTCGAGAACCTAAGTTTAGAACCCCAAAGATTCCGATGCCAAAAAAAGACATTATTTGAGTGGTAGTTTGTACCCTCCCGTCAACCCCCTCACTTATAATTGATACTTACAGGGGTGAGGGAAAAACCGACACAGTGAGCAAAACTGCAAAGACTGAATGCACTGTGTACAAATGGTCTATATGCACCTCCATCATGTCTGCTGGGTAATGTCTGATTTGCTTCTTCTACACTTATTCATACTCCCCTCATCTCCTCTCTCTATCCTTATCCTACCAACAAAGGGGAAACCAGCCCAGGTGTTTGACATGAACTACTTACATTGTATTCTTACAGGCTGGTAACCTACAGAGCGATTCCCGTCTGTATTTATGTATGTGTACAAATTCCATAAATAAATGATAATAAAAAAAAATACTTGCCAAAACTCAGATTTTGCGAAAACGAAACAAAATGGGTTCTTTTTTCCGGAGATCGCGAGATGATTCCTCGCATCTACATTTGACGTCATTTAAGGGCATCTCTGTATTCGCCCAAAAGCCCTCCATTACAGATATGAAATATCATTCATGTTTTCTTTTAAGGTGCGAACCATGTACAATCTGAAGTTTTTTCGCCTTCTGGTGCAAACTGAGCGGGGCCTGGTGCAAACTGAGCAGGGTCTGGTGCAAACTGAGCGGGGTCTGGTGCAAACTGAGCGGGGTCTGGCACCTGCTCTAAGGGGAGAGAAGTAGCGGGGTCTGGCGCCTGCTCTAAGGGGAGAGAAAGAGTGCGGAGTGCGGGGTCTGAGCTCACTGAAGGCACCTCTTTGCAGCCGCTGTTTTAGCACCAGGATACGACTCCAAAAGCAGTCACGGTCCCAATGATGGAGCGTAAAGCACAGCAGGCGTGCTCTGGACACCAGGCCTTCGGCAGCTTGAGATATTCTCAACTTTCTCTGCGCAGACACCGTGGGATGAGCTAGAGGTGAGGCAAACGGTAGTCAGGCCAGCGGAAACACCTGTGTGACGGGCTGGGAACTAGGCCTGGGCGGTAAATTCCTTTCCACTTGTGGAATGTAGATAATTTCGCGTTCCGCGGAGAACGCGAAATTGCCCAAAATTCTGCGTGAAATTGTCTGCTTGTTCGCGTTCTCAAATGCGTGTTTGCGAGATATTTTCCCCCGAGCACGCCAATAGCGATTAGGAACAGTAAAAAAGCATCACGAACAAGCAATTCCACGGAATTTCTGCATGTTCGCGGAGATTTTTTACTATTTTGTGGAGATTTGCGTAACGCGATTCCGCAAATTCCGCTTAGCCCTACTGGGAACCCGCCCTGACACCGAGGCGCCACCGCACAACCAGATCGCGGGAGATAAAAGATGCCAAAATGGGTCTCGAGGCGGAAAGGTGGGAGGTGGCATGCAGTGGGGGGTGGCACGGCGGTGGGGGTGGCACGGCGGTGGGGGGTGGCACGGTGGACTGGAATGAAGCGCGTTTGACAGCTCCATTGTCGGGCACAGAGATGAATTCAAAGCTATGCATCCGCTGCTGGGTAAACAACAAGCCACATTTTCAAAGCACAGAGCCAAACTGGCTGAGTTCCAGTGCTTAATTTGTAAAACATCAAGTACCAGGGCTCTGACCAGGAAGCCACTGCAGCTTGCACCACCCATCGCCCTTGTCATCACTACCAAAACAACATGTAAATGCAACAGTTCTGATTATTCCAGGTCCCCAAAGCTAAAGGAATGGCTGGGTAGGCAGGTATTAGATTAGATGAGCAGTTCCACCATGTGGTAGATTGTTCTAAGTATGGTGTTGACAATTAGGTGCCGTGCTGAGCACCGGAATCCAATTAAGTGCTGGGGCTGAGCACCTGAAAGCACCGGCTCAAATTAATCACTGCAGAGTTTCCGCTCGCCCTCTCTCTTTCCCCACCCTAAAAAGCTGGGCTGCACACTTCAGGACGCCGCGCTAGTCTACGTGAGGCCACTCCGTCCTCCTAGAAGGGGGCCCGGGTAGTGGTAGTGACAAAAGGCACCTGCTTCCCTGAAAAGGAGAAGTCCATCAGACCTTGCAGGTCTGATCAAGAAGCCCACTTCGAATCCTGCATGGGTTGCCTTTGCCAAGGCTTGTTGACTCCAATCCGGAAGCCGACACCGCCGACAGTGAGATCCTTTGTGGGACAGTCCGTGCCCAGCTCCTGGTCATCGTCTACATCTCCTGGTCCACGTGGCAGCAGAGACAAGCTTTATGACATCGCCTGATTGCTTCCCTACATCGCCTGGTTCCTTCCTGGTTCCATCCCGGGCACTGGCTAGTGACCCAGACTCTGTCCCCTCTGCTTTCAGGTACTCTTCTTCCTCGATCCGCCCTTGGATCCAACCGGACATTTCTCTCCTGGTCGCCTGCAGCATCTTTCTCCAAGGCTCCATAGGAATCCACGACGAAACCCGACACACTTTGGGACCTATGCACCCGCTGCCTGTGGGTGAGGTAACGCGAGTACTTCGGTGCTCCTGTGAAGATTGACTATACTAGAGTCCTAGTTTCACGTAGCTTTTATCTAGTCCAGTCGGAAGTGACCTAAAAGAACTAGTTTCCAATTCTTTTGTTCCGATTCTAACTCTATGTGAACCCGTGTGTGTGTTCAGACACTGCACACGCATCCCCTCCTGCTCCCTATCCTTTGGTAGTACAGCGTAGCCCCAGCGATTCTCCAGGCCCTAGGACTATCCTTTGTTCGTGACGTGGTTCTTTTACCACTATTTTAGTATATGGTTCGAAGTTCCCCTAGGGCATTACTGTATATTGTGCAACTTATTTATTTATTTATTTATTTATAAGCTTATATAGCGCTAGACTCGACTCCTGAAGGAGTATCTCTGCGCTTTGCTCACCCAGCAGGTAGTAGGCATAATGCTCACCAAATCAGAGGCAGGGGATATATTAAAACAAAAAAGTCTTCAGCATTTTTCTAAAGGCTAGGTGATTGGTACACAGTCTGAGAGACTTATTGTATGTTGATTGAGTATCTTGTTATGTGCTTGTGCCTCTGACCTCATAAAGAGTTCAGAGGATTAATTTAGTAATACATACATATATTTTATATATATAACCTGTGTGGTGTCCTTTCACTTGGTATTAAAGGGATTGAATATGGTAAAACATCTGGCTTCACATGCCCTCTTGAGTTTAGCCTAAGACTACTCTGTCCATGCTACCACTAGGATAGCTGGTCTATAAGGTTGACTTTACAACCATCACCATAAGGGTTGTTTGGACTAGTGCAAGGTGCTCACTAGAATAGTTAATATCATATACCAGGCCAACTTCTCACAATCAGCATCAATGGCATTCCTGTATTCACCCCCTGTCTCAATGAATCGGTCACGGCCAGGAGCGCAGTCTCTGTACTGTACCCTGGGCGAAGGCCAGATTGTGAGGGATGAAGATTATGATTGAGTTCAAGATAGCTGTTTATTTATTAGGCCTTCCAGCTGTTTGCCCAGAAGGGGTAACAAGGATATTGGGCGATAGTTGCCGAGAGTTTTTGGTGCAGCGTTGTTTTTTTTAATTTAATATGGACCGTACGCATGCTGCCTTCCACTCTGTCAGAATAATGCCTGATTTGGAGCAATTAAAGCTCTCTTGGATCTTTGGGGCACAGCAGGTAGCTAGAAGGGATATTATTTTAAGACAGAGACCCCGGGGGGGGGGGCAGACTTAGCTGCATCCAAGGAGCTGTGTATTTCCTCTACAGTGATAGGCTGAAAACTGTCTAGCGTGTGGAGGGTTACTTTTGGCTGCTCTCGTTTAGAGATGGTTTTTCCTGGAAGAAATTCGGCACAGAGTCAGAGTTCTTGGGATTCCACAGGAGATTGAATGCATGCTTGTGGGAGATAAAATCGCGAACTATATTAACAAGCATTGGCATAGCCAATAGGTCTCGCCTTTGAGACCTTATAAGTATTTAGATATGCAGCACAATGTCCTTGGTGCAACAACATTCACTGTTGCATGGCTAAACACTTATAAGGTCCCAAAGGCGAGACCTATTGGCTATGCCAATGCTTGTTGTGCATAAAAATAGTGCTAGGTGAGTGTGTGTAGGAAACAGCAAAAGGGCTGCAACTTAAAGAATGCGTCCATCCTCTGTGCAGCATGCTGGTACCAGTGCGTTTCACACCACTAAGGGTAGGCAAGTGAAAAGACAACTCATAGCCAATATTCCATACATCCTTTATGCAGTGCCGTATCCCTACATATCACCATAATTCTGAAGTTGCTCAAACGTTGTATTACTAAAGAGTCAATGTGCAAAACATCTAATGTTGCCTCTGAGTATTTGTTTCAAAACCAGAAGGGTGGCGGGGGCTCCATTCAAGCTTACGCACTCGGAAGGCAGTATGTGAAATATTACTGTTTCACAAGCGAAGTTACACTACAAGGGATTAAACTGATGGCAAAACAGCAACTGCCTGCTATAGCAATCAATACCTTGAAACTTCTCACAAGGGAGGGGTAAAGGGTAACTGGGAAGAGCTGGTTACACATTCATATGCCAGAGGACGCCGCTCAAACCCGTCCTGCCCAGGATTTCCAAACAAAGACTACAATTACGAAAGCTTTGGGGGCTTCTTAAATATTTGGACATCAGCTGGCAATTCTACTTTAAAAACGAGAGGTAGTAGGTGAAACTCAAGTTGCAGTGCTACTCTCACAGTCTATGTCCCCACGAGGGACAGTGTGTTGGCGTCATTTGTTGCTCGCTCTCGATGACATTGTGCTGCGGTGCAGAGGGTTAAAGCGTGCTCTGACACCGAAGTCTGGCCGGAGCATACAATACTAAAAGATAAGGTGGCCATAAAGCGTGCAACGTAAGCAAACAGTAACATCAGCTGGGTCCATGGAACCAATGAAAACAGGAACAAGCACCAGAAAATGTCTACTGTCTGAGGTGGCATTGGCTTAGTCGGAAATTAATTGCTCCTTGAAGAATTCACATCAGATGCTTCCGAAGTTAAGAATAACAAGCTAACGAGGATGGAGGGGGAGAAGGGAGGGGGGAGAAGGGAGGGGAAGGTAGGAGGGGGTTAGTGAGAGCAGACAGCAAGGGGGTGGAGGAGGCTTAATGAGCCATGACAGAGGCAGATGGCGGCTGCGCGCGTGCACGCTCACATGCACGCAAGCTTTAGGCCACCAAAAGCCTCTGGTGGCACTTTTAAAAGCCCCTTACTAAATGTCTCAAAGAGACAGCATGCGCTGTCTCAGGTGATACCTAAAGAAGACTTTGGGGGAGTTGTCGGCTCGTTCGATTTGATTAGTGAAAAAGCTCCCCTGCTACCAGATTTGATATTCTGATGATATTGAGACAGCACTTGTACTGATCCTTGTCTTGAGGCTCTTTCCTAATACGCCAGAATCTCTCTAAGATCTTGCATTTCGTTTTTTCTAGTTTTAGTTCTGGCGTGAACCACAGGGCTGATGGTCAGACCGTGATTTTTAAAGGGAACTGTTTCGTCCGGTGACTCTGTAAAGGCAGAGTTGAAGGAATTCAGCACTTCAGAGACCTCAGGGTTGTCATTTGGTGACTTGAGGTGAAAAGCATCGCTAATGGTTTCAGGACTAAGATTGTGTCAAGGTCTATGAGCATTGAATCGCGGCCTACTTTGTAGGGGAGTGAGGGGGCTGAACCTCAAATGTAATTAGAAAATGTACAGTCCGTGTAAGGGGAGTGGTGTCTTGCAGTCCAGCTGTTCTATGTTGGAAAAAATTAGATGTAGTGTGTGACCAGCTGTATGCGTCGGGCCATTGACTCTTTGGAAGAGTCCTTATGTTTCTAGGTTTATTAGAAGTTTCCTAACTTCCGGGATGGTATGTTCTTCCCCATGGAAATGAAAGTCACCTAGTAGGAAAAATGTATTTGAAGCTAGAACATGCATTGCTATCTGTTCTATCAAAGGGTGATTGAAATTGGTTTCTGGCCCGGGGCCGGTGGTAAATCAGTGCTCCATTCTACATTTCCATTGCGGACACTCTTATCTCAAAAATACCTAACTCAATCGAGTCAGTGCAGGTGGTTGAGACCCATGTCACATTAATTGTGTTTGTAAAAACTATGACAAAGCCTCCGCTCGTTTTTTTCCCCTCTATCAAGATGGATTAGTTTATAGTTATCAGGGATAGCTAGTGCGATGGTTGGGTGGTTGGAGGGGTTTAGCCATGTCTCTGTTAAGAAGCAAATATCCGATGACTGGGAGGAAATCACATCCCATATCTCGGTCGAGTGCTTGACCAGTGACCTAACATTACAAAGAAGACTATTTAGGGTCTGGGTAATTTCTCTAGTGGTATACCAGTTTCCTGGTCACTTTGGAACTGACAATTATTACAGGCCACCGGACCTTCTAGTGTGTGTGGATACCGGTTGATGCAGAAAAGCTGTAGTGGTGTGCTAGCCTTGTTCTGTGCTCTCAGCAGGCAATTACCTGATCTGATTGTTTACCTCAAAAGGTCCAGTGTTCCTGGCTGCTGGCGACGACTAGGCGCGGACGGGCGTAGACGGGCTTGCCTTTCGCATGCCAGCGGCACATCCGCTGCGCGTCTGTCCCGGCATCAGCTTTTATGGCCTCTCGGGAACAGTCCAGCCCGATCTGCCAAGCCATGTCTTCCCTGGACTGGAAAGAAGCATCCTGGGACCGGTTTCGAATTCATAATCCTCATCAGCCAGGCTATCTTGAATCCAGTGGTAGAGTGAGCAAGGGACCCACTTCTGGGCATACCCTGCCAACTTAGGGTGAAAAAGCGACCCATGAGGCACAAGGTCAGACTGATTTGCATATGGCTATGTCTGAACTGGGGTGGTAGAGTGAGTTAAAGAATGGTGATGGATTAAACCCAGATCAGTTGACTGGGGGTGAGTGTTTGATTTGCTCAAATGCTCCGTCCCTCATCCCTTTTGTTATTGCTTTGTTCACACACTGAAAAGACTGAAGAAAATCTTCAAATGACTCCCATGCAACACCAGAAGCCTGTCATCCACGCACTCATCACCAGTAGTCTGGACAACGGGAACTCTCTCTATGCAGAAATCATCAAACAGCTCACCAGAAGGCTGCAAACCACAATGAACGCAGCTGACAGACTCATCCTCACCCTCTCGCTCAGAACACATATCACACCACACCTGAGGGGACTCCACTGGCTCCAAATACAGAAGCAGCCACAGTTCAAACTACTCACCCACACACTCACGGCACTACACAAAAAAGGCCCTGCGTACATGAACAACCGCAACTCCTTCCGTCAACACCCTAGGTACCCCCCTCAGCCAGACTCATACTCAGACACATCACAGACATACACAGACACAGATCCGGAGGCCACGCCGTCTCATACATCGCTCCTAAAGCATGGAGCGACTTCCCTCAACACAGCAGAGCCTCATCCTCACTTCTTGAGTTAAGCAAGAAGTTGAAGACCTGGCTCTTCGAATGACTCTGCCCTCGATCACAAAATGGATGCTGCTGCCACAGACACAAGTCTGACCTCCTGCAGCTGGGGGAAACTCCAGCAAGGGAGGCCTGGACAATAGGTTTCCTGTCGAGGGAGGTGCCAGCACCTCCCCAGACAGCCAGTAGTGTATTTCGGGCAGGGTGGGTTAAATGGAAAGATGCTTTTCCAGACACTGCCTGGGGCACACAAGGTGCTCCATGCATAGGCCAGTTCAAACCAGTTGCTGGGGTACACCAGCCCCAGCTCTGGCGCGAAACTTTGTGATGCTGAGGTTCTGTTTAACTTTAACCAGGTAAAGCAGTAACATACATGTCTTCTCCCTCTAGAAGGGTGGAATGCTACCCCCGCCGCCAGAATTGGCAGGGGGTAGTATTCCAAAGCATTTGACACCTTACACAACATGTTTGATATAGCCAAACCAAAGTTTGCATTTACCCGCGAGGATTATAATGCACTTAAGAGTATATGGTATGGCTATATCATAGAACAGCTATAAGGAGATGGCTCCAAAAGCTGCAGAGGGGCTCAGCTCATGCCAGAGCACCCTCCCACATAAAACCAAGCACTCTGCCTCCAGCATTGTCGAGGCCTGCCATAGGAGTGACTTATAGGTGCATATGTGTCTATATATAAGCTTAAATAAAGGTATACTATATCAAAGTAAGGGGTGATTACAACACCTTACCCAAGCTGAGTGATAGGCCTGTGGTGTCAGTTTGGATGGCCAGCCAGGGGTGGCATAATACATGCTGCAGCCCCTGGTAGGCCTTGGATGCACTTATGTCCTGGGTACCTATGGTAAACTATACAGGGGCTCACAGAGGTGACCAAATACCCAATCTGGTATGTATCTAAAGTACATGGTATCAATTTAGAGAGAGAACAGCTGGGCTGTGGGTCTGATTAGCAGGCCCACAGCCACACTAAAGTAAAAAAAACAGTACATCACAGCAAAATGTGGGGGTAATCATAGGAAGCAGACCCTACTATCCTACACACTCTTTAACACCAATGATGCCCAAAAACACCCCTAGGGTCAGTAGGAAACCCCCCCAGGGCCCCCGGATAGAAGAGCCCAGCTCAACCCCAGGAACACTGGATAGAAGACCTCAGCTCAGCCGCAGGCTACCCGGATAGAAGAGCCCTGCTCAGTCCCAGACGCCCTGGATAGAAGAGCCCAGCTAAGCCCCAGGGGCCCACGGCTAGAATAGCCCAGTTCAGCCCCAGGGTCCCCCTGGATAGAAGAGCCCAGCTCAGCCCCAGAGGCCCCCGGATAGAAGAGCCCTGCTCAGCCCCAGGGGCCCTGGATAGAAGAGCCCAGCTCAGCCCCAGGGGCCCTGGATAGAAGAGCCCAGCTCAGCCCCAGGGGCCCACGGATAGAAGAGCCCAGCTCAGCCCCAGGGCCCCCGGATAGAAGAGCCCAGCTCAGCCCCAGGGGCCCACGGATAGAAGAGCCCTGCTCAGTCCCAGACGCCCTGGATAGAAGAGCCCAGCTCAGCCCCAGGGGCCCCCGGATAGAAGAGCCCAGCTCAGCCCCAGGGGCCCCAGATAGAAGAGCCCAGCTCAGCCACAGGGCCCCCCGGATAGAAGAGCCCAGCTCAGCCCCAGGGGCCCCTGGATAGAAGAGCCCAGCTCAGCCCCAGGGGCCCCAGATAGAAGAGCCCAGCTCAGCCCCAGGGGCCCCCGGATAGAAGAGCCCAGCTCAGCCCGGCTCCTGCAGAGATTCCCTCCAGGATTATTCAGTCTATTTCTACAAACACAGCAGAAGGTGCTGACAATCTCCTACCTGAGGAGAGACCTGTGCAGACATGTCCAGGCTCTCTCCTCCTCCTGGGGGCCGGGGGGGGGGGAGATCTGGGGTCTAAGGGGGGCAGCAGGGGCAGATCTGGGGTCTGTGAGAGTCTGAAGATGAACCACCTGACAGGGGTCCTTCCTCCTCTGCAGCAGGCTGAACACTCAATGGGAGACAGGATGTGATTTCAGCATCCGCTGCTCGTGCTGTATCTGCCCCCACTTACCCGGAAGAGGAAACCCTTCTCCCTTCCATTATCATCCAACCTCCCTGTTTCGTTCCCCCAGCGGGTCAGTTCAGCAGAGGTAGCTTCCTTCAGTATCTCTCGAACACTTTCCATAGGGTTATCGAACATTTTAGACTCCTCAACCCATCTAGCGGAATTTACATGCATTGGAGACATTTTAGATCTAGCAGTGTCTTTTGCTGTTTGGTCCGCAAAAGCATTCCCTTCTCCCACAGTATCCACTATGGCCTTGTGCACACAACATTTCATAACTGCTACCTTCCGAGGCAGAGCCAAAGGCATTAACAACCTTAAGATCAAAGGGCCATGGTATATTTGCTGGCCATGCGAAGTGAGGAACCCCCTTTCTGCCCACAATTTGCCAAAACTATGAGCCACACCAAAGGCGTACTGGCTCTCTGTGTAGATATTTACTTCCAGTCCTTCACTTAACTCACATGCTCGCAACAGGGCTATTAACTCATCTGTCAGCGCAGAATGATAGGGAACTTGAGATGTTTCAACTACAGTGCGCAGGGTAGTAATTGCGTACGCAGCTGTCGTTGTGCCATCTGGTAACTTAAAACAAGAGCCTTCCACATACAGCTTGTTCAGAAGTCTGCTTTTGCTATTACTGGGGAAGGTCAGGAGGGGTGACTCCCTTTTGTCCCGGTACATGGGAGTATCGTCCCGGCGCCTCCGAGAATGTGTTCATCTCCTTGAAGGCCAGATGCGACCTTGGGCCTCAGAACGAGGAGAGAACATCATGAATTCAGCTGTCTTGTATAACTCAACTAATTGGAGCCTGCTCGGCTACTTGACTAACAACACGTGACCACTGCCCGGGCCTAGTTCATGTAAAATGCAAGATGGCATTGGTGCAGTTCTCAATGTGTAATGAAGGATACCATATAACATGAGTAGGGGCTAGTCCAACTACTAACGTACTATAAGACATTATATACGGGAATCTATCTTAATATAATAAAGAGAGAGCCCAAACCTTTTAGGCGGGTAATCTCAGGAACCACAGCACCAATCACAACACCCAATACAGAATTGGAAAGGACAGTTGCAGCAGATGGACATAGGCTATACAGCTGGCCACCTCCTCTGCAGCCCCCCCCCCCCGCTTGACAGACCTCACCGCCTCTGCTCCTACTGGACAGGCCTCACCTTCTTTGTGCCTCCCCCTGGACAAGCTTTACCTCCTCTAACCTCTTTCCCCCAACAGGACAGGACTCACCTCCTCTGCAAGGGGCAGGTCTTACCTCCTCTGCCTCTCCCCCCTCTCCACAGGTCTCACCTTCTCTGTATCACCCACACAGGTCTCTCCTCGGCTGCACCCCCATGGACAAAACATGCCTTACCTCCTCCTCAGCACCGCTGGACAGGCCTCACCTCATCTGCAGCCCCTGGACAGGTCTTACCTTCTCTACACCCCCTGGACAGGTTCTGCCTCTCCTGCATCCCCTGAACAGGCCTCACCTCCGCTGCAGCCCCCTGGAGAGGCCTTCCCTCCTCTGCAGCCCCCTGGACAGGCCTCACCTCCTCTGCATTCCCTGGACAGGCCTCACCTCCTCTGCATTCCCTTGACAGGTCTCACCTCCTCTGCAACCCCCGGAGAAGCCTCTCCTCTGCGCCAACTGGACAGGCCTCATCTCCTCTTCCCTCTGGACATGCCTTCTCTGCACCCCCTGGACAGGTTCTGCATCTCCTGCACCCCCGTGGACATGCCTCACCTGCTGTGCATTCCCTGGTAAGGCCCCATCTCCTCTGCACCCCCAGGACAGGTTCTACCTCCTCTGCACACTGTGCACAGGACAAGCCTCTAATTCCCAGCCCCCAGCAGAACAGGATACACCCCGTGGACAGGCCTCACCTATCTGCACCCCCATGGAGAGGCCTCCACTCCTCTACACCCCCCTTGACAGGCCTCACCTCCTCTGCCCCCACAGGACAGGATAGGCCTCACTTTCCATGCATTCCCCTGGACAAGCCTCGCCTGCACCTCCCTTGGCAGGTCTCACCATCTCTGCACCCCCTGGACAGGCCTTTGCACCTCTGCAACACCCTGGACAGCCGTCACATCTGCTGCACCTCCTAACCCCTTGCCGGACATGCCATATCTCCTCTGCCCCTCCCCCCTCTGGACACGGCCTGCTCGCCTCTGCACCCACTCTGAACAGGCCCCATATAAAGTGCACCACACAGTAAAGGACAAGCCCCACCTCCTCTGCACCCCTAGACAGGACTCACCTCCTCTCCACCCCTGGACAGGCCTCACCTCCACTGCACCCCCCTGGACAGGCCTCACCTATTCTGCACCCCTGGATAGGCCTCACCTCTTCTGCACCCCTGGACCGGTCTCACCTCCTCTATACCCCAGGACAGGCCTCACCTCCTCTGCACCCCTGGACAGGACTCACCTCCTCTACACCCCTGGGCAGGCCTCACCTCCACTGCACCCCCCTGGACAGGCCTCACCTCCTCTACACCCCAGAACAGGCCTCACCTCCACTGCACCCCCCTGGACAGGCCTCACCTCCACTGCACCCCTGGACAGGCCTTACCTCCTCTGCCCCCCTGGACAGGCCTCACCTATTCTGCACCCCTGGACAGGTCTCTCCTCTTCTGCACCCCTGGACAAGCCTCAACTCCTTTGCACCGCTGGACAGGCCTCAACTCCTCTGCACCCCTGGACAGGCCTCACCTCCTCTGAACCCCTGGACAGGCCTCAGCTCCTCTGCAACCCGGGACAGGCCTCACCTCCTCTGCACACCTGGACAGGCCTGTCCTGGCCTCACCTCCTCTGCACCCTTGGACAGGCCTCACCTCCTCTGCACCCCTGGACAGGCCTCACCTCCTCTGCACCCCTGGACAGGCCTCTCCTCCTCTGCACCCCTGGGCAGGCTTTCCCTCCTCTTCACCCCTGGACAGGCCTCAGCTCCTCTGTACCCCTGGACAGGCCTCGCCTCCTCAGTCCCTCCTCTGGACAGGCCTCTCCTCCTCTGGACAGGCCTCACCTCCTCTACCCCCTGGACGGGCCTCTCCTCCTCTGCACCCCTGGACAGGCCTCTCCTCCTCTGGATAGGTGAACAGGCCTCGCCTCCTCTGCACCCCTGAACAGGCATCACCTCCTCTGCACTCCTGGATAGGCCTCACCTCCTCTGCACTCCTGGACAGGCCTCGCCTCTTCTGCATCCCTGGACAGGCATCTCCTCACTTCCTCCGCACCCCTGAACAGGCCTCACCTCCGCTGCACCCCACTCCAGGCCTCGCCTCTTCTGCACCCCTGGACAGTCCTCACCTCCTTTGCACCCCTGGACAGGCCTCTCCTCCTCTGCAACCCTGGACAGGCCTCACCTACTCTGCACCTCTGGACAGGCCCCTCCTCCTCTGCCACCTGGACAGGCCTCACCTCCTCTGCACCCTTGGAGAGGCTTCACCTCCTCTGCCCCCTGGACAGGCCTCACCCCCTCCGACCCAGGGGCAGGCCTCACCTCCTCCGACCCTTGGGCAGGCCTTATCTCCTCTGACCCATGGACAGGCCTCACCTCCTTTGCACGCCTGGACAGGCCTCTCCTCCTCTGCAGCCCTGAAAAGGCCTCACCTCTCCTACACCCCGGAATAGGCCTCTCCTCATCTGCATCCCTGAACAGGCCTCACCTCCTCTGGAGCACCTGGACAGGCCTCTCCTCTTCTACCCCCTTGGACTGGCCTCACCTCCTCTGCATCTCTGGACAGGCCTCACCTCCTCTGACCCCTGGAGAGGCCTCTCCTCCTCTGCACCCCTGGACAGGCCTCACCTCCTCTGCTCCCATGGACAGGCCACTCCTCCTCTGCACCTCTGGACAGGCCTCACCTCCTCTGCACCCCTGGACAGGCCTCACCTCGTCTGCACCCCTGGACAGGCCTCACCTCCCCTGCACCCCCTGGACAGGCCTCACCTCCTCTGCTGCCCAGGACAGGCCTCTCCTCCTCTGCACCCCTGGACAGGCCTCACCTCCCCTGCACCCCCTTGGACAGGCCTCGCCTCCTCTGCACCCCTGGACAGGCCTCGCCTCCTCTGACCCATGGACAGGCCTCACCTCCTCTGACCCATGGACAGGCCTCACCTCCCACCCCTGGACAGGCCTCACCTCCTCTGCACCCCTGGACAGGCCTCACCTCCTCTTCACCCCTGGACAGCCCTCACCTATTCTGCACCCCCATCTTTCACCCCCCTGGACAGACCTCATCTCCTCTCCTCTGCCCCCTGGACAGGCCTCTCCTCCTCTACACTCCCTGAACAGGCCTCACCTCCTCTGCACCCCTGGACAGGCCTCACCTCCTCTGCACCCCTGGACAGGCCTCACCTCCTCTGCACCCCTGGACAGGCCTCTCCTCCTCTGACCCCTGGACAGGCCTCTCCTCCTCTGCACCCCTGGACAGGCCTCACCTCCTCTGCACCCCTGGACAGGCCTCTCCTCCTCTGCACTCCTGGACAGGCCTCTCCTCCTTTGCACCCCTGGTCAGGCCTCTCCTCCTCTGCACCCCTGGAAAGGCCTCTCCTCCTCTGCACCCCTGAACAGGCCTCTCCTCCTCTGCACCCTTGGACAGGCCTCACCTCCTCTGCACCCTTGGACAGGCCTCACCTCCTCTGCACCCTTGGACAGGCCTCACCTCCTCTGCACCCCTGGACAGGCCTCTCCTCCTCTGCACCCTTGGACAGGCCTCTCCTCCTCTGCACCCTTGGACAGGCCTCACCTCCTCTGCACCCTTGGACAGGCCTCACCTCCTCTGCCCTCTGGACAGGCCTCACCTCCTCTGCCCTCTGGACAGGCCTCACCTCCTCTGGCCCAGATGCGTCACGTTGTAAATACACACATGAATAGACTGTGGTGACTTTGTCTAACCTGTCCTTACAGTGTCTCCACAGCATTTGGGGGGTCCACGTGTGGTGTGTTGGAGATTTAGGGCCTCATTTATGAGAAGTGATGCATCGCTGCGTGAAAACAGCGATGCGTCACTTTCATTGCGGCCTCCTTGCGCCATACCTGATGCGTCATATTTACAGTTTGATGCATCATGTCGCAAGGAGTTACAGATACGTCAGTATTTCTGACGTATCTGTAGGGGCACAAATGACGCATTGCTGGAGTGTGTCACAAAAGTGACGCAACTCCAGCAATGGGTCATTTCACAGGGCCTGCGTCAGTCTTACGCCTGCTGTAAGGCAGGCGTAAGATATTGACGCATTTGCGTCCTAAAAGTGGCGCTGTGAAATCTTATAGATTTCACTGCGTCACTTCTATGACCCTTTCTTGCGTCAGTGCGCTCCCCCTTGCGTACATTATACCTGGTGTAGGTATAATGTGGCGCAGGGGTTACAAAGTGACGCATCTACCTAGATGCGTCACTTTGTAAATAGTGCGCAACATGAGGCATGTTTTACGCAGTCGATGCATCACAAAAAGTGACGCATTGGAAGCGCAAAACTGACACAAGGGAAGGAGGGAGCGGTCAAGTCGTCAAGTTACAAGGGGGCATATTTACAAGCCCCTTGCGCCACTTTTGCGTCACTTTTAACATGGGAAAAGTGACGCAAAAGTGGCGCAAGGGGCTTGTAAATATGCCCCAAGGTGCGTTCGAGGCGGGTTTAAACAAACCCGCAGCAGCAGGCACTGCTGCACCTTGGGTTTAAAAACGAATGTTCACCCCAGGGCACCGGAAGTCTGCCTGTAACACAGTGAAAGGGGCAGACAGAAGTGGGCACAACTGGTTAGATATCAAGTCAGGCCTTTTCAAAATCTTTGTAAAGTTCAAAATCCCGCTGAGTGCTGCTTATGGGAGGGATATGTTTAAATTGGTTTCAATCTCCAGCCTCCAGTTGCTCCAGAGGCCTCTAGCCTTTGCTCTGCTGGGTCATGTTGGCAGCGCCTCGTGCAATGCTTGTTTGTTGTGAGGGACCCCCCTTCTTAGGGTGCAGGTATGACCTTTGCCCTCCAGAGAGGCTTGCATCAGTCAGTGCCCGCACATGTGTCATGTGCCTCTGTCCTTTCAAAACAATTGACATGTTTGTTTTCAGACAATTCGTGAAGCTTTCCTCCCTCGGCTCTTGATCCGTCCAGATGTTCGGCTGAGGTTTGCTCACATCCTTTTGTGCAAACTTAGAAACCACGAAGGTTGTCTCCCTGCCCCCCTTCTGAGGAAAGCGCTCCGGCCCACGAGGCTCTTAGGTTTTTTATGTTATTTTTTTATTGTTGTTTAATCTAAAGGTGGATAAAAAACAGAAAGGCTACTTGCTTTTGAAAAAAAAATCATTTTGTATTTGATTAATGTATATTTCAAACATCTCAATTCTCCTGCCCCACTGTATGTACTGAAATGCAATAACATAAAATGTAACATTCATTTCACTATAGAGTTTTGCGAGTTTTCAGTTGGAATATCACCCTCATCATGTCTTAATTAAATGCGTTTTTAAAAGTAGCCGGCATTGTTTCCACCCCCCCTCACAAAGCATTGACAGCGCAGACATTCTCCCGTGAGTGTGATGGATGTAAAGTCACACGTGCACAGTATGTGTCTTCTGTGTTCATGCTTTGCGATAACATGCAGCTGCCTGAACAGCTGTACTCCCCCCCATCCCAGGCCAGAGGGAGCCTCGCCTGGCACCACCACACTCAGTACAATATACCCAAGGCATCAAGGGCCAGAGGGAGCCTCGCCTGGCACCATCACACTCAGTACCATATACCCAAGGCATCAAGGGCCAGAAGGAGCCTCGCCTGGCACCATCATACTCAGTACAATATACCCAGGGCATCCCGGGCCAGAGGGAGCCTCGCCTGGCACCATCACACTCAGTACAATATACCCAAAGCATCAAGGGCCAGAGGGAGCCTCGCCTGGCACCATCACACTCAGTACAATATACCCAGGGCATCCCTGCCCGAGGGAGCCTCGCCTGGCACCATCATACTCAGTACAATATACCCAGGGCATCCAAGGCCAGAGGGAGCCTTGCCTGGCACCATCACACTCAGTACAATATACCCAGGGCATCCCAGCCAGAGGGAGCCTCGTCTGGAACCATCACACTCAGTACAATATACCCAGGGCATCCCAGACCCGAGGGAGCCTCGCCTGGCACCATCACACTCAGTACAATATACCCAGGGCATCCCAGGCCAGAGGGAGCCTTGCCTGGCACCATCACACTCAGTGCAATATACCCAGGGCATCCCAGGCCAGAAGGAGCCTCGTCTGGCACCATCACACTCAGTACAATATACCCAGGGCATCCCGAGGGAGCCTCGCCGGGCACCATCACACTCAGTACAATATACCCAGGGCATCCCAGGCCAGAGGAAGCCTCGCCTGGTACCATCACACTCAGTACAATATACCCAGGGCATCCCAGCCAGAGGGAGCCTCGCCTGGCACCATCACACTCAGTACCATATACCCAGGGCATCCCAGGCCAGAGGGAGCATCGCCTGGCACCATCACACTCAGTACAATATACCCAGGGCATCAGGAGCCAGAGGGAGCCTCACCTGGCACCGTCACACTCAGTACAATATACCCAGGGCATCCCGGGCCAGAGGGAGCCTCGCCTGGCACCATCACACTCAGTACAATATACCCAGGGCATCCCGAGCCAGAGGGAGCCTCGCCTGGTACCATCACACTCAGTACAATATACCCAGGGCATCCCATCCAGAGGGAGCCTCGCCTGGCACCCTCACACTCAGTACAATATACCCAGGGCATCCCAGGCCAGAGGGAGCCTCGCCTGGCACCATCACACTCAGTACAATATACCCAGGGCATCCCGGGCCAGAGGGAGCCTTGCCTGGCACCATCACACTTAGTACAATATACCCAGGGCATCCCAGACCCAAGGGAGACTCGCCTGGCACCACCACACGATCTACAATATACTCAGGGCATTCCGAGCCAGAGGGAGCCTCGCCTGGCCCCATCACTCTCAGTACAATATACCCAGGGCATCTCGAGCCAGAGGGAGCCTCGCCTTGCACCATCACACTCAGTACAATATACCCAGGGCATCCCTGCCCGAGGGAGCCTCGCCTGGCACCATCACACTCAGTACAATATACCCAGGGCATTCCGAGCCAGAGGGAGCCTCGCCTGGCACCATCACACTCAGTACAATATACCCAGGGCATCCCAGACCCGAGGGAGCCTCGCCTGGCACCGTCACACTCAGTACAATATACCCAGGGCATCCCTGCCCGAGGGAGCCTCGCCTGGCACCATCACACTCAGTACAATATACCCAGGGCATCCCGAGCCAGAGGGAGCCTCGCCTGGTACCATCACACTCAGTACAATATACCCAGGGCATCCCAGCCAGCGGGAGCCTCGCCTGGCATCATCACACTCAGTACAATATACCCAGGGCATCCCGGGCCAGAGGGAGCCTTGCCTGGCACCATCACACTCAGTACAATATACCAGGGGCATGCCAGACCCGAGGGAGCCTCGCCTGGCACCACCACACTCACTACAATATACTCCGGGCATTCCGAGCCAGAGGGAGCCTTGCCTGGCACCATCACTGTCAGTACAATATACCCAGGGCATCTCGAGCCAGAGGGAGCCTCGCCTGGCACCATCACACTCAGTACAATATACCCAGGGCATCCCTGCCCGAGGGAGCCTCGCCTGGCACCATCACACTCAGTACAATATACCCAGGGCATTCGAGCCAGAGGGAGCCTCGCCTGGCACCATCACACTCAGTACAATATACCCATGGCATCCCGGGCCAGAGGGAGCCTCGCCTGGCACCATCACACTCAGTACAATATACCCAGGGCATCCCGGGCCAGAGAGAGCCTCGCCTGGCCACATCACACTCAGTACAATATACCCAGGGCATCCCAGGCCAGAGGGAGCCTCACCTGGCACCATCACACTCTGTACAATATACCCAGGGCATCCCGAGGGAGCCTCGCCGGGCACCATCTCACTCAGTACAATATACCCAGGGCATCCCGAGCCAGAGGGAGCCTCGCCTGGCACCATCACACTCAGTACAATATACCCAGGGCATCCCGGACCAGAGGGAGCCTTGCCTGTCACCATCACACTCAAAACAATATACCCAGGGCCTCCCAGGCCAGAGGGAGCCTCGCCTGGCACCATCACACTCAGTAGCATATACCGAGGGCATCCCGAGCCAGAGGGAGCCTCGCCTGTCACCATCACACTCAGTACAATATACCCAGGGCATCCCTGCCCGAGGGAGCCTCGACTGGCACCATCACACTCAGTACAATATACCCAGGGCATCCCAGGCCAGAGGGAGCCTCGCCTGGCACCATCACACTCAGTACAATATACCCAGGGCATCCTGGGCCAGAGGGAGCCTTGCCTGGCACCATCACACTCAGTACAATATACCCAGGGCATCAGGAGCCAGAGGGAGCCTCACCTGGCACCGTCACACTCAGTACAATATACCCAGGGCATCCCTGCCAGAGGGAGCCTCGCCTGGCATCATCACACTCAGTACAATATACCCAGGGCATCCCGGGCCAGAGGGAGCCTTGCCTGGCACCATCACACTCAGTACAATATACCCAGGGCATGCCAGACCCGAGGGAGCCTCGCCTGGCACCACCACACTCACTACAATATACTCAGGGCATTCCGAGCCAGAGGGAGCCTAGCCTGGAACCATCACTGTCAGTGCAATATACCCAGGGCATCTCGAGCCAGAGGGAGCCTCGCCTGGCACCATCACACTCAGTACAATATACCCAGGGCATCCCTGCCCGAGGGAGCCTCGCCTGGCACCATCACACTCAGTACAATATACCCAGGGCATTCGAGCGAGAGGGAGCCTCGCCTGGCACCATCACACTCAGTACAATATACCCAGGGCATCCCGGGCCAGAGGGAGCCTCGCCTGGCACCATCACACTCAGTACAATATACCCAGGGCATCCCGGGCCAGAGAGAGCCTCGCCTGGCCACATCACACTCAGTACAATATACCCAGGGCATCCCAGGCCAGAGGGAGCCGCACCTGGCACCATCACACTCAGTACAATATACCCAGGGCATCCCGAGGGAGCCTCGCCGGGCACCATCTCACTCAGTACAATATACCCAGGGCATCCCGAGCCAGAGGGAGCCTCGCCTGGCACCATCACACTCAGTACAATATACCCAGGGCATCCCGGACCAGAGGGAGCCTTGCCTGTCACCATCACACTCAGAACAATATACCCAGGGCCTCCCAGGCCAGAGGGAGCCTCGCCTGGCACCATCACACTCAGTAGCATATACCGAGGGCATCCCGAGCCAGAGGGAGCCTCGCCTGGCACCATCACACTCAGTACAATATACCCAGGGCATCCATGCCCGAGGGAGCCTCGACTGGCACCATCACACTCAGTACAATATACCCAGGGCATCCCAGGCCAGAGGGAGCCTCGCCTGGCACCATCACACTCAGTACAATATACCCAGGGCATCCTGGGCCAGAGGGAGCCTTGCCTGGCACCATCACACTCTGTACAATATACCGAGGGCATCCCGAGCCAGAGGGAGCCTCGCCTGGCACCATCACACTCAGTACAATATACCCAGGGCATCCCTGCCCGAGGGAGCCTCGCCTGGCACCATCACACTCAGTACAATATACCCACGGCATCCCAGGCCAGAGGGAGCCTCGCCTGGCACCATCACACCCAGTACAATATACCCAGGGCATCCCAGACCAGAGGGAGCCTCGCCTGGCACCATCACACTCAGTACAATATACCCAGGGCATCCCCAGCCAGAGGGAGCCTCGCCTGGCACCACGACACTCAGTACAATATACCCAGGGCATCCCCAGCCAGAGGGAGCCTCGCCTGGCACCATCACACTCAGTACAATATACCCAGGACATCCCGAGCCAGAGGGAGCCTCGCCTGGCACCACCACACTCAGTACAATATACCAAGGGCATCCTGGGCCAGAGGGAGCCTTGCCTGGCACCATCACACTCACTACAATATACCCAGGGCATCCCAGGCCAGAGGGAGCCTCGCCTGGCACCATCACACTCAGTACAATATACCCAAGGCATCAAGGCATCAAGGGCCAGAGGGAGCCTCGCCTGGCACCATCACACTCAGAACAATATACCCAGGGCATCCCAGGCCAGAGGGAGCCTCGTCTGGCACCATCACACCCAGTACAATATACCCAGGGCATCCCAGGCCAGAGGGAGCCTCGCCTGGCGCCATCACACTCAGTACAATATACCCAGGGCATCCCAAGCCAGAGGGAGCCTCGCCTGGCACCATCACACTCAGTACAATATACCAAGGCATCCCGGGTCAGAGGGAGCCTCGCCTGGCACCATAACACTCAGTACAATATACCCAGGGCATCCCAGGCCAGAGGGAGCCTCGCCTGGCACCATCACACTCAGTACAATATACCCAGGGCATCCCAGACCAGAGGGAGCCTCGCCTGGCACCACCACACTCACTACAACATACTCAGGGTATCCCGAGCCAGAGGGAGCCTCGCCTGGCACCATCACACTCAGTACAATATACCGAGGGCATCCCGAGCCAGAGGGAGCCTCGCCTGGCACCATCACACTCAGTACAATATACCCAGGGCATCCCGGGCCAGAGGGAGCCTCGCCTGGCACCAACACACTCAGTACAATATACCCAGGGACACCCAGGCCAGAGGGAGCCTCGCCTGGCACCATCACACTCAGTACAATATACCCAGGGCATCCCGGGCCAGAGGGAGCCTTGCCTGGCACCTTCACACTCAGTACAATATACCCAGGGCATCCCGAGCCGGAGGGAGCCTCGCCTGGCACCATCACACTCAGTACAATATACCTAGGGCATCCCTGGCCAGAGGGAGCCTCGCCTGGCACCATCACACTCAGTACAATATACCCCGGGCATCCCGGGCCAGAGGGAGCCTCGACTGGCACCATCACAATCAGAACAATATACCCAGGGCATCCCAGGCCGGAGGGAGCCTCGCCTGGCACCATCACACTCAGTACAATATACCTAGGGCATCCCGGGCCAGAGGGAGCCTTGCCTGGCACCATCACACTCAGTACAATATACCCACGGCATCCCAGGCCAGAGGGAGCCTCGCCTGGCACCATCACACCCAGTACAATATACCCAGGGCATCCCTGGCCAGAGGGAGCCTCGCCTGGCACCATCACACTCAGTCCAATATACCCAGGGCAACCCAGGCCAGAGGGAGCCTCGCCTGGCACCCTTACACTCAGTACAATATACCCAGGGCATCCCGAGCCAGAGGGAACCTCCCCTGGCACCATCACACTCAGTACAATATACCCAGGGCATCCCGAGCCAGAGGGAGCCTCGCCTGGCACCATCACACTCAGTACAATATACCCCGGGCATCCCGGGCCAGAGGGAGCTTCGCCTGGCACCATCACACTCAGTACAATATACCCAGGGCATCCCAGGCCAGAGGGAGCCTCACCTGGCACCATCACACTCAGTACAATATACCCAGGGCATCCCGAGGGAGCCTCGCCGGGCACCATCTCACTCAGTACAATATACCCAGGGCATCCCGAGCCAGAGGGAGCCTCGCCTGGCACCATCACACTCAGTACAATATACCCAGGGCATCCCGGACCAGAGGGAGCCTTGCCTGTCACCATCACACTCAGAACAATATACCCAGGGCCTCCCAGGCCAGAGGGAGCCTCGCCTGGCACCATCACACTCAATAGCATATACCGAGGGCATCCCGAGCCAGAGGGAGCCTCGCCTGGCACCATCACACTCAGTACAATATACCCAGGGCATCCATGCCCGAGGGAGCCTCGACTGGCACCATCACACTCAGTACAATATACCCAGGGCATCCCAGGCCAGAGGGAGCCTCGCCTGGCACCATCACACTCAGTACAATATACCCAGGGCATCCTGGGCCAGAGGGAGCCTTGCCTGGCACCATCACACTCTGTACAATATACCCAGGGCATCCCGAGCCAGAGGGAGCCTCGCCTGGCACCATCACACTCAGTACAATATACCCAGGGCATCCCTGCCCGAGGGAGCCTCGCCTGGCACCATCACACTCAGTACAATATACCCACGGCATCCCAGGCCAGAGGGAGCCTCGCCTGGCACCATCACACCCAGTACAATATACCCAGGGCATCCCAGACCAGAGGGAGCCTCGCCTGGCACCATCACACTCAGTACAATATACCCAGAGCATCCCCAGCCAGAGGGAGCCTCGCCTGGTACCACGACACTCAGTACAATATACCCAGGGCATCCCCAGCCAGAGGGAGCCTCGCCTGGCACCATCACACTCAGTACAATATACCCAGGACATCCCGAGCCAGAGGGAGCCTCGCCTGGTACCACCACACTCAGTACAATATACCACGGGCATCCCGGGCCAGAGGGAGCCTTGCCTGGCACCATCACACTCACTACAATATACCCAGGGCATCCCAGGCCAGAGGGAGCCTCGCCTGGCACCATCACACTCAGTACAATATACCCAAGGCATCAAGGCATCAAGGGCCAGAGGGAGCCTCGCCTGGCACCATCACACTCAGAACAATATACCCAGGGCATCCCAGGCCAGAGGGAGCCTCGTCTGGCACCATCACACCCAGTACAATATACCCAGGGCATCCCAGGCCAGAGGGAGCCTCGCCTGGCGCCATCACACTCAGTACAATATACCCAGGGCATCCCAAGCCAGAGGGAGCCTCGCCTGGCACCATCACACTCAGTACAATATACCAAGGCATCCCGGGTCAGAGGGAGCCTCGCCTGGCACCATAACACTCAGTACAATATACCCGGGGCATCCCAGGCCAGAGGGAGCCTCGCCTGGCACCATCACACTCAGTACAATATACCCAGGGCATCCCAGACCCGAGGGAGCCTCGCCTGGCACCACCACACTCACTACAATATACTCAGGGTATCCCGAGCCAGAGGGAGCTTGGCCTGGCACCATCACACTCAGTACAATATACCCAGGGCATCCCGAGCCAGAGGGAGCCTCGCCTGGCACCATCACACTCAGTACAATATACCCAGGGCATCCCTGCCCGAAGGAGCCTCGCCTGGCACCATCACACTCAGTACAATATACCCAGGGCATCCCTGCCCGAAGGAGCCTCGCCTGGCACCATCACACTCAGTACAATGTACCCAGGGCATCCCGGACCAGAGGGAGCCTCACCTGGCACCATCACACTCAGTACAATATACCCAGGGCATCCCAGGCCAGAGGGAGCCTCGCCTGGCACCATCACACTCAGTACAATATACCGAGGGCATCCCGAGCCAGAGGGAGCCTCGTCTAGCACCATCACACTCAGTACAATATACCCAGGGCATCCCTGCCCGAGGGAGCCTCGCCTGGCACCATCACACTCAGTACAATATACCCACGGCATCCCAGGCCAGAGGGAGCATCGCCTGGCACCATCACACCCAGTACAATATACCCACGGCATCCCAGGCCAGAGGGAGCCTCGCCTGGCACCATCACACTCAGTACAATATACCCAGGGCATCCCAGGCCAGAGGGAGCCTCGCCTGGCACCATCACACCCAGTACAATATACCCAGGGCAACCCAGGCCAGAGGGAGCCTCGCCTGGCACCATCACACTCAGTACAATATACCCAGGGCATCCCGGGCCAGAGGGAGCCTCGCCTGGCACCAACACACTCAGTACAATATACCCAGGGCATCCCAGGCCAGAGGGAGCCTCGCCTGGCACCATCACACTCAGTACAATATACCCAGGGCATCCCGGGCAAGAGGGAGCCTCGCCTGGCACCATCACACTCAGTACAATATACCCAGGGCATCCCAGGCCAGAGGGAGCCTCGCCTGGCACCATCACACTCAGTACAATATACCCAGGGCAACCCAGGCCAGAGGGAGCCTCGCCTGGCACCATCACACTCAGTACAATATACCCAGGGCATCAGGAGCCAGAGGGAGCCTCGCCTGGCACCATCACACTCAGTACAATATACCGAGGGCATCCCGAGCCAGAGGGAGCCTCGCCTGGCACCATCACACTCAGTACAATATACCCAGGGCATCCCGGGCCAGAGGGAGCCTCGCCTGGCACCAACACACTCAGTACAATATACCCAGGGACACCCAGGCCAGAGGGAGCCTCGCCTGGCACCATCACACTCAGTACAATATACCCAGGGCATCCCGGGCCAGAGGGAGCCTTGCCTGGCACCTTCACACTCAGTACAATATACCCAGGGCATCCCGAGCCGGAGGGAGCCTCGCCTGGCACCATCACACTCAGTACAATATACCTAGGGCATCCCTGGCCAGAGGGAGCCTCGCCTGGCACCATCACACTCAGTACCATATACCCCGGGCATCCCGGGCCAGAGGGAGCCTCGACTGGCACCATCACAATCAGAACAATATACCCAGGGCATCCCAGGCCGGAGGGAGCCTCGCCTGGCACCATCACACTCAGTACAATATACCTAGGGCATCCCGGGCCAGAGGGAGCCTTGCCTGGCACCATCACACTCAGTACAATATACCCACGGCATCCCAGGCCAGAGGGAGCCTCGCCTGGCACCATCACACCCAGTACAATATACCCAGGGCATCCCTGGCCAGAGGGAGCCTCGCCTGGCACCATCACACTCAGTCCAATATACCCAGGGCAACCCAGGCCAGAGGGAGCCTCGCCTGGCACCCTTACACTCAGTACAATATACCCAGGGCATCCCGAGCCAGAGGGAACCTCCCCTGGCACCATCACACTCAGTACAATATACCCAGGGCATCCCGAGCCAGAGGGAGCCTCGCCTGGCACCATCACACTCAGTACAATATACCCCGGGCATCCCGGGCCAGAGGGAGCCTCGCCTGGCACCATCACACTCAGTACAATATACCCAGGGCATCCCAGGCCGGAGGGAGCCTCTCCTGGCACCATCACACTCAGTACAATATACCTAGGGCATCCCGGGCCAGAGGGAGCCTTGCATGGCACCATCACACTCAGTACAATATACCCAGGGCCTCCCTGGCCAGAGGGAGCCTCGCCTGGCACCATCACACTCAGTACAATATACCCAGGGCATCAAGGGCCAGAGGGAGCCTCGCCTGGCACCATCACACTCAGTACAATATACCCAGGGCAACCCAGGCCAGAGGGAGCCTCGCCTGGCACCATCACACTCAGTACAATATACCCAGGGCAACCCAGGCCAGAGGGAGCCTCGCCTGGCACCATCACACTCAGTACAATATACCCAGGGCATCCCTGCCCGAGGGAGCCTCGCCTGGCACCATCACACTCAGTACAATATACCCACGGCATCCCAGGCCAGAGGGAGCATCGCCTGGCACCATCACACCCAGTACAATATACCCACGGCATCCCAGGCCAGAGGGAGCCTCGCCTGGCACCATCACACTCAGTACAATATACCCAGGGCATCCCAGGCCAGAGGGATCCTCGCCTGGCTTCATCACACCCAGTACAATATACCCAGGGCAACCCAGTCCAGAGGGAGCCTCGCCTGGCACCATCACACTCAGTACAATATACCCAGGGCATCCCGGGCCAGAGGGAGCCTCGCCTGGCACCAACACACTCAGTACAATATACCCAGGGCATCCCAGGACAGAGGGAGCCTCGCCTGGCACCATCACACTCAGTACAATATACCCAGGGCAACCCAGGCCAGAGGGAGCCTCGCCTGGCACCATCACACTCAGTACAATATACCCAGGGCATCCCGGGCCAGAGGGAGCCTCGCCAGGCACCATCACACTCAGTACAATATACCCAGGGCATCCCAGGCCAGAGGGAGCCTCGCCTGGCACCATCACACTCAGTACAATATACCCAGGGCAACCCAGGCCAGAGGGAGCCTCGCCTGGCACCATCACACTCAGTACAATATACCCAGGGCATCAGGAGCCAGAGGGAGCCTCGCCTGGCACCATCACACTCAGTACAATATACCGAGGGCATCCCGAGCCAGAGGGAGCCTCGCCTGGCACCATCACACTCAGTACAATATGCCCAGGGCATCCCGGGCCAGAGGGAGCCTCGCCTGGCACCAACACACTCAGTACAATATACCCAGGGACACCCAGGCCAGAGGGAGCCTCGCCTGGCACCATCACACTCAGTACAATATACCCAGGGCATCCCGGGCCAGAGGGAGCCTTGCCTGGCACCTTCACACTCAGTACAATATACCCAGGGCATCCCGAGCCGGAGGGAGCCTCGCCTGGCACCATCACACTCAGTACAATATACCTAGGGCATCCCTGGCCAGAGGGAGCCTCGCCTGGCACCATCACACTCAGTACAATATACCCCGGGCATCCCGGGCCAGAGGGAGCCTCGACTGGCACCATCACAATCAGAACAATATACCCAGGGCATCCCAGGCCGGAGGGAGCCTCGCCTGGCACCATCACACTCAGTACAATATACCTAGGGCATCCCGGGCCAGAGGGAGCCTTGCCTGGCACCATCACACTCAGTACAATATACCCAGGGCATCCCTGCCTGAGGGAGCCTCGCCTGGCACCATCACACTCAGTACAATATACCCACGGCATCCCAGGCCAGAGGGAGCCTCGCCTGGCACCATCACACCCAGTACAATATACCCAGGGCATCCCTGGCCAGAGGGAGCCTCGCCTGGCACCATCACACTCAGTCCAATATACCTAGGGCAACCCAGGCCAGAGGGAGCCTCGCCTGGCACCCTTACACTCACTACAATATACCCAGGGCATCCCGAGCCAGAGGGAACCTCCCCTGGCACCATCACACTCAGTACAATATACCCAGGGTATCCCGAGCCAGAGGGAGCCTCGCCTGGCACCATCACACTCAGTACAATATACCCCGGGCATCCCGGGCCAGAGGGAGCCTCGCCTGGCACCATCACACTCAGTACAATATACCCAGGGCATCCCAGGCCGGAGGGAGCCTCTCCTGGCACCATCACACTCAGTACAATATACCTAGGGCATCCCGGGCCAGAGGGAGCCTTGCTTGGCACCATCACACTCAGTACAATATACCCAGGGCCTCCCTGGCCAGAGGGAGCCTCGCCTGGCACCATCACACTCAGTACAATATACCCAGGGCATCAAGGGCCAGAGGGAGCCTCGCCTGGCACCATCACACTCAGTACAATATACCCAGGGCAACCCAGGCCAGAGGGAGCCTCGCCTGGCACCATCACACTCAGTACAATATACCCAGGGCAACCCAGGCCAGAGGGAGCCTCGCCTGGCACCATCACACTCAGTACAATATACCCAGGGCATCCCAGGCCAGAGGGAGCCTCGCCTGGCACCATCACACTCAGTAGCATATACCGAGGGCATCCCGAGCCAGAGGGAGCCTCGCCTGGCACCATCACACTCAGTACAATATACCCAGGGCATCCCTGCCCGAGGGAGCCTCGCCTGGCACCATCACACTCAGTACAATATACCCAGGGCATCCCAGGACAGAGGGAGCCTCGCCTGGCACCATCACACTCAGTACAATATACCGAGAGCATCCCGAGCCAGAGGGAGCCTCGTCTGGCACCATCACACTCAGTAAAATATACCCAGGGCATCCCGAGCCAGAGGGAGCCTCGCCTGGCACCATCACACTCAGTACAATATACCCCGGGCATCCCGGGCCAGAGGGAGCCTCGCCTGGCACCATCACACTCAGTACAATATACCCAGGGCATCAAGGGCCAGAGGGAGCCTCGCCTGGCACCATCACACTCAGTACAATATACCCAGGGCAACCCAGGCCAGAGGGAGCCTCGCCTGGCACCATCACACTCAGTACAATATACCTAGGGCAACCCAGGCCAGAGGGAGCCTCGCCTGGCACCATCACACTCAGTACAATATACCCAGGGCAACCCAGGCCAGAGGGAGCCTCGCCTGGCACCATCACACTCAGTACAATATACCCAGGGCATCCCAGGCCAGAGGGAGCCTCGCCTGGCACCATCACACTCAGTACAATATACCCAGGGCATCCCTGCCCGAGGGAGCCTCGCCTGGCACCATCACACTCAGTACAATATACCCAGGGCATCCCAGGACAGAGGGAGCCTCGCCTGGCAATATCACACTCAGTACAATATACCGTGGGCATCCCGAGCCAGAGGGAGCCTCGTCTGGCACCATCACACTCAGTACAATATACCCAGGGCATCCCTGCCCGAGGGAGCCTCGCCTGGCACCATCACACTTAGTACAATATACCCACGGCATCCCAGGCCAGAGGGAGCATCGCCTGGCACCATCACACCCAGTACAATATACCTAGGGCATCCCGGGCCAGAGGGAGCCTTGCCTGGCACCATCACACTCAGTACAATATACCCAGGGCATCCCTGCCTGAGGGAGCCTCGCCTGGCACCATCACACTCAGTACAATATACCCACGGCATCCCAGGCCAGAGGGAGCCTCGCCTGGCACCATCACACCCAGTACAATATACCCAGGGCATCCCTGGCCAGAGGGAGCCTCGCCTGGCACCATCACACTCAGTCCAATATACCCAGGGCAACCCAGGCCAGAGGGAGCCTCGCCTGGCACCCTTACACTCACTACAATATACCCAGGGCATCCCGAGCCAGAGGGAACCTCCCCTGGCACCATCACACTCAGTACAATATACCCAGGGTATCCCGAGCCAGAGGGAGCCTCGCCTGGCACCATCACACTCAGTACAATATACCCCAGGCATCCCGGGCCAGAGGGAGCCTCGCCTGGCACCATCACACTCAGTACAATATACCCAGGGCATCCCAGGCCGGAGGGAGCCTCTCCTGGCACCATCACACTCAGTACAATATACCTAGGGCATCCCGGGCCAGAGGGAGCCTTGCTTGGCACCATCACACTCAGTACAATATACCCAGGGCCTCCCTGGCCAGAGGGAGCCTCGCCTGGCACCATCACACTCAGTACAATATACCCTGGGCATCAAGGGCCAGAGGGAGCCTCGCCTGGCACCATCACACTCAGTACAATATACCCAGGGCAACCCAGGCCAGAGGGAGCCTCGCCTGGCACCATCACACTCAGTACAATATACCCAGGGCAACCCAGGCCAGAGGGAGCCTCGCCTGGCACCATCACACTCAGTACAATATACCCAGGGCATCCCAGGCCAGAGGGAGCCTCGCCTGGCACCATCACACTCAGTAGCATATACCGAGGGCATCCCGAGCCAGAGGGAGCCTCGCCTGGCACCATCACACTCAGTACAATATACCCAGGGCATCCCTGCCCGAGGGAGCCTCGCCTGGCACCATCACACTCAGTACAATATACCCAGGGCATCCCAGGACAGAGGGAACCTCGCCTGGCACCATCACACTCAGTACAATATACCGAGGGCATCCCGAGCCAGAGGGAGCCTCGTCTGGCACCATCACACTCAGTAAAATATACCCAGGGCATCCCGAGCCAGAGGGAGCCTCGCCTGGCACCATCACACTCAGTACAATATACCCCGGGCATCCCGGGCCAGAGGGAGCCTCGCCTGGCACCATCACACTCAGTACAATATACCCAGGGCATCAAGGGCCAGAGGGAGCCTCGCCTGGCACCATCACACTCAGTACAATATACCCAGGGCAACCCAGGCCAGAGGGAGCCTCGCCTGGCACCATCACACTCAGTACAATATACCTAGGGCAACCCAGGCCAGAGGGAGCCTCGCCTGGCACCATCACACTCAGTACAATATACCCAGGGCAACCCAGGCCAGAGGGAGCCTCGCCTGGCACCATCACACTCAGTACAATATACCCAGGGCATCCCAGGCCAGAGGGAGCCTCGCCTGGCACCATCACACTCAGTACAATATACCCAGGGCATCCCTGCCCGAGGGAGCCTCGCCTGGCACCATCACACTCAGTACAATATACCCAGGGCATCCCAGGACAGAGGGAGCCTCGCCTGGCAATATCACACTCAGTACAATATACCGTGGGCATCCCGAGCCAGAGGGAGCCTCGTCTGGCACCATCACACTCAGTACAATATACCCAGGGCATCCCTGCCCGAGGGAGCCTCGCCTGGCACCATCACACTTAGTACAATATACCCACGGCATCCCAGGCCAGAGGGAGCATCGCCTGGCACCATCACACCCAGTACAATATACCCACGGCATCCCAGGCCAGAGGGAGCCTCGCCTGGCACCATCACACTCAGTACAATATACCCAGGGCATCCCAAGCCAGAGAGAGCCACGCCTGGCACCATCACACTCAGTACAATATACCCAGGGCAACCCAGGCCAGAGGGAGCCTCGCCTGGCACCATCACACTCAGTACAATATACCCAGGGCATCCCGGGCCAGAGGGAGCCTCGCCTGGCACCAACACACTCAGTACAATATACCCAGGGCATCAGGGGCCAGAGGGAGCCTCGCCTGGCACCATCACACTCAGTACAATATACCGAGGGCATCCCGAGCCAGAGGGAGCCTCGCCTGGCACCATTACACTCAGTACAATATACCCAGGGCATCCCGGGCCAGAGGGAGCCTCCACTGGCACCAACACACTCAGTACAATATACCCAGGGACACCCAGGCCAGAGGGAGCCTCGCCTGGCACCATCACACTCAGTGCAATATACCCAGGGCATCCCGGGCCAGAGGGAGCCTTGCCTGGCACCTTCACACTCAGTACAATATACCCAGGGCATCCCGAGCCAGAGGGAGCCTCGCCTGGCACCATCACACTCAGTACAATATACCCAGGGCATCCCAGGCCAGAGGGAGCCTCGCCTGGCACCATCACACTCAGTACAACTACCCAGGGCAACCCAGGCCAGAGGAAGCCTCACCTGGCACCATCACACTCAGTACAATATACCCAGGGCATCCCGGGCCAGAGGGAGCCTCGCCTGGCAACATCACACTCAGTACAATATACCCAGGGCATCCCAGGCCGGAGGGAGCCTCGCCTGGCACCATCACACTCAGTACAATATACCTAGGGCATCCCGGGCCAGAGGGAGCCTTGCCTGGCACCATCACACTCAGTACAATATACCCAGGGCATTCCTGCCCGAGGGAGCCTCGCCTGGCACCATCACACTCAGTACAATATACCCACGGCATCCCAGGCCAGAGGGAGCCTCGCCTGGCACCATCACACCCAGTACAATATACCCAGGGCATCCCTGGCCAGAGGGAGCCTCGCCTGGCACCATTACACTCAGTACAATATACCCAGGGCATCCCGAGCCAGAGGGAGCCTCCCCTGGCACCATCACACTCAGTACAACTACCCAGGGCAACCCAGGCCAGAGGAAGCCTCACCTGGCACCATCACACTCAGTACAATATACCCAGGGCATCCCGGGCCAGAGGGAGCCTCGCCTGGCAACATCACACTCAGTACAATATACCCAGGGCATCCCAGGCCGGAGGGAGCCTCGCCTGGCACCATCACACTCAGTACAATATACCTAGGGCATCCCGGGCCAGAGGGAGCCTTGCCTGGCACCATCACACTCAGTACAATATACCCAGGGCATCCCTGCCCGAGGGAGCCTCGCCTGGCACCATCACACTCAGTACAATATACCCAGGGCATCCCTGCCTGAGGGAGCCTCGCCTGGCACCATCACACTCAGTACAATATACCCACGGCATCCCAGGCCAGAGGGAGCCTCGCCTGGCACCATCACACCCAGTCCAATATACCCAGGGCAACCCAGGCCAGAGGGAGCCTCGCCTGGCACCATTACACTCAGTACAATATACCCAGGGCATCTCGAGCCGGAGGGAGCCTCCCCTGGCACCATCACACTCAGTACAATATACCCAGGGCATCCCGAGCCAGAGGGAGCCTCGCCTGGCACCATCACACTCAGTACAATATACCCCGGGCATCCCGGGCCAGAGGGAGCCTCGCCTGGCACCATCACACTCAGTACAATATACCCAGGGCATCCCAGGCCGGAGGGAGCCTCTCCTGGCACCATCACACTCAGTACAATATACCTAGGGCATCCCGGGCCAGAGGGAGCCTTGCCTGGCACCATCACACTCAGTACAATATACCCAGGGCCTCCCTGGCCAGAGGGAGCCTCGCCTGGCACCATCACACTCAGTACAATATACCCAGGGCATCAAGGGCCAGAGGGAGCCTTGCCTGGCACCATCACACTCAGTACAATATACCCAGGGCAACCCAGGCGAGAGGGAGCCTCGCCTGGCACCATCACACTCAGTACAATATGCCCAGGGCAACCCAGGCCAGAGGGAGCCTCGCCTGGCACTATCACACTCAGTACAATATACCCAGAGCATCCCAGGCCAGAGGGAGCCTCGCCTGGCACCATCACACTCAGTAGCATATACCGAGGGCATCCCGAGCCAGAGGGAGCCTCGCCTGGCACCATCACACTCAGTACAATATACCCAGGGCATCCCTGCCCGAGGGAGCCTCGCCTGGCACCATCACACTCAGTACAATATACCCAGGGCATCCCAGGACAGAGGGAGCCTCACCTGGCACCATCACACTCAGTACAATATACCCAGGGCATCCCGGGCCAGAGGGAGCCTTACCTGGCACCATCACACTCAGTACAATATACCCAGGGCATTCCAGGCCAGAGGGAGCCTCGCCTGGCACCATCACTCTCAGTACAATATACCCAGGGCATCCCAGGCCAGAGGGAGCCTCGCCTGGCGCCATCACAGTCAGTACAATATACCCAGGGCATCCCAGGCCAGAGGGAGCCTCGCCTGGCACCATCACACTCAGTACAATATACCCAGGGCATCCCTGCCCGAGGGAGCCTCGCCTGGCACCATCACACTCAGTACAATATACCCAGGGCATCCCAGACCCGAGGGAGACTCGCCTGGCACCACCACACTCACTACAATATACTCAGGGTATCCTGAGCCAGAGGGAGCCTTGCCTGGCACCATCACACTCAGTACAATATACCCAGGGCATCCCTGCCCGAGGGAGCCTCGCCTGGCACCATCACACTCAGTACAATATACCCAGGGCATCCCAGACCCGAGGGAGACTCGCCTGGCACCACCACACTCACTACAATATACTCAGGGTATCCTGAGCCAGAGGGAGCCTTGCCTGGCACCATCACTCTCAGTACAATATACCCAGGGCATCCCGAGCCAGAGGGAGCCTCGCCTGGTACCATCACACTCAGTACAATATACGCAGGGCATCCCTGCCCGAAGGAGCCTCGCCTGGCACCATCACACTCAGTACAATATACCCAGGGCATCCTGAGCCAGAGGGAGCCTCGCCTGGCACCATCACACTCAGTACAATGTACCCAGGGCATCCCGGACCAGAGGGAGCCTCACCTGGCACCATCACACTCAGTACAATATACCCAGGGCATCCCTGCCCGAGGGAGCCTCGCCTGGCACCATCACACTCAGTACAATATACCGAGGGCATCCCGAGCCAGAGGGAGCCTCGCCTGGCACCATCACACTCAGTACAATATACCCAGGGCATCCCTGCCCGAGGGAGCCTCGCCTGGCACCATCACACTCAGTACAATATACCCACGGCATCCCAGGCCAGAGGGAGCATCGCCTGGCACCATCACACCCAGTACAATATACCCAGGGCAACCCAGGCCAGAGGGAGCCTCGCCTGGCACCATCACACTCAGTACAATATACCCAGGGCAACCCAGGCCAGAGGGAGCCTCGCCTGGCATCATCACACTCAGTGCAATATGCCCACGGCATCCCAGGCCAGAGGAAGCCTCGCCTGGCACCATCACACTCAGTACAATATACCCAGGGCATCCCAGGCCAGAGGGAGCCTCGCCTGGCACCATCACACTCAGTACAATATACCCAGGGCAACCCAGGCCAGAGGGCGCCTCGCCTGGCACCATCACACTCAGTACAATATACCCACGGCATCCCAGGCCAGAGGGAGCCTTGCCTGGCACCATCACACTCAGTACAATATACCCAGGGCATCCCGAGGGAGCCTCGCCTGGCACCATCACACTCAGTACAATATACCCAGGGCATCCCGAGCCAGAGGGAGCCTCCCCTGGCACCATCACACTCAGTACAATATACCCAGGGCATCAGGAGCCAGAGGGAGCCTCGCCTGGCACCATCACACTCAGTACAATATACCCAGGGCATCCCAGGCCAGAGGGAGCCTCGCCTGGCACCATCACACTCAGTACAACTACCCAGGGCAACCCAGGCCAGAGGAAGCCTCACCTGGCACCATCACACTCAGTACAATATACCCAGGGCATCAGGAGCCAGAGGGAGCCTCGCCTGGCACCATCACACTCAGTACAATATACCCAGGGCATCCCGAGGGAGCCTCGCCTGGCACCATCACACTCAGTACAATATACCCAGGGCATCCCGAGCCAGAGGGAGCCTCCCCTGGCACCATCACACTCAGTACAATATACCCAGGGCATCAGGAGCCAGAGGGAGCCTCGCCTGGCACCATCACACTCAGTACAATATACCCAGGGCATCCCAGGCCAGAGGGAGCCTCGCCTGGCACCATCACACTCAGTACAACTACCCAGGGCAACCCAGGCCAGAGGAAGCCTCGCCTGGCACCATCACACTCAGTACAATATACCCAGGGCATCCCAGGCCGGAGGGAGCCTCTCCTGGCACCATCACACTCAGTACAATATACCTAGGGCATCCCGGGCCAGAGGGAGCCTTGCTTGGCACCATCACACTCAGTACAATATACCCAGGGCATCCCAGGCCGGAGGGAGCCTCTCCTGGCACCATCACACTCAGTACAATATACCCAGGGCAACCCAGGCCAGAGGGAGCCTCGCCTGGCACCATCACACTCAGTACAATATACCCAGGGCATCCCAGGCCAGAGGGAGCCTCGCCTGGCACCATCACACTCAGTAGCATATACCGAGGGCATCCCGAGCCAGAGGGAGCCTCGCCTGGCACCATCACACTCAGTACAATATACCCAGGGCATCCCTGCCCGAGGGAGCCTCGCCTGGCACCATCACACTCAGTACAATATACCCAGGGCATCCCAGGACAGAGGGAGCCTCGCCTGGCACCATCACACTCAGTACAATATACCGAGGGCATCCCGAGCCAGAGGGAGCCTCGTCTGGCACCATCACACTCAGTAAAATATACCCAGGGCATCCCGAGCCAGAGGGAGCCTCGCCTGGCACCATCACACTCAGTACAATATACCCCGCGCATCCCGGGCCAGAGGGAGCCTCGCCTGGCACCATCACACTCAGTACAATATACCCAGGGCATCAAGGGCCAGAGGGAGCCTCGCCTGGCACCATCACACTCAGTACAATATACCCAGGGCAACCCAGGCCAGAGGGAGCCTCGCCTGGCACCATCACACTCAGTACTATATACCTAGGGCAACCCAGGCCAGAGGGAGCCTCGCCTGGCACCATCACACTCAGTACAATATACCCAGGGCAACCCAGGCCAGAGGGAGCCTCGCCTGGCACCATCACACTCAGTACAATATACCCAGGGCATCCCAGGCCAGAGGGAGCCTCGCCTGGCACCATCACACTCAGTACAATATACCCAGGGCATCCCTGCCCGAGGGAGCCTCGCCTGGCACCATCACACTCAGTACAATATACCCAGGGCATCCCAGGACAGAGGGAGCCTCGCCTGGCAATATCACACTCAGTACAATATACCGTGGGCATCCCGAGCCAGAGGGAGCCTCGTCTGGCACCATCACACTCAGTACAATATACCCAGGGCATCCCTGCCCGAGGGAGCCTCGCCTGGCACCATCACACTTAGTACAATATACCCACGGCATCCCAGGCCAGAGGGAGCATCGCCTGGCACCATCACACCCAGTACAATATACCCACGGCATCCCAGGCCAGAGGGAGCCTCGCCTGGCACCATCACACTCAGTACAATATACCCAGGGCATCCCAAGCCAGAGGGAGCCACGCCTGGCACCATCACACTCAGTACAATATACCCAGGGCAACCCAGGCCAGAGGGAGCCTCGCCTGGCACCATCACACTCAGTACAATATACCCAGGGCATCCCGGGCCAGAGGGAGCCTCGCCTGGCACCAACACACTCAGTACAATATACCCAGGGCATCAGGGGCCAGAGGGAGCCTCGCCTGGCACCATCACACTCAGTACAATATACCGAGGGCATCCCGAGCCAGAGGGAGCCTCGCCTGGCACCATCACACTCAGTACAATATACCCAGGGCATCCCGGGCCAGAGGGAGCCTCCACTGGCACCAACACACTCAGTACAATATACCCAGGGACACCCAGGCCAGAGGGAGCCTCGCCTGGCACCATCACACTCAGTGCAATATACCCAGGGCATCCCGGGCCAGAGGGAGCCTTGCCTGGCACCTTCACACTCAGTACAATATACCCAGGGCATCCCGAGCCAGAGGGAGCCTCGCCTGGCACCATCACACTCAGTACAATATACCCAGGGCATCCCAAGCCAGAGGGAGCCTCGCCTGGCACCATCACACTCAGTACAACTACCCAGGGCAACCCAGGCCAGAGGAAGCCTCACCTGGCACCATCACACTCAGTACAATATACCCAGGGCATCCCAGGCCAGAGGGAGCCTCGCCTGGCAACATCGCACTCAGTACAATATACCCAGGGCATCCCAGGCCAGAGGGAGCCTCGCCTGGCACCATCACACTCAGTACAATATACCCAGGGCAACCCAGGCCAGAGGGAGCCTCGCCTGGCATCATCACACTCAGTGCAATATGCCCACGGCATCCCAGGCCAGAGGAAGCCTCGCCTGGCACCATCACACTCAGTACAATATACCCAGGGCATCCCAGGCCAGAGGGAGCCTCGCCTGGCACCATCACACTCAGTACAATATACCCAGGGCAACCCAGGCCAGAGGGCGCCTCGCCTGGCACCATCACACTCAGTACAATATACCCACGGCATCCCAGGCCAGAGGGAGCCTTGCCTGGCACCATCACACTCAGTACAATATACCCAGGGCATCCCGAGGGAGCCTCGCCTGGCACCATCACACTCAGTACAATATACCCAGGGCATCCCGAGCCAGAGGGAGCCTCCCCTGGCACCATCACACTCAGTACAATATACCCAGGGCATCAGGAGCCAGAGGGAGCCTCGCCTGGCACCATCACACTCAGTACAATATACCCAGGGCATCCCAGGCCAGAGGGAGCCTCGCCTGGCACCATCACACTCAGTACAACTACCCAGGGCAACCCAGGCCAGAGGAAGCCTCACCTGGCACCATCACACTCAGTACAATATACCCAGGGCATCAGGAGCCAGAGGGAGCCTCGCCTGGCACCATCACACTCAGTACAATATACCCAGGGCATCCCGAGGGAGCCTCGCCTGGCACCATCACACTCAGTACAATATACCCAGGGCATCCCGAGCCAGAGGGAGCCTCCCCTGGCACCATCACACTCAGTACAATATACCCAGGGCATCAGGAGCCAGAGGGAGCCTCGCCTGGCACCATCACACTCAGTACAATATACCCAGGGCATCCCAGGCCAGAGGGAGCCTCGCCTGGCACCATCACACTCAGTACAACTACCCAGGGCAACCCAGGCCAGAGGAAGCCTCGCCTGGCACCATCACACTCAGTACAATATACCCAGGGCATCCCAGGCCGGAGGGAGCCTCTCCTGGCACCATCACACTCAGTACAATATACCTAGGGCATCCCGGGCCAGAGGGAGCCTTGCTTGGCACCATCACACTCAGTACAATATACCCAGGGCATCCCAGGCCGGAGGGAGCCTCTCCTGGCACCATCACACTCAGTACAATATACCCAGGGCAACCCAGGCCAGAGGGAGCCTCGCCTGGCACCATCACACTCAGTACAATATACCCAGGGCATCCCAGGCCAGAGGGAGCCTCGCCTGGCACCATCACACTCAGTAGCATATACCGAGGGCATCCCGAGCCAGAGGGAGCCTCGCCTGGCACCATCACACTCAGTACAATATACCCAGGGCATCCCTGCCCGAGGGAGCCTCGCCTGGCACCATCACACTCAGTACAATATACCCAGGGCATCCCAGGACAGAGGGAGCCTCGCCTGGCACCATCACACTCAGTACAATATACCGAGGGCATCCCGAGCCAGAGGGAGCCTCGTCTGGCACCATCACACTCAGTAAAATATACCCAGGGCATCCCGAGCCAGAGGGAGCCTCGCCTGGCACCATCACACTCAGTACAATATACCCCGCGCATCCCGGGCCAGAGGGAGCCTCGCCTGGCACCATCACACTCAGTACAATATACCCAGGGCATCAAGGGCCAGAGGGAGCCTCGCCTGGCACCATCACACTCAGTACAATATACCCAGGGCAACCCAGGCCAGAGGGAGCCTCGCCTGGCACCATCACACTCAGTACTATATACCTAGGGCAACCCAGGCCAGAGGGAGCCTCGCCTGGCACCATCACACTCAGTACAATATACCCAGGGCAACCCAGGCCAGAGGGAGCCTCGCCTGGCACCATCACACTCAGTACAATATACCCAGGGCATCCCAGGCCAGAGGGAGCCTCGCCTGGCACCATCACACTCAGTACAATATACCCAGGGCATCCCTGCCCGAGGGAGCCTCGCCTGGCACCATCACACTCAGTACAATATACCCAGGGCATCCCAGGACAGAGGGAGCCTCGCCTGGCAATATCACACTCAGTACAATATACCGTGGGCATCCCGAGCCAGAGGGAGCCTCGTCTGGCACCATCACACTCAGTACAATATACCCAGGGCATCCCTGCCCGAGGGAGCCTCGCCTGGCACCATCACACTTAGTACAATATACCCACGGCATCCCAGGCCAGAGGGAGCATCGCCTGGCACCATCACACCCAGTACAATATACCCACGGCATCCCAGGCCAGAGGGAGCCTCGCCTGGCACCATCACACTCAGTACAATATACCCAGGGCATCCCAAGCCAGAGGGAGCCACGCCTGGCACCATCACACTCAGTACAATATACCCAGGGCAACCCAGGCCAGAGGGAGCCTCGCCTGGCACCATCACACTCAGTACAATATACCCAGGGCATCCCGGGCCAGAGGGAGCCTCGCCTGGCACCAACACACTCAGTACAATATACCCAGGGCATCAGGGGCCAGAGGGAGCCTCGCCTGGCACCATCACACTCAGTACAATATACCGAGGGCATCCCGAGCCAGAGGGAGCCTCGCCTGGCACCATCACACTCAGTACAATATACCCAGGGCATCCCGGGCCAGAGGGAGCCTCCACTGGCACCAACACACTCAGTACAATATACCCAGGGACACCCAGGCCAGAGGGAGCCTCGCCTGGCACCATCACACTCAGTGCAATATACCCAGGGCATCCCGGGCCAGAGGGAGCCTTGCCTGGCACCTTCACACTCAGTACAATATACCCAGGGCATCCCGAGCCAGAGGGAGCCTCGCCTGGCACCATCACACTCAGTACAATATACCCAGGGCATCCCAAGCCAGAGGGAGCCTCGCCTGGCACCATCACACTCAGTACAACTACCCAGGGCAACCCAGGCCAGAGGAAGCCTCACCTGGCACCATCACACTCAGTACAATATACCCAGGGCATCCCAGGCCAGAGGGAGCCTCGCCTGGCAACATCGCACTCAGTACAATATACCCAGGGCATCCCAGGCCGGAGGGAGCCTCGTCTGGCACCATCACACTCAGTACAATATACCTAGGGCATCCCGGGCCAGAGGGAGCCTTGCCTGGTACCATCACACTCAGTACAATATGCCCAGGGCATCCCTGCCCGAGGGAGCCTCGCCTGGCACCATCACACTCAGTACAATATACCCACGGCATCCCAGGCCAGAGGGAGCCTCGCCTGGCACCATCACACCCAGTACAATATACCCAGGGCATCCCTGGCCAGAGGGAGCCTCGCCTGGCACCATTACACTCAGTACAATATACCCAGGGCATCCCGAGCCAGAGGGAGCCTCCCCTGGCACCATCACACTCAGTACAACTACCCAGGGCAACCCAGGCCAGAGGAAGCCTCACCTGGCACCATCACACTCAGTACAATATACCCAGGGCATCCCGGGCCAGAGGGAGCCTCGCCTGGCAACATCACACTCAGTACAATATACCCAGGGCATCCCAGGCCGGAGGGAGCCTCGCCTGGCACCATCACACTCAGTACAATATACCTAGGGCATCCCGGGCCAGAGGGAGCCTTGCCTGGCACCATCACACTCAGTACAATATACCCAGGGCATCCCTGCCCGAGGGAGCCTCGCCTGGCACCATCACACTCAGTACAATATACCCAGGGCATCCCTGCCTGAGGGAGCCTCGCCTGGCACCATCACACTCAGTACAATATACCCACGGCATCCCAGGCCAGAGGGAGCCTCGCCTGGCACCATCACACCCAGTCCAATATACCCAGGGCAACCCAGGCCAGAGGGAGCCTCGCCTGGCACCATTACACTCAGTACAATATACCCAGGGCATCTCGAGCCAGAGGGAGCCTCCCCTGGCACCATCACACTCAGTACAATATACCCAGGGCATCCTGAGCCAGAGGGAGCCTCGCCTGGCACCATCACACTCAGTACAATATACCCCGGGCATCCCGGGCCAGAGGGAGCCTCGCCTGGCACCATCACACTCAGTACAATATACCCAGGGCATCCCAGGCCGGAGGGAGCCTCTCCTGGCACCATCACACTCAGTACAATATACCTAGGGCATCCCGGGCCAGAGGGAGCCTTGCCTGGCACCATCACACTCATACAATATACCCAGGGCCTCCCTGGCCAGAGGGAGCCTCGGCTGGCACCATCACACTCAGTACAATATACCCAGGGCATCAAGGGCCAGAGGGAGCCTTGCCTGGCACCATCACACTCAGTACAATATACCCAGGGCAACCCAGGCCAGAGGGAGCCCCGCCTGGCACCATCACACTCAGTACAATATGCCCAGGGCAACCCAGGCTAGAGGGAGCCTCGCCTGGCACTATCACACTCAGTACAATATACCCAGAGCATCCCAGGCCAGAGGGAGCCTCGCCTGGCACCATCACACTCAGTAGCATATACCGAGGGCATCCCGAGCCAGAGGGAGCCTCGCCTGGCACCATCACACTCAGTACAATATACCCAGGGCATCCCTGCCCGAGGGAGCCTCGCCTGGCACCATCACACTCAGTACAATATACCCAGGGCATCCCAGGACAGAGGGAGCCTCGCCTGGCACCATCACACTCAGTACAATATACCCAGGGCATCCCGGGCCAGAGGGAGCCTTACCTGGCACCATCACACTCAGTACAATATACCCAGGGCATTCCAGGCCAGAGGGAGCCTCGCCTGGCACCATCACTCTCAGTACAATATACCCAGGGCATCCCAGGCCAGAGGGAGCCTCGCCTGGCGCCATCACAGTCAGTACAATATACCCAGGGCATCCCAGGCCAGAGGGAGCCTCGCCTGGCACCATCACACTCAGTACAATATACCCAGGGCATCCCTGCCCGAGGGAGCCTCGCCTGGCACCATCACACTCAGTACAATATACCCAGGGCATCCCAGACCCGAGGGAGACTCGCCTGGCACCACCACACTCACTACAATATACTCAGGGTATCCTGAGCCAGAGGGAGCCTTGCCTGGCACCATCACACTCAGTACAATATACCCAGGGCATCCCTGCCCGAGGGAGCCTCGCCGGGCACCATCACACTCAGTACAATATACCCAGGGCATCCCAGACCCGAGGGAGACTCGCCTGGCACCACCACACTCACTACAATATACTCAGGGTATCCTGAGCCAGAGGGAGCCTTGCCTGGCACCATCACTCTCAGTACAATATACCCAGGGCATCCCGAGCCAGAGGGAGCCTCGCCTGGTACCATCACACTCAGTACAATATACGCAGAGCATCCCTGCCCGAAGGAGCCTCGCCTGGCACCATCACACTCAGTACAATATACCCAGGGCATCCTGAGCCAGAGGGAGCCTCGCCTGGCACCATCACACTCAGTACAATGTACCCAGGGCATCCCGGACCAGAGGGAGCCTCACCTGGCACCATCACACTCAGTACAATATACCCAGGGCATCCCAGGCCAGAGGGATCCTCGCCTGGCACCATCACACTCAGTACAATATACCGAGGGCATCCCGAGCCAGAGGGAGCCTCGCCTGGCACCATCACACTCAGTACAATATACCCAGGGCATCCCTGCCCGAGGGAGCCTCGCCTGGCACCATCACACTCAGTACAATATACCCACGGCATCCCAGGCCAGAGGGAGCATCGCCTGGCACCATCACACCCAGTACAATATACCCAGGGCAACCCAGGCCAGAGGGAGCCTCGCCTGGCACCATCACACTCAGTACAATATACCCAGGGCAACCCAGGCCAGAGGGAGCCTCGCCTGGCATCATCACACTCAGTGCAATATGCCCACGGCATCCCAGGCCAGAGGAAGCCTCGCCTGGCACCATCACACTCAGTACAATATACCCAGGGCATCCCAGGCCAGAGGGAGCCTCGCCTGGCACCATCACACTCAGTACAATATACCCAGGGCAACCCAGGCCAGAGGGAGCCTCGCCTGGCACCATCACACTCAGTACAATATACCCACGGCATCCCAGGCCAGAGGGAGCCTTGCCTGGCACCATCACACTCAGTACAATATACCCAGGGCATCCCGAGGGAGCCTCGCCTGGCACCATCACACTCAGTACAATATACCCAGGGCATCCCGAGCCAGAGGGAGCCTCCCCTGGCACCATCACACTAAGTACAATATACCCAGGGCATCAGGAGCCAGAGGGAGCCTCGCCTGGCACCATCACACTCAGTACAATATACCCAGGGCATCCCAGGCCAGAGGGAGCCTCGCCTGGCACCATCACACTCAGTACAACTACCCAGGGCAACCCAGGCCAGAGGAAGCCTCACCTGGCACCATCACACTCAGTACAATATACCCAGGGCATCCCGGGCCAGAGGGAGCCTTGCCTGGCACCATCACACTCAGTACAATATACCCAGGGCATCCCGGGCCAGAGGGAGCCTTGCCTGGCACCATCACACTCAGTACAATCTACCCAGGGCATCCCTGGCCAGAGGGAGCCTCGCCTGGCACCATCACACTCAGTACAATATACCCAGGGCATCAAGGGCCAGAGGGAGCCTCGCCTGGCACCATCACACTCAGTACAATATACCCAGGGCTTCCCAGGCCAGAGCGAGCCTCGCCTGGCACCATCACACTCAGTACAATATACCCAGGGCATCCCAGGCCAAAGGGATTCTCGCCTGGCACCATCACACTCAGTACAATATACCGAGGGCATCCCGTTCCAGAGGGAGCCTCGCCTGGCACCATCACACTCAGTACAATATACCCAGGGCATCCCTGCCCGAGGGAGCCTCGCCTGGCACCATCACACTCAGTACAATATACCGAGGGCATCCTGTTAGAAAGGCGACCCGGGGGAGACAGAAGATGTCTGACTGACTACCCCTAGGTCCACCCCTCCGTCGAGAAGTAGCCGAGCGTTTACCGAGAGGCCTCCTGAATGAGGGTCCTCTCCTACGATCGTACAGCAGAGTAATCACAACACTACAAACGGACACCACACAGGAGGTCAAGTTCTCAAACTTTATAAGTAGTAAACGGTTGCTGGTTCTTGGCAGTATGTACAAGCAGATCGAGTGATCTGGAAAGTCTCGTAAAGGGGGGTAAGGTAGCGGGACTGTCTTACTCTGGGCGGAGGAAGGGATACCCTACGCACAGCTCTCAATCCTCGAGCTGGGGGGTTCCGAGAGGTTCGAGCCGCGGCGGCGCCAGCAGGCTAACAAGATGGTTCAGCAAGGTAGGCCGCGGCAGCGCCAGCAGGCTCTCAGATGATTCCGCAAGGTAGGCCGCGGCAGGGCCAGCAGGCTCTCAGATGGTTCAGCAAGGTAGGCCGCGGCAGCGCCAGCAGGCTCTCGGAGGGTTTCAGCAAGGTAGGCCGCGGCAGCGCCAGCAGGCTCTCAGATGGTTCAGCAAGGGAGGCCGCGGCAGCGCCAGCAGGCTCTCGGATGGTTTCAGCAAGGTAGGCCGCGGCAGCGCCAGCAGGCTCTCAGATGGTCGTCAGGTTACAGGAAGGATGAGTTCGTCTGGTGTCGGCCGTGACAGCGTCAGCAGGGCTTCCAGTCCAGGATACAACTGAAGACCTGATCCAGGGCTGGCCCAGATATAGGTCTGGAGGTCTTTGAAGTCCGGACACTCGCGCCTGGGGGTCAGAGGGGCCGGGATGAAGGTGTCCAGACACCCAGCAGGGGGGTGGAGCCAGCGCCCAGGGAGGCCGGAGGGCGATCGATACCAGGCGTCCGGGGACGGCTGGAGGGCCATCGAAACTCCTCTCCCTCCGGGATCTGTCGAGTGGCCACTCGACCACCTGGGTGGATCTTGGTGCCTCGATGTCTGGGCTTCGCTGGGGCCGAGGCTGGGGCCGAGGCCACGTGGTCGTGACGTGGTGGGCTCAAGATGGAGTCGGGCACGGCCTCGTGCTTAGGTCGTGATGGGCCTACGCTGGGGCCAGGCCGATGATGGGGATCCGGGATGGTAGCCGGATCTGTGGTGTTGGGGCGTGCAGGGTCGGGCAGAAGGGGCCGCCCGAGGTCCGGAGGAGGGCTGATGTCGTCCTGGGCCCGCCATGCGGGAGGGGTAGGACCACGCCATGAGGCCGGGTCCAACACGCGTCCCCCCCAGCTGAAGGCAGGGGAGAGTCACCCACTTTCTTGGGGATTCTCCTCGCCGAGGCGGAAGAATCTGGACAGGCCGTCGGCATTGGCGTGGTCGTTGCCAGGGCGATGCTCCACAGTGAAATCCATCCCCTGCAGAGGAATGGCCCAGCGCAGCAGTTTCGGGTTTTCTCCCCGCATCTGCATCAACCACCGCAGGGGCCGGTGGTCGGTCTGGACTCGGAAGTGGGTGCCGAAGAGATAGGGCCGGAGCTTCTTGAGGGCCCACACCACGGCAAAGGCTTCCCTCTCGATGGTGCTCCACCGTTGTTCTCTTGCCAGGAGGCGGCGGCTGATGAAGGCCACAGGCCGGTCGATTCCTTCGGGGTTAACTTGTGACAGGACCGCCCCGATGCCGTGCTCCAAGGCGTCTGTTTGGACTACAAACTCTCTGCTGTAGTCGGGGGCCTGGAGCACAAGGGCGGTGCACATGGCAGTCTTTAAAGTCTCAAAGGCTGTTTGGCACGCAGGGGTCCAGTGCACCTTCTGGGGCAATTTCTTTGAGGTCAGTTCGGTGAGGGGCCCCACAATGCTCCCGTAGTCTCTTATAAACCGCCAATAGTATCCGGTGAGCCCCAGGAAGGCTCGGACGGCGGTCTGGGTGACCGGGGGCTCCCAGGCCCGGATGGCGTCTACCTTTGGTTGGAGGGGAGCTACTTGACCGCTCCCTACTTGGTGTCCTAGATAGGTCACGGACCCTTGGCTTATCTGCCATTTGCTGGCTTGGATTGTTAGTCCGGCCCGCCGGAGGGCCGTCAGGACCTCCCAGAGGTGGGACAGGTGCTCATCCCAGTGAAGGCTGTACACCGCAATGTCATCTAGATAGGCGGCGCTGTATTCTTCTAGTCCGGCCAGCACCTGATTCACTAGCCTCTGGAAGGTGGCCGGCGCATTTTTCATGCCGAAGGGCATCACTTTGAAGTGGTAGTGGCCATCTGGCGTCGAGAAGGCCGATCGCTCTTGTGCACCAGGGGTGAGGCCGATCTGCCAATACCCCGCCGTGAGACCGAAGGTGCTAAGGTATCTGGCGGCCCCTAGGCGATCGATCAGTTCATCCGCCCTGGGGATGGGATGTGCGTCGGTCCTGGTGACGGCATTCAGTCCCCGGTAATCAACACAGAACCGGAGCTCGGGCGCTGTTCCGGGGGCGGCGGCTTTCGGGACCAGGACAACGGGACTGGCCCAGGGACTGTTGGAGGGCTCGACTACCCCCAGGGCCAACATCTTGGCCACCTCGGATTGGATGCAGGCCCGAACCCGGTCGGGCACTCGAAAAGCTCGTTGTTTCACAGGGGGGCTGTCTCCGGTGTCTACATCGTGGACACACCACCGGGTGACCCCCGGCGTGAGGGAAAACAGATCCGCAAACTGCCCCAGCAGCTTCCGGCAGTCTTGTTGCTGCTCTGGGGTCAGGGTAGAGGAGAGCCGGACCCCTTCGAAGGAGCCGTCTTTTTCGGTGGTGCTGAGGAGATCTGGGAGTGGCTCGGAGTCGTCCTCTGCTCCGTCATCGGTCGCCAGCAGCAGACTCAGTTCAGTGCGTGCAAAGTGCGGTTTGAGCCGGTTAGCGTGTAGAACCCGGAGGGGGTTCCTGGGGGATTCCATGTCTACCAGGTAGGTGACGGGGCTCTTGCGCTCCACCAACTTGAAGGGCCCCGTCCATTTGTCCTGGAGGGCACACGGCTCAACCGGGGACATGACCCAGACTTGCTGGCCCGGCTCGAACTCGATGGACGAGGCGTTCTGGTCATACCAGCGTTTCATGTCCTCTTGGCTGGCCTCCAGGTTGGCCGCGGCAAGTTCCCTGAACTTCCGAGTCTGATTGCGGAGTGTCAGGAGGTACCGGTAGACATCCGGTGGGGCATCTCGACTTGCTGTCTCCCAGCCTTCCTTGACCAGGCTAAGGGGGCCTCGAACCGGGTGTCCGTACAAGAGTTCGAACGGGCTGAACCCCAGGGATTTCTGGGGTACCTCGCGGTAGGCGAACAGGAGGCAGGGCAGCAGGACATCCCATTTGCGCCGGAGGGGCTCTTCGAGGCCCTTGATCATTCCCTTCAGTGTCCTGTTAAAGCGTTCCACGAGTCCATTTCCCTGGGGATGATACGGGGTGGTGAACTTATATGCGACCCCGCACTGTTGCCATAGGGACCGCATATGCTTCGAGATGAAGTTGGACCCCCGATCACTCACGACTTCTCGGGGGAAGCCGACTCGGGAGAAGATGCTTATGAGTGCTCGGCCCACCACGGGGGCCGTGATGGTTCGGAGAGGGATGGCCTCAGGATAGCGGGTGGCGTGGTCCACCAGGACGAGGATGAAGCGGTGCCCCTGCGAGGTGCGAGGGTCCAGGGGCCCTACGATGTCTATTCCCACTCGCTCGAAGGGGGTGGTTACCACAAGGAACGGCTGGAGCGGGGCTTTGACTTTCCCCCCGCTCTTCCCGCTGGCTTGGCAGGTCGGGCAGGTCCTGCAGTGGTTCTGGATATCAGTGCGCATTTTTGGCCAGTAGAAATGGGTCACCAGGTGGCTGTAAGTTTTGTCCTGCCCCAGGTGCCCGGCGAGGGGCACATCATGTGCTAAGTTCAGGAGGAAGTCTCTGAACCGGAGGGGTACAACCAGCACCCGGCCGGCCCCTAGCTTGGCAATCTTCTGCTCACTGTAAAGGAGGTCGTTGTCCCAGTAGACCCAGTGGGACCCCGCGGGGTCTCCAGCGGCTTGCGTGGCGGCTTGCTGTCGCATCCCCTCGAGGGAGGGGCAGGTTTTCTGTTCCTGCCGGAACTGTTCGCGGGTGGGGCCACCTTCTTGGCGCCATTGAGCGAGTTCTGGGAGGTGGTTGAGCTCGGTGAGATCTTCTTGGTCGGGCCCTTGGGGGCCGGGCTCGGTGTCGGCGTCCTCGGGGACAACGGATGGCGGAGGTGCGGGCCATTCTGGCTCCTCCGTTGGAGCTTCCCCCGCTGGGGCGGAGGCTCGGGCGGACATGGAGCGGGTGGTCGCACAGACCCACTCGGGAAGGCCTAGCATCCCCAGATGCTCTCTCCTCTCGACGCCAGCCCATGGGGAACTTTCCAGGTCGTTCCCAAGGAGGCAGTCCACGGGGGCATCGTCGCGGACAGTCACTTTCAGCACGCCCGACACTCCCCCCCACTCGAAGGGGATGCGGGCCATCTGACACAAAGTCTCGGAGTTATCTGCGGATCGGACTGGGCACAGGACGTTGGGAAGGATCTGTTCCGGGGTCACCAGATGGCAGCGGACCGCTGTCACGCTGGCCCCAGTGTCACGGAGGGCTTCGGTCCGGTGACCATTGATGGTGACCCACTGGCGGTACTTCTGGGTGTTGCTGGGGATCGGCCCTCGGGGGATCATGTCTTGAGCACCCAGGCAGGCTAAGGTCATGGCGGCGGGCTCCCACTCGGCCTGCTCGTGGTCGTCGTCTTCTTCCTCGCTTCTTTCTTCACCTAGGGCAGCTGCCGCAATCTGGCGGGCTGGGGGCCTGGTGGTGCCGGGTCGCTGGTTCATCGGGCAGAGGGGGTCATTCGCGTAATGACCCTGTCGCTGGCATCTGTGGCACGTAACGTTCGGGCGGGGCCCCGGCCTGGCTGGGGGGCCCCCTCTCCGGCCCAGGGGTGGCGACGTGGAGGTAGGGGAGGACCCCTGGGGGGCGTCTCGACCCCGGCTCTGGCCTACTTCGCCACCTCGCGGTCGGTGGTTTCCCGGGGACCCCCGGCCGTAATCTCCCATCGTGTTCCGGGGAACTCGGGTGCTGGCCCATCGGTCTGCCTCGACAGCGAGTTTTCGTGGCTCAGTCAATTTGCTGTCGAGGAGGTGCTGCCGGAGTTCGACGAAACAGTTATTGGACAGGTGTTCCCATAGAATGAGGTCGACCAACTGCTGGTAGGTGGTGACCTGGCAGCCCCAAGTCCACCCCTCGAAGGCTCTACTGTAATAGTTCACATATTCCACCCACGTGGTACCGGGGATTTTTTTACAGTCTCTGAATCGCTGCCGGTACATCTCGGGGGTGAGTCCATAGCGAGTGAGGAGGGCGGTCTTCATGTGCTCGTACGAGGTCCTCTCGGTATCAGGGAGCTCCAGCAGGGCGTCTCTCCCTTCGTTGATAAACTTCCCCCACAGGCCGGCGCCCCAGTCCTTGAGGGGTACTCGATGGGCGGCCATGGCGACCTCGTAAGCTTTGAACCACTGCTGGATGTCGTCGGTCTTATAGTACTCTTTGACGACATCCTTGGGTATGTGCACCTTCGTGTCCACTGGGGGAGGTGAGGTCTTACCCCCAGAGGTGGCAGTCTCGTTTGCCCTGGCTTTGAATTCTAGTTCTTTGAGGACGCGCTCGTGCTCGAGCAGGAGTTTCTTCTCCTCGAGGTCTCTTTGTCTTCGCTTTTCTTCTAGGTCTCCTTCTAGCCGTAGCTGCTCGAGGGCTAGCTTTCTCTCTGCCAGTTGGATCTCTCCTTCTTGTTTAAGTCGAGCAAGCTCCAACTCGTGGAGCCAGTTCCTTTCTCGTTCTCGGGCGTCTTCATGGGAGAGGCCCGTGTTTGGGTTTGCGGCTCTTTCTCCCGCTGGGTTCGGCTGGGCCTCCGGGCCTCCGTTCGGGCCCGGGTTATCTTCCCTCGGAGGTGGCGCCTCGCCGGCGTCCACCCAGGCCTGCAGGGCCGATTTGAAATCTTCTTTGGTGCTTAAGCCAGTGGTAGCGATGCCTAGATCTTTGCAGAATTGCTTTAGCTCCTTGTGACTGTAGTCTTCCATCTTCTCCTTCTGGAATTCTGTGCTCATGGTCGCAGTGGGTTTTTCTGGGTAGCGAGTTAATAACTCTCTGTACGATCTGCGTGGGCTTGAATCCCAGCGCTTGCCACCAATGTTAGAAAGGCGACCCGGGGGAGACAGAAGATGTCTGACTGACTACCCCTAGGTCCACCCCTCCGTCGAGAAGTAGCCGAGCGTTTACCGAGAGGCCTCCTGAATGAGGGTCCTCTCCTAGGATCGTACAGCAGAGTAATCACAACACTACAAACGGACACCACACAGGAGGTCAAGTTCTCAAACTTTATAAGTAGTAAACGGTTGCTGGTTCTTGGCAGTATGTACAAGCAGATCGAGGGATCTGGAAAGTCTCGTAAAGGGGGGTAAGGTAGCGGGACTGTCTTACTCTGGGCGGAGGAAGGGATACCCTACGCACAGCTCTCAATCCTCGAGCTGGGGGGTTCCGAGAGGTTCGAGCCGCGGCGGCACCAGCAGGCTAACAAGATGGTTCAGCAAGGTAGGCCGCGGCAGCGCCAGCAGGCTCTCAGATGATTCCGCAAGGTAGGCTGCGGCAGCGCCAGCAGGCTCTCAGATGGTTCAGCAAGGTAGGCCGCGGCAGCGCCAGCAGGCTCTCGGAGGGTTTCAGCAAGGTAGGCCGCGGCAGCGCCAGCAGGCTCTCAGATGGTTCAGCAAGGGAGGCCGCGGCAGCAGGCTCTCGGATGGTTTCAGCAAGGTAGGCCGCGGCAGCGCCAGCAGGCTCTCAGATGGTCGTCAGGTTACAGGAAGGATGAGTTTGTCTGGTGTCGGCCGTGACAGCGTCAGCAGGGCTTCCAGTCCAGGATACAACTGAAGACCTGATCCAGGGCTGGCCCAGATATAGGTCTGGAGGTCTTTGAAGTCCGGACCCTCGCGCCTGGGGGTCAGAGGGGCCGGGATGAAGGTGTCCAGACACCCAGCAGGGGGGTGGAGCCAGCGCCCAGGGAGGCCGGAGGACGATCGATACCAGGCGTCCGGGGACGGCTGGAGGGCCATCGAAACTCCTCTCCCTCCGGGATCTGTCGAGTGGCCACTCGACCACCTGGGTGGATCTTGGTGCCTCGATGTCTGGGCTTCGCTGGGGCCGAGGCTGGGGCCGAGGCCACGTGGTCGTGACGTGGTGGGATCAAGATGGAGTCGGGCACGGCCTCGTACTTAGGTCGTGATGGGCCTACGCTGGGGCCAGGCCGATGATGGGGATCCGGGATGGTAGCCGGATCTGTGGTGTTGGGGCGTGCAGGGTCGGGCAGAAGGGGCCGCCCGAGGTCCGGAGGAGGGCTGATGTCGTCCTGGGCCCGCCATGCGGGAGGGGTAGGACCACGCCATGAGGCCGGGTCCAACACATCCCGTGCCAGAGGGAGCCTCGACTGGCACCATCACACTCAGTCCAATATACAAAGGGCATCCCTGGCCAGAGGGAGCCTCGCCTGGCACCATCACACTCAGTCCAATATACCCAGGGCAACCCAGGCCAGAGGGAGCCTCGCCTGGCACCATTACACTCAGTACAATATAGCTAACAGCAGAGTACAAAGTTCCCCAGGGGGCGTTAAACCGTGTGGAGCAAGGAGTTGGTATTATGAATACCGTGGCTGTGAAGAAAGGGTTCCCTAGTCGGAACTTAGAGAGCCTCACACACCCAAAGTAATAAGCGTGAAACACACCCTTACTAGAGGGTGTCCGGTGTCATCATCGGCTCACTGCCCCTCGTCAGACCGGCGCTGCAATATCTGACGGAGTCCCCAAAGGTACTCTTTTGACGGGGTTCTTTTAGTTCCTTGCCGATGGTGGATGTGGGTGAGGATGAAAAGAAGGTGTAGTCAGTGCAGTGGTGAGTGAAGGCGATAAAAAAGGTAATCAGTCCACTTGCAACTTTAATAACGTGGCTGATTCCTTAGTTAAAAGGGGTGGGAGGGGAGTTTAGAGACCGTAAAAGGTGTACAGAACAATAACTCTACCCCCTAGTGTGGTCAACATGTTTCTCGCCGAAAGGCGATTCGTCAGGACCTAAAATAAAGTACTACACAAAGAAAAGTGAACTCAATGCTCAATCTATATAAAGAAAGCAAATACAACCTCGCTGGGTCGGAGGACAAGAGGGCCAAGGGGTCCTGCTCTATTTAGGCGACCCTAAGGGGATTGAGAATGGGCCCCGCAGCAAGCTCCCGTGAGGCCAGCGTAATAAGGATTGGATACACCTTTGAGTAGACACTGGAACGGCGGAACACCTACCCCTCACGCTCGCGGCACCTGGTCAGATACCCAGGGCATCCCGAGCCAGAGGGAGCCTCCCCTGGCACCATCACACTCAGTACAATATACCCAGGGCATCCCGAGCCAGAGGGAGCCTCGCCTGGCACCATCACACTCAGTACAATCGCCGACTTCATCAACCCGCATGCCCTCCCCTCCGCTGACTACATCCTCCTGGGGGACATCAACTTCCACCTGGAGAACAACAACGACCGCAACACCATCACCCTGCTGGACAACCTCGCCAACCTCGGTCTCAAGCAGCTGGTGTCCACCCCCACCCACCTCGCCGGACACACACTCGACGCCGTCTTCTCATCCAGTAAAGACATCACCTTCAACCACGCCACCGGACTCCACTGGACGGACCACAGCTGCGTCCACTTCACCTTCAAAAGAACGACGATCCACCACCACCACCAACAGGTTGCATGAAGAAGCTGGAACAGATCACAGCCGACCAGCTCGCCGCTTCCCTGAGCCAGCACCCTCCCGCCAGCTCAGCGAACCCCAGCCAGGCCGCCGACAGCCTCACGAAGTGGATCACCAACTGCGCGGACGAACTCGCCCCACTGAGGACCCCGCCCAGCAGACCCGGCAGCAAGAAGGCCCCATGGTTCACCGACGAACTCAAGAGCTCCACGAAGAACTGCAGAGCCCTCGAGAAAGCCTGGAGAAGGGGACCAACACCGGACAACATGACCACCCTCAAGCTTGCCACCCGGAAGCACCACCAACTGATCCGCGCCACCAAGAAAACTGCATTCAAGGACCGGCTGGACATCAACGCACACAACTGCAAGGAACTCTTCAACATCGTGAAAGAGCTCTCCAGCCCCAACGCCGGAAACAACGACATCACCCCGTCGCAAGACCTCTGCAACTCCCTCGCCTCCTACTTCCACAACAAGATCGCGGACATACACAACAGCTTCAGCACTCAACCGACGCACGCCACGACGAAACCACCACCCCCCACCACCACCCTCCGCGCCTGGACTCCGATCTGCACCGAAGACACCGTGCGCATGATGAACTCCATCCACTCCGGATCCCCATCCGACCCCTGCCCTCACCACGTCTTCAAAAAGGCCGACGCTGTCATCGCAACCCACCTGCGGGACATCATCAACACATCCTTCGACACCGCCACCTTCCCGGAGAGCTGGAAGCACGCCGAACTCAGCGCCCTACTCAAGAAACCTACAGCGGACCCCACCGAACTCAAGAATTACCGCCCCATCTCGCTCCTCCCGTTTCCAGCCAAAGTCATCGAGAAGACCATCAACAAACAGCTGGCCGCCTTCCTCGAGATGAATGGATCCCTCGACCCCTCACAGTCTGGCTTCCGTGCCAACCACAGCACCGAGACCGCCCTCATCGCCGCCACCGATGACATCCGAACCCTGATGGACAACGGAGAAACAGCGGCCCTCATCCTCCTAGACCTCTCCGCGGCATTCGACACTGTCTGCCATCGCACCCTAGTGCAGCGCCTCAGCAACGTCGGAATCCAGGAGAAGGCACTGGAATGGATCATCTCCTTCCTCGACGGAAGAACACAGAGAGTCCGTCTACCACCGTACAAGTCAGAGGCCACCGAAGTCATCTGCGGCGTCCCTCAAGGATCCTCGCTGAGCCCCACCCTCTTCAACGTCTACATGAGCCCCCTCGCGGCCATCGCACGCCAACACAACCTCAACATCATCTCCTATGTCGACGACACCCAGCTGATCCTCTCCCTGACCAACGACCCCGCCGCCGTCAGAGCCGACCTCCACGAAGGGATGAAAGAAGTAGCCGAGTGGATGACGACCAGCCGCCTGAAACTGAACTCAGACAAGACGGAAGTCCTCATCCTGGGCTCCTCGCCCTCCGCCTGGGACGACTCCTGGTGGCCCCCCGCCCTGGGCACCGCACCCAAACCGACAGACCACGCACGCAACCTGGGCTTCATCCTGGACTCCTCCCTCTCCATGACCAGACAAGTCAACGCCGTCTCCGCATCCTGCTTTAACATCCTGCGCATGCTACGGAAGATCTTCCGGTGGATCCCCACCGAGACCAGGAAGACGGTCACCCAGGCCCTCGTCACCAGCCGACTGGACTACGGCAACGCCCTCTACGCCGGAACCACCGCCAAGCTTCAGAAGAGACTCCAGCGGATCCAGAACGCCTCAGCCAGACTGATCCTCGACATCCCCCGACGCAGCCACATCTCAGGACATCTGAGAGACCTGCACTGGCTCCCCGTCAACAAGAGAATCACCTTCCGTCTCCTCACCCACGCACACAAAGCCCTACACGACCAAGGCCCGAGCTACCTCAACAACCGCCTCAACTTCTACGCCCCCAAACGCCACCTCCGATCGACCAACCACGCCCTCGCCGCCGTCCCCAGCATCCGAAGAGCGACAACAGGAGGAAGGTCCTTCTCCTACCTGGCCGCCAAGACCTGGAACTCCCTCCCTCCCGACCTGCGCCTGACCCAAGACCACCTCTCCTTCAGGAAGAAGCTCAAGACCTGGCTGTTCGAGCAGTAGCAGCGCCCCCCCCCCCCCCCCAAGCGCCTTGAGACCCTCCGGGTAAGTAGTGCGCTCTACAAATGTCTTTGATTGATTGATTGATACAATATACCCCGGGCCAGAGGGAGCCTCGCCTGGCACCATCACACTCAGTACAATATACCCATGGCATCCCAGGCCGGAGGGAGCCTCGCCTGGCACCATCACACTCAGTACAATATACCTAGGGCATCCCGGGCCAGAGGGAGCCTTGCCTGGCACGATCACACTCAGTACAATATACCCAGGGCCTCCCTGGCCAGAGGGAGCCTCGCCTGGCACCATCACACTCAGTACAATATACCCAGGGCATCAAGGGCCAGAGGGAGCCTCGCCTGGCACCATCACACTCAGTACAATATACCCAGGGCATCCCAGGCCAGAGGGAGCCTCGCCTGGCACCATCACACTCAGTACAATATACCCAGGGCAACCCAGGCCAGAGGGAGCCTCGCCTGGCACCATCACACTCAGTACAATATACCCAGGGCATCCCGAGCCAGAGGGAGCCTCCCCTGGCACCATCACACTCAGTACAATATACCCAGGGCATCCCGGGCCAGAGGGAGCCTCGCCTGGCACCAACACACTCAGTACAATATACCCAGGGACTCCCAGGCCAGAGGAAGCCTCGCCTGGCACCATCACACTCAGTACAATATACCCAGGGCATCCCGGGCCAGAGGGAGCCTTGCCTGGCACCTTCACACTTAGTACAATATACCCAGGGCATCCCGAGCCAGAGGGAGCCTCGCCTGGCACCATCACACTCAGTACAATATACCCAGGGCATCCCAGGCCAGAGGGAGCTTCGCCTGGCACCATCACACTCAGTACAACTACCCAGGGCAACCCAGGCCAGAGGAAGCCTCACCTGGCACCATCACACTCAGTACAATATACCCAGGGCATCCCGGGCCAGAGGGAGCCTTGTCAGGCAACATCACACTCAGTACAATATACCCAGGGCATCCCAGGCCAGAGGGAGCCTCGCCTGGCACCATCACACTCAGTACAATATACCCAGGGCATCCCTGGCCAGAGAGAGCCTCGCCTGGCACCATCACACTCAGTACAATATACCCAGGGCATCAAGGGCCAGAGGGAGCCTCGCCTGGCACCATCACACTCAGTACAATATACCCAGGGCAACCCAGGCCAGAGGGAGCCTCGCCTGGCACCATCACACTCAGTACAATATACCCAGGGCATCCCTGCCGGAGGGAGCCTCGCCTGGCACCATCACACTCAGTACAATATACCCAGGGCTTCCCAGGCCAGAGCGAGCCTCGCCTGGCACCATCACACTCAGTACAATATACCCAGGGCATCCCAGGCCAAAGGGAGCCTCGCCTGGCACCATCACACTCAGTACAATATACCGAGGGCATCCCGTGCCAGAGGGAGCCTCGCCTGGCACCATCACACTCAGTACAATATACCCAGGGCATCCCTGCCCGAGGGAGCCTCGCCTGGCACCATCACACTCAGTACAATATACCTAGGGCATCCCGGGCCAGAGGGAGCCTCGCCTGGCACCAACACACTCAGTACAATATACCCAGGGACACCCAGGCCAGAGGGAGCCTCGCCTGGCACCATCACACTCAGTACAATATACCCAGGGCATCCCGGGCCAGAGGGAGCCTTGCCTGGCACCTTCACACTCAGTACAATATACCCAGGGCATCCCGAGCCAGAGGGAGCATCGCCTGGCACCATCACACTCAGTACAATATACCCAGGGCATCCCAGGCCAGAGGGAGCTTCGCCTTGCACCATCACACTCAGTACAACTACCCAGGGCAACCCAGGCCAGAGGAAGCCTCACCTGGCACCATCACACTCAGTACAATATACCCAGGGCATCCCGGGCCAGAGGGAGCCTTGCCAGGCAACATCACACTCAGTACAATATACCCAGGGCATCCCGGGCCAGAGGGAGCCTCGCCTGGCACCATCACACTCAGTACAATATACCCAGGGCATCCCGGGCCAGAGGGAGCCTCGTCTGGCACCATCACACTCAGCACAATATACCCAGGGCATCCCGGGCCAGAGGGAGCCTCGCCTGGCATCATCACACTCAGTACAATATACCCAGGGCATCCCGGGTCAGAGGGAGCCTCGCCAGGCAACATCACACTCAGTACAATATACCGAGGGCATCCCAGGCCAGAGGGAGCCTCGCCTGGCATCATCACACTCAGTACAATATACCCAGGGCATCCCGGGCCAGAGGGAGCCTCGCCTGGCATCATCACACTCAGTACAATATACCCAGGGCATCCCGGGCCAGAGGGAGCCTCGCCTGGCACCATCACACTCAGTACAATATACCCAAGGCATCAAGGGCCAGAAGGAGCCTCGTCTGGCACCATCACACTCAGTACAATATACCGAGGGCATCCCGTGCCAGAGGGAGCCTCGCCTGGCACCATCACACTCAGTACAATATACCCAGGGCATCCCGGGCCAGAGGGAGCCTCGTCTGGCACCATCACACTCAGTACAATATACCCAGGGCATCCCAGGCCAGAGGGAGCCTCACCTGGCACCATCACACTCAGTACAATATACCCAGGGCATCCCGGGCCAGAGGGAGCCTCGCCTGGCACCATCACACTCAATACAATATACCCAAGGCATCAAGGGCCAGAAGGAGCCTCGTCTGGCACCATCACACTCAGTACAATATACCCAGGGCATCCCGGGCCAGAGGGAGCCTCGCCTGGCACCATCACACTCAATACAATATACCCTAGGCATCAAGGGCCAGAAGGAGCCTCGTCTGGCACCATCACACTCAGTACAATATACCCAGGGCATCCCGGGCCAGAGGGAGCCTCGCCTGGCACCATCACACTCAGTACAATATACCCAGGGCATCCCAGGCCCAAGGAAGCCTCGCCTGGCACCATCACACTCAGTACAATATACCGAGGGCATCCCGTGCCAGAGGGAGCCTCGGCTGGCACCATCACACTCAGTACAATATACCCATGGCATCCCTGCCCGAGGGAGCCTCGCCTGGCACCATCACACTCAGTACAATATACCGAGGGCATCCCGTGCCAGAGGGAGCCTCGTTTGGCACCATCACACTCAGTACAATATACCCAGGGCATCCCGGGCCAGAGGGAGCCTCGTCTGGCACCATCACACTCAGCACAATATACCCAGGGCATCCCGGGCCAAAGGGAGCCTCGCCTGGCACCAACACACTCAGTACAATATGCCCAGGCCAGATGGAGCCTCGCCTGGCACCATCACACTCAGTACAATATACCCAGGGCAACCCAGGCCAGAGGGAGCCTCGCCTGGCACCATCACACTCAGTACAATATACCCAGGGCATCCCTGCCGGAGGGAGCCTCGCCTGGCACCATCACACTCAGTACAATATACCCAGGGCTTCCCAGGCCAGAGCGAGCCTCGCCTGGCACCATCACACTCAGTACAATATACCCAGGGCATCCCAGGCCAAAGGGAGCCTCGCCTGGCACCATCACACTCAGTACAATATACCGAGGGCATCCCGTGCCAGAGGGAGCCTCGCCTGGCACCATCACACTCAGTACAATATACCCAGGGCATCCCTGCCCGAGGGAGCCTCGCCTGGCACCATCACACTCAGTACAATATACCTAGGGCATCCCGGGCCAGAGGGAGCCTCGCCTGGCACCAACACACTCAGTACAATATACCCAGGGACACCCAGGCCAGAGGGAGCCTCGCCTGGCACCATCACACTCAGTACAATATACCCAGGGCATCCCGGGCCAGAGGGAGCCTTGCCTGGCACCTTCACACTCAGTACAATATACCCAGGGCATCCCGAGCCAGAGGGAGCATCGCCTGGCACCATCACACTCAGTACAATATACCCAGGGCATCCCAGGCCAGAGGGAGCTTCGCCTTGCACCATCACACTCAGTACAACTACCCAGGGCAACCCAGGCCAGAGGAAGCCTCACCTGGCACCATCACACTCAGTACAATATACCCAGGGCATCCCGGGCCAGAGGGAGCCTTGCCAGGCAACATCACACTCAGTACAATATACCCAGGGCATCCCGGGCCAGAGGGAGCCTCGCCTGGCACCATCACACTCAGTACAATATACCCAGGGCATCCCGGGCCAGAGGGAGCCTCGTCTGGCACCATCACACTCAGCACAATATACCCAGGGCATCCCGGGCCAGAGGGAGCCTCGCCTGGCATCATCACACTCAGTACAATATACCCAGGGCATCCCGGGTCAGAGGGAGCCTCGCCAGGCAACATCACACTCAGTACAATATACCGAGGGCATCCCAGGCCAGAGGGAGCCTCGCCTGGAATCATCACACTCAGTACAATATACCCAGGGCATCCCGGGCCAGAGGGAGCCTCGCCTGGCATCATCACACTCAGTACAATATACCCAGGGCATCCCGGGCCAGAGGGAGCCTCGCCTGGCACCATCACACTCAGTACAATATACCCAAGGCATCAAGGGCCAGAAGGAGCCTCGTCTGGCACCATCACACTCAGTACAATATACCGAGGGCATCCCGTGCCAGAGGGAGCCTCGCCTGGCACCATCACACTCAGTACAATATACCCAGGGCATCCCGGGCCAGAGGGAGCCTCGTCTGGCACCATCACACTCAGTACAATATACCCAGGGCATCCCAGGCCAGAGGGAGCCTCACCTGGCACCATCACACTCAGTACAATATACCCAGGGCATCCCGGGCCAGAGGGAGCCTCGCCTGGCACCATCACACTCAATACAATATACCCAAGGCATCAAGGGCCAGAAGGAGCCTCGTCTGGCACCATCACACTCAGTACAATATACCCAGGGCATCCCGGGCCAGAGGGAGCCTCGCCTGGCACCATCACACTCAATACAATATACCCTAGGCATCAAGGGCCAGAAGGAGCCTCGTCTGGCACCATCACACTCAGTACAATATACCCAGGGCATCCCGGGCCAGAGGGAGCCTCGCCTGGCACCATCACACTCAGTACAATATACCCAGGGCATCCCAGGCCCAAGGAAGCCTCGCCTGGCACCATCACACTCAGTACAATATACCGAGGGCATCCCGTGCCAGAGGGAGCCTCGGCTGGCACCATCACACTCAGTACAATATACCCATGGCATCCCTGCCCGAGGGAGCCTCGCCTGGCACCATCACACTCAGTACAATATACCGAGGGCATCCCGTGCCAGAGGGAGCCTCGTTTGGCACCATCACACTCAGTACAATATACCCAGGGCATCCCGGGCCAGAGGGAGCCTCGTCTGGCACCATCACACTCAGCACAATATACCCAGGGCATCCCGGGCCAAAGGGAGCCTCGCCTGGCACCAACACACTCAGTACAATATGCCCAGGCCAGATGGAGCCTCGCCAGGCAACATCACACTCAGTACAATATACCGAGGGCATCCCAGGCCAGAGGGAGCCTCGCCTGGCATCATCACACTCAGTACAATATACCCAGGGCATCCCGGGCCAGAGGGAGCCTCGCCTGGCACCATCACACTCAGTACAATATACCCAAGGCATCAAGGGCCAGAAGGAGCCTCGTCTGGCACCATCACACTCAGTACAATATACCGAGGGCATCCCGTGCCAGAGGGAACCTCGCCTGGCACCATCACACTCAGTACAATATACCCAGGGCATCCCGGGCCAGAGGGAGCCTCGTCTGGCACCATCACACTCAGTACAATATACCCAGGGCATCCCAGGCCAGAGGGAGCCTCACCTGGCACCATCACACTCAGTACAATATACCCAGGGCATCCCGGGCCAGAGGGAGAATCGCCTGGCACCATCACACTCAATACAATACACCCAAGGCATCAAGGGCCAGAAGGAGCCTCGTCTGGCACCATCACACTCAGTACAATATACCCAGGGCATCCCGGGCCAGAGGGAGCCTCGCCTGGCACCATCACACTCAGTACAATATACCCAGGGCATCCCAGGCCCAAGGAAGCCTCGCCTGGCACCATCACACTCAGTACAATATACCGAGGGCATCCCGTGCCAGAGGGAGCCTCGCCTGGCACCATCACACTCAGTACAATATACCCATGGCATCCCTGCCCGAGGGAGCCTCGCCTGGCACCATCACACTCAGTACAATATACCGAGGGCATCCCGGGCCAGAGGGAGCCTCGCCTGGCACCAACACACTCAGTACAATATGCCCAGGCCAGAGGGAGCCTCGCCAGGCAACATCACACTCAGTACAATATACCGAGGGCATCCCAGGCCAGAGGGAGCCTCGCCTGGCATCATCACACTCAGTACAATATACCCAGGGCATCCCGGGCCAGAGGGAGCCTCGCCTGGCATCATCACACTCAGTACAATATACCCAGGGCATCCCGGGCCAGAGGGAGAATCGCCTGGCACCATCACACTCAATACAATATACCCAAGGCATCAAGGGCCAGAAGGAGCCTCGTCTGGCACCATCACACTCAGTACAATATACCCAGGGCATCCCGGGCCAGAGGGAGCCTCGCCTGGCACCATCACACTCAGTACAATATTACCAGGGCATCCCAGGCCCAAGGAAGCCTCGCCTGGCACCATCACACTCAGTACAATATACCCAGGGCATCCCTGCCCGAGGGAGCCTCGCCTGGCACCATCACACTCAGTACAATATACCGAGGGCATCCCGTGCCAGAGGGAGCCTCGCCTGGCACCATCACACTCAGTACAATATACCCAGGCCATCCCGGGCCAGAGGGAGCCTCGTCTGGCACCATCACACTCAGTACAATTTACCCAGGGCATCCCGGGCCAGAGGGAGCCTCGCCTGGCACCAACACACTCAGTACAATATGCCCAGGCCAGAGGGAGCCTCGCCAGGCAACATCACACTCAGTACAATATACCGAGGGCATCCCAGGCCAGAGGGAGCCTCGCCTGGCATCATCACACTCAGTACAATATACCCAGGGCATCCCGGGCCAGAGGGAGCCTCGCCTGGCATCATCACACTCAGTACAATATACCCAGGGCATCCCGGGCCAGAGGGAGCCTCGCCTGGCACCATCACACTCAGTACAATATACCCAAGGCATCAAGGGCCAGAAGGAGCCTCGTCTGGCACCATCACACTCAGTACAATATACCCAGGGCATCCCGGGCCAGAGGGAGCCTCGCCTGGCACCAACACACTCAGTACAATATGCCCAGGCCAGAGGGAGCCTCGCCAGGCAACATCACACTCAGTACAATATACCGAGGGCATCCCAGGCCAGAGGGAGCCTCGCCTGGCATCATCACACTCAGTACAATATACCCAGGGCATCCCGGGCCAGAGGGAGCCTCGCCTGGCATCATCACACTCAGTACCATATACCCAAGGCATCAAGGGCCAGAAGGAGCCTCGTCTGGCACCATCACACTCAGTACAATATACCCAGGGCATCCCAGGCCAGAGGGAGCCTCGCCTGGCACCATCACACCCAGTACAATATACCCAGGGCATCCCAGGCCAGAGGGAGCCTCGCCTGGCACCATCACACTCAGTACAATATACCCAGGGCATCCCAGGCCAGAGGGAGCCTCGCCTGGCACCATCACACTCAGTACAATATTCCCAGGGCATCCCAGGCTAGAGGGAGCCTTGCCTGGCACCATCACACTCAGTACAATATACCCAGGGCATCAAGGGCCAGAAGGAGCCTCGTCTGGCACCATCACACTCAGTACAATATACCCAGGGCATCCCAGGCCAGAGGGAGCCTCGCCTGGCACCATCACTCTCAGTACAATATACCCAGGGCATCCCGGGCCAGAGGGAGCCTCGCCTGGCACCACCACATTCAGTACAATATACCCAGGGCATCCCTGCCTGAGGGAGCCTTGCCTGGCACCATCACACTCAGTACAATATTCCCAGGGCATCCCAGGCCAGAGGGAGCCTTGCCTGGCACCATCACACTCAGTACAATATACCCAGGGCATCCCAGGCCAGAGGGAGGCTCGCCTGGCACCATCACACTCACTACAATATACCCAGGGCATCCCAGCCAAAGAGAGCCTCGCCTGGCACCATCACACTTACTACAATATACCCAGGGCATCCCAGCCAAAGGGAGCCTCGCCTGGCACCATCACACTCAATACAATATACCCAGGGCATCCCAGGCCAGAGGGAGCCTTGCCTGACACCATCACACAATAAAATATACCCAGGGCATCCCAGCCAAAGGGAGCCTCGCCTGGCACCATCACACTCAATACAATATACCCAGGGCATCCCAGCCAAAGGGAGCCTCGCCTGGCACCATCACACTCAATACAATATACCCAGGGCATCCCAGCCAAAGGGAGCCTCGCCTGGCGCCATCACACTACAATATACCAAGGCATCCCGGGTCAGAGGGAGCCGTGCCTGGCACCATCACACTCAGTACAATATACCCAGGGCATCCCAGCCAAAGGGAGCCTCGCCTGGCGCCATCACACTACAATATACCAAGGCATCCGGGGTCAGAGGGAGCCGTGCCTGGCACCATCACACTCAGTACAATATACCCAGGGCATCCCAGGCCAGAGGGAGCCTCGCCTGGCACCATCACACTCAGTACAATATACCCAGGGCATCCCAAGGGAGCCTCGCCGGGCACCATCACACTCAGTACAATATACCCAGGGCATTCCAGGCCAGAGGGAGCCTCGCCTGGTACCATCACACTCAGTACAATATACCCAGGGCAACCCAGGCCAGAGGGAGCCTCGCCTGGCGCCATCACACTCAGTACAATATACCAAGGCATCCCGGGTCAGAGGGAGCCGTGCCTGGCACCATCACACTCAGTACAATATACCCAGGGCAACCCAGGCCAGAGGGAGCCTCGCCTGGCACCATCACACTCAGTACAATATATCCAGGGCATCCCTGCCCGAGGAAGCCTCACCTGGCACCATCACACTCAGTACAATATACCCAGGGCATCCCAGGCCAGAGGGAGCCTCGCCTGGCACCATCACACTCAGTACAATATACCGAGGGCATCCCTGCCCGAGGGATCCTCGCCTGGCACCATCACACTCAGTACCATATACCCAAGGCATCAAGGGCCAGAAGGAGCCTCGTCTGGCACCATCACACTCAGTACAATATACCCAGGGCATCCCAGGCCAGAGGGAGCCTCGCCTGGCACCATCACTCTCAGTACAATATACCCAGGGCATCCCGGGCCAGAGGGAGCCTCGCCTGGCACCACCACACTCAGTACAATATACCCAGGGCATCCCTGCCTGAGGGAGCCTTGCCTGGCACCATCACACTCAGTACAATATTCCCAGGGCATCCCAGGCCAGAGGGAGCCTTGCCTGGCACCATCACACTCAGTACAATATACCCAGGGCATCCCAGGCCGGAGGGAGGCTCGCCTGGCACCATCACACTCACTACAATATACCCAGGGCATCCCAGGCCAGAGAGAGCCTCGCCTGGCACCATCACACTCAGTACAATATGCCCAGGGCACCCCGAGGGAGCCTCACCAGGCACCATCACACTCAGTACAATATACCCAGGGCATCCCGGGCCAGAGGGAGCCTCACCTGGCACCATCACACTCAGTACAATATGCCCAGGGCATCCAGAGGGAGCCTTGCCTGGCACCATCACACTCAGTACAATATACACAGGGCATCCCAGGCCAGAGAGAGCCTCACCTGGCACCATCACACTCAGTTCAATATGCCCAGGGCATCCTGAGGGAGCCTCGCCTGGCACCATCACACTCAGTACAATATACCCAGGGCATCCCAGGCCCAAGAAAGCCTCGCCTGGCACCATCACACTCAGTACAATATACCGAGGGCATCCCGTGCCAGAGGGAGCCTCGCCTGGCACCATCACACTCAGTACAATATACCCAGGGCATCCTTGCCCGAGGGAGCCTCGCCTGGCACCATCACACTCAGTACAATATACCGAGGGCATCCCGTGCCAGAGGGAGCCTCGCCTGGCACCATCACACTCAGTACAATATACCCAGGGCATCCCGGGCCAGAGGGAGCCTCGTCTGGCACCATCACACTCAGTACAATATACCCAGGGCATCCCGGGCCAGAGGGAGCCTCGCCTGGCACCAACACACTCAGTACAATATGCCCAGGCCAGAGGGAGCCTCGCCAGGCAACATCACACTCAGTACAATATACCGAGGGCATCCCAGGCCAGAGGGAGCCTTGCCTGGCATCATCACACTCAGTACAATATACCCAGGGCATCCCGGGCCAAAGGGAGCCTCGCCTGGCATCATCACACTCAGTACAATATACCCAGGGCATCCCGGCCCAGAGGGAGCCTCGCCTGGCACCATCACACTCAGTACAATATACCCAAGGCATCAAGGGCCAGAAGGAGCCTCGTCTGGCACCATCACACTCAGTACAATATACCGAGGGCATCCTGTGCCAGAGGGAACCTCGCCTGGCACCATCACACTCAGTACAATATATCCAGGGCATCCCGGGCCAGAGGGAGCCTCGTCTGGCACCATCACACTCAGTACAATATACCCAGGGCATCCCTGCCCGAAGGAGCCTCGTCTGGCACCATCACACTCAGTACAATATACCCAGGGCATCCCGGGCCAGAGGGAGCCTCGCCTGGCACCAACACACTCAGTACAATATGCCCAGGCCAGAGGGAGCCTCGCCAGGCAACATCACACTCAGTACAATATACCCAGGGCATCCCAGGCCAGAGGGAGCCTCGCCTGGCATCATCACTCTCAGTACAATATACCCAGGGCATCCCGGGCCAGAGGGAGCCTCGCCTGGCATCATCACACTCAGTACCATATACCCAAGGCATCAAGGGCCAGAAGGAGCCTCGTCTGGCACCATCACACTCAGTACAATATACCCAGGGCATCCCCGGCCAGAGGGAGCCTCGCCTGGCACCACCACACTCAGTACAATATACCCAGGGCATCCCAGACCCGAGGGAGCCTCGCCTGGCATCATCACACTCAGTACCATATACCCAAGGCATCAAGGGCCAGAAGGAGCCTCGTCTGGCACCATCACACTCAATACAATATACCCAGGGCATCCCAGGCCAGATGGAGCCTCGCCTGGCACCATCACACCCAGTACAATATACCCAGGGCATCCCAGGCCAGAGGGAGCCTCGCCTGGCACCATCACACTCAGTACAATATACCCAGGGCATCCCAGGCCAGAGGGTGCCTCGCCTGGCACCATCACACTCAGTACAATATACCGAGGGCATCCCTGCCCGAGGGAGCCTCGCCTGGCACCATCACACTCAGTAAAATATTCCCAGGGCATCCCAGGCCAGAGGGAGCCTTGCCTGGCACCATCACACTCAGTACAATATACCCAGGGCATCAAGGGCCAGAAGGAGCCTCGCCTGGCACCATCACACTCAGTACAATATACCCAGGGCATCCCAGGCCAGAGGGAGCCTTGCCTGGCACCATCACTCTCAGTACAATATACCCAGGGCATCCCGGGCCAGAGGGAGCCTCGCCTGGCACCACCACACTCAGTACAATATACCCGGGGCATCCCGGGCCAGAGGGAGCCTCGCCTGGCACCACCACACTCAGTACAATATACCCAGGGCATCCCTGCCTGAGGGAGCCTTGCCTGGCACCATCACACTCAGTACAATATTCCCAGGGCATCCCAGGCCAGAGGGAGCCTTGCCTGGCACCATCACACTCACTACAATATACCCAGGGCATCCCAGGCCAGAGGGAGGCTCGCCTGGCACCATCACACTCACTACAATATACCCACGGCATCCCAGCCAGAGAGAGCCTCGCCTGGCACCATCACACTTACTACAATATACCCAGGGCATCCCAGCCAAAGGGAGCCTCGCCTGGCACCATCACACTCAATACAATATACCCAGGGCATCCCAGGCCAGAGGGAGCCTTGCCTGACACCATCACACAATAAAATATACCCAGGGCATCCCAGCCAAAGGGAGCCTCGCCTGGCACCATCACACTCAATACAATATACCCAGGGCATCCCAGCCAAAGGGAGCCTCGCCTGGCACCATCACACTCAATACAATATACCCAGGGCATCCCAGCCAAAGGGAGCCTCGCCTGGCGCCATCACACTACAATATACCAAGGCATCCCGGGTCAGAGGGAGCCGTGCCTGGCACCATCACACTCAGTACAATATACCCAGGGCATCCCAGCCAAAGGGAGCCTCGCCTGGCGCCATCACACTACAATATACCAAGGCATCCCGGGTCAGAGGGAGCCGTGCCTGGCACCATCACACTCAGTACAATATAACCAGGGCATCCCAGGCCAGAGGGAGCCTCGCCTGGCACCATCACACTCAGTACAATATACCCAGGGCATCCCGAGGGAGCCTCGCCGGGCACCATCACACTCAGTACAATATACCCAGGGCATTCCAGGCCAGAGGGAGCCTCGCCTGGCACCATCACACTCAGTACAATATACCCAGGGCAACCCAGGCCAGAGGGAGCCTCGCCTGGCACCATCACACTCAGTACAATATATCCAGGGCATCCCTGCCCGAGGAAGCCTCACCTGGCACCATCACACTCAGTACAATATACCCAGGGCATCCCAGGCCAGAGGGAGCCTCGCCTGGCACCATCACACTCAGTACAATATACCGAGGGCATCCCTGCCCGAGGGAGCCTCGCCTGGCACCATCACACTCAGTACCATATACCCAAGGCATCAAGGGCCAGAAGGAGCCTCGTCTGGCACCATCACACTCAGTACAATATACCCAGGGCATCCCAGGCCAGAGGGAGCCTCGCCTGGCACCATCACTCTCAGTACAATATACCCAGGGCATCCCAGGCCAGAGGGAGCCTCGCCTGGCACCACCACACTCAGTACAATATACCCAGGGCATCCCGGGCCAGAGGGAGCCTTGCCTGGCACCACCACACTCAGTACAATATACCCAGGGCATCCCTGCCTGAGGGAGCCTTGCCTGGCACCATCACACTCAGTACAATATTCCCAGGGCATCCCGGGCCAAAGGGAGCCTCGCCTGGCACCATCACACTCAGTACAATATACCCAGGGCATCCCGGGCCAGAGGGAGCCTCGCCTGGCACCATCACACTCAGTACAATATACCCAGGGCATCCCAGGCCAGAGGGAGCCTTGCCTGGCACCATCACACTCAGTACAATATACCCAGGGCATCCCAGGCCAGAGGGAGGCTCGCCTGGCACCATCACACTCACTACAATATACCCAGGGCATCCCAGCCAGAGAGAGCCTCGCCTGGCACCATCACACTTACTACAATATACCCAGGGCATCCCAGCCAAAGGGAGCCTCGCCTGGCACCATCACACTCAATACAATATACCCAGGGCATCCCAGGCCAGAGGGAGCCTTGCCTGACACCATCACACAATAAAATATACCCAGGGCATCCCAGCCAAAGGGAGCCTCGCCTGGCACCATCACACTCAATACAATATACCCAGGGCATCCCAGCCAAAGGGAGCCTCGCCTGGCACCATCACACTCAATACAATATACCCAGGGCATCCCAGCCAAAGGGAGCCTCGCCTGGCGCCATCACACTACAATATACCAAGGCATCCCGGGTCAGAGGGAGCCGTGCCTGGCACCATCACACTCAGTACAATATACCCAGGGCATCCCAGGCCAGAGGGAGCCTCGCCTGGCACCATCACACTCAGTACAATATACCCAGGGCATCCCGAGGGAGCCTCGCCGGGCACCATCACACTCAGTACAATATACCCAGGGCATTCCAGGCCAGAGGGAGCTTCGCCTGGTACCATCACACTCAGTACAATATACCCAGGGCATCCCGGGCCAGAGGGAGCCTCGCCTGGCGCCATCACACTCAGTACAATATACCAAGGCATCCCGGGTCAGAGGGAGCCGTGCCTGGCACCATCACACTCAGTACAATATACCCAGGGCAACCCAGGCCAGAGGGAGCCTCGCCTGGCACCATCACACTCACTACAATATACCCACGGCATCCCAGCCAGAGAGAGCCTCGCCTGGCACCATCACACTTACTACAATATACCCAGGGCATCCCAGGCCAGAGGGAGCCTTGCCTGACACCATCACACAATAAAATATACCCAGGGCATCCCAGCCAAAGGGAGCCTCGCCTGGCACCATCACACTCAATACAATATACCCAGGGCATCCCAGCCAAAGGGAGCCTCGCCTGGCACCATCACACTCAATACAATATACCCAGGGCATCCCAGCCAAAGGGAGCCTCGCCTGGCACCATCACACTCAATACAATATACCCAGGGTGTCCCAGGCCAGAGGGAGCCTTGCCTGACACCATCACACAATAAAATATACCCAGGGCATCCCAGCCAAAGGGAGCCGTGCCTGGCACCATCACACTCAGTACAATATACCCAGGGCATCCCAGGCCAGAGGGAGCCTCGCCTGGCACTATCACACTCAGTACAATATACCCAGGGCATCCCGAGGGAGCCTCGCCGGGCACCATCACACTCAGTACAATATACCCAGGGCATTCCAGGCCAGAGGGAGCCTCGCCTGGTACCATCACACTCAGTACAATATACCCAGGGCATCCCGGGCCAGAGGGAGCCTCGCCTGGCGCCATCACACTCAGTACAATATACCAAGGCATCCCGGGTCAGAGGGAGCCGTGCCTGACACCATCACACTCAGTACAATATACCCAGGGCAACCCAGGCCAGAGGGAGCCTCGCCTGGCACCATCACACTCAGTACAATATATCCAGGGCATCCCTGCCCGAGGAAGCCTCGCCTGGCACCATCACACTCAGTACAATATACCCAGGGCATCCCAGGCCAGAGGGAGCCTCGTCTGGCACCATCACACTCAGTACAATATGCCCAGGGTATCCCTGCCCGAGGGAGCCTCGCCTGGCACCATCACACTCAGTACAATTTGCCCACGTCATTTCCGGGCCCTTCATTCTCAGACATCTGTTGTTCCTCATTTTACTCACATCAAGAGGCGGCTGTGATATCCTCAGCTCTGCTGAAGTTGTGGCTCTAACAGCAGATCTCTCTTCTCCCCATCATTCCCTCCACGCTGCAGCGCCTCGAGGTCCATCAGCATCCCCACCTCCTTGAGGATGAAAGGCAGAGACTTCTCTAAACGCCACTTCCGGCGGCAGACTCACGTCACCGCAGTGGATTCTCCACCCACCCTCCAAGGGAAGTGACACTTCTGCCTTTCTGAGTCCTTCCTTCCTCTGCTTCAAACATTAAGAGCAGCTGCCTGACTCACTTAAAGTGTTTCTTAAAAAATAATGGAATGCCCAGAATGATAGATAATAAATTGAACCTCAAAGCATTTCTTAACCTCCCCGAGGCAGCAAGCATTAAAGTAGATTTGGAAACCTTTAAAAAAAAGTTTTGTGATTCTTTATAGATTGTCGAGTTTGGTCGGTGTGAAGTCTTGAGAGCAGATGAATGTGCAGGTGAGTCAGTGATTGGATGAACAGATGTGTGAGTGAGAGGATAGAGGAGTAATGAATGGGTGCATAACTGCACGTGCATATGGATGAATGAGTCATTGCATGGATGGGCGAGTGCAGAGGTGGTGAGGTGAGTAGATGCATGGTTGAATGAGTCATTGCATGGATGGGCGAGTGCATGGGTGCTGAGGTGAGTGGATGCATGGTTGAATGAGTCATTTCATGGATGGGCGAGTGCATGGGTGCTGAGGTGAGTGGGTGCATGGTTGAATGAGTCATTGCATAGAGGGGCGAGTGCATGGGTGCTGAGGTGAGTGGATGCATGGATGAATGAGTAATTGCATAGAGGGGCGAGTGCATGGGTGGTGAGGTGAGTGGATGCATGGTTGACTGAGTCATTGCATAGATGGGGCGAGTGCAGAGGTGGTGAGGTGAGTAGATGCATGGTTGAATGAGTCATTGCATGGATGGGCGAGTGCAGAGGTGGTGAGGTGAGTAGATGCATGGTTGAATGAGTCATTGCATAGATGGGCGAGTGCATGGGTGCTGAGGTGAGTGGATGCATGGTTGACTGAGTCATTGCATAGATGGGGCGAGTGCAGAGGTGGTGAGGTGAGTGGATGCATGGATGAATGAGTCATTGCATAGATGGGCGAGTGCAGAGGTGGTGAGGTGAGTAGATGCATGGTTGAATGAGTCATTTCATGGATGGGCGAGTGCATGGGTGCTGAGGTGAGTGGATGCATGGTTGAATGAGTCATTGCATGGATGGGCGAGTGCATGGGTGCTGAGGTGAGTGGATGCATGGTTGAATGAGTCATTTCATGGATGGGCGAGTGCATGGGTGCTGAGGTGAGTGGATGCATGGATGAATGAGTAATTGCATAGAGGGGCGAGTGCATGGGTGGTGAGGTGAGTGGATGCATGGTTGAATGAGTCATTGCATAGAGGGGCGAGTGCATGGGTGCTGAGGTGAGTGGATGCATGGTTGAATGAGTAATTGCATAGAGGGGCGAGTGCATGGGTGCTGAGGTGAGTGGATGCATGGTTGAATGAGTCATTGCATGGATGGGTGAGTGCATGGGTGGTGAGGTGAGTGGATGCATGGTTGAATGAGTCATTGCATAGATGGGCGAGTGCAGAGGTGGTGAGGTGAGTAGATGCATGGTTGAATGAGTCATTGCATGGATGGGCGAGTGCAGAGGTGGTGAGGTGAGTAGATGCATGGTTGAATGAGTCATTGCATGGATGGGCGAGTGCATGGGTGCTGAGGTGAGTGGATGCATGGCTGAAAGAGTCATTGCATAGAGGGGCGAGTGCATGGGTGCTGAGGTGAGTGGATGCATGGTTGAATGAGTGCTTGCATAGATGGGCGAGTGCATGGGTGGTGAGGTGAGTGCATGCATGGTTGACTGAGTCATTGCATAGAGGGGCGAGTGCATGGGTGCTGAGGTGAGTGGATGCATGGTTGAATGAGTCATTGCATAGAGGGGCGAGTGCATGGGTGCTGAGGTGAGTGGATGCATGGTTGAATGAGTAGTTGCATAGATGGGCGAGTGCATGGGTGCTGAGGTGAGTGGATGCATGGTTGACTGAGTCATTGCATAGAGGGGCGAGTGCATGGGTGCTGAGGTGAGTGGATGCATGGCTGAATGAGTCATTGCATAGAGGGGCGAGTGCATGGGTGCTGAGGTGAGTGGATGCATGGCTGAATGAGTCATTGCATAGAGGGGCGAGTGCATGGGTGCTGAGGTGAGTGGATGCATGGCTGAATGAGTCATTGCATAGAGGGGCGAGTGCATGGGTGGTGAGGTGAGTGGATGCATGGTTGAATGAGTCATTGCATAGAGGGGCGAGTGCATGGGTGCTGAGGTGAGTGGATGCATGGTTGAATGAGGCATTGCATTGAGGGGCGAGTGCATGGGTGCTGAGGTGAGTGGATGCATGGCTGAATGAGTCATTGCATAGAGGGGCGAGTGCATGGGTGCTGAGGTGAGTGGATGCATGGTTGAATGAGTCATTGCATAGAGGGGCGAGTGCATGGGTGCTGAGATGAGTTGATGCATGGGTGAATGAGTCATTGCATAGAGGGGTGAGTGCAACGGTGCGGAGGTGAGTGGATGCATGGTTTAATGAGTCGTTGCATAGATGAGCTTGTGCATGGGTGGTGAGGTGAGTGGATGCATGGTTGAATGAGTCATTGCATGGATGGACGAGTGCATGGGTGCTGAGGTGAGTGGATGCATGGTTGAATGAGTCATTGCATAGAGGGGCGAGTGCATGGGTGCTGAGGTGAGTGGATGCATGGTTGAATGAGTCATTGCATAGAGGGGCGAGTGCATGGGTGCTGAGGTGAGTGGATGCATGGTTGAATGAGTCATTGCATAGAGGGGCGAGTGCATGGGTGCTGAGGTGAGTGGATGCATGGTTGAATGAGTCATTGCATAGAGGGGCGAGTGCATGGGTGCTGAGATGAGTGGGTGCATGGGTGAATGGGTCATTGCATAGAGGGGTGAGTGCAATGGTGCGGAGGTGAGTGGATGCATGGTTGAATGAGTCGTTGCATAGATGAGCGAGTGCATGGGTGGTGAGGTGAGTGGATGCATGGTTGAATGAGTCATTGCATGGATGGACGAGTGCATGGGTGGTGAGGTGAGTGGATGCATGGTTGAATGAGTCATTGCATGGATGGACGAGTGCATGGGTGCAGAGGTGAGTGGATGCATGGTTGAATGAGTCATTGCATAGAGGGGCAGGTGCATGGGTGCTGAGGTGAGTGGATGCATGGTTGAATGAGTCATTGCATAGAGGGGTGAGTGCATGGGTGCTGAGGTGAGTGGATGCATGGGTGAATGAGTCATTGCATAGATGGGCGAGTTCATGGGTGCTGAGGTGAGTGGATGCATGGTCGAATGAGTCATTGCATAGAGGGGTGAGTGCATGGGTGCTGAGGTGAGTGGATACATGGTTGAATGAGTCATTGCATAGATGGGCGAGTGCATGGGTGCTGAGGTGAGTAGATGCATGGTTGAATGAGTCATGTAGACCATGCGTTGATGTCTGAATGGGAGAGTGCATGAATGCTTGAATAGTAAGTGAGTACAGGGAGGGCTGGGGAAGGGGTTGACCATATACCCACACCTATCACTCATCACCCAGTTGATCTGATCATCCACTTACACTCATCCTTTCATCTACCCATGCATTCTTCTATTCATCCGTGTGTCCCACTGGACCATTCATTTAAGCATCCATTTATCCACCTGTAGCTACATTCATCCAGCCATCCTTGCATTTATGCACTCATTGGTCATTCACCCATTCATGCATTACCTGCCTTCCTGTGTCAGCAAGTAGCCCCTGTACACTCTGTATATGTGTCTGCAAGTGAGTGTTCTGTTTGCATGGATGTCTGTATGTCTATTAGTAGTAGTGTACTTGACACTTGTTGCAGGGTAACCTAACAAGCATTGGCATAGCCAACAGGTCTTGCCTTTGGGACTTTATAAGTGTTTAGTTATGCAGCGCAATATCCTTGGTGCAACAACTTCAAGTTGTGCATGGCTAAACACTTATAAGGTCCCAAAGGCGAAACCTATTGGCTATGCCAATGCTTGTTCTTTTTTAAATGCATCCTGTTTGAAGGGGCGATCTCAGAGGGCCAGGTTGTGCTCACCTAGCCACCCCAGGACCCGCCTCTCCCACAGATCTTGCCGAGTCTTATCGTAAGGTCCTCATCGGGGAGGACTTCGGATCTAGGATCGTACACACTGAGCTCACACCACACCTACGAACAGACACCATGCCGTTGGATTCTGGTAACAAGTTCTTTATATAAGCAATAAAAGAAGGAAGCACTCTTATGTACACAGTGATCGAAGGACCACAAAGTCTTGGAGGGTTCGGGAAGGGGGAAGCGGGACAGTCTTTCAGTCTTTGGGACAATACGAGGCGTACCCTACGCACAGCTCTCAATCCTCGAGCCGGGGGATACGGGATGATGGTCGTACTGGCTGCTTCACCTCCGTCGAGTCGGTTCGGTCTTGATGTTGATCTCGATGGTCCAGCCGGACCAGAGTACTCCTCAAGCCGCGACGAGGTCAGCAGGGCTCGATCCGGAGAAGTTCGTGGGAAGCCGCGACAGCGTCAGCAGGGCTCGGGTGATTGCAGGTTCAAGCTTGAGCCGCGACAGCGTCAGCAGGGCTCTTGAGGTCTTGGAGAGGATGAGCCGCGACAGCGTCAGCAGGGCTCCGATGGTTTCGAGTTCAGCTCGAGCCGCGTCAGCGTCAGCAGGGCTCTGATGGTTACGAGTTCAGCTCGAGCCGCGACAGCGTCAGCAGGGCTCCGAGGTCTTAGAGAGGACGAGCCGCGACAGCGTCAGCAGGGCTCCGAGGGTTACGAGTTCAGCTCGAGCCGCGACAGCGTCAGCAGGGCTCAGGTGGTTCAGTTCCTTGTTGCGAAGGTTCCAGGTTCCAGGTGAGTTCTTCTTAGGGTCAGCCGCGATCAGATCAGCAGGCTTCAGGTCCAAGATACAACTGCCCGCTAGTTGTCGGGCGGGTCCAGATATAGTCCAGTGGCCCTTTGATGTCCAGACCCTCGCAGGCGGGGGTCTCAAGCCCTGGGGGTTGGTCGTTGGCGAGGTCCGGCGGGTGGCTCTTTGATCCTTTGAGAAATGGGTCCGGGAATTCCCAGATGCCCAGCAGGTCTGGAGCCAGCACTCAGGGAGGCCAAAAGGTGCGATTGAAACTGGCCCCCAGGGGAGGGCCAAGGGTGTGACAGATACCAGTCTCTCAGGGGAGGCCGGAGGTGCCATCGAAACTGCCTGGCTTATCACACTCGGGGAGCCCTTTACCCCCCAGCCGGGACTGGCGCGCCTTTAGAGTCTGGGTTTCGCTGGGGCCGGGGTCACGCTAGGCCCAGGGAGACAGGGATCTCGGGAAGGGGGGATCTCGGGAAGGGAAAAATGGCTGCCGGGCCTTGTGGGGCATTCAAGGTTAGGCGCTCGGAGCCGGGAGCGGGACGGGGACATGCGGGCCTGGTTGTGGGTTACGGGGGTTCAGGCTTATCGGGGGTGAGACGACCAGGCTTCGGGGTGCAGGATACTCTTACGGGGATGCCACGCAGGGGCTCAGGGTGCAGGGCTACGCAGGGTGTGGCGGGACAGGCGCGAACCACGCCACGAGGCCGGGTCCAACACGCGTCCTCCCCAGCTGAAGGCGAGGAGAACTACCTATCCTCTTGGGGGTTCTCTTCGCTGAGGCGGAAGAATCGGGACAGGCCGTCCGCGTTGGCGTGTTCAACACCAGGCCGGTGCTCAACAGTAAAGTCCATCCCCTGGAGGGAGATGGACCAGCGCAGTAATTTGGGATTCTCCCCTCTCATCTGCATTAGCCACCGGAGAGGTCGGTGGTCGGTTTGAACCCGGAAGTGAGTACCGAACAGGTAGGGCCTCAGCTTCTTCAGGGCCCAAACTACCGCGAAGGCCTCACGCTCGATGGTGCTCCACCTTTGTTCTCGAGGGAGTAGCCTCCGGCTAATGAACGCTACTGGCTGATCCAGGCCGTTCTCGTTCACCTGGACAGAACTGCTCCGATGCCATGATCGGACGCGTCCGTCTGGACTACAAACTCTCGGGAGTAGTCGGGGGCCTGTAGGACTGGGGCAGTACACATGGCGTCTTTCAAGGTTTCGAACGCCTCTTGGCAGGCGGGGGTCCAGCTGACCTTTTTCGGCTGGTTTTTGGAGGTTAACTCCGTGAGGGGGGTCACGATGCTGCCGTACCCTATGATAAATCTCCGGTAGTACCCCGTGAGTCCCAGGAACGCCCGCACTTCCGTCTGGGTCGTGGGGGCCTCCCAGGCCACGATTGCATCGATCTTGGGCTGGAGGGGAGCTACGAGGCCGCTTCCGACCTGGTGCCCGAGGTAGATTACGGACCCTTGTCCGATCTGGTACTTGCTTGCCTTAATGGTGAGACCAGCCCTTCTCAGGGCGGTCAGCACCGCCCAGAGGTGCTGGTGGTGCTCGGGCCAGTGGGAACTGTAGACTGCGATATCGTCCAGATATGCAGCACTGAACTCTTCTAACCCTGCCAGTACCTGGTTAACTAGCCTCTGGAAGGTGGCGGGGGCGTTCTTCATTCCGAAGGGCATCACTCGGAAATGGTATTGACCATCCGGGGTGGAAAAGGCGGACCTCTCTCGGGCCCCTTCGGTGAGGGTGATCTGCCAGTATCCGCTGGTCAGGTCAAAGGTACTGAGAAAGCGAGCAGCCCCGAGGCGATCAATAAGTTCGTCTGCTCGAGGGATGGGATGAGCATCGGTTCTGGTGACGGCGTTGAGCCCGCGGTAGTCGACGCAGATCCTCAGCTCGGGAACAGCACCGGGGGCGGCTGCCTTCGGAACCAGGACCACGGGGCTAGCCCATGGGCTGTCAGAGGCTTCGACCACCCCGAGAGCTAGCATCTTTGATACCTCGGCCTTGATGCAGGCCCGGACTCGGTCAGGGACGCGGTAGGCTCTGTGCCGTACCGGTGGGCTGTCCCCGGTGTCCACGTCGTGGACGCACCAGCTGGTGACGCCGGGGGTGAGGGAGAAGAGGTCAGAGAACTGTCCCAGTAACTGGCGACAGTCCTCGCGCTGCTCGGGAGATAGGGAGGAGGAGAGACTCACTCCCTCTACGGAGCCGTCTTTCTCTCTGGTGCACAGGAGATCGGGGAGAGGCTCCGTTTCTTCTTCTTCCCCGTCGTCCGTGGCGAGGAGCAAGCTCAACTCGGACCTGGCGAAGTGGGGCTTGAGGCGGTTCACGTGAAGGACCCGCAAGGGGTTCCTGGGGGACTCTACATCGATGAGGTAGGTCACCTGACTCTTGCGCTCTACCACCTTGAAGGGCCCTGTCCACTTGTCTTGCAGGGCACAGGGCTCCACGGGGGCCATCACCCAGACCTGCTGTCCGGGTTGAAACTCGACCAGAGTGGCATTCTGGTCGTACCACCGTTTCATCTCTTCCTGACTGGCCTCGGCCAGTTCGCGGAACTTCCTAGTCTGGTTCCGGAGGGCCAGAATGTATCGAAACACATCGGGAGGGGGCTCTAGGGCCGCCGTCTCCCACCCTTCCTTGACCAGGCTGAGGGGTCCCCTGACGGGGTGCCCGTAGAGGAGCTCGAAGGGGCTGAACCCCAGGGACTTCTGGGGGACTTCGCGGTATGCGAAGAGGAGACAGGGAAGGAGGACGTCCCACTTACGCCTCAGGGGCTCTTCGAGACCCATGATCATTCCCTTGAGGGTCCGGTTGAATCGCTCCACCAGACCGTTACCCTGGGGGTGATATGGGGTGGTGAATTTGTACGTCACCCCACATTGTTGCCAGGGGGACTTCATGTATTTCGAGATGAAGTTGGTCCCTCGGTCGCTGACGACTTCTCGGGGGAATCCCACCCGAGAGAAGATCCCCATGAGGGCCCGCCCCACTACGGGGGCTGTCACCGTTCGGAGGGGAATGGCTTCGGGATAGCGGGTGGCATGGTCCACCAGGACAAGGATAAAGCGGTGGCCCAAGGAGGTCCGGGGGTCAAGGGGGCCCACGATGTCGATTCCCACCCGTTCAAAGGGGGTACTGACCACGGGGAAGGGTTGGAGGGGGGCCTTGCGCTTCCCTCCGCTCTTTCCGCTGGACTGACACGTGGGGCAGGACTTGCAGTGGGCCTCCACATCGGAGCGCATGCCCGGCCAGTAGAAGTGCGTGACCAGGCGGTGATACGTTTTGCCTTGTCCCAAGTGTCCCGCCAGGGGCACATCGTGGGCCAGGTTCAGGAGAAAGCTGCGGAAGCGTAGGGGTACCACCAGCACTCGGGCTGACCCTAGCTCGGTGGACTTTTGCTCACTGTACAAGAGGCCGTTCTCCCAATAGACAAAGTGGGAGCCGGACTGGTCACCGGCGGCCTGCTGCCGCGGCCCAACCAAGGATGGACAGGAGGTCTGTTCTAGGCAGAATTCTTCTCGGGACGGTCCTCCTTCCTGGCGCCATTGGGCCAGCTCAGGGAGGTCGTCCAAGCTCAGGGTCGGTTCGACGCCAGGACCGAGGGGACCTGCGTCGGGGGGGAAGCTCTCCCTGGGGAACAGCTCAGGGGTCTCAGAGGATTCAGGGACCTCGGGGTCCTCGGGGGTAGCCGGTGCTGCTTCTGGAGTTGCCCCTCGGGCGGTCATCGACCGGGTGTTCACACAGGCCCATTCGGGCAGGCCCACCATCTCCAAGTGGGTCCTTTTCTCAACCCGCTGCCATGGGGAGCTCTCTAGGTCGTTGCCGAGCAGGCAGTCCACGGGCATGTCTGAGCGGACCGCCACTCGTAACTCTCCGGAGACGCCCCCCCCATTTGAACGGGACTTGAGCTATCCGGCAGGTGCGGACGGAGTTATCAGCTGCGATCACCCTGCAGGAGATGTGGGGAACAATCTGGGCTTCGGTGACTAGGTGGCGTTTGACTGCGGTGATACTAGCTACGGTGTCCCGGAGTGCCCCTATGTGGTGGCCATTGACAGTCACCTGCTGTCGGTATTTCTCGGTGTTGTCGGGTAGGGGGGCTCTTGGGACCATCTCCCTATCACCCAGGGAGACTAACATCATAGCTGCGGGGTCAGCTCCCTCAAACTCCTCTTCTCCCTCCTCTTCTAGGGCTACTGAGGTGATGTGGCGCACTGGGGGCCCTGCAGCGGCGGGCTTCTTGAATAAAGGGCAGCGGGGGTCTTTGGCATAGTGCCCTGGTTGCTGGCAATGGTAGCAGGCTTGGCTGACTCGGGGCCCTGGCTTGGCTGGGGGGAACCCTGCGCGCGCGGTGGGAGGTGAGGTGCCGGGCTGGTTTCTGGGGGGACTGGGCGGGGACCCTATCTGGGATCCCCTCTGTCTATTCTGACCCCCTCCTCCCCTCGGGCGGGATGGTCCTTGTTCGTTTCAGCCAGAGTCTCCCCCGGGCCCCCGGGGTACTCTGGTGCTCACCCAGCGATCGGCCTCGATGGCCAGCTTCCGGGGGTCAGCCAACTTGCTGTCCAGGAGGTGCTGTCGGAGTTCCACAAAGCAGTTCAAAGACAAATGTTCGTAGGCAATAAGGTCAATGAGCCCCTCGAAGGTGGACACCTTGCTGCCCTTGATCCACCCTTCCAGGGCCCGACTGTAGAAGTTGACATATTCTACCCAGGTGGTGCCGGGGATCTTCTTGCATTCTCTGAAGCGTTGGTGGTACATTTCAGGGGTGAGACCGTACCTTGTGAGGAGGGCTTCTTTCATGTGGCTGTAGGAGGTCTGTTCGGCAGACGGTAGGTCGAGTAGGGTGTCTCTCCCTTCACTCAAGAATCGACCCCACAGCCCGGCTCCCCAATCTTTCTGAGGAACTCGGTGAGAGGTCATGGCGACCTCGTAGGCCTTGAACCATTGCTGGATATCATCGTTCTTATAATATTCTTTGACCACATCCTTGGGAATATGGACCTTGGGTTCCACCGGGGGAACGGACTCTCGGGTTGCCGATGTTCTGTTATCTTCGGTCCGGGCCCTTAGTTCAATCTCCTTCATGCTGCGCTCGTGCTCCAGCTGGAGTCTTTTCCCTTCGTGTTCTCTCTGGAGTTTCTTCTCCTCCAGTTCTCTTTGGAGCTTCTTCTCCTCCAGTTCTCCTTGCAGCCGCAGCTGCTCGATGGCTAGCTTTTTCTCGGCCAGTTTGAGTTCTCCTTCCATTTTCAGACGGGCTAGTTCCAGCTCGTGGTTTCGGTTGCGTTCTCGGTCGGTCATCTCCTCTCGAGACAGACCTCTCTCCATGCTGTGAGTCCGCGTCAAGACTTTGTGGTCCTTCGATCACTGTGTACATAAGAGTGCTTCCTTCTTTTATTGCATATATAAAGAACTTGTTACCAGAATCCAACGGCGTGGTGTCTGTTTGTAGGTGTGGTGTGAGCTCAGTGTGTACGATCCTAGATCCGAAGTCCTCCCCGGAGAGGACCTTACGATAACACTCAGGAATCGTCCCCACAGCCCGGCTCCCCAATCTTTCTGCGGAACTCGGTGGGAGGTCATGGCGACCTCGTAGGCCTTGACCCATTGCTGGATATCATCGTTCTTATAATATTCTTTGACCACATCCTTGGGGATGTGGACCTTGGGTTCCACCGGGGGAACGGACTCTCGGGTTGCCGATGTTCTGTTGTCTTCGGTCCGGGCCTTTAGTTCGATCTCCTTCATGCTGCGCTCGTGCTCCAGCTGGAGCCTCTTCCCTTCGTGTTCTCTCTGGAGTTTCTTCTCCTCCAGTTCTCTCTGGAGTTTCTTCTCCTCCAGTTCTCCCTGCAGCCGCAGCTGCTCGATGGCTAGCTTTTTCTCGGCCAGTTTGAGTTCTCCTTCCATTTTCAGACGGGCTAGTTTCAGCTCGTGGTTTCGGTTGTGTTCTCGGTTGGTCATCTCTTCTCGAGACAGACCTCTCTCCATGCTGTGAGTCCGCGTCGGGGACTCTGCTCTTTCTTGCTCTGGGGCGTGGGTTTCTGTCAGGGGTGCTCCCCCTCCATCAGCTTCCGTCTGTGTTGGAGGTTGTGCTCCGGCCTCCTCCCAGGCGTTCAGGGCTTGATGAAAGTCTTCTTTGGTGTTTAATCCCGTTGTCGGGATGTGGAGATCTTTGCAGAATTGCTTCATTTGTCGGTGCGTATAGTCCTTCAGGATCTCCACCCCGAAGGTAGTCTTGTCTTCCGTGATGCTCATGGTTGTTCTTCTCTGTTCGGGTAGTGTGTCAGTACTGTACGATCCCTAGACGTAGGTTCTTATCGCGACGCTGCCACCAATGTTAGAAGGGGCGATCTCAGAGGGCCAGGTTGTGCTCACCCAGCCACCCCAGGACCCGCCTCTCCACAGATCTTGCCGAGTCTTATCGTAAGGTCCTCTCCGGGGAGGACTTCGGATCTAGGATCGTACACACTGAGCTCACACCACACCTACAAACAGACACCATGCCGTTGGATTCTGGTAACAAGTTCTTTATATATGCAATAAAAGAAGGAAGCACTCTTATGTACACAGTGATCGAAGGACCACAAAGTCTTGGAGGGTTCGGGAAGGGGGAAGCGGGACAGTCTTTCAGTCTTTGGGACAATACGAGGCGTACCCTACGCACAGCTCTCAATCCTCGAGCCGGGGGATACGGGATGATGGTCGTACTGGCTGCTTCACCTCCGTCGAGTCGGTTCGGTCTTGATGTTGATCTTGATGGTCCAGCCGGACCAGAGTACTCCTCAAGCCGCGACGAGGTCAGCAGGGCTCGATCCGGAGAAGTTCGTGGGAAGCCGCGACAGCGTCAGCAGGGCTCGGGTGATTGCAGGTTCAAGCTTGAGCCGCGACAGCGTCAGCAGGGCTCTTAAGGTCTTGGAGAGGATGAGCCGCGACAGCGTCAGCAGGGCTCCGATGGTTACGAGTTCAGCTCGAGCCGCGACAGCGTCAGTAGGGCTCTGATGGTTACGAGTTCAGCTCGAGCCGCGACAGCGTCAGCAGGGCTCCGAGGTCTTAGAGAGGACGAGCCGCGACAGCATCAGCAGGGCTCCGAGGGTTACGAGTTCAGCTCGAGCCGCGACAGCGTCAGCAGGGCTCAGGTGGTTCAGTTCCTTGTTGCGAAGAGGGAGCCGCGACAGCGTCAGCAGGGCTCAGAGGTTCCAGATGAGTTCTTCTTAGGGTCAGCCGCGATCAGATCAGCAGGCTTCAGGTCCAAGATACAACTTCCCGCTAGTTGTCGGGCGGGTCCAGATATAGTCCAGTGGCCCTTTGATGTCCGGACCCTCGCAGGCAGAGGTCTCAAGCCCTGCGGGCTGGTCGTGGCGAGGTCCGGCGGGTGGCTCTTTGATCCTTTGAGAAATGGGTCCGGGAATTCCCAGACGCCCAGCAGGTCTGGAGCCAGCACTCAGGGAGGCCAAAAGGTGCGATCGAAACTGGCCCCCAGGGGAGGGTCAAGGGTGTGACAGATACCAGTCTCTCAGGGGAGGCCGGAGGTGCCATCGAAACTGCCTGGCTTATCACACTCGGGGAGCCCTTTACCCCCCAGCCGGGACTGGCGCGCCTTTGGAGTCTGGGTTTCGCTGGGGCCGGGTCACGCTAGGCCCAGGGAGACAGGGATCTCGGGAAGGGAAAAATGGCTGCCAGGCCTTGTGGGGCATTCAAGGTTAGGCGCTCGGAGCCGGGAGCGGGACGGGGACATGCGGGCCTGGTCGTGGGTTACGGGGGTTCGGGCTTATCGGGGGTGAGACGACCAGGCTTCGGGGTGCAGGATACTCTTACGGGGATGCTGCGCAGGGATTCAGGGTGCAGGGCTACGCTCGCAGGGTGTGGCGGGACAGGCGTGAACCACGCCACGAGGCCGGGTCCAACACATCCCATTTTTTTTTTAAAGAAAACAGGCGGCATTTTTTTTTTAAACGGCTTTATATAAAAAGCAGTCCCAGACATGGAGGTTTGCTGACCCCAGCAGGCCACCATCCCTGGGAGTGCCGGCCATTCCCAATGGGGCCGCAAATCGCACTTGCCTCATAAATATTATTAAGTTATGCAATTTGCGACCCTATTGGGAAACTGAGACACTGTTGTACATTGCATTTTACAAGTTGCAAATTGCAAGTCGCAAAGTGAAGCAATTTATGGGTCGAAAATGCAAGCGTCGTACATCTGGCCCTTCGTCTCATATTTTTAATCAACTCGCTGTCATATTTCATTTGAAACTTTCAGCTAATAGTCTTAATTCCATCGTCCCGCTATCTTGGATATTCCACCTTGGCAAAAGAGCGTGCCGCAGGGTTTCTGTTCTCACACAGACCTGTGCACAGAGGAGTGGAACCTCGGCGAATTAGGGTGTCCCAAAACTCACCTTAGTACCCAACTCACCCCTTACCGAGCTAGCTACAGTGTCTCATTGGACATATCAAACTCCCAATGTTTAGACAAACCAGAACATGAACTTACTGTACCTCAGGGTACGTGGGACTCATGAACACTCTTTCGTTATATTATCATTACAAACCAGAACATGGAGTAAAGAAGACACATGTGCATTTGAAATGTTTATTTACTAATGCCGTCTTCTCAGGCGCAGTATCTTAGATAATACAAGTATACTTATTATCAGTAGCAAAATTACCAGCATAGTTACTAAGACATAAAAAGCGAATGGTGACAGCATGTTAACATACTGTAATGAATAAGAGTTAACAACACTTATATCTCACCCACCCTAACACATATATTATATTATTAGCTAAGAAGGTCTCTTTGGGTTGGTTTAGGGCGGGCCCATACCTTAGTGTCCTAGCTTGAAGGAATCACATCAGCATACACCAGCTCTCTCTGCATGTGCACCGCATCAAGTGTGTTCTATGTGCCCCTTGCAAAGCAATATCAATCCCGCCTGCAACCAGAGTTGGCAAAGGCTGCACTTGTGTTATGACTATGAAGGCGTGGAGATCAGACCTCATAACAAATCCATATCGTGTTGTTCCTGAGACTTCAGCACTCTTCGTGCAGACATAGTGTATTAAACAAAGCTGATAGCAGAGCAGCAACATATTATTCTCACATAAACCACGGCAAACTACTAGGTTGAAAGCTAAGACAACAAGTAAGTGTCGTGTGCAGAAGTTGCAAGAATGGAAAATGGCGTTTAAACCTCAAATGTACCTATGCTAACTTAACACGATATAAGGATATACAGGAGCTACATGACAAGCGACTCATTTGTTAAAGACATCCTTAGTCAAATCAAATCCTCAAACAAATGCGGATCTAATCACAGCTATCAGTAATTACAATCTGTGGATTGACTCCAACCGTAAACCGTCTTGCCCCGCTTAAAGTATATACAAATCATAGCGCCTTGCCCTAAGAACCTTGGTTCAATGAAAACTTAGACTATAAGGACAAACCTGCCGAAGGCTAGATAGGAAATGGCGCATCAACTAGACCCCTTAGAGAAAGAATTCTACAGATGGGCCATTTCAGTGGAAGAGGTGTGGCTCAGCGGCCAGGGAGCCTGACTCCGGACCACTGGGTTCACGGTTCGTTCCCCGGCAGCAATTTAGCCCAGCACCCAGCTGGGCTAACCTGCCGCCGGGGATTGAACCATGAACACAGTGGTCCGGAGTCAGGCTCCCTACCCCAGCTTAATCTTACAGACGGCCCCCAGTGCCGGGACACCTCTCTGGAGGTAGCTGTGCGCTTTACAACTGATGGTATTTCATTTCAGCCTATAAAGTAACAATCTTAGAAGCAAAATCTGACAACCTTTTCTCCTTTAACCACAGATTTTGATCAAACTCTACTTAGGCACCCTTAGATGGGAAACATCCTATACCACACAACCCTTATAACGTGCTATGGTTACATCGTGGTTTTCACAGTGCAAGTCGTTACATCGACTTGCACTGGAGGGCGCTCTAGACTAAGGAATAGTCTGGCACATGCATCAACTTAGGCTTTTGCTATTCCTAAATAGCGATTTTTAAGAAATCTCTATTTAGGAATCGCAAAAGCCTATGCATGTAGGAATCGCTATAAAAATAGCAATTCCTAAACATTCCTTAATTGCTACTCGCAAATTGCTAGTCGCAATTAAGGAATGCTGTCCCATTCATTCCTATGGGCCTGCAGGCCCATATGAATGAATTGGAGATTGCATGAGCAATTTGCGAGTACCAGTAGGTACTCGCAAATTGCTCATGCAATTTCAAGGGTGACACCCTGTTCAACCCCTGAAATTGATCTGTGCACATATGTTGCACACACACATGCCCTAAGGCTGGCGTAAACATGTCAGGAAGTGTCAGGTCGGTGTGAACAAGTCAATAATCACACCAATGCTTGGTAGGTTCATTGAACCCTCTAAAGGGTCTCCTGTGTGAATGTATTAATACAACCGCCACCGCCATCAGTGAGGATTTATTAAGACCGGATATTTGTTACCATGTACTCTTCATGGCTTCCTTCGGCAATTACAATATCTCAGAAAGGACTGTAGCTTGTAGAGGCATATCTGCTCATGAAGGTATGCCCACACATTGAATACGTGCACTCAGCCTTAGGGCTAAAGGCCTGCAGTAGGGGTGACTTACCGATACCTCGTGCAGTGTATGGAAGGCATGGCACACAAGACTGTCTGCCATGTTGACTCTTAAGATTTCTCTTCACTAAGACACGCAGCCTGCAATGGCAGAGGGCATGGTCTTGGTGAGGGGTCACTGGGGTGGCACAAGCAGTGCTGCAGCCCAGAGGACCCTCTTCAATACCCATGCCCTAGGCACCAGGGGTACCATTTATTATCAGGGGCAACTGAAGTGGTGTCAATAGTGGTACAGTTTTATGGAAAGAACACTGGTACTGGGGACCTGATTAGCAGGGGCCCAGTACACCGCAGTCAAAGTTGCATCAAAAACCAGGCTAAGGGGAGGAGCCACGCTAGCGACCAAGATGGCTGCTTAGGCTCCCGGCTCCGCCGACCTCCGTCTCCTGCCAGATGATTCTGATATTAATCCTGAGCCCGCGCCCTTCCTCCGTGTAGATGAACCGGAGTGATGTCTGATGGTGCGATCCCGGAAACTTTACCAGCTCGGAAGACGAAGTAACGTCGAGATTAAGTTTGAGGCCTAAACCAACTTTGGAGCCGGGGCCTTGAGTACTGGAATGGCCGGGTTCCAGTTGAATAACATCGGCCGTGGGAGCTTGGCTCGGAAGACGAAGTAACGTCGAGATTAAGTTTGAGGCCTAAACCAACTTTGGAGCCGGGGCCTCGAGTACTGGAATGGCCGGGTTCCAGTTGAATAACATCGGCCGTCTGGTCTACAGAAATGGAGGTTGTTTTTGCCCGATTTTGACAGCGGTTCTCGGAGTTGTTCGATATCGTAGGAGGGGAGACGTGGCACGACTGAGGCTGTGGGCGGAGGCCCCTGACCGGGGTCCCGGATTGCCACCATCCGGTGTTCGCTGGGTCGGGGACTTCGCTTGCGGTAGCGGAGTGCAGATTGCTACCGTGGTGAAAGATAATTCGCCCTCCACCGACGCCCGTTCCACTCTTGCCTGCTCCCCAGAGAGACCGGGCTCTCTGGTGGAAGTGAATTAGGTCACCACCGAAAGTGGAGAGATGGGACGGGCAGAGTTTGAACCATCGTTGGGAACTGTACTGGCGGCCATCGGGGCACTTAATTCGTATGTGGAAGCCCTAGTGAATAAAATGATTGCTGGTACGTTTGATAAAGGGCATATGAGACCGGACCCTGCTCCACTGACAGCACCAAAGCGAGCTACGACACCCACAATGACCATAATGTCGGAAGATGGAGGCCCCGTGCAGCAAGAGGTGCTGAAGCCTCTGGATAGCGAGTTGGCCGATTACCGAGAGCTGGGAGTGTCGGACGGATCATCGTGCTTAACATCGCCTTTGACTGTGGGAAGACAATTCAGTGCTACCTTTCCGAAGACTCCTGTTGGGAACTGTTATTGGCTCGAAACCGCAACATTTCCTTCCTTAATACGATTGCGATGGGAACAATGTGGGGAGTTTTCGTTGATGAGGAGGGCATTTACTGATGATGGGGTTTTCAATGATTTTACTTCTTTTCCTCGTCTCAGGGTGTACTGTGAAGACCTTTTTACGCACTTTTACTATCCTGTGGTGACGGCGGTTCGGCCGGAAGAAGTTCGCACACCTGATCGGAAAGGTCAAGGCTGAGACTAATTGACTGGGCTGGATATCGTGGCTTTGATGGATGTGGGATTCGCAACCATTGTGTTTATTGGAGGGAGGGCTGTATTTAATGCTTCCCCTGTTTTGCACGAGTTTTTTCATAGATGGGTGGTTCGGTATACGGGGGAAGGCTTGGTTCTGGCGGGGGAGAGGGGATACCGGGGGCCCATAAGACGGCGGTCCTCCTCCATTTACTATTTTTAGTTATCATAGTTAGATGGGGTGACAGCAACACTGCTAGTTGGGGACTGGCGAAAGCTGCATGCAGGGGTGCAGGGTGGGGGGAAGGGGTTTATGTAAAGTAGGTGTTTTTGTTTTTTCCTATTCCAAGATCCTTTTCGAATCCTGATATTGGGGGCTGTACTAACGAGCAATCCTGTTTGGTGGGTGGACGGATTATGAGGGCTGTACTGTTTGAGATGAACTTTGTAAGGTGTTGCGTCTCTTATTGTTCCGTGCTGGCTGCGGCCATTGTCTCAGCCCCGATGTTTGTTGCAGCTCATTTCTCCTGCCACTCGAAATTGCTGATCTTCATGATGATCCTGGTTTTTCTGAGTGGAGGGGTTTGTGGGCTGTATCGGTTGGCCTGGGCTTTGATTGTGTACTGCGCTCTTCCTGGCTGCACACTTGTTAAAATCCATGGCTCAGCTCTATCCTTTGTGGTTATCCGTCTACCTCGCAATATATGTATGTATATTTCTTTTGGTTCATACTGTGTGGCACCCACTGTTGGTTTTCTTTGTTTTTCATTAATAAAAAGATTATTAAAAAAGAAAACAGGCTAAAAGTGTCTGTGTGTGTGGGGGGCGGGAGTACTGCAACAACACCCAGGTTTTCACACAAGAGTAGGGAGAGTGATGGAAAGAGACATTTCTCAAACTTTACTTTATACAACAGCTTTTACCTGAGTCCCCCACAGGGCCTTTAGCCCACCGAACTTGACTGAAAATAGACAACCTGTTTTTTCGAATTTTGTGCATTTATTATTTCACTTCATCTAAATAACATGTTTTGTTGGACACAATTATTTTTATCAGCATGGCATCAATATATTAATGCCATGCCAGGGACAATAATGCAATCAAATAATACATTAATAGAGCAACTGTACCCAAAAACACATTGCAAATTTCATATTACATGTCATTACCACAATATGACACAATCTATATAAGAAAACACCTGTTTACTGAATCACAGATGTTATAATGACTTTCAGAGGGGAAACACATCTTTGACACTTCAGTGTGATTGTAGCTCATTGCTTCAAAGAGAAAGAAATATAATTTTCTGATCTCAAAGTGGCACTTTGCATCAATTTCTTAACCCCCAGGGCCCACTTATGAAATATCCAAAGGTCACATGCGAAGGACATCAGAAGAAGACATCCTGTATACGAGGAAAAAAGCGATTGAAGACAGGATCTCCACTCATGCACACAACAGCAAAGAACTCTTCAACATCATCAAAGAGTTTGCCCAACCCACCAGCGAGTCCACCAACATCCCTCTACACAAGACCTCTGCGACAAACTCAGCACCTTTTTCCACCACAAAATCAAGAGCATCTACGACAACTTCAACGAAGACAACCTGAACACTCACCAACAATCCCTGACACCCTGAAGCCAACAATCGACAACTGGACAGCCCTCACCACCGAAGACACAGTGAAGACTATGAAGTAAATGCACTCCGGGGCCCCCACGGACCCCTGCCACCACCATATTTTCAACAGAGCCGCCGACACCATCGCACCCATGCTCTGCCACACCATCAACCGCTCCCTGGCAACCGCATCGTTCCCTGATGACTGGAAACAGGCAGAGATCAACCCCTTTTGAATAAACCCTCGGCAGACCCCACCGACCTCAAAAACTACAGACCCATCACCCTGCTCCCCTTTCCCAGCGAAAGTCATAAAAAAAGCCATCAACAGCCAACTTGCCACATTCATCGAAGAGCACAACATCCTCGACTCCTCCCAATCCGTATTCAGAAAAAAACACAGTACGGAAACCGCCCTCCTCGCCGTAACAGAGGACATCTGCACCCTACTGGACAAAGGAGAAACAGCAGACCTCATCCTCCACAAGCCCTCAGCTGTTCGACACAGTCTCTTACCGTACCCTAATATGCAGAGTCCACGACACAGGGATCCGAGACAAGGCTTTCAACTGGATCCGCTCCTTCCTCTCCAGCAGAACGCAGCGGGTCAGACTCCTCCCTTTCCCCTTTCCTCTCAGATCCTACACCAACCACCTGCAGAGTCACCCAGGGGTCCTCCCTCAGCCCTACACTCTTCAACATCTATACGGCTCTGCTCGCCCCCATCACCAGAACCTACAGACTCAACATTGTGTCAAACGCAGACGACACCCAACTCATCCTCTCCCTATGCAACAAACCCAACACCGCCAGACACAATTTTCGAGAAGGCATGGAAGCCGTCGCCAAATGGATAAAAAAACAGCTGCCTACAACTAAGCACCATCAAAACAGAAGTACTCATCATGTACCCTCACCTGCTATCCCATACGAAGGACATCAGAAGAAGACATCCTGTACCCTCACCTGCTGCCACAAGTGTGGGGACACACTGGCATTAGTGTAACCATGGCGCTTTATATGTGGACATATTATTATTATTATTATTATTATTAAGTGTAGGGCATTCAAAGGGCACATCCTGTACCCTCACCTGCTGTCAGATGCGAAGGGCATCAGAATAAGAAATCCTGTACCCTCATCCGCTGTCAACTGAGAAGAGTAAGGAGAGTCAGTAGGAAACCTAAATGCGGAAGGCGTAATTGGCATATCGCACTTAGACTGAGTTACTGGTGCATAAGTGTCTCCTGTTAGATATACAGAATAAAGAGAAACAGACAGGAGTGTGGGAAAAATGCGCTCTTCCCTGGGGCCTGCAAGTCCCAAGTCAAATGATCAGGTAAGAAGAACGGGCTGAGCTATGTTGGAGTCGTGTCTGTTTATGTCCATTTAACATGACTCATACAACACAAGACAGAGAACACAAAACACACAAAACACAAATAGGAACTTCTCTTCCCCCAATTATCCCTCTTCCCTGAAAATCTTTCTCTCAAGTCAGGACCAAGACTTAAGATCCCAATATTTTTTTGTCGCTTCACATTGTCCCCAAATGTGACTCTCAAACGGGCTGCGTCATTGAGAGGATGCACAATGCGGCCACATTTTTGCCTTTATCTTGGTTCCATGGACAAAAGAACGGGCACAGGACAGGGGGAAAGGAACACCCAGAGAAGGTGAAGAGCAGAGATCTATCCTGCACATTGTACATCAAGAGCTTGCCAGCCTCATAGTCCACAAAGATACCCACTGCCCTGAGAGGCTGGCATGGCCTCAGTGTGGTCCAGAGGGGGGCAGTGGAAGCCAAGTATGCACCATCCAGAAGAGACACCATCCAGTATCCCTGGTCCAGTGATGCTGTTTCCTCACTCTTCCGTCTCACAGATTCATCGCACACCCCCAGACTCCAGCGGGTCTTGTCACCAACCCTGACTTCCCAGTAATGTCTGCCTGAGTTGAGTCTCTGTCTCCCCAGCACAAAGGGGAAAAACTCAAATGCTTGTGGATTATAGGACAGATCCTGAGCGGTGCCTCCATAGCTGACGCTTCTTCCATCCGCCGACACGATGAGGTGGCGATTGGCAGTGCCAGGATCCAGAGTCACCGGACCTGAAACAGAGAAGTACAGCTGAGAAGACATCCAATCACAGCACTACCAACAGCACATCAGCCAATCATTGAGGTCTGCAGCCAGCTGTTGGAATTGGAGGTCTCTGGGTGGTAGAGGTAGATACTTCTGACCACACAGGGACCCACCTCCTCCAGGAACGTTGCCGAGCGCTTTAGTCTGACCCTCAGATGGGAGGGTTGTGCATTTATGGTCGTGCACAGTAAGGTCTCACCACACTACAAAGGGACACCACACCAGTTGATTGTACGAATAAAGGGTTCTTTATATAACAATTGTCATCAGATTCGCAAGGTCAAGGAGCACACCATACAATCAGGTGGGGGGTTGGGGTATCCCCAGGCACTTATAGTGACTTAAGGGACAGTTCGATCTGGTTTAGTCATAGAGGCGTTCCCAGTACTCACAGTCCCACAAGGGAGGTGGTCACGAGTCCACGGGCACGAGGTACACAGCGTCCTGGCTGGTTCTGGGGAACTGTGAAGAGTAGCGGTGACGTTGCGGCAGGAGGTACGAAGCGTACCTGGCAGCCGGCTCTCAATCCTCGAGCCACGTGGGGTCTGCTGGACTACGGATGCGGGGCGTATCAGGCGTACGGCTCTCAATCCTCGAGCCACGTGATACAGTGATGCTGCAGGTGCGGGGCGTACCAGGTGTATGGCTCGCACTCCTCGAGACGCGTTGATTCCCTGGGGCTGCGGGTGCGGGGCGTACCAGGCGTACAGCTCTCAATCCTCGAGCCGCGTGATACGGTGATGTGGGTATGGAACATACCGGGTGCTCGGCTCGCACACCTCGAGCCGCGTTGATTCTTTGGTGCTGCGGGTACGGGACGTACTGGGTGCTAGGCTCGCACTCCTCGAGCCGCATTGATTCTTTGGTGCTGCGGGTATGGGAAGTACCAGGTGTACGGCTTGCACTTCTCGAGCCGCATTGATTCTTTGGTGCTGCGGATACGGGACATACCGGGTGTTCGGCTCGCACTCCTTGAGCTGCGTTGGTTCTGCGGTGCTGCGGGTATGGGACGTACCAGCGTCAGGCTTGAACTGCGACCAGGTCAGCAGGGCTCGAGCAGTTGGAAGCGGAACGTCCTTAGGGGTGAGTGGAGCCGCGACCAAGTCAGCAGGGCTCGATCTGGGGGTAACGGGACGTACTTGGGGTTCGAGTCAAGCCGCGACAGTGTCAGCAGGGCTCTCTGGGTCACAGGGAGGAAGCGTACTTAGGATCCAAGTCGGACGAGCCGCGACCAGGTCAGCAGGGCTCTCTAGGATGAAAGAAAAATGACAAGCCCCTGTAGCAGAAAGGGCCGCTAGTTAAAGTCCTTTTCTCTTTGAAGTCCTGAGATCTCGCAGGCGGTTCCCTGGTGCCCCGGTGCTGATTGTGGGGTCTTCCTGCCAGCTAGCACCTTGATCCTTTGAAGTCTTGCTGCAGGGTTCCCAGACGACCGGCGGGGAGGCGGGATGTGTGATCGAAACTACTCCAACCCCCTCACTTGGGAGAGGCTCGCTACCCTCAGGCAGGGGGAGACAGCCTGGCATGGTGCGTTTGGCGTCCAGGTTTCCCTTGGTTCGGGGCCCTGCGTGGGGGCTACGGAGTTAGGGGTCTTAGGGAAAGGGTGATTTCTAAACTGGGCATTCTATCGTTCCGCTCTATGACTAGACTTCATGAATCCGGGGGATCGGGGTTGCTACGCTGGGGTTTCTGTTATTCCCCCGGGGTCATGGAGGATCTGTGAGGTCAGAGGTCAGGGTTACATTAGGGGGTCCTCGCATGAGGCTACTGTTGGGGGCATGGGGGCGTCTAGCCTGAAGAGTGGGTCATGCACGTGGGAGGTCTAGGGGAGTGGATGTAAGGAGACCCACGCCAAGGATGCTAGGTCTAATACCAGCCGTGGCAGTTGGAAAACATTAACCCAATTTTAAACCAGTAACACCCAGCCAATAACAGTGGCACTAACTACTTGCCCATTCTCTGACAGTGCTGGTCACATTTGACATGTGATTAATTCAGATGGATGAACTTCCTTGGATGGCAAATAAAGCAGTCCCACCCTTTTCCTCTTAGATCTTTTTCAAACATTTAGCACCTTTCAATTCCATAAAACCCTATGGGTATAAATGAGTTCAACAAATGATAAATGACATAACAGAATGAAGCTTAATAGCATCTAAATCTATGGGTCAAAGGTTGTATGGTACTGAGGACATATGAGATGGATGTGAGATTGTGCTTATGGCGATGCATGATGTAAGTTGTGTGGACATATGATGGTTGGTATGTTGCCGTATGATATTTGTTAGACCGGTTGTATGACGTTACAATGCATACTTTTACAACGCATGCCTTTACAACGCATTTTTCACAACGCAACATCCTTTACAACGCATGCCATTACAACGCATGCCATTACAACTAATTGCCAAAAACTACCTTTACAACGCATTCCATTACAACGCATACTACCTTTACAATGCATACCATTACAACGCATACCATTACATTCAATGTATGGTAAGTATTGGATAGTATAGGGGTAAAAATTACTATTCTAACTCCAGAGGGTGCAACAGTAGGGTAAGTGTTGGATAGTGTAGGGGTAAAAATTACTATTCTAACTCCAGGGGGTGCATTAGTAGGGTAAGTTTTGGATAGTGTAAGGGTACTATGTGTTGTAATGGTATGCGTTGTAATGGTATGCTTTGTAATTACTGCGTTGTAATGACATGCATTGTGATGGTATGCGTTCTAGTGTCATGCGATGTAATCGTTGCGTTGTAATGGCATGCGATGTAAGGGATGTTGCAATTTAATGACTGCATTGTAATGGTAGTGCGTTGTAAAAGTTGCGTTGTAAAGGTTGTTTCCCGTTAGACCGGTCAGTCTTCCCTTCCCTTTGTTTGCTGAAGATCCCTTGTTCATCTTTGAAGTCTTAAAAGTTCCTCCTGAGACAGCAGCGCCAACCTGGCCTTTGGAAGGTGAGTTTATCATTCACCATCTTTGTGTTGTATTTTTAGGCAATCTGATAGTTACATATTCCATATGCCTTGTTTGAAGCCGTCCTGTTTGTTACCAGAATCTCTAGTGCTTTCCTCGCCATGTGGTTCTTGCGGAGACTACAGGTACAACAGCAGTTCTGATTTGTATACCCTCTCGCTGGCTTCTTCACAATTAGCTGCTGGGAGTTATTACTTTCTCACAAAACATCCAGACCTAATATCTTTGCCTATGGTTGTTTGATTTTTATTGTCTTTTGTAGATCCTTGTATGTTATATTTTAGATTTCGTTGGCCTCAGCACTCTGTGCTCTCTCTGCACTTGGTGCACTCGATGCACTTTGCCGCTGCTGACAAGTGCTAAAGTGCTTGCGCTCACTCCCTAAAACATAGTAACATTGGCTTACAGCAGATTGGCATATTTAATTTAATTATAAGTCCCTAGTTAAGTGGTATACAATAATCCAGGCTGGTAATTGAAATGCTATTAGTGGGCCTGCAGCACTTATTGTACCACCTACTTAAGTAGCCCCTTGAAAAACTTTCCAGGGCTGTCATTGCAGCCTGATGTCAGTGTTGAACTACCAATTCGACTTGGCAAAACAACCCTCTTGCCAGGCCTAAAACACCCTTTTTATTAACTATTAGTCACCCCTAGAGTAGGCCCTAGACAGCCCATAGGGTAGGGTGTATTGTACTTAAAGAGTTGGGCATGTACTTTTAAGTTTTACATGTTCTCGTGGTGAAAAACTCACCAACTCATTTGTTACTGTGGGGCCTGCCTCACCCATACGAAAATACTAGGTTCCTTTATTAGATCTAATGAGTGATAACGTTTTGATTCTGAGCAGATAGAAAAGTCATGTTTGGTATCTGCGGAATTGTAATCCTCTTGGTAAAGACAGATGTTAAGTCACAATTATGAACATGTGACTTTTAGAAAGTGGAGAACAAGGACAAGGGGAACCCTACTCACTATGAACCAGGGTATGTCATATGTAACAGAAACAACGGTTCCAGCGGAAAGTTAGGCTTATCTATAATAATAATCAAATGCACAATTGCAATCGGAAAGACGGGTTAAGCTGATGTCAGAAAGAAAGTGGGCCTTGCAGACTTTATGTTCACATTAGTTCTTTTTATCAGATTTGTAAAATTCGAATTGACATATACATAGACCAAGAAAATGCTTTTGTGTCCCCAGTTAAATGGAACCATAAAACAAACAGTGAAAAATATGTAACGTGTACAGCTTGGTTTCCACAATTTTTTAAAGGCGACCAAAAATTAACTTAGTAATGATTCCAGCTTCTGTGTACAATAGTCAGAGCCGTTAAAGTGGTTCGCTTTCAAATACAGTCAACCGCGTTTCGACCCTTTTACAGTGCAGGATCTCTTCAGGACCAAGGGATAAGGGATAAAGGCGATTGTTCAGCCTGGTGAGACAGTGAAATAGAGAGATACCGGTAAAGTGAGAGAGGAAAAGGGGAAATACACACATGGGGACCTTGAAAGACGAACTGGTGGGCTGACAAACAAGCTCATTGTAACCAGGCAGACGACCGGAGCAGTTGGAATTGACTGATTTATACCAAAGAGTAATACTGCCCCCGTGGCACGATTGGTCCCACGGCCGGTTCAATTAAACGGAAGAATCTACTCCATCACATCTAGCACGATTGAGCAACCTATGATTAAGACTTCAATTGGGGGGTTTGGTCACCATTTGGGAAGTTTACCCACAGGAAGTGGGTTAAGAGTAATAGTTGATCACTCAAAAAGGTTCCACCAGGGGCCTTCTGGTACCAGCCCAGTTCTATGAAGCACAGTGGGGAGGGGTTATGGAGTCTCCCACTTCCGATCATTGTCAGAAGCATACCTTTGACCTCGTCCGTCACTCTCAATACCCAGGCCGGTTAAGGGGAACAATACCTGGCTGCACAATGTCGTCTGGGCCCAGTGGAGGAGAGCGCAGTTGGTACGCCGCACTGATGGTCAAAAAGGAACAAGCAATGGTCGGGAAATTAACTTGAAAGCCTCTCAGAAGGAAGAGGCACCACGCCCAGCACACGTCGATCAGAGTCCCACCCAGGCAATCAGGGCACAAAGTCTGGTGCGCAGTGATATGAACTGCACCAGGCAATTCTGATCTCACACAACAAAGAGTTGCAAATTCCGTATCTCCCTGGAAATGAGGCACAACACCTGGTGCATGTTGATACTTGCCATTCAGACAATACCGGTAACGCACAATGAAGAGTTGTAAATGTTGTACCTCCTTGGACATGAGGCAAAACTCCTGGTGTGCGTTGATACTGGTTGCACTGTGCAATTCCAATCACACACACATATGCAAGTTCAGCAGTGCCACACGAGGTAGAAGGCAGCAATTGCACAGGCATATCCTCACTTCCGAGGGTTGCACCATGTGAATCAGACACTTAACGCAATGAGCATGCAGATGGCGTGTCACACGAGAGAGGTGCAGCACGACTGACGAGTAGGCCACGCTGGATCCCACAACAGGATCCACTCATCACCAACAAAACTGCTATATGTGTTGAGGTCTAGGATCCAACAGACGATGTGGGCAATTAAGAGGGCACCGCTATCCAGGTGACACAAGTGGACAATGTGGGTCCCTCATGGGAGGTCTTTGATGTCCATGAGACCTTCCCAAGAGAACAGGGGGCCAGCCAACAAGGCCCTTGAATAGCACTCTTTGGGGTGCCACAGCAGCAGGCAGTCAGCCCAGGCCAGCCACTATTCAGGAAGGGCACACCGTCGCTTTCAATGGCAGTCATCCTCTTTGTGCACCACACAGGTCCAGGTTATCAGGTCCCACGGCCCCACAGGTGTATCTTTGCCCTCCTGAAGTGTGGCACCAGCAGTTATACTGTAGTGTGCCTATCAATTTGGGGGTGGTTCAGAGAAGGCCTGTGTGGAGCTCGTGGAGTTTCAATCTGCGGAATTCCGCAGAGTTCCTGAAAAATTCCAACAAATTCCGCAGAGTAAGGGGAAGATTTACAGGCCCCATGCGCCACTTTTGCATCACTTTATCCATGTTAAAAGTGACGCAAAAGTGGTGCGAGGGGCCTGTAAATCTGCCCCAAAATCTTTACCAAGGAAAATCCCGTACAATGCATATTGGCTTCACCAACACCTTACTGAATACCCCTATGCCAGCATGATGCAAGGGTAGAAGGAATGTTGTCAAGCCACAAAAAACAATTTAAAAAGCAGATCTCCTAATCCGTGAATATCTAAGCCTTAAGTAGTTGGCAATACGTACAATATCTTGAACTTACTCTGAAGAGCTGTGAGAAACTGGGTTCTTGTTGCAGTTCCCCTTCACAATTTTAGCCTGGCTTCTGATGCAACTTTGACTGAGGTGAACTGGTGCCATGCTAACCAGGTTCCTAGTACCATGCTCTTACCCTAAACATGCACAACAATTAGCGCAACTTCAGGCACCACTGGTAGCCCCTAATAAATGTTACCCCTGATACCCAGGGCATGGGTACTGAAGAGGGTCCCCCTGGGGCTGCAGCACTGGTTGTGCTATCCGTAGTACCCCTCACCGAGGGTATTCACTCTGTCATTCCAGGCTGCGGGTCTTGGTGCAGAGAAATCTGAAGAGTCAACAGGGCACACAACCCAGTGTGCCATGCAACCCATATACTGCATGAGATGTAAATGAAATCAAATGAAATTAAATTATAATTTGTATTGTGCACTAATACCCCTGGTTGACTAGGAGCAGCAGATTTGATTTTTAAAAGGGACTAACAGGAAATGGAAAAGGTTGGTTGAGGGCCTCATTCTATTTGTTACACAGCCAGGTCTTTAAAAGTTTGCGAAAAACAAGAAGATTGTTTTCTTTCTTAAGTGCCAAGGGAAAGAATTCCACAAGCTGACTGTGCCTGCCACACAACCTCTTCTTCCCCCAAGATGCAGCTTTTGCCCTTGGAGTTACAAGATTAAAATACGATGCTGAACGAAGCTTCCTTTCTAGAACATACCCCATAAATTTATATGTAAAATAATCAGGACCAAGCCCATGTAGTGATTTAAAGGCAATGCAGAGGGACTTAAAACTTCTAACTGGTAGCCAATACAATATTGCCAGGGCAATCGCCACTGATTGATATTTAGGGATGAGGTGTCACACCCAAATAGAAGCATCTCAGTTTTTCCTACATTCAGCTTTAGACAGCTTTTGGACATCCATTTTCCAACTTCCTGTATACAGCCATGAAATCTAGAGGCAGTACAAACTTCAAGAAAACATGGAGCCTGGCTGGAGAGGGTTAGCACCACCTGCCCGTACACCACCTCCAGATGCAAGCTTCAGGTACTCAAGGGACCCTTCTGTGGAGAGGATAGTACTGCCTGCCTGGTACTCCTTCACTGGGTGCAAGGTTCATGCACTCAGGGACTGGTTTCGGAGGGGCTTGTAGCTCCCCAGTACACCACCATGAGGAATAAGCTTCACACACTCAAGGGTTCTTAGTGCAGTGGGCTAGTACCGCAGCCCATTGCAACACCACCAGGTGCAAGTTTTCATAGTTGTCCATAGTCCTTAGGTGCAGTCTAAGGCGAATATAGCACGTTACAACGTGTACTTTTATTATGCGGTATTTAACAACGCCGTTGTTACAACAACCACTTTATTACAACGCGATGCCATTACTATGCAAGTCATTACATCGACTTGTAGTAGATGGCGCCATAACATTAGGAATATATCATTTACTAATCCAACTCCAGCCTACACAACAGTAGGGAAGGTGTTGGAATAGTAAATTATACTATTCCTTATGTTAGAGTGCCATCTACTGCAAGTCGATGTAATGACTTGCGTAGTAATGGCATCACGTTGTAACAATGCGGTCGTTATAACGACCACGTTGTAAAGGCATTGCGGTCTAATGACCGCGATGTAAAGGTTGTTTCCCGTCTAAGGCAGTACCGCCAAGTTACTATCCACTATATTCTCATACTATAGTTATTCCAGGGGGGAATCAGGTCATTGCCCTGAAGACAATCCAGCACCTTTAAGGGGCATAAAGTGGACTGAAACATGTTGGCATTAGTGTCTTAGAATCATAATATCCCATATGACCCTATTTTCTTCCTTTTTAATATCCCTGACGGATACAAGAATAAAGGGAAACTGGGATCTGTCTGTGGATTTTTAAAACGTTATCACCCTGGTCAAATACATCTATAAGAGCTCCCTGAAATACGGTCGAGCCCACCCTGACTTTTAGGCGTCAGGGTGTCCCAATGATGAAGCATTACACCACTAGGGTGTTTGAGGGTATACAAAACAAAAGGACTTTCCTCCTTTCCTACTTCATAGTGGCTCATGATTCACAGCTTCACATACAGATTTTCCACCACTGCTCGTTCAGGATCCATCTACAATAGTAAACCAGTATATTGGAATGCGCTGCACATCCTGGGTAACCCAATGTGTTTAGGCATACGTAGCCCTTTTTCAGGAGTAACTAAAACACATGTTTACTTTGTTCGCCATAAGCTGGCAGGGTATGCCCAGACGTGGGTCCCTTGCTCACTTTGCCACAGGATTCAAGCTGCAAAAAGAACAATTTATGGAAAGAATGCAGAACAATGTCATATATTCATTCCAGTACAGATATCTGGGCCTAAATCTATTGCTTTTTTGCTCACCATGCCATTCCAGTTTGAACCCAGCCATATGCAAATCATTCTTGACCATGCGCCCAATGGAAATAGTCCAGCCCGAACTGCCAGGCCAGGTCCTCCCTGGACTGGAAACAAGCATCCTATGACTGGTTTCGGGGTTTCACCCCTCATCAGCCAGGATAGCTTGACTCCATTGGCATTCAAGCTAGCCTGGCTGATGAAGGGTGTTACCCAGAAACCGGTCCGAGGATGCTTGTTTCCAGTTCAGGGAAGATCTGGCTTGGCAGTTCGGGCTGGACTGCTCCCATGAGGCACAGGGTCAGACTGATTTGCATATGGCTGGGTCCAAACTGGGGTGACGAAGTGAGATAACGAATGTTGATGGATTCAACCCAGATCTGTGACTGGGGGTGTGTCTGAAAAGTTTCAGCACTCCGTCCATCATCTCCTTGTGTTTGCTTTGTTCACCCTAAGTTGGCAGGGTATGCCCAGACATGGGTCTCTTGTTCACTTTGCCACAGGATTTAAGCTAGCCTGGCTGATGAAGGGTGTTACCCAGAAACTGGTTCCAGGATGCTTGTTACCGGTTCTGAGAAGACATGGCTTGGCAGTTCGGGCTTGACTGCTCTCATGAGGGACAGGGTCAGACTGATTTGCATATAGCCATGTCTGAACTGGGGTGGCGAAGTGAGCTAAAGAACAATGATGGATTCAACCCAGATCTTTGACTAGGATGGGTGTCTGAAAAGTTTCAGTGCACCGTCCATCATCTCCTTGTGTTTGCTTTGTTTGCCCTAAGTTGGCAGGGTATGCCCAGACGTGGGTCCTTTACTCACTGTGCCACTGGATTCAAGCTACCCTGGCTGAAGAGGGCTGTTAGCCCGAAACTGGTCCCAGGATGCTTGTTTCCTCTTCAGGAAAGACCTTGCTTGGCAGTTCGGGCTGGACGGTTATCCCATGAGGCACAGGGTCAAGATTGATGTGCATATAGCTGGGTCTGAACTGGGGTGGCGAAGCGAGCTAAAGAACAAGGATGGATTCAACCCAGATCTGTGACTGGGGGTGAGTGTCTGAAAAGTTTCAGCGCTCCGTCCATCATCTCCTTGTGTTTGTTTTAAATATTTTTAGTCATGCTGCAAATCATTGTCAAAGTCAACAATGCCCATGCTGTGCAGCATTAACAAAAGGCAATAGCAGAGCTAGTCTTCTAAAAGGCGAGACCTATTGGCATTGCCAATGCATGTTACAAGGGAAGTCATCACCTCTCTGTTGGTGTAGGTGATCTATGGTGAGTTATCTGCCCTTCCTGTTGTTGTGTGAGCTAGAAGTGGGCACCACCCTGCAAGCTCAAGTCGGGCTCGAGCCCGATGCCTGGCTCTAGATCCACCGGGCCCTCCAAGCCCAAACAAAGCCAAGCTTTCTTGTGGCTTCAGCCTGTTACCCATGCTCTAACCTCATGTGCTTAGAAATGAAGACAAAGCCTGAATCTTTGGTGAAAAGAGGAGAGAGAAAGAGATAACCATCTAGTGTCTAAATCACACACGTAGCTAGGCCTTTTTGCCGCACATGGCGTCACAGCCTTTGCTGCCCCGTGGTGGCTGTAAGAGCAAGGGGGGTGGGTGGGGGGGTTGCTGGCGACTGATTCCTGCTTTTCTTGCACGACTACAGGTAAGAGCAGGGGTGGTGAGAGGCTGCAGTCCTCAAAACACATGCGTCTCTGGCGGAACCCCCCCCACACCCCACCTTGGTACGCCACTGGAAATACAAAAAAACATGGGATCAGTTTCAGCTTCCCCATATGGATAAACTGTGTGATCCTAGGCAAATATTTGATTCCACAGCATCTCCTTTTCCTTCTTTACAACACACAAAAGCACCTTGTGATATGCGAGTTCAGTATGTGTGCTGTACAGACGCCCGCGGCGTTTGATTGAAGAGGGTATAATGGCAGCGGGGGTGATATAATGTTACTCCTTATGTAGTAAGAATCAAGACCACTTATAGGGTTACACCATAGTCCTCTAATGACATTGTCATCTGAGAGGGGGTTGTGGGGGGGATGTTTGCTAACCATTTCTTAAAATAAATACCTCTGAATGTAGTGATATCATCTGGTATACTAAGGTCAAACGGTTCCGTATTATTTCTGAATCTTGAAGAAAGTTTATCGTAATTTTACATGATGTTTGTCGCGTGATTTATATGACAAATATTTTCCAGGCTCGGTTCTCGGTACGGGCTCTTGGAGCCACGGCAGAGCTCTGGCTCGGCTCTCTGTTCATTTGTCTGGTGTGAGCCCGGTGAGTCGGGCCGCCTTCTTGTGACGGTGAGCTGCATCACGTGACCTCTCCAGCAGTGAGCCACGCCCCCCCCTGGTACGTCACAGCATCAGAAAGGCTTTTTGAAGGTCCCGAGTTTGAGATTGCTGGATATTAGGGGCATATTTACAAGCCCCTATCGCAACAGGAACATCACTTTTAGTGGCGTTCCTGTGGCGATATGGGCTTCCCCTTATTTACAAGCCAGCTCTAAGCCACTTAACGTGGCTCAACGCTGCCTTGTAAATAAGGCCCCCTTTCATGCTGTACTTAGAGTGAAAGGGGGGCAATTGGTGTTGCGGTGGGATTTACACAGCAACACCCATTGATTTTGACGCTGATCCCTATTTACAAGGGTGGCGTAAATATGAGGCAGCACCAAACTTAAGACCAGGGAAAACCTGGTCTTAAATAGGCGAAACGAGGAGAAACGGTTAATGTCTCCTCGTTTTTGTTGTTTCCATGTGTGTTGCATTGTGCAGCACACATAAAACAGCAAAAGGCCATTGATAGTTTATGTGCAGGAAGGTGTTGAGGTAACGGGTTTTTAGGAACCCGCTGGCGTCAGGGGACAACACCCGAAGACCTCTGAGTTCTCCCTTGTTCCGGACCACAGAAACACGGAGTCTTCTAGTCGCAGTCAAAGATCAAGGTTTATTGGTAGCTACCAAGTAACACGTGTCCCAGAAGTACACCACACGGGGAGTAGGTTCTTGGGAGACTGTTCGTTTTTACAGAACCAGCCTTCTCCTTATATACAAGATACATGGCTTCAAGCAAGAATTCTTGAGTTTATGGTATGGCAATATACATATTTCTACAATAATACAAAGAGCGAAGTCATGTAAGCAAGCCCATATTTTAGATGTCCAGTCAGTTGATAGATTACCCAGTTAGGCCTGGAACTCCCATCAGATATCGATGAAACTCAATAAAGAAAGGTACAACCCAGTCATAAAACTGGCCATAAACAAGGAACGTGGACAGGTGCATGTTTGCAGAAAGCATGGTCTGTATGTAGTGAATGGTTCGTGGAATGTTATGCGTAGATGCTATCGCATTCGGCCACTGGGCGAGGAGCTGCCTAAACAGGTTTGGCCGAAGACAGTGGAGTCAGTTGGGACAGGTCAGGGGAAAGTCACGAAAGGTGGACGTGTCTATTAGGATCAAGCTCGACCTTTAATTGACTTATCATGAGGGCAAGATGCAAGATGGATGCCGTTCACAAAATGGAGTTTAAGGGATGGGACGGAAACTGTGATTTAGGGGTGTTGGCAACCCTCGATTGTAACGCAAATACATAGGAATGATGTCCTAATCATTATCGGTTCGTAGACACCAAAATCGTCTCGGTACGTTGAGGTTTCGAGACACGGGTATTGGACCTCGATATCGGAAGAACAACAGGGTCCGGATTTTGAGAACCAGTGTCCCTTTCTGCACATAAACAATCATTAAAATTTTTTTGACATTTTGTAACTTTCATGTGTGCTGCATTTAGCCGCACACAAAGAAGTTGCAAAACACCATTTAAAGATTGTTTTTGCGCAGGAAGCGACACCTTCCTGCACATAAATGATCTTCCCCTCAATGCAGAGACCCTTGCACTATGGTGCAAGGGTGCTTGCACTATGGTGCAAGGGTGCTTGCTTTGGCACTAGGCAGCTAAAGTTTGCACCAGCTCAGAGGGAAATGCAGGGCTGCACCATACTTTTGTAAATACGGTGCAGCCTGCATTTCAGAAGTGGTGGAGCTCAGCGTTATGCCAAGGAGCCTAAAGCAGCGCTCCACACTTTGTTGTAAATATGCCCCTTAGTTTATCTATCATTATGTAACGATGCAATGGTACCAAATCCAGTCAAAAGGCATAGAATCAGATTTAATAAACTGAATGAAAACACAACAAGTACAAAGTAGACCCCACCCTCCCACTTCCTGTGATCATCACATCAGTTACCAGTCCCCTCTTAAGCCTTTATTGTTTTACTTACATTCGAAGCATTTGACGTGTTCATAAAATTCTAAAGTGAAACAGAGAAAATATGGAGTTAGAAACAACTTTGAGATAAATAAATAAATCATGTGAAATCTTTTTTAGATTTATTTAACTTACCTAATTCAGCGAGGAAGGTTTCTGTGTTAAAGAAGAAAAACAAAGACATCCGTTATGGCCGAAGAGCAGCAGAGCCAACCGGCATTGTACCAAGGTCTCTTTAATCCAGACATTCATCCCGCCCTCCATCCCTCACCCACCCAGGGCCGCATTTACAACAATGGTACACAGGGCAGCGCTGCGCGCCACTTTTCTGCGCTGCGCTGCGCTTCTCCGCTTCTCCGCTTCAAAAGAAAAGGGCAGGAATAGCCATATCTATGAGCTACAGCGCATTCCTTGCCTCTATCACTGCGCTGCCACAAATGCTGTCATGCACCAATGTGTTGTTTTTGTGCACAAAGGAACACCTTCCTGCCCCAAAACAACCCTTACGTCACCCCTGGGGAGGCGTAGGCTTATTCCGCATTCCCGGATTTATGTTATGTTGTAAATCTGTGAATGTGTCAAATGCCATGGGTGGAGCATGGGAACACCCACCGCAACGCCCACGGCACGCCTCCCAGAGGCACTGCCTTACACCTTCTCTATGAGGCCACGTAAAGCCACACAGGGTTGCGTTCCTTGGCCTCATAGATGAGACATGGGAACGCCCACCGCAACGCCCAAGGCACGCCTCCCGGAGGCAGTCTGAGGCACTGCCTTACACCTTCTCTATGAGGCCACGTAAAGCCACGCAGGGTTGCGTTCCTTGGCCTTTTAGATGAGACATGGGAACACCCACCGCAACGCCCACGGCACGCCTCCAGGAGGCAGTCCGAGGCACTGCCTTACACCTTCTCTACGAGGCCACGTAAGGCCACGCAGGGTTGCGTTCCTTGGCCTCATAGATGAGACATGGGAACACTCACCGCAACGCCCACGGCACGCCTCCCTGAGGCAGTCTGAGGCACTGCCTTACACCTTCTCTATGAGGCCATGTAAAGCCACGCAGGGTTGCGTTCCTTGGCCTCATAGATGAGACATGGGAACGCCCACCGCAACGCCCACTGCACGCCTCCAGGAGGCAGTCTGAGGCACTGCCTTACACCATCTCTATGAGGCCATGTAAAGCCACGCAGGGTTGCGTTCCTTGGCCTCATAGATGAGACATGGGAACACCCACTGCAACGCCCACGGCATGCCTCCCTGAGTCAGTCTGAGGCACTGCCTTACGCCTTCTCTATGAGGCCACGTAAAGCCACGCAGGGTTGCGTTCCTTGGCCTCATAGATGAGACATGGGAACGCCCACCGCAACGCCCACGGCACGCCTCCAGGAGGCAGTCTGAGGCACAGCTTACACCTTCTCTATGAGGCCATGTAAAGCCACACAGGGTTGCGTTCCTTGGCCTCATAGATGAGACATGGGAACGCCCACCGCAACGCCCACGGCACGCCTCCCTGAGGCAGACTGAGGCACTGCCGTACACCTTCTCTACGAGGCCATGTAAAGCCACGCAGGGTTGCGTTCCTTGGCCTGATAGATGAGACATGGGAACGCCCACCGCAACGCCCACGGCATGCCTCCCGGAGGCAGTCCGAGGCACTGCCTTACACCTTCTCTATGAGGCCACGTAAAGCCACGCAGGGTTGCGTTCCTTGGCCTCATAGATGAGACATGGGAACGCCCACCGCAACGCCCACGGCACGCCTCCAGGAGGCAGTCTGAGGCACTGCTTACACCTTCTCTATGAGGCCATGTAAAGCCACGCAGGGTTGCGTTCCTTGGCCTGATAGATGAGACATGGGAACGCCCACCGCAACGCCCACGGCACGCCTCCCTGAGGCAGTCTGAGGCACTGCCGTACACCTTCTCTATGAGGCCACGTAAAGCCACGCAGGGTTGCGTTCCTTGGCCTGATAGATGAGACATGGGAACACCGACCGCAACGCCCACAGCACTCCTCCCGGAGGCAGTCCAAGGCACTGCCTTACACCTTCTCTACGAGGCCATGTAAAGCCACGCAGGATTGCGTTCCTTGGCCTGATAGATGAGACATGGGAACACCCACCGCAACGCCCACGGCACGCCTCCCTGAGGCAGTCTGAGGCACTGCCTTACACCTTCTCTACGAGGCCACGTAAAGCCACGCAGGGTTGCGTTCCTTGGCCTCATAGATGAGACATGGGAACACCCACCGCAACGCCCACGGCACGCCTCCAGGAGGCAGTCTGAGGCACTGCCTTACACCTTCTCTATGAGGCCATGTAAAGCCACGCAGGGTTGCGTTCCTTGGCCTCATAGATGAGACATGGGAACACCCACCGCAACGCCCACGGCACGCCTCCCGGAGGCAGTCTGAGGCACTGCCTTACACCTTCTCTACGAGGCCACGTAAAGCCACGCAGGGTTGCGTTCCTTGGCCTGATAGATGAGACATGGGAACACCCACCGCAACGCCCACGGCACGCCTCCCTGAGGCAGTCTGAGGCACTGCCTTACACCTTCTCTATGAGGCCATGTAAAGCCACGCAGGGTTGCGTTCCTTGGCCTCATAGAAGAGACATGGGAACACCCACCGCAACGCCCACTGCACGCCTCCAGGAGGCAGTCTGAGGGACTGCCTTACACCTTCTCTATGAGGCCACGTAAAGCCACGCAGGGTTGCGTTCCTTGGCCTCATAGATGAGACATGGGAACGCCCACCGCAACGCCCACGGCACGCCTCCAGGAGGCAGTCTGAGGCACTGCTTACACCTTCTCTATGAGGCCATGTAAAGCCACGCAGGGTTGCGTTCCTTGGCCTGATAGATGAGACATGGGAACGCCCACCGCAACGCCCACGGCACGCCTCCCTGAGGCAGTCTGAGGCACTGCCGTACACCTTCTCTATGAGGCCACGTAAAGCCACGCAGGGTTGCGTTCCTTGGCCTGATAGATGAGACATGGGAACACCGACCGCAACGCCCACAGCACTCCTCCCGGAGGCAGTCCAAGGCACTGCCTTACACCTTCTCTACGAGGCCATGTAAAGCCACGCAGGGTTGCGTTCCTTGGCCTGATAGATGAGACATGGGAACACCCACCGCAACGCCCACGGCACGCCTCCCTGAGGCAGTCTGAGGCACTGCCTCACACCTTCTCTACGAGGCCACGTAAAGCCACGCAGGGTTGCGTTCCTTGGCCTCATAGATGAGACATGGGAACACCCACCGCAACGCCCACGGCACGCCTCCAGGAGGCAGTCTGAGGCACTGCCTTACACCTTCTCTATGAGGCCATGTAAAGCCACGCAGGGTTGCGTTCCTTGGCCTGATAGATGAGACATGGGAACACCCACCGCAACGCCCACGGCACGCCTCCCGGAGGCAATCTGAGGCACTGCCTTACACCTTCTCTACGAGGCCACGTAAAGCCACGCAGGGTTGCGTTCCTTGGCCTGATAGATGAGACATGGGAACACCCACCGCAACGCCCACGGCACGCCTGCCTGAGGCAGTCTGAGGCACTGCCTTACACCTTCTCTATGAGGCCATGTAAAGCCACGCAGGGTTGCGTTCCTTGGCCTCATAGATGAGACATGGGAACGACCACCACAACGCCCATGGCACGCCTCCCTGAGGCAGTCTGAGGCACTGCCTTACACCTTCTCTACGAGGCCACGTAAAGCCACGCAGGGTTGCGTTCCTTGGCCTCATAGATGAGACATGGGAACGCCCACCGCAACGCCCACGGCACGCCTCCAGGAGGCAGTCTGAGGCACAGCTTACACCTTCTCTACGAGGCCACGTAAAGCCACGCAGGGTTGCGTTCCTTGACCTCATAGATGAGACATGGGAACACCCACCGCAACGCCCACTGCACGTCTCCAGGAGGCAGTCTGAGGGACTGCCTTACACCTTCTCTATGAGGCCACGTAAAGCCACGCAGGGTTGCGTTCCTTGGCCTCATAGATGAGACATGGGAACACCCACCGCAACGCCCACTGCACGCCTCCAGGAGGCAGTCTGAGGGACTGCCTTACACCTTCTCTATGAGGCCACGTAAAGCCACGCAGGGTTGTGTTCCTTGGCCTCATAGATGAGATTGCGAGTCCTGCGCCAACATAGCGTCATTAAAAGTCACGCTCCAGCAGCGCCGGCCTCTTGTAAATGAGACCCTCGGTGTGTAGTTTATTAGACCCCACAGGCCAACAGCTTTAACCCTTCTCACAGCCAAGAGGTGGTAGGCCACGTGTATTGCACTGTAGGACAGGTAGTTTGCATGAAGGGAGCCTCAAAACCCATGGACGTTGTGTGGGAACAACCACAGCAACACCTTGGACTGAAAGAAAAGCAAGGCGGAGACTTCCGTTCTTACTCCATATCTACGAGGCCATGCAACGCCGCGCAGGATGGCTTTGCATGACCTAGAAAGTTTTTAGTTTTTTTTAGATTTATATAGCGCAAACTCGACCCAAAGATATCAAATATCAGAGCGCTTTACATTAGCACCATTTGACACATTCATTTTTGTTAGGCACAGGGAGATTAAGTGAGTTGCCTAAATTCACTGGATGTTGAGCGTCTATTGCTGAGATTCGAACCCGGTTCCGCAACTTCGAGGTTGACCTCTCTAGCCGTAAGGATACATACTCTCCCCTATGTATGGGTCTGCACACTGTGCCTTTGGAGTGTCACAAAAGTAACGCTCCGGAGGTGCAATTGTTCCACAATGGGGTTGTAAATATGCCCTAAATTGTATAAGATTCCTACAAAAGTCTCAACGAGGTGGAATCCCTGATTCTCCCGACAGCTTGTTATACCCTCGTAAGCAACCCACATCAACAGCAGACTTGCTTTCACTTTAGCTATGCCCTCCAACCCATCCTACCCTTCCTCCACTCCTCTGACCTAATCTCTTCTCCTTCCATTAACTCACCACAATCACATTCTTCATAGCCCCCTACCTCAAGCCTCTCCAACATGACCAAGGGACTCCATCCCGCCTCACTTTACTTGCACAAGAGTATATCTGTGACCCTTCCTGACTGTAATAGGGCTGATTGACTTTTATCAAAAAATCAACCTTAAGGAGTTTTTCTCCAGTTACTTAAAACCACTTATTAAACCACTTATTTTGCTTCCATTGACTGCTTCAACTCACTAGTTTAATTCTGTATGAAAATCAACTTCCTTACAAAACCATGGTGGATTCGTGCTCTGGTTACTAACAGGCAATCTTCATCGTCCGCAGTCCTCATCACAGTCAATTACTTGTGAGGGGCGCCCACCTCGTAGACAAGACCAAAACCAGGAAGTAGGAGCGGTCCTGCACTAATCCCACCCGTTTAGAGTGGTAAAAGACCTGGTCATACCCCTTCCACGTCCTGATGTGCCAAGCCATCTGAGGCCAGTAGATTCAGGAAACGAGTGAGGGCTGTATCGACTGTGACAAACACTACGGACTAAGGATCATGAAGATCGCTTTATTTATTTATTTAATGCAATTTTCTATAGCGCGAACATTACCCAAAGATGTCAGAGCGCTTTACAAAAGAACCAGCTGCGTTACATAAGGACTTTGGATAACATGAGTTTCATAAAAGATATAAACAGTACAAGAAATGCAAATGTACAAGTTGTAAAGTCACTTAAGGAAGAGCTACAAACAGATAAACGCTGGCAAGCAACCAGAGCATTATCCCTACGTCCTACGTCCTCGTCACAGTCAATTACTCGTGAGGATACCAAAGCCAAGACTGGCCAAAGAATCACAGTAATCAGACAAAAACTGGAGAAGCCTCTCATGAAGTACAAAAAGAACAGTTGATGGACAGAATGTAGAACAATGTCATACATTCACCCCAGTACAGAGATCTGGGCCTAAATCCATCGTTTTTCTGCTCACCATGCCATTCCAGTTTGGACCCAGCCATATGCAAATCAGTCTTGACCCTGTGCCTCATGGGAATAGTCCAGCCCAAACTGCCAAGCCAGGCCCTCCCTGGACTGGAAACAAGCATCCTGGGACCGGTTTCGGGCTTGCAGCCCTCATCAGCCAGGATAGCTTGACTCCAGTGGTGTGGAGAGCACGGGACTCACGTCTGAGCATAGCCGTCCCACTCGGGGTGACAAATGAAAAAACAACAATTGATGGACAGAATGCAGAACAATGTAATACATTCACCCCAGTGCGGAGATCTGGGCCTAAATCCATTGTTTTTTTGCTCACCATGCCATTCCAGTTTCGACCCAGCCATATGCAAATCAGTCTTGACCCTGTGCCCCATGGGAACAGTCCAGTCAGACCTGCCAGGCCAGACCAGGTCCTCCCTGGACTGGAAACAAGCATCCTAGGACCGGTTTCGGGCTTTCAGCCCTCATCAGCCAGGATAGATTGGTGAGAAGTGAGAGCTACAGACAGTGAGGGGGCAGGGTTCATGTGAAGAGAAGTGAGAGCTACAGACAGTGAGGGGCCAGGGTTCAGGTGAGAAGTGAGAGCCACAGACAGTGAGGGGTCAGGGTTCATGTGAAGAGAAGTGAGATCCACAGACAGTGAGGGGCCAGGGTTCAGGTGAGAAGTGAGAGCCACAGACAGTGAGGGGTCAGGGTTCATGTGAAGAGAAGTGAGAGCCACAGACAGTGAGGGGCCAGGGTTCAGGTGAAGAGAAGTGAGAGCTACAGACAGTGAGGGGGCCAGGGTTCAGGTGACAGAAATGAGAGCTACAGACAGTGAGGGACTAGGGTTCTGGTGAGAAGTGAGAGCCACAGACAGTGAGGGGCCAGGGTTCAGGTGAGAAGGGAGAGCTACAGTCAGTGAGGGGCAGGGTTCAGGTGAGAAGTGAGAGCTACAGTCAGTGAGGGGTCAGGGTTCATGTGAAGAGAAGTGAGATCCACAGACAGTGAGGGGCCAGGGTTCAGGTGAGAAGTGAGAGCCACAGACAGTGAGGGGTCAGGGTTCATGTGAAGAGAAGTGAGAGCCACAGACAGTGAGGGGCCAGGGTTCAGGTGAAGAGAAGTGAGAGCTACAGACAGTGAGGGGGCCAGGGTTCAGGTGACAGAAATGAGAGCTACAGACAGTGAGGGACTAGGGTTCTGGTGAGAAGTGAGAGCTACAGACAGTGAGGGGCCTGGGTTCAGGTGAAGAGAAGTGAGAGCCACAGACAGTGAGGGGCCTGGGTTCATGTGAAGAGAAGTGAGAGCCACAGACAGTGAGGGCCAGGGTTCAGGGGAGAAGTGAGAGCCACAGACAGTGAGGGGCCTGGGTTCAGGTGAAGAGAAGTGAGAGCCACAGACAGTGAGGGGCCAGGGTTCAGGTGAAGAGAATGAGAGCCACAGACAGTGGGGGGCAGGGTTCAGGTGAAGAGAAGTGAGAGCTACAGACAGTGAGGACCAGGGTTCAGGTGAAGTGAAGTGAGAGCCACAGACAGTGAGGGGCAGGGTTCAGGTGAGAAGTGAGAGCCACAGACAGTGAGGGGCCAGGGTTCAGGTGAAGAGAAGTGAGAGCCACAGACAGTGAGGGGCCAGGGTTCAGGTGAAGAGAAGTGAGAGCCACAGACAGTGAGGGGCCAGGGTTCAGGTGAAGAGAAGTGAGAGCTACAGACAGTGAGGACCAGGGTTCAGGTGAAGATAATGAGAGCCACAGACAGTGAGGGGCAGGGTTCAGGTGAGAAGTGAGAGCCACAGACAGTGAGGGGCCAGGGTTCAGGTGAAGAGAAGTGAGAGCCACAGACAGTGAGGGGCCAGGGTTCAGGTGAGAAGTGAGAGCCACAGACAGTGAGGGGCCAGGGTTCAGGTGAAGAGAAGAGAGAGCTACAGACAGTGAGGGACCAGGGTTCAGGTGAAGTGAAGTGAGAGCCACAGACAGTGAGGGGCCAGGGTTCAGGGGAGAAGTGAGATCCACAGACACTGAGGGGCCAGGGCTCAGGTGAGAAGTGAGAGCCACAGACAGTGAGGGGCCAGGGTTCAGGTGAGAAGTGAGAGCTACAGACAGTGAGGGGCCAGGGTTCAGATGAGAAGAGAGAGCCACAGACAGTGAGGGGCCAGGGTTCAGGTGAAGAGAAGTGAGAGCTACAGACAGTGAGGGGCCAGGGTTCAGGGGAGAAGTGAGATCCACAGACAGTGAGGGGCCAGGGTTCAGGGGAGAAGTGAGATCCACAGACAGTGAGGGGCCAGGGTTCAGGTGAGAAGTGAGAGCCACAGACAGTGAGGGGTCAGGGTTCATGTGAAGAGAAGTGAGAGCCACAGACACTGAGGGGCCAGGGCTCAGGTGAGAAGTGAGAGCCACAGACAGTGAGGGGCCTGGGTTCAGGTGAAGAGAAGTGAGAGCCACAGACAGTGAGGGGCCAGGGTTCAGGTGAGAAGTGAGAGCCACAGACAGTGAGGGGCCTGGGTTCAGGTGAGAAGTGAGAGCCACAGACAGTGAGGGGCCAGGGTTCAGGTGAGAAGTGAGAGCCACAGACAGTGAGGGGCCTGGGTTCAGGTGAGAAGTGAGAGCCACAGACAGTGAGGGGCCTGGGTTCAGGTGAGAAGTGAGAGCCACAGACAGTGAGGGGCAGGGTTCAGGTGAGAAGTGAGAGCCACAGACAGTGAGGGGCCAGGGTTCAGATAAGAAGTGAGGGCCACAGACAGTGAGGGGCCAGGGTTCAGGTGAGAAGTGAGAGCCACAGACAGTGCAGGGGCCAGGGTTCAGGGGAGAAGTGAGAGCCACAGACAGTGAGGGGCCAGGGTTCAGGTGAGAGTAGTGAGAGCCACAGATAGTGAGGGGCCAGGGTTCAGGTGAGAGTAGTGAGAGCCACAGACAGTGAGGGGCCAGGGTTCAGGGGAGAAGTGAGGGCCACAGACAGTGAGGGGCCAGGGTTCAGGTGAGAAGTGAGAGCCACAGACAGTGAGGGGCCTGGGTTCAGGTGAGAAGTGAGAGCCACAGACAGTGAGGGCCTGGGTTCAGGTGAGAAGTGAGAGCCACAGACAGTGAGGGGCCTGGGTTCAGGTGAGAAGTGAGAGCCACAGACACTGAGGGGCCAGGGTTCAGGGGAGAAGTGAGAGCCACAGACAGTGAGGGGCCTGGGTTCAGGTGAAGAGAAGTGAGAGCCACAGACAGTGAGGGGCCAGGGTTCAGGTGAGAAGTGAGAGCCACAGACAGTGAGGGGCAGGGTTCAGGTGAGAGTAGTGAGAGCCACAGACAGTGAGGGGCCAGGGTTCAGGTGAGAAGTGAGAGCCACAGACAGTGAGGGGCCAGGGTTCAGGTGAGAAGTGAGAGCCACAGACAGTGAGGGGCCAGGGTTCAGGTGAAGAGAAGTGAGAGCCACAGACACTGAGGGGCCTGGGTTCAGGTGAGAAGTGAGAGCCACAGACAGTGAGGGGCCAGGGTTCAGGTGAAGAGAAGTGAGAGCCACAGACACTGAGGGGCCTGGGTTCAGGTGAAGAGAAGTGAGAGCCACAGACAGTGAGGGGCCAGGGTTCAGATGAGAAGAGAGAGCCACGGACAGTGAGGGCCAGGGTTCAGGAGATAAGTGAGAGCTACAGACAGTGAGGGGCCAGGGTTCAGGAGATAAGTGAGAGCTACAGACAGTGAGGGGCCAGGGTTCAGGTGAGAAGTGAGAGCTACAGACACTGAGGGGCCAGGGTTCATGTGGCAGAAGTGAGAGCCACAGACAGTGAGGGGCCAGGGTTCAGGTGAAGAGAAGTGAGAGCCACAGACAGTGAGGGGCCTGGGTTCAGGTGAGAAGTGAGAGCCACAGACAGTGAGGGGCCTGGGTTCAGGTGAGAAGTGAGAGCTACAGACACTGAGGGGCCAGGGTTCATGTGGCAGAAGTGAGAGCCACAGACAGTGAGGGGTCAGGGTTCATGTGAAGAGAAGTGAGAGCCACAGACAGTGAGGGGCCAGGGTTCAGGTGAAGAGAAGTGAGAGCTACAGACAGTGAGGGGGCCAGGGTTCAGGTGACAGAAATGAGAGCTACAGACAGTGAGGGACTAGGGTTCTGGTGAGAAGTGAGAGCCACAGACAGTGAGGGGCCAGGGTTCAGGTGAGAAGGGAGAGCTACAGTCAGTGAGGGGCAGGGTTCAGGTGAGAAGTGAGAGCTACAGTCAGTGAGGGGTCAGGGTTCATGTGAAGAGAAGTGAGATCCACAGACAGTGAGGGGCCAGGGTTCAGGTGAGAAGTGAGAGCCACAGACAGTGAGGCGTCAGGGTTCATGTGAAGAGAAGTGAGAGCCACAGACAGTGAGGGGCCAGGGTTCAGGTGAAGAGAAGTGAGAGCTACAGACAGTGAGGGGGCCAGGGTTCAGGTGACAGAAATGAGAGCTACAGACAGTGAGGGACTAGGGTTCTGGTGAGAAGTGAGAGCTACAGACAGTGAGGGGCCTGGGTTCAGGTGAAGAGAAGTGAGAGCCACAGACAGTGAGGGGCCTGGGTTCATGTGAAGAGAAGTGAGAGCCACAGACAGTGAGGGCCAGGGTTCAGGGGAGAAGTGAGAGCCACAGACAGTGAGGGGCCTGGGTTCAGGTGAAGAGAAGTGAGAGCCACAGACAGTGAGGGGCCAGGGTTCAGGTGAAGAGAATGAGAGCCACAGACAGTGGGGGGCAGGGTTCAGGTGAAGAGAAGTGAGAGCTACAGACAGTGAGGACCAGGGTTCAGGTGAAGTGAAGTGAGAGCCACAGACAGTGAGGGGCAGGGTTCAGGTGAGAAGTGAGAGCCACAGACAGTGAGGGGCCAGGGTTCAGGTGAAGAGAAGTGAGAGCCACAGACAGTGAGGGGCCAGGGTTCAGGTGAAGAGAAGTGAGAGCCACAGACAGTGAGGGGCCAGGGTTCAGGTGAAGAGAAGTGAGAGCTACAGACAGTGAGGACCAGGGTTCAGGTGAAGATAATGAGAGCCACAGACAGTGAGGGGCAGGGTTCAGGTGAGAAGTGAGAGCCACAGACAGTGAGGGGCCAGGGTTCAGGTGAAGAGAAGTGAGAGCCACAGACAGTGAGGGGCCAGGGTTCAGGTGAGAAGTGAGAGCCACAGACAGTGAGGGGCCAGGGTTCAGGTGAAGAGAAGAGAGAGCTACAGACAGTGAGGGACCAGGGTTCAGGTGAAGTGAAGTGAGAGCCACAGACAGTGAGGGGCCAGGGTTCAGGGGAGAAGTGAGATCCACAGACACTGAGGGGCCAGGGCTCAGGTGAGAAGTGAGAGCCACAGACAGTGAGGGGCCAGGGTTCAGGTGAGAAGTGAGAGCTACAGACAGTGAGGGGCCAGGGTTCAGATGAGAAGAGAGAGCCACAGACAGTGAGGGGCCAGGGTTCAGGTGAAGAGAAGTGAGAGCTACAGACAGTGAGGGGCCAGGGTTCAGGGGAGAAGTGAGATCCACAGACAGTGAGGGGCCAGGGTTCAGGGGAGAAGTGAGATCCACAGACAGTGAGGGGCCAGGGTTCAGGTGAGAAGTGAGAGCCACAGACAGTGAGGGGTCAGGGTTCATGTGAAGAGAAGTGAGAGCCACAGACACTGAGGGGCCAGGGCTCAGGTGAGAAGTGAGAGCCACAGACAGTGAGGGGCCTGGGTTCAGGTGAAGAGAAGTGAGAGCCACAGACAGTGAGGGGCCAGGGTTCAGGTGAGAAGTGAGAGCCACAGACAGTGAGGGGCCTGGGTTCAGGTGAGAAGTGAGAGCCACAGACAGTGAGGGGCCAGGGTTCAGGTGAGAAGTGAGAGCCACAGACAGTGAGGGGCCTGGGTTCAGGTGAGAAGTGAGAGCCACAGACAGTGAGGGGCCTGGGTTCAGGTGAGAAGTGAGAGCCACAGACAGTGAGGGGCAGGGTTCAGGTGAGAAGTGAGAGCCACAGACAGTGAGGGGCCAGGGTTCAGATAAGAAGTGAGGGCCACAGACAGTGAGGGGCCAGGGTTCAGGTGAGAAGTGAGAGCCACAGACAGTGCAGGGGCCAGGGTTCAGGGGAGAAGTGAGAGCCACAGACAGTGAGGGGCCAGGGTTCAGGTGAGAGTAGTGAGAGCCACAGATAGTGAGGGGCCAGGGTTCAGGTGAGAGTAGTGAGAGCCACAGACAGTGAGGGGCCAGGGTTCAGGGGAGAAGTGAGGGCCACAGACAGTGAGGGGCCAGGGTTCAGTTGAGAAGTGAGAGCCACAGACAGTGAGGGGCCTGGGTTCAGGTGAGAAGTGAGAGCCACAGACAGTGAGGGCCTGGGTTCAGGTGAGAAGTGAGAGCCACAGACAGTGAGGGGCCTGGGTTCAGGTGAGAAGTGAGAGCCACAGACAGTGAGGGGCCTGGGTTCAGGTGAGAAGTGAGAGCCACAGACACTGAGGGGCCAGGGTTCAGGGGAGAAGTGAGAGCCACAGACAGTGAGGGGCCTGGGTTCAGGTGAAGAGAAGTGAGAGCCACAGACAGTGAGGGGCCAGGGTTCAGGTGAGAAGTGAGAGCCACAGACAGTGAGGGGCAGGGTTCAGGTGAGAGTAGTGAGAGCCACAGACAGTGAGGGGCCAGGGTTCAGGTGAGAAGTGAGAGCCACAGACAGTGAGGGGCCAGGGTTCAGGTGAGAAGTGAGAGCCACAGACAGTGAGGGGCCAGGGTTCAGGTGAAGAGAAGTGAGAGCCACAGACACTGAGGGGCCTGGGTTCAGGTGAGAAGTGAGAGCCACAGACAGTGAGGGGCCAGGGTTCAGGTGAAGAGAAGTGAGAGCCACAGACACTGAGGGGCCTGGGTTCAGGTGAAGAGAAGTGAGAGCCACAGACAGTGAGGGGCCAGGGTTCAGATGAGAAGAGAGAGCCACGGACAGTGAGGGCCAGGGTTCAGGAGATAAGTGAGAGCTACAGACAGTGAGGGGCCAGGGTTCAGGAGATAAGTGAGAGCTACAGACAGTGAGGGGCCAGGGTTCAGGTGAGAAGTGAGAGCTACAGACACTGAGGGGCCAGGGTTCATGTGGCAGAAGTGAGAGCCACAGACAGTGAGGGGCCAGGGTTCAGGTGAAGAGAAGTGAGAGCCACAGACAGTGAGGGGCCTGGGTTCAGGTGAGAAGTGAGAGCCACAGACAGTGAGGGGCCTGGGTTCAGGTGAGAAGTGAGAGCTACAGACACTGAGGGGCCAGGGTTCATGTGGCAGAAGTGAGAGCCACAGACAGTGAGGGGTCAGGGTTCATGTGAAGAGAAGTGAGAGCCACAGACAGTGAGGGGCCAGGGTTCAGGTGAAGAGAAGTGAGAGCTACAGACAGTGAGGGGGCCAGGGTTCAGGTGACAGAAATGAGAGCTACAGACAGTGAGGGACTAGGGTTCTGGTGAGAAGTGAGAGCCACAGACAGTGAGGGGCCAGGGTTCAGGTGAGAAGGGAGAGCTACAGTCAGTGAGGGGCAGGGTTCAGGTGAGAAGTGAGAGCTACAGTCAGTGAGGGGTCAGGGTTCATGTGAAGAGAAGTGAGATCCACAGACAGTGAGGGGCCAGGGTTCAGGTGAGAAGTGAGAGCCACAGACAGTGAGGCGTCAGGGTTCATGTGAAGAGAAGTGAGAGCCACAGACAGTGAGGGGCCAGGGTTCAGGTGAAGAGAAGTGAGAGCTACAGACAGTGAGGGGGCCAGGGTTCAGGTGACAGAAATGAGAGCTACAGACAGTGAGGGACTAGGGTTCTGGTGAGAAGTGAGAGCTACAGACAGTGAGGGGCCTGGGTTCAGGTGAAGAGAAGTGAGAGCCACAGACAGTGAGGGGCCTGGGTTCATGTGAAGAGAAGTGAGAGCCACAGACAGTGAGGGCCAGGGTTCAGGGGAGAAGTGAGAGCCACAGACAGTGAGGGGCCTGGGTTCAGGTGAAGAGAAGTGAGAGCCACAGACAGTGAGGGGCCAGGGTTCAGGTGAAGAGAATGAGAGCCACAGACAGTGGGGGGCAGGGTTCAGGTGAAGAGAAGTGAGAGCTACAGACAGTGAGGACCAGGGTTCAGGTGAAGTGAAGTGAGAGCCACAGACAGTGAGGGGCAGGGTTCAGGTGAGAAGTGAGAGCCACAGACAGTGAGGGGCCAGGGTTCAGGTGAAGAGAAGTGAGAGCCACAGACAGTGAGGGGCCAGGGTTCAGGTGAAGAGAAGTGAGAGCCACAGACAGTGAGGGGCCAGGGTTCAGGTGAAGAGAAGTGAGAGCTACAGACAGTGAGGACCAGGGTTCAGGTGAAGATAATGAGAGCCACAGACAGTGAGGGGCAGGGTTCAGGTGAGAAGTGAGAGCCACAGACAGTGAGGGGCCAGGGTTCAGGTGAAGAGAAGTGAGAGCCACAGACAGTGAGGGGCCAGGGTTCAGGTGAGAAGTGAGAGCCACAGACAGTGAGGGGCCAGGGTTCAGGTGAAGAGAAGAGAGAGCTACAGACAGTGAGGGACCAGGGTTCAGGTGAAGTGAAGTGAGAGCCACAGACAGTGAGGGGCCAGGGTTCAGGGGAGAAGTGAGATCCACAGACACTGAGGGGCCAGGGCTCAGGTGAGAAGTGAGAGCCACAGACAGTGAGGGGCCAGGGTTCAGGTGAGAAGTGAGAGCTACAGACAGTGAGGGGCCAGGGTTCAGATGAGAAGAGAGAGCCACAGACAGTGAGGGGCCAGGGTTCAGGTGAAGAGAAGTGAGAGCTACAGACAGTGAGGGGCCAGGGTTCAGGGGAGAAGTGAGATCCACAGACAGTGAGGGGCCAGGGTTCAGGGGAGAAGTGAGATCCACAGACAGTGAGGGGCCAGGGTTCAGGTGAGAAGTGAGAGCCACAGACAGTGAGGGGTCAGGGTTCATGTGAAGAGAAGTGAGAGCCACAGACACTGAGGGGCCAGGGCTCAGGTGAGAAGTGAGAGCCACAGACAGTGAGGGGCCTGGGTTCAGGTGAAGAGAAGTGAGAGCCACAGACAGTGAGGGGCCAGGGTTCAGGTGAGAAGTGAGAGCCACAGACAGTGAGGGGCCTGGGTTCAGGTGAGAAGTGAGAGCCACAGACAGTGAGGGGCCAGGGTTCAGGTGAGAAGTGAGAGCCACAGACAGTGAGGGGCCTGGGTTCAGGTGAGAAGTGAGAGCCACAGACAGTGAGGGGCCTGGGTTCAGGTGAGAAGTGAGAGCCACAGACAGTGAGGGGCAGGGTTCAGGTGAGAAGTGAGAGCCACAGACAGTGAGGGGCCAGGGTTCAGATAAGAAGTGAGGGCCACAGACAGTGAGGGGCCAGGGTTCAGGTGAGAAGTGAGAGCCACAGACAGTGCAGGGGCCAGGGTTCAGGGGAGAAGTGAGAGCCACAGACAGTGAGGGGCCAGGGTTCAGGTGAGAGTAGTGAGAGCCACAGATAGTGAGGGGCCAGGGTTCAGGTGAGAGTAGTGAGAGCCACAGACAGTGAGGGGCCAGGGTTCAGGGGAGAAGTGAGGGCCACAGACAGTGAGGGGCCAGGGTTCAGGTGAGAAGTGAGAGCCACAGACAGTGAGGGGCCTGGGTTCAGGTGAGAAGTGAGAGCCACAGACAGTGAGGGCCTGGGTTCAGGTGAGAAGTGAGAGCCACAGACAGTGAGGGGCCTGGGTTCAGGTGAGAAGTGAGAGCCACAGACAGTGAGGGGCCTGGGTTCAGGTGAGAAGTGAGAGCCACAGACACTGAGGGGCCAGGGTTCAGGGGAGAAGTGAGAGCCACAGACAGTGAGGGGCCTGGGTTCAGGTGAAGAGAAGTGAGAGCCACAGACAGTGAGGGGCCAGGGTTCAGGTGAGAAGTGAGAGCCACAGACAGTGAGGGGCAGGGTTCAGGTGAGAGTAGTGAGAGCCACAGACAGTGAGGGGCCAGGGTTCAGGTGAGAAGTGAGAGCCACAGACAGTGAGGGGCCAGGGTTCAGGTGAGAAGTGAGAGCCACAGACAGTGAGGGGCCAGGGTTCAGGTGAAGAGAAGTGAGAGCCACAGACACTGAGGGGCCTGGGTTCAGGTGAGAAGTGAGAGCCACAGACAGTGAGGGGCCAGGGTTCAGGTGAAGAGAAGTGAGAGCCACAGACACTGAGGGGCCTGGGTTCAGGTGAAGAGAAGTGAGAGCCACAGACAGTGAGGGGCCAGGGTTCAGATGAGAAGAGAGAGCCACAGACAGTGAGGGCCAGGGTTCAGGAGATAAGTGAGAGCTACAGACAGTGAGGGGCCAGGGTTCAGGAGATAAGTGAGAGCTACAGACAGTGAGGGGCCAGGGTTCAGGTGAGAAGTGAGAGCTACAGACACTGAGGGGCCAGGGTTCATGTGGCAGAAGTGAGAGCCACAGACAGTGAGGGGCCAGGGTTCAGGTGAAGAGAAGTGAGAGCCACAGACAGTGAGGGGCCTGGGTTCAGGTGAGAAGTGAGAGCCACAGACAGTGAGGGGCCTGGGTTCAGGTGAGAAGTGAGAGCCACAGACAGTGCAGGGGCCAGGGTTCAGGTGAGAAGTGAGAGCCACAGACAGTGAGGGGCCAGGGTTCAGGTGAGAAGTGAGAGCCACAGACAGTGAGGGGCCTGGGTTCAGGTGAGAAGTGAGAGCCACAGACAGTGAGGGGCCAGGGTTCAGGTGAGAAGTGAGAGCCACAGACAGTGAGGGGCCTGGGTTCAGGTGAGAAGTGAGAGCCACAGACAGTGAGGGGCCAGGGTTCAGATGAGAAGTGAGAGCTACAGACAGTGAGGGGCCAGGGTTCAGGTGAAGAGACGTGAGAGCCACAGACAGTGAGGGGCCTGGGTTCAGGTGAGAAGTGAGAGCCACAGACAGTGAGGGGCCAGGGTTCAGGTGAGAAGTGAGAGCCACAGACAGTGAGGGGCAGGGTTCAGGTGAGAAGTGAGAGCCACAGACAGTGAGGGGCCAGGGTTCAGATAAGAAGTGAGGGCCACAGACAGTGAGGGGCCAGGGTTCAGGTGAGAAGTGAGAGCCACAGACAGTGCAGGGGCCAGGGTTCAGGTGAGAAGTGAGAGCCACAGACAGTGAGGGGCCTGGGTTCAGGTGAGAAGTGAGAGCCACAGACAGTGAGGGGCCAGGGTTCAGGTGAGAAGTGAGAGCCACAGACAGTGAGGGGCCTGGGTTCAGGTGAGAAGTGAGAGCTACAGACAGTGAGGGGCCAGGGTTCATGTGGCAGAAGTGAGAGCCACAGACAGTGAGGGGCCTGGGTTCAGGTGAGAAGTGAGAGCCACAGACAGTGAGGGGCCAGGGTTCAGGTGAGAAGTGAGAGCCACAGACAGTGAGGGGCCTGGGTTCAGGTGAGAAGTGAGAGCCACAGACACTGAGGGGCCAGGGTTCAGGGGAGAAGTGAGAGCCACAGACAGTGAGGGGCAGGGTTCAGGTGAGAAGTGAGAGCCACAGACAGTGCAGGGGCCAGGGTTCAGGTGAGAAGTGAGAGCCACAGACAGTGAGGGGCCAGGGTTCAGGTGAGAAGTGAGAGCCACAGACAGTGAGGGGCCTGGGTTCAGGTGAGAAGTGAGAGCCACAGACAGTGAGGGGCCAGGGTTCAGGTGAGAAGTGAGAGCCACAGACAGTGAGGGGCCTGGGTTCAGGTGAGAAGTGAGAGCCACAGACAGTGAGGGGCCTGGGTTCAGGTGAGAAGTGAGAGCCACAGACAGTGAGGGGCCTGGGTTCAGGTGAGAAGTGAGAGCCACAGACAGTGAGGGGCCAGGGTTCAGGTGAGAAGTGAGAGCCACAGACAGTGAGGGGCAGGGTTCAGGTGAGAAGTGAGAGCCACAGACAGTGAGGGGCCAGGGTTCAGATAAGAAGTGAGGGCCACAGACAGTGAGGGGCCAGGGTTCAGATAAGAAGTGAGGGCCACAGACAGTGAGGGCCCAGGGTTCATGTGAAGAGAAGTGAGAGCCACAGACAGTGAGGGGCCAGGGTTCAGGTGCGAAGTGAGAGCTACAGACAGTGAGGGGCCAGGGTTCAGGTGAGAAGTGAGAGCCACAGACAGTGCAGGGGCCAGGGTTCAGGGGAGAAGTGAGAGCCACAGACAGCGAGGGCCCAGGGTTCATGTGAAGAGATGTGAGAGCCACAGACAGTGAGGGGCCAGGGTTCAGGTGCGAAGTGAGAGCTACAGACAGTGAGGGGCCAGGGTTCAGGTGAAGAGAAGTGAGAGCTACAGACAGTGAGGGGCCAGGGTTCAGGTGAAGAGAAGTGAGAGCCACAGACAGTGAGGGGCCAGGGTTCAGGTGAAGTGAAGTGAGAGCTACAGACAGTGAGGGGCCAGGGTTCAGGTGAGAATGAGAGCTACAGACAGTGAGGGGCCAGGGTTCAGGTGAAGAGAATGAGAGCCACAGACAGTGAGGGGTCAGGGTTCAGATGAGAAGTGAGAGCCACAGACAGTGCAGGGGTCAGGGTTCAGGTGAGAGTAGTGAGAGCCACAGACACTGAGGGGCCAGGGTTCAGGGGAGAAGTGAGAGCCACAGACAGTGAGGGGCCTGGGTTCAGGTGCGAAGTGAGAGCTACAGACAGTGAGGGGCCAGGGTTCATGTGAGAATGAGAGCCACAGACAGTGAGGGGCCAGGGTTCAGGGGAGAAGTGAGAGCCACAGACAGTGAGGGCCCAGGGTTCAGATAAGAAGAGAGAGCTACAGACAGTGAGGGGCCAGGGTTCAGGGGAGAAGAGAGAGCCACAGACAGTGAGGGGCCAGGGTTCAGGGGAGAAGTGAGAGCCACTGACAGTGAGGGGCCAGGGCTCAGGGGAGAAGAGAGAGCCACAGACAGTGAGGGGCCAGGGTTCAGGTGAGAAGTGAGAGCCACAGACAGTGAGGGGCCTGGGTTCAGGTGAGAAGTGAGAGCCACAGACGGTGAGGGGCCAGGGTTCAGGGGAGAAGTGAGAGCTACAGACAGTGAGGGGCCTGGGTTCAGGTGAGAAGTGAGAGCCACAGACAGTGAGGGGCCTGGGTTCAGGTGAGAAGTGAGAGCCACAGACAGTGAGGGGCCAGGGTTCAGGTGAGAAGTGAGAGCCACAGACAGTGAGGGGCCAGGGTTCAGGTGAGAAGTGAGAGCCACAGACAGTGAGGGGCCAGGGTTCAGGTGAAGAGAATGAGAGCCACAGACACTGAGGGGCCAGGGTTCAGGGGAGAAGTGAGAGCCACAGACAGTGAGGGGCCTGGGTTCAGGTGAGAAGTGAGAGCCACAGACAGTGAGGGGCCAGGGTTCAGGTGAGAAGTGAGAGCCACAGACACTGAGGGGCCAGGGTTCAGGGGAGAAGTGAGAGCCACAGACAGTGAGGGGCAGGGTTCAGGTGAGAGTAGTGAGAGCCACAGACAGTGAGGGGCCAGGGTTCAGGTGAGAAGTGAGAGCCACAGACAGTGAGGGGCCAGGGTTCAGGTGAGAAGTGAGAGCCACAGACAGTGAGGGGCCAGGGTTCAGGTGAAGAGAAGTGAGAGCCACAGACACTGAGGGGCCTGGGTTCAGGTGAGAAGTGAGAGCCACAGACAGTGAGGGGCCAGGGTTCAGGTGAAGAGAAGTGAGAGCCACAGACACTGAGGGGCCTGGGTTCAGGTGAAGAGAAGTGAGAGCCACAGACAGTGAGGGGCCTGGGTTCAGGTGAGAAGTGAGAGCCACAGACAGTGAGGGGCCTGGGTTCAGGTGAGAAGTGAGAGCCACAGACAGTGAGGGGCCAGGGTTCAGGTGAGAAGTGAGAGCCACAGACAGTGAGGGGCCAGGGTTCAGGTGAGAAGTGAGAGCCACAGACAGTGAGGGGCCAGGGTTCAGGTGAGAAGTGAGAGCCCCAGACAGTGAGGGGCCAGGGTTCAGGTGAAGAGAATGAGAGCCACAGACACTGAGGGGCCAGGGTTCAGGGGAGAAGTGAGAGCCACAGACAGTGAGGGGCCTGGGTTCAGGTGAGAAGTGAGAGCCACAGACAGTGAGGGGCCAGGGTTCAGGTGAGAAGTGAGAGCCACAGACAGTGAGGGGCCAGGGTTCAGGTGAGAAGTGAGAGCCACAGACAGTGAGGGGCCAGGGTTCAGGTGAAGAGAATGAGAGCCACAGACACTGAGGGGCCAGGGCTCAGGTGAAGAGAATGAGAGTCACAGACAGTGAGGGGCCAGGGTTCAGGTGAGAAGTGAGAGCCACAGACAGTGAGGGGCCAGGGTTCAGGTGAGAGTAGTGAGAGCCACAGACAGTAAGGGGCCAGGGTTCAGATGAAGAGAATGAGAGTCACAGACAGTGAGGGCCCAGGGTTCAGGTGACAAAAATGAGAGCTACAGACAGTGAGGGGCCAGGGTTCAGGGGCGAAGTGAGAGCTACAGACAGTGAGGGGCCAGGGTTCAGGGGCGAAGTGAGAGCTACAGACAGTGAGGGGCAGGGTTCAGGGGCGAAGTGAGAGCCACAGACAGTGAGGGGCCTGGGTTCAGGTGAGAAGTGAGAGCCACAGACACTGAGGGGCCAGGGCTCAGGTGAGAAGTGAGAGCCACAGACAGTGAGGGGCCAGGGTTCAGGGGCGGAGTGAGAGCTACAGACAGTGAGGGGCCAGGGTTCAGGGGCGAAGTGAGAGCCACAGACAGTGAGGGGCCAGGGCTCAGGTGAAGAGAATGAGAGTCACAGACAGTGAGGGCCCAGGGTTCAGGTGAGAATGAGAGCTACAGACAGTGAGGGGCCAGGGTTCAGGTGAAGAGAATGAGAGCCACAGACAGTGAGGGGTCAGGGTTCAGGGGAGAAGTGAGAGCCACAGACAGTGAGGGGCCTGGGTTCAGGTGCGAAGTGAGAGCTACAGACAGTGAGGGGCCAGGGTTCATGTGAGAATGAGAGCCACAGACAGTGAGGGGCCAGGGTTCAGGGGAGAAGTGAGAGCCACAGACAGTGAGGGCCCAGGGTTCAGATAAGAAGAGAGAGCTACAGACAGTGAGGGGCCAGGGTTCAGGGGAGAAGAGAGAGCCACAGACAGTGAGGGGCCAGGGTTCAGGGGAGAAGTGAGAGCCACTGACAGTGAGGGGCCAGGGCTCAGGGGAGAAGAGAGAGCCACAGACAGTGAGGGGCCAGGGTTCAGGTGAGAAGTGAGAGCCACAGACAGTGAGGGGCCTGGGTTCAGGTGAGAAGTGAGAGCCACAGACAGTGAGGGGCCAGGGTTCAGGGGAGAAGTGAGAGCTACAGACAGTGAGGGGCCTGGGTTCAGGTGAGAAGTGAGAGCCACAGACAGTGAGGGGCCTGGGTTCAGGTGAGAAGTGAGAGCCACAGACAGTGAGGGGCCAGGGTTCAGGTGAGAAGTGAGAGCCACAGACAGTGAGGGGCCAGGGTTCAGGTGAGAAGTGAGAGCCACAGACAGTGAGGGGCCAGGGTTCAGGTGAGAAGTGAGAGCCACAGAGAGTGAGGGGCCAGGGTTCAGGTGAAGAGAATGAGAGCCACAGACACTGAGGGGCCAGGGTTCAGGGGAGAAGTGAGAGCCACAGACAGTGAGGGGCCTGGGTTCAGGTGAGAAGTGAGAGCCACAGACAGTGAGGGGCCAGGGTTCAGGTGAGAAGTGAGAGCCACAGACACTGAGGGGCCAGGGTTCAGGGGAGAAGTGAGAGCCACAGACAGTGAGGGGCAGGGTTCAGGTGAGAGTAGTGAGAGCCACAGACAGTGAGGGGCCAGGGTTCAGGTGAGAAGTGAGAGCCACAGACAGTGAGGGGCCAGGGTTCAGGTGAGAAGTGAGAGCCACAGACAGTGAGGGGCCAGGGTTCAGGTGAAGAGAAGTGAGAGCCACAGACACTGAGGGGCCTGGGTTCAGGTGAGAAGTGAGAGCCACAGACAGTGAGGGGCCAGGGTTCAGGTGAAGAGAAGTGAGAGCCACAGACACTGAGGGGCCTGGGTTCAGGTGAAGAGAAGTGAGAGCCACAGACAGTGAGGGGCCTGGGTTCAGGTGAGAAGTGAGAGCCACAGACAGTGAGGGGCCTGGGTTCAGGTGAGAAGTGAGAGCCACAGACAGTGAGGGGCCAGGGTTCAGGTGAGAAGTGAGAGCCACAGACAGTGAGGGGCCAGGGTTCAGGTGAGAAGTGAGAGCCACAGACAGTGAGGGGCCAGGGTTCAGGTGAGAAGTGAGAGCCACAGACAGTGAGGGGCCAGGGTTCAGGTGAAGAGAATGAGAGCCACAGACACTGAGGGGCCAGGGTTCAGGGGAGAAGTGAGAGCCACAGACAGTGAGGGGCCTGGGTTCAGGTGAGAAGTGAGAGCCACAGACAGTGAGGGGCCAGGGTTCAGGTGAGAAGTGAGAGCCACAGACAGTGAGGGGCCAGGGTTCAGGTGAGAAGTGAGAGCCACAGACAGTGAGGGGCCAGGGTTCAGGTGAAGAGAATGAGAGCCACAGACACTGAGGGGCCAGGGCTCAGGTGAAGAGAATGAGAGTCACAGACAGTGAGGGGCCAGGGTTCAGGTGAGAAGTGAGAGCCACAGACAGTGAGGGGCCAGGGTTCAGGTGAGAGTAGTGAGAGCCACAGACAGTAAGGGGCCAGGGTTCAGATGAAGAGAATGAGAGTCACAGACAGTGAGGGCCCAGGGTTCAGGTGACAAAAATGAGAGCTACAGACAGTGAGGGGCCAGGGTTCAGGGGCGAAGTGAGAGCTACAGACAGTGAGGGGCAGGGTTCAGGGGCGAAGTGAGAGCCACAGACAGTGAGGGGCCTGGGTTCAGGTGAGAAGTGAGAGCCACAGACACTGAGGGGCCAGGGCTCAGGTGAGAAGTGAGAGCCACAGACAGTGAGGGGCCAGGGTTCAGGTGACAGAAATGAGAGCTACAGACAGTGAGGGGCCAGGGTTCAGGGGCGAAGTGAGAGCTACAGACAGTGAGGGGCCAGGGTTCAGGGGCGAAGTGAGAGCCACAGACAGTGAGGGGCCAGGGCTCAGGTGAAGAGAATGAGAGTCACAGACAGTGAGGGCCCAGGGTTCAGGTGACAGAAATGAGAGCTACAGACAGTGAGGGGCCAGGGTTCAGGGGCGAAGTGAGAGCTACAGACAGTGAGGGGCCAGGGTTCAGGGGCGAAGTGAGAGCCACAGACACTGAGGGGCCAGGGCTCAGGTGAGAAGTGAGAGCCACAGACAGTGAGGGGACTGGGTTCAGGTGAGAAGTGAGAGCCACAGACAGTGAGGGGCCAGGGCTCAGGTGATAAGTGAGAGCCACAGACAGTAAGGGGCCAGGGTTCAGGTGAGAAGTGAGAGCCACAGACAGTGAGGGGCCAGGGTTCAGGTGAGAAGTGAGAGCCACAGACACTGAGGGGCCAGGGCTCAGGTGAGAAGTGAGAGCCACAGACAGTGAGGGGCCAGGGTTCAGGTGAGAAGTGAGAGCCACAGACAGTGAGGGGCCAGGGTTCAGGTGAGAAGTGAGAGCCACAGACAGTGAGGGACCAGGGTTCAGGTGAAGTGAAGTGAGAGCCACAGACAGTGAGGGGCCAGGGTTCAGGGGAGAAGTGAGATCCACAGACAGTGAGGGGCCTGGGTTCAGGTGAGAAGTGAGAGCCACAGACAGTGAGGGACCAGGGTTCAGGTGAAGTGAAGTGAGAGCCACAGACAGTGAGGGGCCAGGGTTCAGGGGAGAAGTGAGATCCACAGACAGTGAGGGGCCTGGGTTCAGGAGATAAGTGAGAGCCACAGACAGTGAGGGGCCAGGATTCAGGTGAGAAGTGAGAGCCACAGACAGTGAGGGGCCTGGGTTCAGGTGAGAAGTGAGAGCCACAGACAGTGAGGGACCAGGGTTCAGGTGAAGTGAAGTGAGAGCCACAGACAGTGAGGGGCCAGGGTTCAGGGGAGAAGTGAGATCCACAGACAGTGAGGGGCCTGGGTTCAGGAGATAAGTGAGAGCCACAGACAGTGAGGGGCCAGGGTTCAGGTGAGAAGTGAGAGCTACAGACAGTGAGGGGCCAGGGTTCAGGGGAGAAGTGAGAGCCACAGACAGTTAGGGCCCAGGGTTTAGGTGAGAAGTGAGAGCTACAGACAGTGAGGGGCCAGGGTTCAGGGGAGAAGTGAGAGCTACAGACACTGAGGGGGCAGGGTTCAGGTGAGAAGTGAGAGCTACAGACAGTGAGGGGCCAGGGTTCAGGTGAAGAGAAGTGAGAGCCACAGACAGTAAGGGGCCAGGTCTCAGGTGAAGAGAATGAGAGTCACAGACAGTGAGGGGCCTGGGTTCAGGTGAGAGTAGTGAGAGCTACAGACAGTGAGGGGCCAGGGTTCAGGGGAGAAGTGAGAGCCACAGACAGTGAGGGGCCAGGGTTCAGGTGAAGAGAAGTGAGAGCCACAGACAGTAAGGGGCCAGGGTTCAGGTGAAGAGAAGTGAGAGCCACAGACAGTGAGGGGCCAGGGTTCAGGGGAGAAGTGAGAGCTACAGAAAGTGAGGGGCCTGGGTTCAGGTGAGAAGTGAGGGCCACAGACAGTGAGGGGCCTGGGTTCAGGTGAGAAGTGAGAGCCACAGACAGTGAGGGGCCAGGGTTCAGGTGAAGAGAAGTGAGAGCCACAGACAGTGAGGGGCCAGGGTTCAGGTGAAGAGAAGTGAGAGCCACAGACAGTGAGGGGCCAGGGTTCAGGTGAAGAGAAGTGAGAGCCACAGACAGTGAGGGGCCAGGGTTCAGGGGCGAAGTGAGAGCCACAGACAGTGAGGGGCCAGGGTTCAGGGGAGAAGTGAGAGCTACAGACAGTGAGGGGCCTGGGTTCAGGTGAGAAGTGAGGGCCACAGACAGTGAGGGGCCAGGGTTCAGGTGAAGAGAAGTGAGAGCCACAGACAGTGAGGGGCCAGGGTTCAGGTGAAGAGAAGTGAGAGCCACAGACAGTGAGGGGCCAGGGTTCAGGTGAAGAGAAGTGAGAGCCACAGACAGTGAGGGGCCAGGGTTCAGGGGCGAAGTGAGAGCCACAGACAGTGAGGGGCCAGGGTTCAGGTGAAGAGAAGTGAGAGCCACAGACAGGGAGGGGCCAGGGTTCAGGGGAGAAGTGAGAGCTACAGACAGTGAGGGGCCTGGGTTCAGGTGAGAAGTGAGGGCCACAGACAGTGAGGGGCCAGGGTTCAGGTGAGAAGTGAGAGCCACAGACAGTGCAGGGTTCAGGGTTCATGTGAAGAGAAGTGAGAGCCACAGACAGTGAGGGGCCAGGGTTCAGGTGAAGAGAAGTGAGAGCCACAGACAGTGAGGGGCCAGGGTTCAGGGGAGAAGTGAGAGCTACAGACAGTGAGGGGCCAGGGTTCAGGTGAAGAGAAGTGAGAGCCACAGACAGTGAGGGGCCAGGGTTCAGGTGAAGAGAAGTGAGAGCTACAGACAGTGAGGACCAGGGTTCAGGTGAAGATAATGAGAGCCACAGACAGTGAGGGGCAGGGTTCAGGTGAGAAGTGAGAGCCACAGACAGTGAGGGGCCAGGGTTCAGGTGAAGAGAAGTGAGAGCCACAGACACTGAGGGGCCAGGGCTCAGGTGAGAAGTGAGATCCACAGACAGTGAGGGGCCAGGGTTCATGTGAAGAGAAGTGAGAGCCACAGACAGTGAGGGGCCAGGGTTCAGGTGAAGAGAAGTGAGAGCCACAGACAGTGAGGGGCCAGGGTTCAGGGGAGAAGTGAGAGCTACAGACAGTGAGGGGCCTGGGTTCAGGGGAGAAGTGAGAGCTACAGACAGTGAGGGGCCTGGGTTCAGGTGAAGAGAAGTGAGAGCTACAGACAGTGAGGGGCCAGGGTTCAGGGGAGAAGTGAGAGCTACAGACAGTGAGGGGCCTGGGTTCAGGTGAGAAGTGAGGGCCACAGACAGTGAGGGGCCAGGGTTCAGGTGAGAAGTGAGAGCCACAGACAGTGCAGGGGCCAGGGTTCAGATAAGAAGTGAGAGCCACAGACAGTGAGGAGCCAGGGTTCAGGGGAGAAGTGAGAGCTACAGACAGTGAGGGGCCAGGGTTCAGGAGATAAGTGAGAGCCACAGATAGTGAGGGGCCAGGGTTCAGGTGAGAGTAGTGAGAGCCACAGACAGTGAGGGGCCAGGGTTCAGGCGATAAGTGAGGGCCACAGACAGTGAGGGGGCAGGGTTCAGGTGAAGTGAAGTGAGAGCTACAGACAGTGAGGGGCCAGGGTTCAGGGGAGAAGTGAGAGCTACAGACAGTGAGGGGCCAGGGTTCAGGTGAAGAGAAGTGAGAGCCACAGACAGTGAGGGGCCAGGGTTCAGGTGAAGTGAAGTGAGAGCTACAGACAGTGAGGGGCCAGGGTTCAGGGGAGAAGTGAGAGCTACAGACAGTGAGGGGCCAGGGTTCAGGTGAAGAGAAGTGAGAGCCACAGACACTGAGAGCCAGGGCTCAGATGAAGAGAATGAGAGCCACAGACACTGAGGGGCCAGGGTTCAGGTGAGAGTAGTGAGAGCTACAGACAGTGAGGGACCAGGGTTCAGGTGAGAGTAGTGAGAGCTACAGACAGTGAGGGGCCAGGGTTCAGGTGAGAGTAGTGAGAGCCACAGACACTGAGGGGCCAGGGTTCAGGGGAGAAGTGAGAGCCACAGACAGTGAGGGGCCAGGGTTCAGGGGCGAAGTGAGAGCCACAGACAGTGAGGGGCCAGGGTTCAGGGGAGAAGTGAGAGCCACAGACAGTGAGGGGCCAGGGCTCAGGTGAGAAGTGAGAGCCACAGAGAGTGAGGGGCCAGGGTTCAGGGGAGAAGTGAGAGCCACAGACAGTGAGGGGCCAGGGTTCAGGGGAGAAGTGAGAGCCACAGACAGTGAGGGGCCAGGGTTCAGGGGCGAAGTGAGAGCCACAGACAGTGAGGGGCCAGGGTTCAGGGGCGAAGGGAGAGCTACAGACAGTGAGGGGCCAGGGTTCAGGTGAGAAGTGAGAGCCACAGACACTGAGGGGCCACGGTTCAGGTGAGAGTAGTGAGAGCTACAGACAGTGAGGGGCCAGGGTTCAGGTGAGAAGTGAGAGCTACAGACAGTGAGGGGCCAGGGTTCAGGTGAGAAGTGAGAGCCACAGACAGTGAGGGGCCTGGGTTCAGGGGAGCAGTGAGGGCCACAGACAGTGAGGGACCAGGGTTCAGGTGAAGTGAAGTGAGAGCCACAGACAGTGAGGGGCCAGGGTTCAGGGGAGAAGTGAGATCCACAGACAGTGAGGGGCCTGGGTTCAGGAGATAAGTGAGAGCCACAGACAGTGAGGGGCCAGGATTCAGGTGAGAAGTGAGAGCCACAGACAGTGAGGGGCCTGGGTTCAGGTGAGAAGTGAGAGCCACAGACAGTGAGGGACCAGGGTTCAGGTGAAGTGAAGTGAGAGCCACAGACAGTGAGGGGCCAGGGTTCAGGGGAGAAGTGAGATCCACAGACAGTGAGGGGCCTGGGTTCAGGAGATAAGTGAGAGCCACAGACAGTGAGGGGCCAGGGTTCAGGTGAGAAGTGAGAGCTACAGACAGTGAGGGGCCAGGGTTCAGGGGAGAAGTGAGAGCCACAGACAGTTAGGGCCCAGGGTTTAGGTGAGAAGTGAGAGCTACAGACAGTGAGGGGCCAGGGTTCAGGGGAGAAGTGAGAGCTACAGACACTGAGGGGGCAGGGTTCAGGTGAGAAGTGAGAGCTACAGACAGTGAGGGGCCAGGGTTCAGGTGAAGAGAAGTGAGAGCCACAGACAGTAAGGGGCCAGGTCTCAGGTGAAGAGAATGAGAGTCACAGACAGTGAGGGGCCTGGGTTCAGGTGAGAGTAGTGAGAGCTACAGACAGTGAGGGGCCAGGGTTCAGGGGAGAAGTGAGAGCCACAGACAGTGAGGGGCCAGGGTTCAGGTGAAGAGAAGTGAGAGCCACAGACAGTAAGGGGCCAGGGTTCAGGTGAAGAGAAGTGAGAGCCACAGACAGTGAGGGGCCAGGGTTCAGGGGAGAAGTGAGAGCTACAGAAAGTGAGGGGCCTGGGTTCAGGTGAGAAGTGAGGGCCACAGACAGTGAGGGGCCTGGGTTCAGGTGAGAAGTGAGAGCCACAGACAGTGAGGGGCCAGGGTTCAGGTGAAGAGAAGTGAGAGCCACAGACAGTGAGGGGCCAGGGTTCAGGTGAAGAGAAGTGAGAGCCACAGACAGTGAGGGGCCAGGGTTCAGGTGAAGAGAAGTGAGAGCCACAGACAGTGAGGGGCCAGGGTTCAGGGGCGAAGTGAGAGCCACAGACAGTGAGGGGCCAGGGTTCAGGGGAGAAGTGAGAGCTACAGACAGTGAGGGGCCTGGGTTCAGGTGAGAAGTGAGGGCCACAGACAGTGAGGGGCCAGGGTTCAGGTGAAGAGAAGTGAGAGCCACAGACAGTGAGGGGCCAGGGTTCAGGTGAAGAGAAGTGAGAGCCACAGACAGTGAGGGGCCAGGGTTCAGGTGAAGAGAAGTGAGAGCCACAGACAGTGAGGGGCCAGGGTTCAGGGGCGAAGTGAGAGCCACAGACAGTGAGGGGCCAGGGTTCAGGTGAAGAGAAGTGAGAGCCACAGACAGGGAGGGGCCAGGGTTCAGGGGAGAAGTGAGAGCTACAGACAGTGAGGGGCCTGGGTTCAGGTGAGAAGTGAGGGCCACAGACAGTGAGGGGCCAGGGTTCAGGTGAGAAGTGAGAGCCACAGACAGTGCAGGGTTCAGGGTTCATGTGAAGAGAAGTGAGAGCCACAGACAGTGAGGGGCCAGGGTTCAGGTGAAGAGAAGTGAGAGCCACAGACAGTGAGGGGCCAGGGTTCAGGGGAGAAGTGAGAGCTACAGACAGTGAGGGGCCAGGGTTCAGGTGAAGAGAAGTGAGAGCCACAGACAGTGAGGGGCCAGGGTTCAGGTGAAGAGAAGTGAGAGCTACAGACAGTGAGGACCAGGGTTCAGGTGAAGATAATGAGAGCCACAGACAGTGAGGGGCAGGGTTCAGGTGAGAAGTGAGAGCCACAGACAGTGAGGGGCCAGGGTTCAGGTGAAGAGAAGTGAGAGCCACAGACACTGAGGGGCCAGGGCTCAGGTGAGAAGTGAGATCCACAGACAGTGAGGGGCCAGGGTTCATGTGAAGAGAAGTGAGAGCCACAGACAGTGAGGGGCCAGGGTTCAGGTGAAGAGAAGTGAGAGCCACAGACAGTGAGGGGCCAGGGTTCAGGGGAGAAGTGAGAGCTACAGACAGTGAGGGGCCTGGGTTCAGGGGAGAAGTGAGAGCTACAGACAGTGAGGGGCCTGGGTTCAGGTGAAGAGAAGTGAGAGCTACAGACAGTGAGGGGCCAGGGTTCAGGGGAGAAGTGAGAGCTACAGACAGTGAGGGGCCTGGGTTCAGGTGAGAAGTGAGGGCCACAGACAGTGAGGGGCCAGGGTTCAGGTGAGAAGTGAGAGCCACAGACAGTGCAGGGGCCAGGGTTCAGATAAGAAGTGAGAGCCACAGACAGTGAGGAGCCAGGGTTCAGGGGAGAAGTGAGAGCTACAGACAGTGAGGGGCCAGGGTTCAGGAGATAAGTGAGAGCCACAGATAGTGAGGGGCCAGGGTTCAGGTGAGAGTAGTGAGAGCCACAGACAGTGAGGGGCCAGGGTTCAGGCGATAAGTGAGGGCCACAGACAGTGAGGGGGCAGGGTTCAGGTGAAGTGAAGTGAGAGCTACAGACAGTGAGGGGCCAGGGTTCAGGGGAGAAGTGAGAGCTACAGACAGTGAGGGGCCAGGGTTCAGGTGAAGAGAAGTGAGAGCCACAGACAGTGAGGGGCCAGGGTTCAGGTGAAGTGAAGTGAGAGCTACAGACAGTGAGGGGCCAGGGTTCAGGGGAGAAGTGAGAGCTACAGACAGTGAGGGGCCAGGGTTCAGGTGAAGAGAAGTGAGAGCCACAGACACTGAGAGCCAGGGCTCAGATGAAGAGAATGAGAGCCACAGACACTGAGGGGCCAGGGTTCAGGTGAGAGTAGTGAGAGCTACAGACAGTGAGGGACCAGGGTTCAGGTGAGAGTAGTGAGAGCTACAGACAGTGAGGGGCCAGGGTTCAGGTGAGAGTAGTGAGAGCCACAGACACTGAGGGGCCAGGGTTCAGGGGAGAAGTGAGAGCCACAGACAGTGAGGGGCCAGGGTTCAGGGGCGAAGTGAGAGCCACAGACAGTGAGGGGCCAGGGTTCAGGGGAGAAGTGAGAGCCACAGACAGTGAGGGGCCAGGGCTCAGGTGAGAAGTGAGAGCCACAGAGAGTGAGGGGCCAGGGTTCAGGGGAGAAGTGAGAGCCACAGACAGTGAGGGGCCAGGGTTCAGGGGAGAAGTGAGAGCCACAGACAGTGAGGGGCCAGGGTTCAGGGGCGAAGTGAGAGCCACAGACAGTGAGGGGCCAGGGTTCAGGGGCGAAGGGAGAGCTACAGACAGTGAGGGGCCAGGGTTCAGGTGAGAAGTGAGAGCCACAGACACTGAGGGGCCACGGTTCAGGTGAGAGTAGTGAGAGCTACAGACAGTGAGGGGCCAGGGTTCAGGTGAGAAGTGAGAGCTACAGACAGTGAGGGGCCAGGGTTCAGGTGAGAAGTGAGAGCCACAGACAGTGAGGGGCCTGGGTTCAGGGGAGCAGTGAGGGCCACAGACAGTGAGGGGCCAGGGTTCAGATAAGAAGTGAGGGCCCAGGGTTCAGATAAGAAGTGAGGGCCACAGACAGTGAGCGGCCAGGGTTCAGATAAGAAGTGAGGGCCACAGACAGTGAGGGCCCAGGGTTCAGATAAGAAGTGAGGGCCACAGACAGTGAGGGGCCAGGGTTCAGATAAGAAGTGAGGGCCACAGACAGTGAGGGGCCAGGGTTCAGATAAGAAGTGAGGGCCACAGACAGTGAGGGGCCAGGGTTCAGGGGAGAAGTGAGAGCCACTGACAGTGAGGGGCCAGGGTTCAGGTGAGAAGTGAGAGCCACAGACAGTGAGGGGCCTGGGTTCATGTGAAGAGAAGTGAGAGCTACAGACATTGAGGGGCCAGGGTTCAGGGGAGAAGTGAGAGCCACTGACAGTGAGGGGCCTGGGTTCAGGTGAGAAGTGAGATCCACAGACAGTGAGGGGCCAGGGTTCAGGTGAAGAGAAGTGAGAGCCACAGACAGTGAGGGGCCTGGGTTCAGGGGAGAAGTGAGAGCTACAGACACTGAGGGGCCAGGGTTCAGGTGAAGAGAAGTGAGAGCTACAGACAGTGAGGGGCCAGGGTTCAGATGAAGAGAATGAGAGCCACAGACAGTGAGGGGCCAGGGTTCAGGTGAAGAGAAGTGAGAGCTACAGACAGTGAGGGGCCAGGGTTCAGATGAAGAGAATGAGAGCCACAGACAGTGAGGGGCCAGGGTTCAGGTGAAGAGAAGTGAGAGCTACAGACAGTGAGGGGCCAGGGTTCAGGGGAGAAGTGAGAGTCACAGACACTGAGGGGCCAGGGTTCAGGTGAAGAGAAGTGAGAGCCACAGACAGTGAGGGCCAGGGTTCAGGGGCGAAGTGAGAGCTACAGACAGTGAGGGGCCAGGGTTCAGGTGAAGAGAAGTGAGAGCCACAGACAGTGAGGGGCCAGGGTTCAGGTGAAGAGAATGAGAGCCACAGACAGTGAGGGTATCAGGGTTCAGGTCAAGAGAAGTGAGAGCCACAGACAGTGACTTGAGGACCCGATCTTGCACGTTTCCTGCCTGGGTGAGTGTTAGACCTGGCACCATTGGTGTGGGTCTCCCGTCCATTTATGCGGTTGCCTCATGTGTTTTGCTGGTTTAGATGCTTTGGGCACTTTGCCACTTCTGTCCAGTACCACAGTGCAAGTGCTCCCTATGTAAATTAATGTATACATTGGTGATTCCATGATTGACTGGTTTGGTTTACCTGTCAGACCCCAGTACAGTGCACCATGTGTCCCCAGGGTTTGTAAACCAAATGCTGCTGGTGGGCTTGCAGCACTGGTTGTGCAACCCACAGAAGCAGCCTGTAAAAGTGTATCTAAGGCCTGCCATTGCAGAGCCTGTGTGCAGTCTGGTACTGTCATGTTGAATGGGCGAGTGCACCCGCTTGCCAGCCCCTAAACCTTCCCTTTTCTTCATATCAGACACCCCTATGGTATGACCAAGGGCAGGGTGCATTGTAAGTATAAGGTAGGACAAGCCCTGATGTGTGTTGCTTATCCTAATAGTGAATTACAGCCATTTTCGTTTTTCACTATTGCAAGGCTACCTGTTCCCCATAGGCCAGAAGGATAAGTTACTTACCTGTAATCCTAGTTCTCTTCCAGGGGTATCCTCATCAAAGTCATAAGCACTGAATAGTCCCGCCTATGTGCGGGATCCCGGACACAATATAAAAATATCTATGTAAAAACACATATATTTCGCTCCCAATATATGTAAATACATATATCATTTTTCTCACACCAATGCTGCCCTAAAACCAAGGTTAGACAATGTAAATACTTGTATATGTACAGAAATTAGAAAGGAAACAAAAACACATTAGGTCAAATAGTCCTTGAACTTTGTGTTTTAATGAGTAAAAACACTCATAAATCTTGAAAATTGCTCATAAGAGACATTGTCAGCCATACGCTGCATTGAAAAGCAATAACACAGAGACTGAAAGCATTTTCAATTATTTTTTTATTTTTATTTTTTAAATTATATATTTTTTTTCCTTTTCAAACTCAGCACAATATTTGCCAGAAGATAGTACAAAGTAGTATTAAATACATTCAATTATACCCAAGAACAAAAAAAACAGCCTGAAAAAAAAAAAAAGGAGATAAACAAAGTATAGTGAATACACGACTTATACAATTCATTCCTGAAGGGCATTATAACATCAAGAATCAATAAAAATATTTCATAATGAGTATATCCTTCATGTGTAAGCGTCCTATCCTATCCCGCTACGCCAGTCTGCTATTGGCTTCCAAATCCGCAGCCCTCTTTCCCTTCCCCTCCTACCTTTCCTTGCATATATTGCCTTTTCCAGATTGTATGAAGACAACAAACTAGCCAACCATGCTTGCAGTGTAGGAGGGTTAGGATCTAACCATGCCCTGGCGATGCATAATCTATATACTGCCATAGCTAGGATTACAAACTCTTGGTGCCCTTCCCCTTCTTCTGGTACAATTCCTAAGAGGATGTGTACTGGCTTAAGTTCCAGCTTGATCTTTAGTGAAACCTCTAAAAAGTGTTCCAAATTCCGTATCAGTGTATGTAGCTGTGGACAGAGCGCGAACATATGTATTATGTCAGCATCTCCTGAATTACATCTCGGGCATGTTGTTCCTTCAGTCCCCCCCCACATTGCTATCCTTGCTGGAGTATAGTATAGGGAATATATGGTTTTGTAATGTTGTGACTGTAAAGACGCTGAGCACAGAACTGAGCGTCCTAAATCCAAAGAGTCCTGAAACCACCCTATATCCCCTTCTAGTTTTTCTGCCCACTTCTTGCTGTATTTATCCATATCATCCTGCATACCGCATACAAAGCTAGCATATAGGCTTCTTATTGAGCAATCCCCCCCTACTCTTATTTTTTCCATAATCTCGACTTTATTGTACCCAACCAATCCACCTTGCTTATTCCCCAAAAAGCTTCTAATTTGCAGATATTTAAGAAGTCTCTATTATTCAACCCAAACTTAGTGCTCAATTCTAAAAAAGTAACTAAACCATCCGGTCCACGAATATCTGCAATGCTTAATACCCCCTTTTGCGTCCATCTTTCCATTACTAAGTCCCCAAATACCTCGCTTGGGAATGACCTGTTCTTAAACAACCTGGTATACCGATTAAACCTTCCTAATCCAACTTTTTTCATAAATGCCGTCCATATCTTAACTCCTGCCACCACCGTTTTGTATCTAGTCCTTTTAAAATGCCCATATTCTACACAGGATATAAAGCAGTTTTCCACCTCTTCCCCGAGTACAATCTTATATATTCTTGAAGACAACTCCCTTGCCCTTGGATCTTCACCCCCCCTATTAAGCCTTGCATACCTTGAATGACCGCTGACCAGTAGTACAATTTGAAATCTGGTGCCCCCCAACCACCTCTTTCTCTAGGGAGGGTCATATATCGATACGCCCTCCGAGTTTTGCCATGGGCCCAAATGAATTTATTAAGTATTCCTTCTAATGCCCGAAACCATTTTACTTCAAAGAATAGCGGGATTGCCCTGAAGTAGTACAGGAATTTTGGCAGTATGAGCATTTTAATCGCATTTGTGCACTCAGCCAGAGACAAGTGTAAGTTGTTAAGCCGTTCCAGATCCGATTTTACCTTCACTAATAAGGGAGAAACATTGTTGTGCACAATTGTGTCTTGATCCGCGGATATTTCCACCCCCAGGTAAACTGCAGATTTTACCATCCTAGTATCTCCACCATCTTGTACATATTGGTTGCAGACTATTTGTGTCTTAGCTTTATTCAAGCTATATCCAGAGACTCGCCCAAACCGTTCTGCCTCATTCTCTATTTCCACAATCGCCTCCTCCGGATAAGGGGTTAAAATAGCCACATCGTCCGCATATGCCAATGTTTTGGCTTCACATCCATTCAAACTCATCCTAGGAATCCTGCAATTCAATTCTAAACACCGCAGAAAGGGGTCCAAATATAGAGCAAATAGGAGGGGTGATGACGGACAGCCTTGTCTTGTTCCTCTTTCAATACTAATCCCTGCAGAATGCCCCCTGCAAACCCTAATTCTGGCTGTAGGATTTTTATAAAGCGTCTGAATTGATTTGATATATTTTTTGCCAATGCCATTCCACCTCATTACCTCCCAAAGGTACTCCCAGGAGACTCTATCGAAAGCCTTTTCAGCGTCTAGAAAAATCGCTGCCATAGAGTCTCCTGGGATGCCAGCTGCGTCAAAGAAAGTTATTACCTGCCTTGTGTGTTGAGTAGTACCCTTGCCTGGTATAAACCCATGCTGGGAATTAACAACTAGTTTTTCAATAACTCCTGCCAGCCTTTTCGCTAATATTTTGGAATAAATTTTCACATCCGCATTCAAAAGCGTTATCGGTCTGTATGATCCTGGTTGACTAGCAGTTTTACCTTTTTTCAGAATCACCACTACATCCGCCCCCCCCCATGAGTCAGGAACTTCCTCCCCTAGTTGCGCCCTACTCAAAACTTCAAACATATCCATCCCCACCTCATCAATAAATACTTTGTAGAATTCTACAGGCAGTTGGTCAGGGCCTGCGGCTTTACCAGATGGAAGATGTTTAAGTGCCTCAATAAACTCCTCTCTATTGAATGGTTCCTCCAGGTCTTCCTTATTTTCTGTGGAGATACCTACTGTACCCACCCCCCTCAGGTATCTTTCTGCTTCATGAAGATCTCCCTCCGTATCTTCTTTATATAGGGATGCATAGAACTGTCTGAAGGTTTCACGGACCCCTTCAGCCCCTGTTATTCTATTTCCATGCTGATCTGTCATCTCCAAAATATCTGCTGCAGCCGCTCGCTGTCTAGTACGGGCCGCCAACAAATGCCCAACTTTTTCGCTGAACTCATAAATCCCCTCTTTTTTCGCTAGGTATTTCCCTACCACCTTCCTTGCTAAGTATTCAGTAGCATCTGTCTTGAGTGACACGATTTTCAATAGACATGGCTCGAGTGACTGCCGTTGTTGAATCGCTTCTCCCAGTCCCCTCTCTGCCTCCAACAGTTTCCTGTTCAAATCCAACATAATACTGTTTCCTTTGCCCTTGTGGCTAGTACATAGCTCAACGTCTCCACTCTTATCCCTGCCTTAAAAGCGTCCCAAACAATCCCCAGACTAGCTGTGCCTCTATTAATGTCCCAGTAATTTCTAATCCAGGGTCTCATACACTCTTTATATCCCTCCTCCTGCAATAGAGCCCTTTCAAATGTCCACTCTCTAATTTCTCTCCTATCTTGACCCATTTTGATAGTTAATACCAACAGGCTGTGATCTGAAATAAGGCGGGGATATTTTTCTATCGCTATCTTATTTATGAAGGACCCAGAGATTAAGAAATAGTCCAGCCTAACCATCACTCTGTGTGGGGCAGAGTAGAATGTGCTGCCATCAACGGCTGGATATAGTTCTAGCCATGGATCGAATAAGGAGTTATTATTAACCAAATCAGATAGTACCCTATAAGTTCTTTTTTTCCTCCCTGCATATGGGATCCCTGACTGTAGCGAGGGATTCCTAAAGTCATGTATGTTCAGGTCCCCACAGAGTACTATCGGCTCAGGCCAATTCGCCAACTCTGTATCCATATACTGAAATATCTCGGGGTCGTCTTGTGTGGACCCATACACTGTTACCAGGGTAAATTTACCCCCCCTGAATGACAGATCCAACATAACCCATCGCCCCCACTCATCCTCGTGTTTTTTATTTACTACGACGTCCCTACTTTTCCCTAGGATCGCCACCCCTCTATTCCTTGCCCCTTGTTTTGAATTAGCTAAAACAGCAAATCCTAGTTGCCCTAGGAGGTATCCTTGAGCAGCCTCCACGTGGGTCTCTTGTAGACATACTAGGTCCAGGTGCAGCGTACCCAGCAGTGCTGCCACTTTATTCCTCTTGTTGGATTCGTTTAAGCCGCACACATTAATGCTCGCAATTCTACAGCTCATTACCCCTTTTCTTATTTCCTAACCACCTTCCTAGTCTCCTTTTAGATCCTCTTGCGCCTAGGCTTACGTCTATAATTGTTCTCCTGTCGCGTATTACGAATAGCAATTGTTTGTACACGCCCTTCTTGGGCATATAGTGTGTCACCTGCATCCATATTGTTTTGCTGTGTCTATTTTTGTGCTGAATCATCCTGTTATGCTCACTACTTTCCTCCATTTCTCCCCCCACCACCCCCCCGCGCTCCCTATCCCCCCCTGCCCACCCATTCCCCCAACTTTCCCCTCCCCCTCCCCCCTCTAAGGGCAAATAGGTCACCAGACCTATGTGTGGCTACTTTGGTGTGTGTAAGTCGCAACCTCCCGCCTTGCTCCTTCCCTAATCCGTTTTTTTTTTTTTTTTTTTGCTTCCCCTGCTACATTCCATGTGCTCCCTACCCACCAACCCGAGAAAAAAAAAAAACATACGAGATCCAATCCTGATTGGTAGCCTGACCTTTTTACAATGCAATAACACAGAGACTGAAAGCATTTTCAGTTAAAAAACTGGCACCGTGCCTTTAGAGCAGCCATGCCCCAGGCTTCCCATCATGCCTCAGGGGTGACAGTTAGGTCAGTTGTTCTTTGCATAACCATGAAGTCAGGGCTAAACTACAATCCAGAGATGTATAACTCATTTACCTGGGGAGACGGGTGGGTTGCTTATGACTTTGATGAGGATACCCCTGGAAGAGAAGGATAAGTTACTTACCTGTAATCCTAGTTCTCTTCCAGGGGTATCCTCAAAGTAACTTATCCTTCTCTTCCAGGGGATCCTCATCAATAGTCATAAGCACTGAATAGAAAAGCAAGCCCAACAACCCCCTGCAGGTAAATGAGAAGTACATGACCCAACTTAAAAAGACCAATCATAACAGCCCAAAACTAGCTGTTAAACAGATTCCGCAAGGAGGCCTGGCCTACTTGGGTATCTGCTCTCGTGTCAGAATCAAGACAGTAATGTCTGGTAAATGTATGGACGACCTCCAGGTCGCCGCCTTACAGATCTCATACATGGGTACATTATTGAGGAAATCCGCAGTCGCAGCTCTCCCTCAGGTGGAATGCGCTCTTGGAGAAAACCCCAGGGGCTTCGGCGCTAGCTGGTAAGCAAGTTTAATACATGAAATGATCCATCTTGAAATAGAACGTTTCGAGGCAGCATGACCTGTCCTGATCGATCCATAGTTAACAAAGGGATGATCAGAATGACGGATACCCTTAGACCTATCTAGATAGAATTTTAAAACTCTTTGCAGGTCTAGAGAATGCAGAGCCCTCTCAGCTCGAGTAGAGGGATTGGGAAAGAAAGTAGGCAGAGAAATGGTCTGATTTACATGAAAATCTGACACCACCTTAGGGAGAAAAGATGGATGCGTCCGTAGCACCACTATATTCAATTGGAACACTGTATAGGGTTCAGAGTAACAGAGAGCTTGAATCGCGCTCACCCTACGAGCTGACGTGATTGCCACCAAAAAAGCTGCTTTCCAGGAAAGATGTTGTAAAGTAGCTTTATGAATGGGTTCGAAAGGCGGATCCATTAGCTTTGATAGCACCAGGTTCAACTCCCAGGGAGGAGAAGGAGGACGCACTGGAGGGTACACTTTTTTCAACCCTTGCAGGAAGTCCTTAACATATGGCAAAAAGAGGTTTGAGAAGGTGACCTCCTATAAGCTGTTATAGCAGCTAGGTGCACCTTGATGGAGTTAAACTTTAAACCTGCTTTAGCCAGATATAACAAATAAGGAAGCACTGCTTCTTCCTGACAATGAACTGGATTATGCTCATTCTGTATACACCACATATAGAATCGCTTCCACTTGCATGCATAAGAATGTCTTGTGGAAGGACGTCTCGCCTCTTTTAGGATGAACATGCAGTCCTCTGGCAGCCCTAGATGGCCGTATTGTATGACCTCAGGAGCCATGCTGCCAAGCTCAGTGACGGAAGGTTGGGATGGTGGATCCTCCCGTCCATCTTGGACAACAGGTCCGGCCTGCATGGCAGCCTCTTGTGAGGAGTCACTGACAGGTGAAGCAGGTCCGTGTGCCACCACTGCCTCAGCCAGTCTGGGGCGATGAGGATCATCATTGTGCACGAGTGTGTTAGCTTGCTCACCACCTTCGGGATCAACGGAAGGGGCGGAAAAGCGTACACAAATTCCCCTGACTAGTCGATCGAAAGAGCATTCCCTCTCGATCCTGGCCGGTAGAACCTGGAGGCGAAGTCTCGGCATTTGGTGTTTTTGTCGTCCGCGAACAGGTCTATGGTAGGACGACCCCAGGATTGAAAAATTTCTTCTATCACTGCGTCGTGGAGGACCCAATCCTCCCTGTCATCGACATGACGGCTTAGAGCGTCCACTCTCACATTCTGCTCTCATGCGAGGTGGACTGCTGTGATGGCCAACTTGCGAACCAGCTTGTTCAAGTAGTACATTGTGCTGGTGTTGTCCGTCTGTAGTAGAACTGAAGCTTCGTGAATCGAGGGAAGGAACGCCTTGAGAGCTAGGTGGACTGCTCTCAACTCCAGCATGTTGATGTGATAGGTGCTTTCTTTGTGAGCCCACAGACTTTGCACCTGTAGATGACCCATGTGTGCTCCCCAGCGTGCAGATTGTTGGTCCCACTTGTCCTCCAGATCCTGCTGAAGAGGACGCATTCGAGGTCTGGCATTCGGGACCAAGAAGATGCATGATGCCATCGACCCTAGCAGGGAGGCGATCCGGCGCACTTTCTGAGCCTTGTTATGAAGTACCAGCTGACATTTCTGGGTTATCAAAAACTGTCTCTCCTCCGAAGGAAACACTTTTCCTACCTCAGAGTCTAGCAGAGCTCCTAGGAAGTGAATCTTCTGGGTGGGTTGAGAGACTGATTTTCCGAAGTTGACATGTAGCCCTAGTCGCTAGCAGAGCTGTATGCAAGTCTGGAACTGACTTCTTACGCTGTCTGGGAAGGACCTTTCAACAGCCAATCATCCAGGTACGGGTATACGAAGACCCCTCTGCGGTGTAGAGCGGCTGCTACCACTGTAACGCACTTCGTGAACACCCAGGGGGCCAACTTCAACCCGAACGGCAGGACTTTGAACTGATGGTGGGAGGTCCCCACCCGTAACCGAAGAAATCTTCTGTGACTGGGGTGTATTGGAAAATGAAAGAAGGCATCTTGGAAGTCCAGCGAACACATCCAATCTCCCCTCCTGAGATGTGGATATATTTGGTGAAGTGCCAACATGCGAAATCTTTCCTTTTTGACGCGCCGATTGAGAGATCGCAAATCCAGAATGGGTCTGTATTCTGCCTTTTGGCCCTTTTTTCTGACCAGAAAATATCGGGAGTAAACTCCTTTTCCCCTTTGAGACACTGGCACTTCTCGATGGCTGATTTCTCGAGGAGAGTGGCCACTTCTTTTTGCAGAAGGTGTAACTGATGATTCTATGTTGCCATCGGGGGTACAGGTGGAGGCCGATGACTGAAACGAAGACAGTATCCATTCTGAAGTGCAGACAACACCATCTGTCTTTTGTGATATTTCGCCACTCTTTCAAATGACCCGCAAGGCATCCCTCCACTGGAATGGTCCACGGCGCTGGGGGAAGGAAATACACATTGCTTTGACTGGGCTTTGCCGGTATTGTTGCCCTGGCGTTGATTCCCTCCTCCTCTGGAATTGTGCTTTCCTCTAAACTGGGACTTTTGCTGTCCTTGCTGGTCTTGACTCTTCTGCCAGTGAGGGGTTTGAACCCGCTGTTTAGAAGAGCCCTTGTTGTAGGAGCGATATTTCTTTTTGAACTCCTTGAACTCCTTTTTCTTCTTAAGCCCTACCGCCTTGAGAGTGTCCAGCTCTGCTTTCATGCGCTGCATCTCTTCGTCCATGCTCGCTCCGAAAAGAGAAGTCCATGAAAAGGGCAAGTTCAAGATGCGCGCATGAGCTTCTGGTTTTAAAGCTGTTAGGCGCAACCAGGATGATCTCCTTGCTGATATACTATGGGCATATCCATGCGCCGCCAGGGTAGCCCCGTCCGCTGCGGCACTTATAACTTGGTTGGAGACTTGACTGCATTCCAGAAGAATTTCCTCAAAGTCCTTACGGTCTTCTTGAGGGAGCTTCTCCACAAAATGCTGTACAGAATCCCACAGGGACCTATCGTAACGCCCCTAAAGGGCTTCCGCATTGAAACTTTGAGAAAGGAAGCTGAAGTACTACAGACTCGTCTCCCCCACGAGTCTTGTGTCTTGCTGTCTTTGTCCGGAGGGACAGTGGCGGAAGAGGAGACCACACTGGACTTCTTCGCTGCTGCGATGATTACTGGGTCCGGTGGTGGATCAGCTCTGAGAAACTGAGGATCCTCTTCTGGAGATCTGTATTTCTTAAGGATCCTCCCCGGGGCCGCTTTGATCGTTGCTGGGGTCAGGAATACCTCCATAACCGGATCTATAATCCCAGGCACTAACGGCAAGAGGGGTTTGGGAGCAGACCTGTGATGTAGTGTTTCAAAAATCACTGAGGTCTTGACCTGCGCAGTTGTTAAGGGTACTCCCAGCTTCAGGGCCCCTCTACCCAGTATGTCCTGAAAGGTGAAGATCTCATCAATCGGAGATACCCTTGATGGCGGAGAGTCTGCCAGAGTGGGCGAGTAGTCTCTATGGGAGTGTGTCGGAGAAGAAGAGGTAGTAGGAGATCTTCGTTTTCTCCTTCTGCTCCTAGATCTTGATCTATGCCTGGTGGATCGCACCCTGGAGCGTGATCTTTCCCTATGGGGAACCGGGGAGCGTGATCTTTCCCTGGGCCTCACCGAAGAGCGTGACCGTTCTCTAGGCCTAGAGATTGGCTGCTGCAGTTGAGACGCTGTCTCCTTCTCTGGAGCCCAGTGATGTAGTGGCCTATTCCATCGCGGAGACAGTCTGATGGCATGAGACTGCTGTGCGGTGTCCTTCACTAGAGAGCGCGCAGGAGTTACATCCTTTTGCCCATGTGGAGGAGGTGAAGGGGAACGCCTTGATCCCTCCCTGCCTGATGTATAAATGATCACATCAGGACCGGAAGAGGAGCCTGACGAGGAAGACAGGCTCACAGGAGAAGCCGTGCGACTGCGAGAACCACGATGTTCTCGTGTTCTCTTCCTCTTGGCAGCGTGACTGATGCTCACTGGAGAGCCCTGGTCACCTTCCGCAGCTGAAGCTGTTCTTGAGGTCCTCTGAGATGTAGGTCCCTGACTCGAAGACGGAGCCGGCCGACTCAACGTCTCAATGTGCTACGTCACCACTGCCTGAGGCTGTGCCGAGGCTGGAGTCCCATGTCTCGACGTCGAACGCCGGTGAGGTGACGTCGACGGAGGCCTTCTCGATGGCGAGCGCCGATCACTGGGCGCAGACGGAAGATGCTTGGATGCTGAATGCCCTCGACTGGACTGCGATGGATGTCTCGACATCAAACCTCGATGTCCTGTCGTCGACGGTGAGTGCCTCGACGTCGAGCGTCGATGGTGAGATGCCGACGGAGGATGTCTCGACGTCGACTGCCGATGGCCGGACGGAGGGTGCCTCGACGTCGATAGCCGATGGCCTGGCGACGACGGAGGATGCCTCGACATCAAGCGTTGATGATGGGACGCCGACGGAGGATGCCTCGACGTTGAACGCCGATGACTAGGCGTTGATGGAGGCTTCGACGTCGAAGACTGGACCTGAGGCTTCGACGGCGGAGGTTTCGACGTTGAGCTGCCATGCCCCAATGGAGACCTCTCTCTCGACGCTGCACGTTGCCCGGTTGAGGGCAGCGGAGTTACCTTGACTCGCGACACTGAAGTCTTCCCCGTCGAGGGTAGTTGACTCGCCGTCGTCGTCAGTGGAACCTTCGACGCCGATCCCGACGCCGAAGGAGAGCAAATCGGGACATCTCTCGACGTCGACCGCGTCCTCCGCTTTTTCTGTCTCTTTGGAGACTACCTCTCTCTGAAAGTCCATAAATGCTGATTTCTTTCTCTGTCCTTGAGAGTTCTACTTGACAAGGACTTGCAGTGATCACAGTTTTCTGTAGAATGAGAGTCAGGAAGACTGAGTATACACACAGGATGTGTATCAGTCCTAGCCTTCTTCTTCCCATGGGAAGGGCACGGGTCAAAAAGCAAAGGCATTTTGACAAAAAATTAACCTTTTTTTTTAAGCCCAAAAAAGGTAGCACTATCTCTCTAAGGCCAAAAGCCATCGAGTGAATACAAAAATTGAAGGAAATCATCAAATATTTTTGACAGAAAGTCAAAAAAAGGTGGGAGCTGTTAAACAAGGGTCCTACTGAAGGAGCCGGAAAGAACAACTGACCTAACTGTCACCCCTGCGGCATGATGGGAAGCCTGGGGTCATGGCTGCCTTAAAGGCACGGTGCCAGTTTTTTAGCTGAAAATGCTTTCAGTCTCTGTGTTATTGCATTGTAAAAAGGTCAGGCTACCAATCAGAATAAAAGATCCTTAAGTATTGCCCGGCGGTGTCGCCTCTTAAACCCACAAGATATTAACCAATGAAGAGGCAGGCGCTGGAGACTGGAAGGCAGGAAACAAGGGTTTATTCTCTCCGGAGGAGAACACATCAGTTCGGACAGCAAGTATCGTCACGAGGTGCTCTACCCGCATCTCTGAGGCCTGGCCTCTTATACACAGTTTTATGATCTTTATTGCAGGTAACACATTCTTGCAATGCTTTGAAGTATGAAAGGACATCCTTGGAATCTCCCCTTCAGGCCCGTTCCCACACACATTTACAGTTGAAGTCCCCACCCCGGTCACAATAGGTGATGATTATCGCGCAGCTGGACATTCCGCCGATTCACGGAATGTGTGGGGTTGATCGGATATCGTAGGGTGGGGGCTTTGATCAATTCGAGGGTCCTTTAATGGGGGAAGCTTCCTACTGTACGGGGGGCAATAAGCAGTATCCGCAGAGCCAGGTGGCGGCCTGGGAACGAGGAAGACAAACGGGCACACAGGAAAAGGGGGTTTGTATCAAAGGGTCTGGGACCATGAAAGGAACGAAGGGAGGTGTCGCGCTGGGAACAGGATGGGGTTCCGAGGCAGAGCTGCGCTGAAGAGGGGTTTATGACCCAAGGCATGTGAGAGCGGGGGGGGTTGTCAGCGTGCGGGGGGGGGGTGCCTGCGAGGTTGAGAGAGAGAGACGCGCTGGCTATCAGCGAGGGGCAGGGAGGCCATGGTGCTCAAAATGGCTGCCGCTTACGTGCACGAATGGGTTCGAGAAGAGCAAGATGGCGCCGATAATGTTGACGTTTGCAGCCTAACTTTTAACAGTCCTCCCTTTTCAACATATCTAGCCAACTTGCCTACTCAATGTCAATCTTCATTAAATTCCCAACCTCGGCATCATATAATACTCCCATGCGTTCGTTTCCAAAGTCCACAGTCTTAGGGCAAATACAATTTGTACATAATGAACACAGAGGTGGCAGACATTGAATTCCTAAGCATAGACCGCATATTACAACTACAGGAATCAGGATAATGGTGAACAGTCTCCAGCCCCAGTTCTTAACGGTGTTCCAGAACCAACCACCAAGCGACCATTCTTCCTGATCCTGGTGGACTTCTGAAGAGAGTCTGTGAAGATGCTCGATGGCTTTGTACACTGAGGGTGAGTTGTCCGGCATGTATGTACAGCAGCTGGACCCAATAATGCGGCATGCTCCACCACGGTCCGCAAGAACCACATCTAGGACAAGGCGGTTCTGGAGGGCCACCACGCGGACCGCTTGAAGCTCGGCGGTGTTGTTAGCAAAGATACCAGCTGTGATGTTCATTGTTGTCTCAACTGCCTGAGTCAGATGTCGGATGGCACGGCTGTTTGCCATCGGGCCCCAGAGGGGAACAAGTCCCTTCATAGCATCGAGGAACTGCGCTCCTGTTGAGTCGGCGTGCTCAATGTCCTTGGCTCGTTTTTGTCTATGATGATTCGCTGGGGCCACATAAGTCCGAGGAAGGATGAAGGAGATGAAACAAGTGCCCCCCCAGCCTTTGGGGAGCCAGGTGTAGGCCTTTGTGCCGCAGACGAAATACATGTTTGGGGACGACACAAAGGAAGGTGGATCCGTGGAGTCCAAAGTTCTGGTAAAACGGCAAGCACTGCGGCCCACCAGCTGTGTCCCATGTCCTTCTATGCACATGTGGCCTGTGACGTTGATGACTGACAGGGCCACAGTCAGAGTGGCAGCCGTTCGTTTCCGCAGGTAGGAGAAGGTGGGTCTGGTTGGATTGTTGAACACCTGCATTTCAATTCGTTCTTTAGCAGGGATGTCCATGTGGATTGAGTCGTTGGAGGTCTGCGGGCAGAAGTGTGCCTTTGTTTTGTTTCGCCAGACCCCGTGGAAGAAATGCGTTACGGTTTTGCTGGAGGTGGCATTGTCCTTATAGCTTTCTTGCAGGAGGATCAGCCAAGCAAGGCAGGAGCCATGAACTGAGAAGGGTGAAGGGATGAATGGTATCGAGTGTCCAGTGGCGTGGGGTAGCAACCCACAGATCCAACAGTTGGTGGCATTGGTGGCGAGATTGTGCTGGTGAAGGAGCTGTACGAAAGAGTTATTCCAAAACTCCTTTCGCCTCTCTCTGAGTTGAGGAGAGAGCGAAATCAGATAATGTTCCTTCATGGTGGTAGGCTGAGCAGTGGTCAGGAATGTTTCGTGAGCAGGTGCATTTTCTTCCATAATCCAGAGTGTGGTCATGAGGAGAAAGCAGAAAAGGATTGTGATGAAGAGTGCAATTGTCTTTGAGCTGTGGAGTCTGTCTGTTCTTGGGTTTCTGTAGTGGGTATTTCCTGTTGCCTCCATCATCTTCTTATTTGGCGCTTCCATCATCTTCTTATCTGGCGCTTCCATCATCTTCAAGGTGCTCGGTAGTGGGCAGAACCACAGACTTAGTTTAGCTTCTCTCCAGGTAACCCTTGGTTGCTTTGGGTCACCGTTCTGAGATTTAACTTAGTTCGCGGTCTACTTAGCCGAAGCTCCCTCCTTTCGACGCAGGAAATACCCTTCTCTGGATGGCACAGTGGGATCAGAGAATTTTGAAAGTTCAAGTGCTTCGGTATCAGGATAGCAGGTTAGCGACGGTCGGTCCTTGTTCAGGAGCTCTTCTTGGTTGTCGATGTTTTCTGTCGTGGCCAGGGTCGAGGAGACCTTCTTACAGTGGTGTGCGTGCAGCCAGTGCCGTTTCCCCTCCACACGAAGAGCCGTCCGGGTGGTGATTAACACTTGCCAGGGGCCCGTCCACCGGGGTTCCAAACTCTTCGACCGCTGAAAGTTTCGGATCAGCACGAAATCTCCAGGTTGGATGGCGTGACCCGGACCCCCGGAAGCATCGGGGATGGCCTGCTGCACCTGCTGATGAATGACAGACAGAGTTTCAGTCAATTTATACAGATAATCAGACATTAGGACGTCCGGGACGTCATGAATGGAAGTTGGTTTCGGTGCAGACCAGACACTCAGGGGTCGACCGAAAACAACTTCATAAGGTGTTAAGTGATGTCTGGTGGGGGTGGAACGCATCGATAGCAATGCCAGTGGGAGGGCGTCTGGCCATTTCAGACCCGTGGTGGCCACTATCTTGGCCAGTTTAAGCTTTAGTGTGGCATTGTGTCGCTAAACAAGTCCAGCAGACTGGGGGTGGAAGACTGCGTGGAATTTCTGCTTGATGCCCAACCCCTTTAAGATGAGCTGGATGACTTCGGCTATGAAGTGGGGGCCATTATCGCTCCATAAAATACGACAAAGGCCGTAACGGGGGAAAAACTCCTTTAACAGTACTTTTGCAGTGGCCATAGCAGTGTTGTCACGGGTTGGGTATGCTTCCACCCATTTGCTAAATGCGCACACCACAACAAGTACATATTTCAGGCCTTGGCACCTGTCTAGCTGGATGTAGTCCATCTGCAGGACTTCAAACGGGTGATTTGGGACCCCAAATCCTCCCCGGGGTACTACAGTTCCTTTCCCGGGGTTGTGTTGCAGGCATATCAAGCATTGTTGGACCAGACGTTTGGCGGAGTCTGTGATTTTATCATTGTGCCAAACTCTGGAGACAAGTTCAATCATGGGGGCTGATCCTATGTGGGCAGGGGAGTGTGCCATAGTCAGTATGGGAATCAGGTACGAGTCAGGTAGCAACCATTTGTTTGTGTCTCTTGTCTGCCAGCAGCCTTCGTCATCTTTTAATCCCACCCGTGTCCATTCAGTCAGTTCGTGCTGTGTGCTAGCCGTTTGAATGTCTCTAATAGTGTCCCTAGCGTCAGTCCATTTTTCTGCTTGTGACCTGGTCACGTACATATGTGTTGTCGTCCTATTTTCAGCTGTCGTTCGGGCAGTGATGTCGGCTAGCGCATTTCCCTGCCCAATGATGTCTGTCACCTTTTTGTGTGCCTGGCATTTGACGACTGCAAGCTTTTTGGGGAGAAGGACAGCTTCGATCAAGGCGGAGACTAGATCCCCGTGCAAAATGGGGGTGCCGTGTGAGGTCAAGAATCCCCTTTCCCTCCAAAGGAGCCCAAAATGGTGAACCACCCCGAAGGCATACTGGCTGTCGGTGTAAATGTTCGCTGTGGTCCCTGCTGCCAGAATGCAGGCTCGTGTCAGGGCAATCAGTTCCGCTGCCTGGGCAGATCGTTGCGTGATGCGGGCTGTCTCGACTACAGTTCGAGCCGTGGTGACTGCATAGGCAGCGGAAGTGGTGCCATCGGGGAGTTTGATGCAAGAACCGTCCACCCACAGCTCTCCGTCAGGGTCAGGGAAAGCCGTGTCTCTGAGGTCAACCCTACTTCTAGTCTGTTCGTCCGTAAGAGTCACGCAGTCATGTACAGGGTGCACATTGGGATCGTTCTCTGGTAAGGGTAACAGAGTTGCCGGGTTCAGTGTGGTGCATCTTTTCAGGGCGATATGGGGTGCAAGCAAAGTCAGTTCGTATCCAGTCAGTCGTGCACTCGTCAGGTGTTGCGTCTTGGTTTGGTTCAGGAGGGTGTCAACTGCATGGGGTACCAGTACCGTGAGGGAATTCGAGAGTACGATCCCCTCACTCTGTCGGATAGAGATTGCAGCAGCAGCTACAGCTCGAAGGCAGGCAGGCAAGGCTCTGGCTACAGGGTCAAGAGTGGCAGAGAAGTAAGCGCACGGTCGTTGCTTTGGGCCAATGGCCTGGGTCAGGACAGATAAAGCGCACCCCTCCCTTTCGTGAGTGTAAAGGGAGAAGGACTTTTTGTAATCAGGGGTACCTAGGACAGGGGCCGAACAAAGGGCATCTCGTAGTTCCGTGAAGGAGGTTTGACACTCAGGGGTCCAAGGGAGTGGGAAGGGGACGTCTTTACCTAGCAGAGAAAGCAGCGGTTTCACAATGAGGCTAAAGTTTGGTAACCACTGTCGGCAGAAGGAGGTGAGGCCTAGTAGGGAGCAAACCTGTTTCTGGGTCTTAGGGACAGGAGTTTCGAGAATGGTTTGGATCCGGTCGGGAGTGAGTTTCCTTCCTTCTTTGGACAAAAGGTGGCCTAGGTAAGTGACCTGGGGTTGGCAGAATTGCAACTTCTTCTTGGAGACCTTGTGGCCATTTTCCGCAAGGAAGTGCAGGAGTTGAATGGTGGCTGTAACTGCTAATGGAGTGGTGTCGGCTGCCAAAAGGATGTCGTCGACATATTGCACTAACACCACTCCATCGGGTAACTGGACTTGATCCAGTTGTCTCTTGAGGGCCTGGCTGTAGATGCTAGGGCTTGCTGTGTAGCCCTGAGGTGCTCGGCAGAACCTATATGAGCGGGCTTTTAGGGTGAAGCCGAAGAGATATCGGCTGTCTGGGTGGATGGGGATGGAAAAGAATGCGTTTTTGAGGTCAATGACAGTGAAGGTGGTGGCAGTAGAAGGAATCAAAGTCAGGATGGTGGTGATGTCTGAGACCACAGTGTACTGGGGTACCACCACTTTGTTGATCTCTCGAAGGTCAATGATAAAACGGTATGCTTTCTCATCTCCCTCTCCCTGTTTCTTGATGATGGGCAAGATAGGGCTGTTGCAAACGTTGCTAACCACTTCCTCTACCACTCCTGCGTCTATTAGTGACTGAATAATCTTTACCAATGCCTTCTCGCCCTCGGGCGATATCCGATATTGTGCAAGTTTTGGGAGTGTTGCGTCTGGTCGGACAGTAATGTGCACTGGGTCAATCAACATGCGCCCTACGTCCGAATCCGCCTTGGCCCACAGATACGGAGGCAGAGTGTCAAGCAGGGATGTGTCAGCGTCGGTGATGGAAAACATGCGTCGGGGAGGGCAATGTCTAAGCAGAACGGGGTTGTCGTAAAGGAAAACTCGAACTCCGTCTTGAGAACATCTGATCGTCGCTCGGAAGTGTTTCAATAAGTCAAGTCCCATAATGGCGTCAGGGCTATTGGAGGAAAGCAAAAACGTGGTGTCAGTGGTGTTGTTTTCTACGTCAAAGAGGATCGGGGCGGACAAAGGGTTAGTGGAGGGCGTTCCATCGAAACCTGTCGATGTTATAAGTGAGCCAGACAAGGGTGCCCTTGGAATCAGTCGTTTAGATAACGCACTACGTGTTGCGCCAATGTCTACCAGAAATGGAGACCTGGTACCCAGGACCTTAGCAGTGACGTAAGGGCCTTGCTGGTCAACATAGAGCTCGACTGGATCCCTCCCTTGCCCTTGGCAGTCCTATGCAAAGTTGTGGGCGTCATCGTAGTCAGATTGCTGGTATTGGTTCTGTCTGGCCAAATGTATTTGGTCTGCCTGATCTGTCGTTAGTTGTGTCATTTGGGGGCCCTCGCTGTTGTCCCTTATTTCTCGGTCCACTTGCTATGTCCTTGGGGTCTTTGTTTCTGATTATTTCCAGAAGAACTGGGCACTGGGATTTCCAATGGCCAGTTCCTTTGCAGAAAGCACACTGGTCCTCTCTAAGGTCTGTACGTCCACTGTGGGGAGTCAAAGTGCGGTCCTGGGGAAATGCAGTCTTAGGGACGTTCGTCTGGTAGTTTCCCCGGTATTGGTCTCGTCCTATAGTCACCCCTTGCAGTTGGGCAATCATCACCCTCTCTTTCAAGTCCTTCTTCTTTTTCTCTGTTGCTCTATCGTTTTCATTTTTCTGATGTTCCTAATATTGGGCCATCTGGAGGATAGCCGTAGCTTTGGAGGCTGCCCAACTACTCTCGCTAGCCTGCAGTTTCTGGGAGACCTCCGATGACAGACCCTTAACATAATTCTGGACAAACAGATGGTGTCCGGTTGCAGTGGTCATGTCCTGGCCGCTGTAATCGGAGAACACCGTTTCAAACCGGGAGAAGTATTCCGATACATCCTCCTGGGGTTTCTGGCAACAGGCCGTTACTATCGACCAGTCCACTTTCTTTTCTGGAATCAGGGTTTTTAATTTCTGTACGATTTTATCTGGAAGGTCTAGAATGGATTTCAAAGGCTTTTGTCCAGGTCCTCGTTGTTTATCAATGTTATCGAGTTGTGACCAGGTATGTCCAAACAGCTCAAGGTGGTCGACTTTCCGGATTTGCTTCCACACATCAGCTGGTAGACATAACCCGAAAAACAAATCGATGTCAGCCAGGGTCATAATCGTTGAACCTAGGGCTGTACCCAATTCAGTATAGAAGGCAGTGGGGTTTTTACGTAGGTCAGGCAGAGATTTCCAGAATGTCAGAATCTCTTGCCGGTCCCATGGCTGGTAGACCCAGTTGTACACTACCCTTCCTTTTGCATCTTGGTGGTTTGCATCATCGTTAGTCCCTGCACCTCATGGAGGAACCCAGTAAGGGGCAGCCTCTCGTATCGGCATCATGGTGTTAGATTGCTCAGTTTGTGGTTCGGTCGCTACGGATGTCGTGGGTTTAGTTCCCGATTCTTGTTCAGTGAGGTGGCAGAAAACCTCAAGCGTACGCGTAAGGAGGTCCGTCACATCACACTCGCCCTCATCCCCGATATCGACCTTCCGGTACAGAGTCGTTAGGCCCTCGGGACCTTTGTCTCGATATCGGTCCTCGTATGCGTTCAAGACATGGTAACACAGTCGTACGGTAAAATGTCGTCTGTGACTCCCTGTATACGAGTTAAACATATCCGTGATGTACTCTTCATCTTCCTTCCTTTCTACCAGTGTCCTTGCTATCTTGTCGATCCCTGTTCGCTCATCTTTGCTTAGTCTGTTTATTCTTGCAGAACCAGCCCCTCGGGTCTCAGGGTCGCCTAACGTTGTCGTTTGCGTAGTATTTGGTACAAGGGGTTCGGCCGGCACAGAGGCCATGGGGGCCGAAGCTGTGGCGCTACCCTCGTTTGTACCTGGGGGTGGTGAGTGCTGTGCTAAGGGTTGGGAAGGGGCATATGGAGGGGGCATGTAGATGGTCGGAGGACCTAACAGCAGATCATCGTTGGCTCGTTGTCTCGAGGGTAAATCAGGGTAGAGCATGGAGGACGTTCTAACCGGACACTGGCTTGATGTTTCCATTTCTAGTTTCTGTTTGGCTTTCTCTCTTTCCTTTATCTCTCCTTCTAGTTTCTGAGCAGCTAGGTGGGCTGCTTTTCGCAGCTCTTTTCCCAACCTACTCTCAGTTTTCTTTTTACGTTGTTCAGTTTCTTTGCGCCACATGCCGAAACTATCAAGCATAGTGGGCGTTGTCTTGTTTTTACTAAGGGCTGTTTCTAGCGCGTTTATTTTGTCATCATCGAAGGATCCTATCAGTGGCCACTGACTTTCTCGATCCTTTTTCGTATATTTATGCCACAGCTTGTTATAGGCTATAGCGATCAATCCATGCTTCATGAACATGTCCTTATTAGGGGTGCCTTCCAGTGGAGCCGGATGGTTCATCTCTAATAAGCGGTCCGGGCTAAACAGGCTACCAATCAGTGGGGAGAAGACAGACATGACGGATCACAACGTGGACAAAAGTCAGCACTGCCTATCTTATCACTGCGTGCAAAGACTAGACAGAATATTCCTATTCTACGTTGTTTGCAGGCAGTGAATACCTCATGAACCAATATCAAATAGTCAACGTTTGGTCAATCAAACAATTCAGTGGGGAGAATAAGTAGGCCCGCAAAGGTCTGCGTTACCTACCCTTTCACTATCTGTAAAAAGGGGGGGGGGGGCTCTTTCCTGTTTGCAGACAGAGAATCTCCAGAAAACAGTCTGTGAACAATAGTTCAGGTTCAAATAATTAATCAGTGGGGGAGAAAGATAGGCACGACGGCTGCATTACCTATCCTCCACTGCTTGCAAAGAGAGAGCCTGTTGTTTCTCCGTTTGCAGACAGCGAATCTCCAAATAAATTAACAAAGAGTAATACTAGTATTTTCTAAACACTCAAACAACCATTTCGCAATTCGTCATGTTTACACGACCTTACCCGGACCGCATGGACAGTTTCTTGTCTTCCGAATCCAGCGCCCGATCGTCCTCTTTTCTTCGTAATCCTCGCGGCACTCCTGATGGTTCCCAGTCAGGACCGTAGATCACTCGAGAGAGGTCTGTTCGGAACCAGTGAAGTTCGGATGATCGGCTGTCAGACGAGGGTCTATCGGACAGGTGCACTCCCGATCGTTGCAGTCATTCACTCTGTCATCAGGACCTCTCCCACTGGATCCACGAGTCACTGATGGGCCCCACGTTTGGGACGCCAATTGTAAAAAGGTCAGGCTACCAATCAGAATAAAAGATCCTTAAGTATTGCCCGGCGGTGTCGCCTCTTAAACCCACAAGATATTAACCAATGAAGAGGCAGGCACTGGAGACTGGAAGGCAGGAAACAAGGGTTTATTCTCTCCGGAGGAGAACACATCAGTTCGGACAGCAAGTATCGTCACGAGGTGCTCTACTCGCATCTCTGAGGCCTGGCCTCTTATACACAGTTTTATGATCTTTATTGCAGGTAACACATTCTTGCAATGCTTTGAAGTATGAAAGGACATCCTCGGAATCTCCCCTTCAGGCCCGTTCCCACACACATTTACAGTTGAAGTCCCCACCCCGGTCACAATAGGTGATGATTATCGCGCAGCTGGACATTCCGCCGATTCACGGAATGTGTGGGGTTGATCGGATATCGTAGGGTGGGGGCTTTGATCAATTCGAGGGTCCTTTAATGGGGGAAGCTTCCTACTGTACGGGGGGCAATAAACAGTATCCGCAGAGCCAGGTGGCGGCCTGGGAACGAGGAAGACAAACGGGCACACAGGAAAAGGGGGTTTGTATCAAAGGGTCTGGGACCATGAAAGGAACGAAGGGAGGTGTCGCGCTGGGAACAGGATGGGGTTCCGAGGCAGAGCTGCGCTGAAGAGGGGTTTATGACCCAAGGCATGTGAGAGCGGGGGGGGTTGTCAGCGTGCGGGGGGGGGTGCCTGCGAGGTTGAGAGAGAGAGAGAGAGAGAGACGCGCTGGCTATCAGCGAGTGGCAGGGAGGCCATGGTGCTCAAAATGGCTGCCGCTTACGTGCACGAATGGGTTCGAGAAGAGCAAGATGGCGCCGATAATGTTGACGTTTGCAGCCTAACTTTTAACAGCTTTTCAATGCAGCTTATGGCTGACAATGTCTCTTATGAGCAATTTTCAAGATTTATGAGTGTTTTTACTCATTAAAACACAAAGTTCAAGGACTATTTGACCTAATGTGTTTTTTGTTTCCTTTCTAATTGCTCTACATATACAAGTATTTACATTGTCTAGCCTTGGTGTTAGTGCTGCATTGATGTGAGAAAAATGATATATGTATTTACATATATTGGGAGCAAGATATATGTGTTTTTACATATATATTTTTATATTCTTTTTATATATACGCATTCTAACATTCAGGCACGAGTAAGTGTTAGGAGCATGATTGAATGTCTCATATGCTTAAAATTGAAACGTGATACTATTTTACTGTGATACTATTTTAAAAACGAACCTTTAGTACTTTTAACTTTTAGACATCAGGGACTCTCTTCACTCTCCCCGGTCCACCGCGAGCACCGCTCGTTTGCTGTGTAGGGAGATTCTTACTTTCACTGGCTTTGAGAAATACTTACTTCCGGGCTAGGGTCTGCGTTCTAGTTTTCGAACGCCTGGACCACTTAAAAGCATGTGCTGGGTGACGTGCGCAGCGGGCGCGCCTAAGGCAAGCCCGTCTGCGCCCGTCCGTGCCTGGTCGCCGCCAGACGCCATACCCCTTACATCTTTGTGGAGGGATAATACAGTGGCCCGCAGGAAAGATCACAAATACTCCAGATTGGAGCTGTTGGACATCAGGAAGACAACAAGGTACACTTTGGGCTATGGTGACTGTATTATTTGTACCAACCAACTCCCCTCTAACATCGAGGGTAGTTTCACATGCATTAAGTGTAGGTTTGAGAGCCTGACCCCCTTGCCGAGGACAGGATCCCTAGCCACACAGCTCACGGATTCCAAGCCTATTAAAACTAACTGGCACTGCTTTCTAGCCAATATCCGTTCACTTCCCAAACATGCTATAAATATCTGGGATCTTTTTTCCACCTTAGCCACAGACATAGGTTTCCTAACGGAGACTTGGATAAGACCTACCTCTGCCCCTGATATTGCGGTGGCGATACCAGCAGGCTACCAAATTTTAAAACTTGATCGGTCTCACAAAGTAGGCGGTGGAGTTGCCGTTATTTATAAAGATCCTATAAAGGCCACCACTTTAGATAAATTCAGCTCAGATAACATCGAAATTCTAGTATTCAGACTGGACTTTCATCCACAGCGGAGCTGGAAGGGAGCACTTGTATATCGCCCCCAGGCCCTATTGTTAATTCCATCTCTAACCTGCTGGACGTACTTGCACCACATGTCATATCCTCAGATAAGTTTATCCTCTTGGGAGATTTTAATGTACATCATGATAACCAAGAAGACCCAGAAGCGATTATCTTTTCAAGGGAAATGACATCACTTAATCTTACAACAAGGAATGACGCCACCACCCACAAAGCAGGTCATATATTGGATCAGGTTCTTTCAAATTCAACAGACCTTGCTTATATCTCAACCGATCCATTAATTTGGTCTGACCACTCTATGATCTCCTTTGACCTTCTTAGTGTAAGGAAAGAGATAGTGAAGACACTTCCGTCTAAAAAGACTTTCAGACACTGGCAGAAACTATCTCCAGATACATTTAAGGAAGTGCTCACTGAAAATAGGCATGTTCCCACTCCAGCAACAGTGGAGGATCATCCGGAGTCCTTTCATCACACTATAAAAACCACTCTTGATGTTAATCCCAGAGAAAGTGTCAAATATGAGGACAAACCGTACTCAGGCTACTTGGTATACCCCAGAGCTAAAGGAAGAGAAGAGCAACTGCAAAAAACTTGAACGTAAATGGCGGCGCACTAAAGATGGGCTAAGCAAAGAACACTACAAAACGGCTCTGCTTACCTATCACAAAAACATTAAAAAAGCGCGCAAAAAACAAATTATCAAGCAGTTGGAACAATCAGGTAACTCTTCCAAAATGCTTTTTCAGATCCTTAACACCTTTGTCAATCGAAAAACCCTTGATACGGAAGAAGAACCTACCCAATCCCTCTGCGACAACATCTCGGATTACTTCACCCAAAAAATAGAAGATATTTATAGCAAAATAGTCTCATCCACTATGCATAAAGATGATGCTGATATCAACCAACTATCCGAGCCGGAGAACAGGGTGTTTTTAAAGAATTCCCCCTGCTTACAGCCCAAGACACTATACAACTATTAAATTCCGTTAAATCAGGTTCTCCCACTGATTTAATTCCTGCAAAGTTTGCTAAGAAATTGGCAGAAGAATTAGCTGAACCTCTCTGCTCTGTTCTAAACCATTCCATCATAGAGAGTAAACTGCCTAAAGCTTGGAAAGCAGCCCAAATAATGCCTATCCGTAAAAACACGAAGTTGGCCCCTGATGTCATTAACAACTACAGCCCCATCTCTTTGCTCCCCCTATATAGTAAACTTTTGGAGAGACACATGAATAGTCATCTGTCGGCCTTTTTGGAATCCTCCAACTGTTTGGATTATTCCCAATCCGGTTTCCGACCAAAGTATAGTACCGAACTGGCCTTGGTGAAGGTTATTGATGATATACGAATGCTGGCGGATGCAGGTCAGGCAGTGATTTTGATACTGCTTGACCTGTCCGCCGCGTTCGACACTATATCTCACCAAATCCTAGTAGACAGACTCTGTCGTATGGGAGTCCAAAGCCTAGCTCTGAAGTGGATACAGGACTTTCTCACCGACAGGACCCAAACAGTTAATCTAGGCCCTTTCCAATCTAAACTCAGTCATGTAACGAAAGGTGTGCCACAGGGCTCCTGTCTTAGTCCATCTTTGTTTAATGTCTATGTTGCCCCACTGGCTGCTCTGCTTAGGAAAATTGGGTTCCTCCTAATCTCCTACGCAGATGATACTCAGCTGATCTTTACTTATAACAAATTTACCCCTGATGTTCAGAAAGTGTTTTCCGAAGGTATGAAAACCATCACCCTTTGGATGAAAAGAAACTTTCTGCAATTGAACACCGGGAAAACATAGATCATGCTGTTGAAGGATGCCATCTCGAGATGGTCTCCTGGATGGTGGCCTGAAGAATTGGGTGCTGCTCCCATCCCAAAAACTGTGGTAAAAAATCTAGGAGTTCTAGTCAACAGAGACCTCAACTCAGAGGGTCACATCGCTGCAGTCAAAAGATCTTGTTTCCATGCTTTGAGTCTGCTTCGGAAGATTTTTCACTTTCTGCCGATGAGAACTCGCAAGACACTAATTCACGCTTTGGTCCTGAGTCGATTGGATTTTAGCAATGCTTTGCTGATATCCGCTAAGGACTCTGACTTACAAAGCTTGCAGGTGGTGCAGAATACTGCGGCCCGCCTGGTGACCAGTAATCCTTATCGTGCTCCTTCCCTCCCTCTCTTGCACAGCCTACATTGGCTTCCTCTCCGCAAGAGAATTAGTTTCAAAGTGTGCTGCCTGGTGTTTAAAGGCCTTAATTCTATGGGCCCAACATATCTGACAGAAAAACTAGTTAGATATTCCCCGATGCGCTCACTTCGATCTGAAGGCAAAAGTCTGCTCACTATTCCTCGTATTAAACAGACTAGATTGGGAGGTAAATCCTTCTCCTATTTGGCCCCCAAATTGTGGAATCAACTGCCATTAGATCTTCGGCAGGAAACTAACTACTTGTCCTTTCGGGAAAAACTTAAGACTCAGCTGTTTTAATCTTTCTCTACCCAGTGCTGTTGTAAAAATTGGTCCTTAGCGCGGAGATACCCCATGTGGGGTGAGTCAGGCGCTTTATAAATGTAATAAATAAAAAATATATATATATATATTGTTTCTGGGGTCCCGCACATGGGCGGGAATATTCAGTGCTTATGACTACTGATGAGGATCCCCTGGAAGAGAATGGGCAGTTAGATTATTACATTTTATAATCCTAACTGACTCAGGGAACTAGGTAGAAATTCAAGTTTAGTATGCCTGAACTCAGAATGGCAAAATACATCTTTTAGTGAAGTTGGTTTTAACATTCTGTGTTTGAAAATACCACTTTTAGAAGACAGAAGTGAGAGCTACAGACAGTGCAGGGGCCAGGGTTCAGGTGAGAAGTGAGAGCTACAGACAGTGAGGGGCCAGGGTTCAGATGAGAAGAGAGAGCCACAGACAGTGAGGGGCCAGGGTTCAGATGAACTCTCGCCCCTGCACTGTCTGTAGCTCTCACTTCTGTTTTGTAAAATTGGCATTTTCAAACACAGAATGTTAAAACCAACTTCACTGAAAGATGTATTTTGCCATTCTGAGTTCAGGCATACTAAACTTGAATTTCTACCTAGTTCCCCGAGTCAGTTAGGATTATAAAATGTAATAATCTAACTGCCCATTCTGGCCTATGAAGAATAGGCAGCCTTGCAATAGTGAAAAATGAAAATGGCTGTAATTCTCTATTAGGATAAGCCACACACATCAGGACTTGTCCTACCTTATACTTACAATGCACCCTGCCTTTGGTCCTACCATAGGGGTGTCTGATATGAAGAAAATGGATGGTTTAGGGACTGGCAAGTGGGTACACATGCCCAGTCAACATGACAGTACCAGACTGCACACAGGCTCTGCAATGGCAGGCCTTAGATACACTTTTACAGGCTGCTTCTGTGGGTTGCACAACCAGTGCTGCAAGCCCACCAGCAGCATTTGGTTTACACACCCTGGGCACACATGGTGCACTGTACTGGGGTCTGACAGGTAAACCAAACCAGTCAATCATGGAATCACCAATGTATACATTAATTTACATAGGGAGCACTTTCACTGTGGCACTGGACAGAAGTGGCACAGTGCCCAAAGCATCTAAACCAGCAAAAACACATGAGGCAACAGCAACAATGGAAGGGAGACCCACTCGCACTTCTCTTCGCCTGAAACCTGGCCCCTCACTGTCTGTAGCTCTCACTTCTCACCTGAACCCTGGCCCCTGCACTGTCTGTAGGTCTCACTTCTCTTCACCTGAACCCTGGCCCCTTACTGTCTGTGGCTCTCACTTCTCACCTGAACCCTGCCCCCTCACTGTCTGTAGCTCTCACTTCTCACCTGAACCCTGGCCCCTCACTGTCTGTATCTCTCACTTCTCAACTGAACCCTGGCCCCTGCACTGTCTGTAGCTCCCACTTCTGTCACCTGAACCCTGGCTACTGCACTGTCTGTTGCTCTCACTTCTGCCACATGAACCCTGGCCCCTCACTGTCTGTAGCTCTCACTTCTTACCTGAACCCTGGCCCCTGCACTGTCTGTGGCTCTCACTTCTCACCTGCACCCTGGCCCCTGCACTGTCTGTGGCTCTCACTTCTGCCACATGAACCCTGGCCCTTCACTGTCTGTAGCTCTCACTTCTCACCTGAACCCTGGCCCCTGCCCTGTCTGTGGCTCTCACTTCTGCCACATGAACCCTGGCCCCTCACTGTCTGTAGCTCTCACTTCTCACCTGCACCCTGGCCCCTCACTGTCTGTAGCTCTCACTTCTCACCTGAACCCTGGCCCCTCACTGTCTGTGGCTTTCACTTCTCTTCATCTGAATCCTGGCCCCTGCACTGTCTGTAGGTCTCACTTCTCTTCATCTGAATCCTGGCCCCTCACTGTCTGTAGCTTTCACTTCGCACCTGAACCCTGGCCCCTTACTGTATGTAGCTCTGAATTCTCACCTGAATCCTGATCCCGCACTGTCTGCGACTCTCACTTATCGCCTGAACCCTGGCCCCTCACTGTCTGTGGCTCTCACTTCTCTTCACCTGAACCCTGGCCCCTCACTGTCTGTGGCTCTCACTTCTCACCTGAACCTGTGTTTGAAAATACCACTTTTAGAAAGTAGGTATTTTCTTGTCTAACTGTCCAATCCTGCCTCTGCTACGTTGTGTATTCCTTGTCTGGAGTTTGAGTGACATGGGCTGGGGGATTCCAGGAGACAGCGTGAGTCAGCACAGGGCTGAATGGAGAGGTCTGCATGCAGATGGGAGGGAGGAGTTGCACCTGGGACCTGAATAGAGCTGTGCCTTCCCTCCACAATGCTGGCTTCACCTCCTGTGGGGTGTCTGATGGTTCTGCCCTGCACTGTGAAAGGAAGGAAGGAGTCATGTCAACAGAGTGCTCCAGAAGTGGTTTGGACTGGGTAACGGCCCCTCTGCCCTCAGAGGACAAAAGATTTTGCGGTTTAAATATCATCTATAATTAGATCACTTTTGGACTACAAGAAGAAACCTTTGCTGAGGAGTGGAACCAGAAAAGATGAGGAGATACTATACCTAAGCTGACGTGCTGCTTGGGGGATTGGCCTGCAGTGGTTGCCTGACTGCCAAAGAGAGGAGAAATGGACTTTGTGTACTTTCATCAACTTGTAAGGATCTCCAAGGCCTTGGAACAGAGCTTGCCTCCTGCTGAAGTCTCAGGGACAACAGACTTCAACCCCAGCTTCCCAGAGTTCTTTGGAATTGCCTGCGCTGTTTTGGGCCTTCTGAGGGACTGTGTTTTGCAAGGAGCTGGAACCGTGAATCAAGAGGAAGAATCTTGTTGCCGCTGTAGCTGGTGTATTGCACCGCATCGAGAAAAGGATCTCGCAATGAAGAGGAAGTTTGTCACCGTCGCTGCTGCTGCCGTCGCATCTTGGATATCGCCGCTGTAGCTGTCGTATTGCACCGCATCGAGAGAATCGTCTCGCAACGAAGAGGAAGCGTGTCGTTGCTGCGGCAGTCAAATCTTGGATGTCGCCGCTGTAGCTGTCGTATTGCACTGCATCAAGAAAAGTGCCTCGCATCCACGGAGAAGCGTGCCGCCTTCGGAGCTGCTGCCGTCACATCTTGAATGTCGTCGTTGTAGTCGTTGCATTGTGCGGAAGCATCTCGCAACGTTGGAGAAGAGTGTCGCAGCCGAAGCTGTTGTCGTCGTATCGCGGAACAAGGGTGTCACCACTGCAGCTGAAGCATTGAATCGAGACTTCTCGCAACATTGGAGAAGCGTGCCGCATCTGGAAGATCTTCACGTCTTTATTTCTTTGCACCGGAACTTTGCTGCATTTCCATCGCTGCAACACTTTTGTTGTGGAAGCGTAACGCATCGTAAGGTACATTGACTCAAAGTGTCGCATTTTAAGAACTGAACAGAACTAAGCTAAAACTATAATGTTTAAGTACAGTATTGTGGATTTTTGTCGTTTATGGTCTTGTGTTAAATCTATATAAAGAATACTTATTTTTGATATAAAACCTGTGTGATGTCCATCTGTAGTGTTATCACTTGATTACTGTATGTGGTCAAAAATGCTTTACACGCTGCCTCTGTGATAAGCCTGGGTGCTTGTGCGAAACTACCAAGGGGGGAGCAGGGATTATTTTAGGAGTGTCCATTTCTGCCCTAAGGATTGGTGGCCGGAGGACTCGCCGTGCCTCCTCACTCAGTGGAAACAGCTAGAAACCTGGGAGTCTTGTTTGACTCCGCTCTTTCTTTTGACCCAACATGTAAGGAATGTGGCAGGAAGTTGCTTTAGTATCATCAAATCCCTAAAGAAATTTTTCGATTTCCTGCCCACTGATTTGAGAAAGACGGTGGCAGTGGCCCTCATTCTTTCACGTTTGAACTATTGTAACGGCCTGATGGCTGGGATTAAAAAATCCACGTTGAAAAAATTACAGAGTGTGCAACATGCAGCGGCCAGATTGGTACTTAAATTACCAAGGAGGTCCTCTGCCTCGGCTGCACTTAAGATTCTACATTGGCTGCCTTTGCACAAGAGGATTCTATTCACAATCCTTCTGACAACTTTCAGAGCCCTTAATAAGACAGGACCTAAGTACCTCTCAAGACGCTACACCCGTTATGATCCCCCAAGAAGTCTGAGATCCTCAGGCAGAAATCTGATTACCATCCCCAGATTCCATTATAAAACGAAGGGGGGAAAGACTCTCTCCGTGTTGGCATCAAAGGCTTGGAATGTCATGCCCAAAGAACTCAGACTCTTAGCCCATGAGAATGCTTTTAGGAAACAACTGAAAACTTGGATTTTTTATCTATCCGATGTCTTTGTAATGGCCTCTATCTAGTTCCCATCACTGTATGGTACATTATCTTAGCACCAGGATGCTCCTTTTGGAGCGACAGCATGCGCTTTACAAATACCCAATACAAATACAAATACAAATACAAATACAAATACCCCCTTACCCTGACTAGAGGCAAGGGTCCCTATTTGTCACAAGTACCTACCTATGCCAACTAGATACGCCCAAATCTAACAGTGAGGAAGGATGAAGGGGAAACCCCAAGGCCGTTACCTGAGTTTGTGTTTTTAGTTCTGCTGCATGTATGACCTCCCCTGCCCCTCAGCTGTGAAGTCCTCAGGGCTGGACTCACTCACCTTTGATCTTCTTCACTCTTTCCATCAGATAGGAGTGCTGCGAGCAAAACCTCTTCACGGTGTGTTCACGTTCAGCAGCATCATCCTCGGGCTTACAGATCGTCAAATTTTGAGTCCTGAGAACAAGATAAGAGTCAGAGCAGAGATCAGGGGCACACATGCAAGAGGTGTCAGCCAGAGGCAAGAGGCATCAGTCAGAGGCAAGAGGTGTCAGGCAGAGGCAAGAGGTGTCAGCCAGAGGCAAGAGGTGTCAGCCAGAGGCAAGGGGTGTCAGCCAGAGGCAAGGGGTGTCAGCCAGAGGTAAGAGGTGTCAGCCAGAGGCAAGAGGTGTCAGGCACAGGCAAGAGGTGGTGTAAGGCACAGGCGAGAGGTGTCAGCCAGAGGCAAGAGGTGTCAGCCAGAGGCACAGAGGCAAGAGGTGTCAGCCAGAGGCAAGAGGTGTCAGCCAGAGGCAAGAGGTGTCAGTCAGAGGTAAGAGGTGTCAGCTAGAGGTAAGAGGTGTCAGCCATTGGTAAGAGGTGTCAGCCATTGGTAAGAGGTGTCAGCCAGAGGTAAGAGGTGTCAGGCACAGGCAAGAGGTTTCAGGCACAGGCAAGAGGTTTCAGGCACAGGCAAGAGGTGTCAGGCAGAGGTAAGAGGTGTCAGGCAGAGGTAAGAGGTGTCAGCCAGAGGTAAGAGGTGTCAGCCAGAGGTAAGAGGTGTCAGCCAGAGGTAAGAGGTGTCAGCCAGAGGTAAGAGGTGCCAGGCAGAGGCAAGAGGTGCCAGGCAGAGGCAAGAGGTGTCAGCCAGAGGCAAGAGGTGTCAGGCAGAGGTAAGAGGTGTCAGGCAGAGGTAAGAGATGTCAGGCAGAGGTAAGAGATGTCAGGCAGAGGCAAGAGGTGTCAGGCAAAGGCAATAGGTGTCGGGCAGAGGCAAGAGGTGTCATGCAGAGGCAAGGGGTGTCAGGCACAAATAAGGGGTGTCAGGCAGAGGTAAGAGGTGTCAGGCAGAAATAAGGGGTGTCAGGCACAGGCAAGAGGTGTCAGGCACAGGCAAGAGGTGTCAGGCACAGGCAAGAGGTGTCAGGCACAGGCAAGAGGTGTCAGGCACAGGTAAGAGGTGCCAGGCAGAGGTAAGAGGTGCCAGGCAGAGGTAAGTGGTGCCAGGCAGAGGCAGGAGATGTCAGGCAGAGGTAGGAGGTGTCAGGCACAGGCAAGAGGTGTCAGGTAGAGGCAAGAGGTGTCAGGCAGAGGCAAGAGGTGTCAGCCAGAGGCAAGAGGTGTCAGCCAGAGGCAAGAGGTGTCAGCCAGAGGCAAGAGGTGTCAGCCAGAGGCAAGAGGTGTCAGGCACAGGCAAGAGGTGTCAGGCACAGGCAAGAGGTGTCAGGCACAGGCAAGAAGTGTCAGCCAGACCCAAGAGGTGTCAGGCACAGGCAAGAGGTGTCAGGCACAGACAAGAGGTGTCAGCCAGAGGCAAGTGGTGTCAGCCAGAGGCAAGTGGTGTTATCCAGAGGCAAGAGGTGTCAGCCAGAGGTAAGAGGTGTCAGCCAGAGGTAAGAGGTGTCAGCCAGAGGTAAGAAGTGTCAGCCAGAGGTAAGAGGTGTCAACTAGAGGCAAGAGGTGTCAACTAGAGGCAAGAGGTGTCAGCCAGAGGCAAGAGGTGTCAGGCACAGGCAAGAGGTGTCAGGCACAGGCAAGAGGTGTCAGGCACAGGCAAGAAGTGTCAGCCAGACCCAAGAGGTGTCAGGCACAGGCAAGAGGTGTCAGGCACAGACAAGAGGTGTCAGCCAGAGGTAAGAGGTGCCAGGCAGAGGCAAGAGGTGCCAGGCAGAGGCAAGAGGTGCCAGGCAGAGGCAAGAGGTGTCAGCCAGAGGCAAGAGGTGTCAGGCAGAGGTAAGAGGTGTCAGGCAGAGGTAAGAGATGTCAGGCAGAGGTAAGAGATGTCAGGCAGAGGTAAGAGGTGTCAGGCAGAGGCAAGAGGTGTCAGGCAAAGGCAATAGGTGTCGGGCAGAGGCAAGAGGTGTCATGCAGAGGCAAAGGGTGTCAGGCACAAATAAGGGGTGTCAGGCAGAGGTAAGAGGTGTCAGGCAGAAATAAGGGGTGTCAGGCACAGGCAAGAGGTGTCAGGCACAGGCAAGAGGTGTCAGGCACAGGCAAGAGGTGTCAGGCAGAGGTAAGTGGTGCCAGGCAGAGGTAAGTGGTGCCAGGCAGAGGCAGGAGATGTCAGGCAGAGGTAGGAGGTGTCAGGCACAGGCAAGAGGTGTCAGGTAGAGGCAAGAGGTGTCAGGCAGAGGCAAGAGGTGTCAGCCAGACGCAAGAGGTGTCAGCCAGAGGCAAGAGGTGTCAGCCAGAGGCAAGAGGTGTCAGCCAGAGGCAAGAGGTGTCAGGCACAGGCAAGAGGTGTCAGGCACAGGCAAGAGGTGTCAGGCACAGGCAAGAAGTGTCAGCCAGACCCAAGAGGTGTCAGGCACAGGCAAGAGGTGTCAGGCACAGGCAAGTGGTGTCAGCCAGAGGCAAGTGGTGTCAGCCAGAGGCAAGTGGTGTCAGCCAGAGGCAAGTGGTGTTATCCAGAGGCAAGAGGTGTCAGCCAGAGGTAAGAGGTGTCAGCCAGAGGTAAGAGGTGTCAGCCAGAGGTAAGAAGTGTCAGCCAGAGGTAAGAAGTGTCAGCCAGAGGTAAGAGGTGTCAACTAGAGGCAAGAGGTGTCAACTAGAGGCAAGAGGTGTCAGGCAGAGGCAAGAGGTATCAGCCAGAGGCAAGAGGTGTCAGGCACAGGCAAGCGGTGTCAGCCAGAGGCAAGAGGTATCAGCCAGAGGCAAGAGGTGTCAGGCACAGGAAAGAGGTGTCAGGCACAGGAAAGAGGTGTCAGGCACAGGAAAGAGGTGTCAGGCAGAGGCAAGAGGTGTCAGGCAGAGGCAAGAGGTGTCAGGCAGAGGTAAGAGGTGTCAGGCAGAGGTAGGAGGTGTCAGGCAGAGGTAGGAGGTGTCAGGCAGAGGTAGGAGGTGTCAGGCAGAGGCAAGAGGTGCCAACTAGAGGTAAGAGATGTCAGACAGAGGTAAGAGGTGTCAGGCAGAGGTAAGAGGTGTCAGGCAGAGGCAAGAGGTGCCAGGCAGAGGGAAGAGGTGTCAACCAGAGGTAATAGGTGTCAGGCAGAGGTAAGAGGTGTCAGGCAGAGGTAAGAGGTGTCAGGCAGAGGTAAGAGGTGTCAGGCAGAGGTAAGAGGTGTCAGGCAGAGGTAAGAGGTGTCAGGCAGAGGTAAGAGGTGTCAGGCACAGGCAAGAGGTGTCAGGCACAGGCAAGAGGTGTCAGGCACAGGCAAGATGTGTCAGGCACAGGCAAGAGGTGTCAGGCACAGGCAAGAGATGTCAGGCAGAGGTAAGAGGTGTTAGGCACAGGCAAGCAGTGTCAGGCAGAGGCAAGAGTTGTCAGGCAGAGGCAAGAGGTGTCAGGCACAGGCAAGAGATATCAGCCAGAGGTAAGAGATATCAGCCAGAGGTAAGAGGTTTCAGGCAGAGGTAAAAGATGTCAGCCAGAGGTAAGAGGTGTTAAGCAGAGATAAGAGATGTCAGGCACAGGCAAGAGGTGTCAGGCAGAGGCAAGAGGTGTCAGGCAGAGGCAAGAGGTGTCAGCCAGAGGTAAGAGGTGTCAGCCAGAGGCAAGAGGTATCAGGCACAGGATGAGATTATTCCTAGTGCGGCTTTGAAAGGAGGAAGAGACGCTAATAGTTTTACGCTAAACTGTACTTTACGCCCTCCAATAGCCTCTTACAGCACTGAATATGAGACATCTCGCAGTGGCTTAGATCTAATTTCCTCAGGTTTAACTGGGATAAGACTGAGGTAGCTGCTTCATGGGGTCTCCTCCATGGCTTCTTGTAGTGGCTTTTTGGCCGCTGGACCATGTTTGGAATTGGAAGTTTAAATGGACAATGATCTATCCCTCTGTACTCATGTTCATGAAACTTTCTTCCACTTGTTTGGACTGATGAGGCTCTACGTAAAATAGTGTCACTGTTGTCCTCATGGTCTCTCTTGTGGTGCAGAGCATCATTTTGAGTAGACGTATTGTATTGTACTGTATTGCCTATAAGGCCATCCATGATTCAGGACCTAGGTTCCTCAAGGATGCCTTTCGGATCTACACTCCTCATAGGCCCCTTCGCTCGGCTTGTATCCACCTCCTCTCTGTCCCACGTACCAGAACCACTAGCTGGGGAGACAGACGCTTTCTAGTAGCAACCCCCAGGCGGTGGAACTCACGCCCCCTGTCCATCAAAACCAGTCCCACACTCATCTTCTTCCGTAAACTCCTGAAAACCTGGTTATTCAATCAATGATTCATCTGGTAGTTCTTCTTCCCACGCAGTCTGATATGCGCCAAGACACCCTCGGGTATTTGTGCGCAATAAAAATCTCAAAAACATAAACATAAACATAAACGTGACTATGGCCCGCCTTGTTTTAGGGCTTCAAGCCATCTTGTTCACCGCCTGCATTGTGGACACACAGGTGGCCGCAGCAAACCTTGCTCTCTCTCTGCCGCGTTATCCTTCTACCTCGAGGCCATGGACTCTCTCCATTGGCTCCCAGTGACCAAGCAAATTCAGTTGAAATCACTGTCTATAGTACATAGGACCTTCCACCACATTGGACCGTACTCTCTTCAACACAAATCACAACTTTACATTCCACCTAGACAGTAACGTTCAGCTAATGCTAAATTGTTGAAGGTTCCAAATTTAGAAAAGCCCGTGCTGGTGGTGGAGCGTTCTCCAGGCAGACTTCCCTTAACTCCACAAGGAAGCTTCACGCTTTGGAAAGCTTTGAAGGCCGGCCGCTATGAGCACTTAAAATTACTACTTTGTTGCAGAAATATTCTACCTGAGAGCAGGAACATACCTGGCGATGGAGTTCTGTGCAACCTAGAAAGGGAAAGAACAAGAGAAAGTCAATATAAACACCCCTGGCATCATGGTGTGAGTTGGTTTAGATGTTGAGGAGACACAGACTTGTCATTTTGGGAGATGCTCTGTGCTATGCCCGCTCTCCCTGAGTCTTCGGAGTCTGCCTGCCTGGGTGATGTCAGGTTACTGAGAAGGTGTCATCAAAAGGCAGCGGAATGTTAGCCTGGAGTGCTCCACCGCTGCCAGCTAGGGAGGGGTGGCGGGTCTCTTCAGAATGGTCTGATCTACTTTCCTCATGCTCCCGGTGAGATATAGCCTGGAGCTAGGACAGGCTGAAAATGTTTAAAAATGTGTGGTGTTACCTGGTACTTGGAGTAGACTTATGTTACCTACACCTGGTATGGGATCATTTGGGATAATGTCAATATTCTGCATTAAAATCTAATCAAAGACTTCTCGAGTCAGTTACTGACCCACTCAGAGCCGTAGTGAGTTATTCTGAGTTTGACAGAGCGGGAGCCTCTCCGTACAATGCTGGCGCTCACCCTTCTTCCTCGAATTGCCTGTGTTATGCTGTCATTACTTAAAAAGTGTAACGGTCAGATAACAACAGTATCCAGCGGGTAAAGCTTCAGGTTAGATCTTCCACCGCAAGGTTGGGAGTGCCTAAGCTGCGTTGTTAGCGCCTACCCCTCGCCGCTGGATCCGGCGGCGAGGGGTAGGCACTACTTTTTAGGTAATGACAGCATAACACAGGCAATTCGAGGAAGAAGGGTAATATAGGGAAACAGCCTGTTTAACCCTCTTTTTTCCTGTTTTGCATGGCTTTTATTCACACTAGTGTATACACAATATACATTAGGGACTTAGTGTAGACAGTTACTCTTTAGATACCAGCTAGTTAGTTCCATTGGTCCTGAAGAATCGCTTGTTAATATACGCCAGCGAGAAACATGTTGACCGGACAATAGCACTTTCTGAAGGATCTCTGGAAGCATAATATTCCAGTTTCACCTTCTAGAATCTCTTTTTAACTAAAGCAGCGGACCGCCTGAATAAATCATTCCTTGGTACCCCTAGCTTTATTTTAATCACTTGATAACGTCTACTAACTTACCAGGCCCCACACCCGCACTTCATCTATACGGCTGTTGGAAAAAGATCTCCGCCAAAGAGCCCCTCTTAGAGATGTTGCCTGTTGGGTATTGCACCGCCGACCCAACGAGGAGCAGGCCCAAATGATGAAGCATGACACCTGCAAAGGTGTGTGAGGGCATTAAATCCAACAAAATGGATGCCCAGGGTTAATTCTTCCTTACCCTGACAACATCCTCTGCATCTCTTGACGCATACTCTGGTTCACCCCTCTCCAGGAACAGTTCAGCACATTTTGTACTAATGTTGACCTTTTGGGCATCGCTGTAGCTGGACCTTCTGCTTATCTTTAAGCAGTAATAGCCCTCCTCTCCTCCCTTTGTACACATGCTATTGTAAGGCTACCTGTTCTCATAGGCCAGGATGGGCTGTTGGAATTGTAACATTCTACATTCCTAACAGACTCGGGGAACATGGTAGAAACTCGAGTTTAGTATGCCTGAACTCAGAATAATAAAATACATCTTTTAGTAAAGGTTGTTTTAATATTCTGTGTTTGCAAATACCACTTTTAGAAAGTAGGTATTTGCTTGCCTAACCTTTTCAGCCCCCCTCTGCTAGGATGTGTATCTGCTGTCTGGTTTCTGTGAGTGACAGGGCTGGGGAATCCCAGGAGACAGGCTGGGGCAGCCAGGTGGTGAATAGGAAGATTACAGCCAGCCAGATGGGTGGGAGGAGTGCACCTGGACTCTGAATAGGGCTGTGCTCTGCCACCACAATGCTAGCTCCACCTCCTTTGGAGCGTCTGATGTCTCTGCCCTGCACACTGAAAAGACAAGCCAGAGTCCTGTAAACAAAGTACTCTAGAACTGGGCTGAACTCGACAAAGGCACCCTGGCCGCCTGAAAGAACAAAAGATTTGCAGTATAAGTATTGGGACCCTGAGCCCAAGAATTCAGATCCTGCTGAAACAAGAAGTACCTCTACCCGACGAGAAGGAACTGGGAAAGCTGCAAGGAGGAGTACTGACCCTGACCTGGGGGATTGGCCTGCAGTGGTTGCCTTGCTGTGAGAGGAGAGGAAATAGACTGGAAAAGACTTTGCTCAACTTGTGCTTCAAAAAGATCTCCAAGGGCTTGTGGGTGAGCTTGCTCTCTGAACTAAGTCCCAGGACTATTGGACTCCCAACGCCTTCACAAGAGCTGCTGGAAACTGCCAAATTCTCCGTGTCGCTGGAGCCGAGATCAAAGTGCGCCTCGAAGACCTGACCGCTGCGAAGCCCCGTGCCAGTTGCCGACCTGAACCGCGTGACGCCGCACCCTCTAGGAGCCTTAGCTCGCACCGTAAGGAGAAGGGCCGCACCGCACACTGCTTCACCCTCCCCCTTCTGAGCGGCACTGATCATCGTACCCCTGCCGCTGGAGTTCCCGTCCCGAGCGCCCCACAGGGCCGAGTACAGCTCGTACGCTTGCAGCGTACCAGCCACCTTGCACCATGCCACCCTGCACCATGCCACCCGGGACTAAAATGCAACCCCGCTCTTGAAGGTGTGACTCGCACGCCACACTGTGCGTGGACGCCGGAAAACCACGACCATCCGCCTCGCTCCCCGTGGCCCCTCCTCTACGCCTCACACAAGACGCCTACAGAGAGCCGGGGTTCACAACGCTGAGGGGCCGACAACGCTCCTGGTTCGCCTCCACGTCGGACGCTACAATGAATGAATGGGAACTTGTATTGCGCATACTTAACCCCAAGGGGCATCAAGGCACAAGGAGCACAGACAGACATAGAGAGTAAGAAAACAGATAATACAGTTAGTAAGACTGAGAGAAGAGCCATGTCTTTAAGAGTTTACGGAAAATCCCCAAGGAGGGTTGGCTAGAAAGTTCGGGGGGGGAGTGTTCCATAATTTCAGGGCTATAGTGGAAAAGGCTCTTCCTCCTCATTTCGCCTTTTTGAATCTGGGGACTGTAAGCAGATTTCTAGAGGCTGAGCGGAGGGTTCTATTAGGGGTGTAGGGACTGACAAGGGTCTTGATACCTTCGGGACCCGATCCAAACACAGCCCTGTGAGCCAGACAGATAATCTTGAAGGAAATCCTGGCATGTATAGGTAGCCAATGGAGGTCCTTCCTGGCCTGGGTTGCAGATGAGAGCCTGGGTAGGTTTAAGACCATCCTGGCTGCGACATTCTGGACCATCTGGAGGCGATGGAGAGATTTCTTGTTAATGCCACCATAAAGCGCATTGCAATAGTCAATCCTGGAAGAGACCAGGGCAACTGTTGACTGTTTGCGGGCGTCGGGCGATAGATATGGGGCAATCTTTTTCAGCATCCGGATGGTATTACAGCAGGTGGAAACAGTTCTATTGACCTGGAGGTCAAAGGAGAGAGCAGGGTCTATGAGAACTTCAAGATTTTTGGCCGAGTTGGTAGGGTGTGGGCAATCTCCCAAGGAGGAGGGCCACCAGTCCTTCGACCAGATGTCCTGGTTTCCTCCAAAGATTAAGACCTCCGTCTTCTCCCCATATAATTTTAGATAGTTACGCACCATCCATTGCGAGACTGCCTCCATACATGTTCGAAATTTGAAGGCAGCATCTTTTATCGATAGGGTGGTGGAGACGATAATCTGAGTATCGTCTGCGTATGACAATATTTGGTATCCAAAGGATCTTACTACTTCGGCAAGTGGGGTTACATAGATGTTAAATAACAAGGGGCTCAACGCAGAGCCTTGAGGAACCCCACATTGCACGGCCTGGGAGGGAGACAGAAAGTTGCCAAGCTTTACTCTTTGCTGTCTCTGGTGAAGGAAGGAGGTTAGGAGATTAAGGGCACTTCCTCTCACCCCTATCCCCTTCAGCCTGTCTACCAGGATTGAAGGGTGTCAAACGCTGCCGTAAGGTCAAGCAGCACCAATAGAGTGGTCTGTCCCCTGTCCACCTCAGATCGGATGTTATTGACCACGACAGTAAGGGCAGACTCGGTGCTATGGGTAGTGCAAAACCCATGTTGGGAGACGTCCAGTAGGCTCATCCTTACTAAGTAGATGGTCAAGTGACGTTTAAGGTGGACCTCGAGTATCTTGGCCGGGGCTGGAAGTAAAGATATGGGCCGGAAGTTTATTAGGACTTCAGGGTTCAGAGAGGGCTTTTTTAGAAGAGGCTTAACAACTGCCGTTTTCCTTGGAATAGGGAAGGTCCCCTCAGTAATGGCCCTATTCATAACCTCTAGAAGAGGAGGAAGGACCACCTCTCTACATGCCTTCAGGATTTTTAAAGGACAGAGGTCCAGAGGCGAGGATGATTTGGTGGCATCCAAAAGGCGATTGAGTTCGTCCTGAGTCAGATGGGGAAAGCTAGAAAAACTGGGAGTGGAACCTGGTTCCGGGGTCTTGTTATAGGAGGGGAGAGGGGAAGGAGGCCGGGATGCCCTTTTGGTGTCCAGCTCTGAATTGAGGGTTTTACGGGAGATATAAATGTCCGAGATTTTGGTGTGAAAGAAGCTTGCGATGTTATCGCAGAGCTCCTGTGACTCAGCAACGGAATCGATGATTTTAGGTGTCAACAGAGTGTCTATAATTTTGAAAAGCTCTCTCGACGATTTCAGCGAGGTGGTGATTTTGCTGAAGTAAATCTTTTTTTCCTGAAATATGGCCCTTTTGTATTCCCTTAGGGCTAGCTTATGTTGACTCTTCCCCTGTGAGTCAGGGCAGGCATACCAGGCTCTTTCTTTTTGCCTACATTTCTGCCGAAGGAGTCTTAGGTGCTCAGAAAACCAGGGCGACGAGGGACTCTTCCTAGCCGAGTAGTGTTTTTTAGGTGGTGCTAGAGTGTCCATTGCGTTAGATAGGGTATTCGACAGACCGAGAGCTGCTTCTTTCGTGTCTGACTGAGAGAGGGAACTAATGTCTGCCATAAAAGGGGCAAGACTGGTGTTAGAAACCTCATTATATTTTCTCCGGATTTCCCATGGTTTCCTATTCACTTGGTCGGGGCCAAAGGGAGTCATGTTAAGATGGAATGGTATTGCCCTGTGATCGGACCAGGGCAGGGGAATCGGAGTTCCCATCACCAGTCTGGCATCATTTGAGAAGATGCCGTCTAGTGTATGTCCAGCGAGGTGGGTGGGGCCGTCAACCAGTTGACTCAGCCCACATGTAGTTAGACCCTCTATCAAAGATTTAGTATCTTTGTCGTCATCTATCTCAAGATGAAAATTAAAATCACCAAGAAGGGTGAGATTAGGTCTACTAATAAAGGGCTCTAGCAGTGTAAGTAATTCGTGGGAGAAGGTAGTCCTAGGGCCTGGTGGCCTATAGCAGAGGATACCTGCAAAAGAGGCTGAAGGAGCAAACTGTATAGTGAAGTATAGTGCCTCGCAGTTATCCGAGAAGGGCAAGAGGGTGTCAATACGACATGTAAAGCAGTCTTTACATAAAATACCCAGTCCACCACCCCTACGCCCAACTCAATCCATTCTGGTTAGGGCGTAACCATCAGGAATGGCCTCAACTAGGTCAGGACCCGATGAGTCCGTAGCCCAGGTCTCTGTTATAAAGACCCAAGGAGGCTTCCTCTGTGCTACAAATTCGTTAAATGCTACCTTGTTTTTAACTAGAGACCTGGCATTGATAAGAAAACATGTCTCATTTATCGGATGTTCTGAAATCTTGGCTATCCCCGACCTGACCCGATGCCTTCCAGGATGTCTAGGTCGAACAGGTCTGGGTGAATTACAACCACAGATATTAGTCAATATGTCCTCGGGACGTATAGTATGATGACATGCCATGGGGGGAGGTCTAAGGGTAAGCAGGGTGGAAAGTATACCAGACTCATACTTCGCAAGGGAAGGTGAGAGTGGTCTGTCTCCACCGTCCTGAATCGTGGCCTCAGCGCGGACAATCCAAGGTAACTGTATGCCTCGCACTGCGGTTGTGTGCGCACCGAAGTAAGTTTCATTCCCGTGAGAGCCGCACAGACAGCGCAAAGCGCACAGAATTGAAAACTATGCATTTTGTAACCAAGAACTGGTTTGCTAACAAGTATTGTGGATTATCTCTGAAGTTATATGGTCTTGTGCTAAGCCTTTATATAAAAGATACTTATTTTTATACAAACCCTGATGTGGTGTCCATGTGTGGTGTTGTCACTGAGTTACTGTATGTGTTCACAAATGCTTAACCCATAACGCTCTGAGATAAGCCTTGGCTGCTCGTGCCACGCTACCTAGAGGGTGAGCAGGGGTTATTTTAGAGGGTAATCCCCTTGTCCTGACTGGAGGAGAGGGTCCCTGCTTGTCACAAGTCCTTACCTGTGCTAACCAGAGACCCCCAATTCTAACAATACGTGTATGTATGTCATGCACAGACCAATAGTGTGTGTACCCCCTACCAACTGGAGAGCGGTGGCGCCATACATCGACCAATCCATCGATCTCAGCAATAACCAAAACCGCACGGGCAGCTGCGGAGGGAGAACGTGTTGGGCCCTTTGACCTGCCCAGGTCAGGAGATTGCACGCAATTAAAATCGCCACCCCATAAAGTGGGCATCTTCAAATGTGTCATGAGTTTGCTATGAAGGTTACGATAAAATTGGGGGTTATTGTAGTTTGGACCAGGTACCCCGATCAAGCGCATGTCCCACTACGGCAGGTGACCACAAAATCCGTTCCCTCAATGTCTATATCGACAGATCGCATCGCGATGTCAGTGCCCTGACGGGCCCACACAAGATCCCCCACGCATGTGATGTGAAACCAGCCGCCACACAAAAGCCCTTCATTCTTCTCTGCATGAGTTGTCCTGTGTTAGGCGCTAAATGGTTTTCCTGTAACACCGCCACATCTATGTGATATCATTGCAAATATGGAACTACTTTGCGGTTCTTGATCTGATCATTTAGCCCTCATACATTCCAGGTTAAGAAAGTCAAATAGTGATCCCTCTGTGCGGTTGTTTGGTCACCCCTTGCACACATATTCTATTCAAATATCACATTTCACAATGATCACATGAATATTACATTGAATGCCTATAATCGTATCCATGCTGCTGCCATCAAGCAATGCATAATCAATAAACCCCCCCACCCTCTCCCATGTCGCACCCCCCAACGTTGACATGACATCTTTATTTCCACCCTCAAAACTTAACAATCCTTCTACTGGTCGTGTGTGTGTCACACTATGGGGCGAAGAGTGCCCGACCTGATATCACAAACTTGACATCGCTATTACTGTACTTCTTTTACAAACTATCATCCGTTGTTTCAATGACTGAAGTATACTCTGCCCCAATTAAGAATAGCCAATCAATTGCGTTGTAACTTACAATTATTGGACCGGAGCAGCCTCCTACGCCTCCCGCCCCTAAATGACCCAATACATACCGATGACAAACTGGAATAGTTTCCTCCCACTCAACTGATATAGGCATCATCATACTTGTAGATAAAGTGAGACCAACAATATGTATTAGAACCAATACAATCTCTCAGTCATTGTGATCTAGTTTGCTATGTGAATCATGGTCCTCCGCCACTCCATCGGACGTCTTTTTGCCTACCTGTGACCTGCTGTAGCCCCTGAGCACCTGCCGCAAATTACCTGGATCCATGTAAACGCTTGCTTTCCCCTCAATAGTTACCTTCAAATGAGCTGGATAAAGCATGGCATATTCAATGTTCATCTCTCTTGGCTTAACGCTCGATGAGAGCGAACTGTCTGCGAGCCTCTTGCACCTGAGGAGTGAAGCCCAGGAACAGCGAGAGCTCGGAACCCTGATGTTGCAGCCAACGGTAGTTCAATATTTGCGCTAATATAGGGGTGGGGCTGGGTGCTAGTGACCATACTGCTGTTCAACAATGAAGAAGGAAGAGAATGTTTAGCGGCCCAAGAGGGTGGTGAGTAATGTCTCCACATATAGTACCATATTGGCAGTCAGAGTGGACTCGGGGAGGTCTACTATGCGTATATTATTGTGCCTGGAGTCCGCCTCAAGATCCTCCGTTTTGGCTTTTAATGCTTCCACCAGTTTCCCAACCTGTTTTTGCAAGCTTGCGGCTTCTGCATTGTGGTCTTCGATATCAGAGACTCTCCTCTCCACCATATCGATTCTCTAAGCCTGTTTGTCCATCCTCCTGCATAAGATCCATACGCAAATCTAGAGTCAATTTTGCCAGCAATAGTAGACAGGCTCTGCTGCATCGCTTCCAGTATGTTGCACACATCTCCCCCCGGCGCAGCTCCTTGGTTCCCCAATTCAGCATCCGATTCCTCATCTCTTGTCCTGGCTGACTTACGTTGGTCGAACTGGAGCTTGGTTTGAGTTTTATCCGATTTCTCCATTGTCGCACAGGATTATAGCCCATATTGGATCACAGGTCACCAAAGCGCATAGGCACAGAGACACTGCCACTCATTAATCCACGGTCAAGGCACAGTTACACTACTCAAGTCAAGTCAAAGTTTTATTTGCATAATTAGTTAAAATTGTTACAAAATTCGCATAATAAAATAACGATACAAAGTTTATTAAAATTTGGTAAAATTATTGTCTCTCGGCTTTTGTTTTGATTAGGGACGGGTCCTGTGTGGTCCTGGGGTTAGGCTGGCCCTGTTTGCCCACCAACTGGATGGTCCTCCTGTTCTATTGATTCTAAAAGTTTTCTTGCTACTGCCAAGAATTTGACTCCACGGCATGCTAAAATTATATTGGAGCCACCGAGCCAGCTTGTGACTGCGTCTCTACAGGATCGAATGTTTAGAGCATTGAAGATGGGTTTCAATAAGAGTCATCTCTGACTTATCAGGGCCGGACATAGGCAGAAGAGGTGAACAAGTGTTTCGGTTTTGTATCCGCAAAGGCGACATTGATTCGTCTGGTGTGGTGATTTCCAGGACGGTAGTAAATCCTTTGTGACATGCATCCCCATCCGATAGGCTGTAAAAGACTTTTTTAGATGTCCACTAAAGTGGGATGTTAAATATGCGTGTATTTTTGGGGTTGTGAAACAGTTCAGGATGGTCCAGGCATGCCGCCGTTTTGCCAGTAACTCTTTGTCCTCAAAAAGGATTTCCATTTTGCTGCCGCGTTTGCTGATTTTTTTTAACTTACTTTATCTGTCCCTGATTTCCAAACGACTTCTAGCTCTAACTTTTCCACGCAGAATGTCAGATACTTTCCCCAATTGTTCATGGTTTCAGTTTCCCCCCGTTTCTTGATTTCCTCCCAGCTTAGCCAGTCCAGGGAGTCTGGATCTGCAGATCTAAGTTTGTGGCAGAAGTTCACGAAGCCGCTCATGCTCCGGAATTTCTGATTTTGCAGTCCAAATTCAAGCCTGACTTGTGTGGCTGAAGCAGATTTAGGAAGATTGAAGACCGCTTTATAAATTTTAATTTGTAATTCATTTAAAAGGTCCACCTCCTTGCCACACCATGTGGCTAAACCATAAGATAGGGTGGGCATAATCTGTGCTGCCATTGTTTTTAATAAGTGATTGTAGTTGGGGCAATCCATTTTTTCTTTTAGAGAGCGATACGCGAAGATTAAGGATTGGACTTTTGCTTTGAGTGCTATTTTGTGGTCCTTATAATTTGCTCCTTTTGTTATTGTAATTCCCAAGTACTTATAGTGCTCTTGTTCTTTCACTGGTGCCCCTTGGGCCATCCATTTGTACTTTAGGTTTTGCCGGTCAACTAGGCGGACCACTTTGGTTTTCTCTTTGTTAAGTGCTAGGCCTTCCCGTTCTAGGTACAGAGTTAATTTATTAATAGCTCTTTGTAAGCCAATTGGTGTCTTGCTCAGTATTACAATATCGTCAGCATATTGTAAGTAATGTATTGAGTTGTTTGCCAAGAATGGAGGATGGTTATCTGCTGATTCGATCGCACTTGTGAGGTCAGAGAGATAAAGGTTAAAAAGGGTAGGGGCTAATACACAGCCTTGCTTTAAGCCTTGGGGCGTTTGGATGCTGCTGGTGGTACTGCTTCCGTTTCCCAACTTCACTCTTACCCAGGTATGGTGATGTAGGGCTTTGATGGCTCTTAGGAGTTGGTAAGGCATCCCCCAACTCTCTAATTTGCTCCACAAGCGCTCTCTGTTTACCCGGTCGAAGGCTGACTTGATGTCTATGAAACAGGCGTACAACCGTGTGCCATTTGTTATCGCTTGGTCCGTTAGGATAGACAGGCAGGTTAGGTTGGTTGTTGTTCCCATTCCTTGCCTGAAGCCTGTTTGATATTTTGGCATAATCTTTGTATCTGATATCCAGGCTTGTAATTCATGTAGAATGCAAGAGGTGTAGAGTTTAGCCTCTACGTCTAGTTACACTACTCAGAAGGATATGGGGAGTCGCTGCTGCTGTCAAGTATTATCCAATGACAGGTGAGGTGTCGCAAACCACCTCCTCACTTCCAGCTAGGAAATCTCCCCCAACACCACAATCCTGCATGCAAGCACGCAATACTATCCCAGCTCGCAGGCTCCAAGGCCCCGGACCGTCCCGAAAGATCAAGGTATTGGATTTAGTGAGCTGCACCGCACTCGTCTGTCTTCCCCGATATTTCTGGCTCCTGGAGGTAGGTTTGGCTGCCTTGTAAACTATGAAAAACAAAGAGCGAGGAACCCTACTATTGCAAAAATAGGGACAGGGTAAATATAGTTGGCAAACACAAAGAGCGCCCCTAGTGAAATGTATGTAATATACGGCAGTTAAGGGCAAGCAAAAAACAGTACAATCTATAATTCATTATACATGTGCAATGATATAAATTTGATATAAATGTCATTCAAATTTATATCATTGCACATGTATAATGAATTTTAAGTACTTGATAGATTGTACCGTTTTTCGCTTGCCCTTACCTGCCGTATATTAGATACATTTTACTAGGGACGCTCTTTGTGTTTGCCAACTGCCTTGTAAACTATGCCACACCAACACAGGGGCTCCCAGGGACTCAATCAACCTGTAGGCTCTTCATGCAGTTACCAGCATTAGATATCAGAAGGGGGAGCCACCTCACAGTCTCTACTGTCATGCACAGGGAGGCTCAGGCCCAGCTGGGAAGACAGCAAAGCACAGGCGCATCTGCACCACAATGAAGCCTCCCACGCTGTGTAGTCTTCTACGCAGCCCCTCGCCAGCAGTCAGCCTCGACCTCACAGCAGTGTCGCAGATGTGTCGCATAATGGAGGGCCACGTCATCCAGCGCTCACGGCTCTTGTAGGCACAGCACAGGCCCTCAGTCTGTAGCGCAATCAGATTCAGTGCCGGGGGGGGGGGGGGCGCTCTCATAATTTGCCGCACTTCAGGCAATACTCATATGTGGCGGCCCATACCACGCAGTAGCACCACCCAGAGCGGCAGCAGACCCCAGCTCCCCAGCTCTCACCGCATCATTTGCATGTAATGGAGGCCTGGCAGCGGTCAGCGACACCTCCCGGGCAAGCAGGCGCAGCTTCCCAGCGACTCCCCCACCTCAGCACTAATTGTTGAAGTGCAGTTGCGGGGTCGAAAACGTAAGCTCATGTCTCCTTACACAGTGGTACAGCGCTCAGGTCCACCAGGTAACGCCTGGTTTACACAAGAGGCTGGAGACGCCTGGTTTGCACAAGAGGCTGGAGACGCCTGGTTTACACAGGGTGTCACACTAGGGTGACCAACTGGCATGGGTGAAAATTCAGGACGGTGAGTGTAAGAATTCAGGACAAAGGGTCAAAATTCCGGACAAAAATTCAGGACAGGAGGTCAAAATTCAGGACAAAATTTTGGGACAAAAGGTACGTTTTACGAACACGTCAGAGGAGGTTGCGCAATAGTATAAAAGTAAGTAAATAGACAACCATTTAGGTACAACTCAAAATAAGTTTATATTAGGTTAAGACAATCATGCACTTCATGGTTTTTCAGTATGCCCGCAGCTTGCTGTGACCGCCCTGACGCTTGCTGAAGGAAGTCGCTCCCATCACCCCCAGCCCCTGCTTGGTATCGTAAACGTCGCTCTTGCACAATTTGTATCCGCTTCACTGCAGCCGCCTACACAGCATAGCGCTGTACTGCGAGTGCCTTTATTTAACATCTAAGTCATTGATAGCGCTTTTGGGGTCATTTAATACGGCACATTAAGTCACGCTTTTTATAACTGCAACGCGATTTGTACCGCTAGGTTGACTGTTCATTGCCTGCTGTAGACGAGATTAAAGCCATTGCTGATTGTCTGTGCCCCAGCCAACCTCCAGCCTCGTTTTATCTCACCGCCGCCATTTCACTTATTGTTGTGGTGCCTCAGAGCCCGTCCCCCACAGCCCGCCCCGCCTCCCAGCTGACCCTCCCTCGCCCCTCCCCTCCACTATCCACATATGACAGATGCTTTTGCGCGCAGCGGACGCGCCCCATGCGTGCCGAAGGCGCGCCAAAGGTAAGCCCGTCTACGCCCGTCTGCGCCTGGACCGCGCCCAGCGCCAGACCCCCTGGCCCCCGCCGTACCCAGCCCACTACACTCACATACGATGCCGCAACTCTCCTCGCCCTCAACCCCGGACGCACACCACAATGCTGCGTAGCCACCCCAGGACGTACCCACGGCCCTTTCGCCTGTCACACCTGCAAGTTCACCTGCTTCAGGACCCTCACCAAATCCACTTCCTCCAAACACAGCTCCGACTCTAACCACCTGAAGTGCATCCTGCTGAACTCCCGCTCGGTCCACAGACACGCAACTGAACTCTGGGACCTACTCGACACTGCATCACCGGACATCGCCTTCCTTACAGAAACATGGATGAACACATCATCAGCACCCGACATCGCTATAGCCATACCGAACGCCTACAAGATCATCCGAAAAGACGGCACCAACCAAACAGGAGGAGGCATCGCCATCATCCACAAGAACACCATCAAAATCACGACCAGCATCGACGATAATCTTGCAACCGCCGAACATCTCCACTTCCAGATCCACACCGACCCCAGGACCACACTTAGAGGCACCCTCATCTACAGGCCTCCAGGAACACGCACTCAATTCAGCGATGACATCACTGACTTCGTCAGCCCACATGCCCTCGCCTCCGAGAACTACATTCTATTAGGAGACCTCAACTTCCACCTTGAAAACAAACACGACAGCAACACCAACTCCCTTCTGGACAACCTGGCCAATCTCGGACTCAAACAACTTGTGGACACCCCCACCCATGTAGCCGGACACACGCTTGACCCTATCTTCACCTCCAGCAAACACATTTCCTTCGACCGCACCACAGCTCTCCATTGGACGGACCACAGTTGTGTTCACTTCAGCTACAAAACCACCTTGACCCACAACCGCCAACAACCTATTCCTCGGAGAAACTGGAACAAAATCACCTCCGACCAACTCTTCACATCACTCAACCAAAACCCTCCCACCCTCTCATTGGACCCAAACCAAGCGGCCACCAAACTCAAGCAATGGATCACCCACAGCGCTGACGAATTAGCACCCCTGAAAAAGCACCAGATCAATTCAGACAGCAAGAAAGCTTCCTGGTTCAATGATGACCTTAAAAAATCCAAGAAGCTATGCCGCACCCTAGAGAAAACATGGAGAAAAAACCAAACCACCGACAACATGGCCACCCTCAAGGCGGCCACCCGCAAACACCACCAACTGATTCGATCCACCAAGAAATCAGCTTTCAAGGATCGTCTCGACAACAACGCCCACAACAGCAAGGAACTTTTCAACATCGTCAAAGAATTCACCAACCCCGCCGCAGCATCTAACGACATCACTCCCTCCCAAGACCTCTGCAATGCGTTATCCTCCTTCTTCTACAACAAAATTGCCGACATTCACAACAGCTTCGAGAACTCTCCCTGCGAACAACCCTCCCCACCCTCCTCAGATCCCACACCGCCAACTAACAACCTCAGTGCCTGGAACCCAATCACCACCGAAGACACCATCCGCCTAATGAACTCAATCCACTCTGGCTCGCCAACCGACCCCTGCCCCCACCACATCTTCAACAAAGCTGACTCCATCATCGCACCCCATCTCCGTGATGTCATCAACTGCTCGTTCAACTCTGCCACCTTCCCAGAAAGCTGGAAACACACCGAACTCAGCGCCCTCTTGAAGAAACCCACAGCAGACCCCTCTGAACTAAAAAACTACCGACCCATATCCCTCCCCTCCCCTTCCCCGCCAAAGTCATTGAGAAAGCCGTCAACAGCCAACTCGCCGCCTTCCTTGAATCCAACAACTCCCTCGATCCCTCTCAGTCCGGATTTCGAGCCAAACACAGCACTGAAACCGCCCTCATTGCAGCAACAGACGACATCAGAACACTATTGGATAACGGAGAAACAGCGGCCCTCATTCTACTCGACCTCTCGGCCGCTTTCGACACAGTCTGCCACAGCACCCTTATACAACGCCTCAGCAACATCGGCATACAAGGAAAAGCACTGAACTGGATCATCTCATTCCTCGCCGGGAGAACTCAAAGAGTCCGACTCCCCCCATTCAACTCAGAGGCCACTGAAGTCATCTGTGGAGTACCACAAGGATCATCACTCAGCCCCACCCTCTTCAACGTTTACATGAGTCCACTGGCCTCCATCACGCGTCAACACAACCTTAACATCATCTCCTACGCCGACGACACCCAGTTAATCCTTTCCCTCACCAAAGACCCTAACACCGCCAAAACCAATCTTCACGAAGGCATGAAAGAAGTAGCCGAATGGATGAAACATAGCCGCCTAAAACTCAACTCAGACAAAACAGAGGTGCTCATCCTTGGATCCTCCCCCTCTGCATGGGACGACTCTTGGTGGCCTTCCGCTCTGGGCTCAGCACCCACACCCACAGACCACGCACGCAACCTGGGTTTCATCCTAGACTCCTCTCTCTCGATGTCCAGACAAGTCAACGCAGTCTCATCCTCCTGCTTCAACGTACTTCGTATTCTCAAAAAGATCTTCCGCTGGATCCCCCTCGAAACAAGAAAGACTGTCACCCACGCACTGGTCACGAGTCGACTGGATTATGGTAACACACTATACGCCGGAATCACAGCAAAACTACAGAAAAAACTCCAACGCATCCAAAACGCATCAGCAAGACTCATATTGGACATCCCTCGCCAAGATCATATCACCGGACACCTAAAAGACCTCCACTGGCTTCCCGTCAACAAGAGAATTACATTCCGTCTTCTCACCCACGCACACAAGGCCCTCTACAAACTAGGACCCGAATGCCTCAACACTCGACTGTCCTTCTACACACCCACCCGCCAACTTCGATCGTCCAATCAAGCCCTCGCCGCAGTCCCGCGTATCCAAAAATCCACTATGGGTGGCAGATACTTCTCCTTCCTGGCGGCCAAGACCTGGAACTCACTCCCCACTCACCTCCGCCTTACTCAAGACCACATCTCCTTCAGAAAAGAACTTAAAACCTGGCTATTTGACAAAAATTGAACCCCAAGCGCTTTGAGACCCTCTGGGTGAGTAGTGCGCTATATAAATTCCTGAACTTGAGCTTGAACTTGAACTTGCTAATTTAGATGATTCAAAACTTGCATCTTGCTCCAGTAGGTATTAGACACCAGACAATGGTGAACCATACCTGAATACAAGTGGGGCCGCTTTTATTGTTGATTGAAAACTACTGGATATACAAGGAACTTTGCAGTCTCCCTCCTTTCCAGCCTCTCAGGGAAACCCTTGATGCCCGGTCCAACCAGTCAAGCCTTGCTACCACCCTCCAATGGTGCCCCTCATCTTCACATAGACCGTCTCTTGTGTATTTAATTTCTTTTATAGTGCTACTCATCCCATGTATGTAGGGCAGGGTGTCGTAGTACGTTACATAACACACACATCATATAGAGACAATGACTCATATAAACGTGAAAGTCAATGTATAGGAAATGTTACTTAAGATAATGGGTGCTTCAAGGTGTAATCATTCTTTTATCTATCATTCAGTCTTTCACCATTCATTCTGTCCTCCATCTATGTGTCCATCTATATCCAAACATATTCAACCATTTGCAAACCTATCCACCATATATCCTTCCATCCATCATTTCATTCATCCATCCGTCCATCCACCCTTTCACTTATCCATCCATTATTCATCCATCCATCCATTTACCCTTTCACCCATCCAGCCATCCTTTCACTTACTCATCCATCCACTCAGTCACTTATCCTTCCACCCATTCACCATTTCAGTCATTCATCCTCCCTTTCTCTCTCTATCCCCTTTTCACGTATCCATCCATCCTTCCACCAACCCACCCATCTACTCATCCATTCATGAATCCATCAATTGACCCTATTACTCAGCCATCCTTTACCTTTTTCACTCATCAATCCATCCTTTTGTCCATCTACCCTCTTTCACTCACTCATCAATCTTTACATCCACCCTTTCACTCATCCATTCATTCACCTTTTCACTTATCAATTCATCATTCCATCCATCCTTTCACTCATCCATCCACCAATTCACTCGCCCATCAGCTACCCTTTCACTCATCCATCCATCCTTTCACTCACCCATCCACCCTTTTACCCATCCATCTATCCTTCCACCCAAACATACATCTATTTACCTTTCCTCTCATCCATCCTTCCACTCACTCAGTCATCCATCCTTTCATTATCTATCCATTCAGCCTTTCATTCTTCCTTTCACTAATCCATCCAGCCATTCACACATTCCTGCTCTTATTTACTCATCCACCTTTTCACATTATGAGCTGAGCGTTTGTCTGCAGAGTCGCAGATAGAGGAGGTCCATCAAGAACTTCACCTTGTTGTAGTTCCTAAAGCAAAGGGGTGGGGTGGGGGAGACTTCACTATGCCCCTGCACATAGGTAATCTGAAAACTTAGAAGTCATGATTCATGCATGATGCACAGTCCCAAGACGTGAGGTGACGGTGACATGGTGTTGTTTCAAGGGCTTAAGTGGTATAAAAAAAACTAGGGGGTCTCTTCAAAGGGGGTCTTCGATGTAAGTAAGGGCGTGGCTTAAAACACCTAGACTAAAAATATGTGCTTAGCATGGTGTTCTGCCGGACTGGTATTATGTTGTTTCTGTCATTGCATCCAGATATATAGTGCATTGCACCTACAACAAGCCAGGACTATTGGCTTTGTCAATGGTTGTTAGTTGCTTAAAATGAAAAAGAGACAACCATGGCTGTTGAATATAATATTGAAAACGCATCAGTTCTAAAATGATGCAACACTAAAAGAACTATCTGGCAGATCCATCAACGTAGCCATTTGCTATTCCTAAATAGCGATTTTTAAGGAATCGCTATTTAGGAATAGCAAAAGCCTATGCATGTAGGAATCGCCATTAAAATAGCTATTCCTAAACATTCCTTAATTGCTGCTCGCAAATTGCTAGTCGCAATTAAGGAATGCTGTGCCATTCATTCCTATGGGCCTACAGGCTCATAGCAATGAATTGCTCATGCAATTTCAAGGGTGCAGGGGTGTCAAAATGACACCCTGTTGCACCCCTGAAATAGATCTCTGCCCATATGTTGCACTCACACATGCCATTAGGGCATGTGTGTGCGCGACATGAAACTTTGAAAAATGCACAAAAGTGCTTTTTTCAAAGTTTTAGCAAATTACCACGAAGTTCATCTTCATGGTAATTTGCTACTCCTATTAGCGAATTCGCAATTTTTTTGACTTTCATGCATTGCATTTAAGGAATCTCAATTTGGGATTCTTTAAATGCAATCGCAATTTAAGGAATCTCAATTTAGAGATTCCTTAAATTGCGCTTTTTGCGTTTGGGATGATGCATCCCAAATGCAAAAATACCAGTCGCAAAGGGGCAGATTCTGAGAATCTGCCCATTTGCGACCGGTATTTACTTTGATGCATATGCCTGTATAACTCGTTATTTATAACTTGTTTCGCAGGCTTCTTTATATAAACTGTTTTCTCACGTTGCAGCATGGGCGTTTTACCATTTATCCATCTAACAGAATGTCATGCTGTACACTGAGGCAGGCCTCCTTAGCAGGATGATAGGCCGAGTCAGCTTTGTTGGGATTCAGACTTGTGACCTTCAGATCATCTCAAGTGCCAGCAGTGAGCATGGAACTCCTTGAGCCATCTTGCATTCTCTAAGGCTGAACAAATAGAGCAGGGCACCATCTGGGCCCCTCTGAAGACGCTAGTGGCTGCAGCTATCCTCCAGCATCTTGGTATGGTATCAATAAAGTCGCCCGTATAAGTTGAGAGCACTCGTTGCTATCTAAAATGCACAGTTCTACTCGTGAACTGGAGTCAGCAATGACGATACTTGAGTGAGTTACAACCGCTCCATACTCAAAAGGGACACGTTTAGATTTAGAAAGAGGAACCAATTCCCACATGGCTGTGCCAAATGTCCATTAAGTGTGGAGTTTTCCACCCCTTCCCACGGGTCGCCGCACTATACTAGTAACATTCTGTGTAGAATAGGAACCATTTAAATTAATTCAGTAATTCTAACTTTGTGCGACAAAATACATATGTGTCCAGGCCGAGCTGAGATTGTATCTGCTTATAGAGCAAAACAGGCGAAAAATCGTCTATTGGAATAAATCCCCCACCAATTTGAACATTTCAGAATTTTCGGGAAATCCTTAGAGGAGCCCAGACTGCCCCATTGTCATTCTGTATGTGGCAATTAGCCGGAATACAGAATGACAATGGGCGGGTGGGGCTGCACTTGAGCTCGGGGAGGAGTGCGAGGCGCCAGCATCAAGGGGCTAAGGCCTCTCACGGGGAGCAGCGCTGCTCCCTGAAATGGCTCAAATTACGGACAAAAGGCGTCCGTAAAAGGGATCCTCACGGACAACGGACGCGAGGTCCCAATTACGGACAGTCCGTGAAATTTACGGACGGTTGGTCACCCTAATTACATGTTCATGGACGTTCATGGACGGACAAAACGTTATCTGCGCTCCCCGCGGCGGTCATTCTCGGCGGCAGAGACATCGCTGCACAGCTGCCGGGCACGATGCTATCAATCCTCGGTTTTGGGGCATAAGTTGGTATTGGATGATACTAATATTTAAAGGATAGTTGCGATACGAGCAGGAGCTCAATCACATGGCAGCCATCTTAGGGGCAGGCAAGCTCGGCCCCAGCGATGCAGCACTTCTTATGAATAAGGCCCATTATACCCGATGCAGGTACAAACCTGTCCTCTTGCTTTCTGGGCAGATGTGGCCACTGAGTGTGATGGATGGGCTGGCAGGCCATCCTCTGGGAAGGTGTGTTACACTGGCCATGCCCTAGGCTAGAGTCCTCTGTTCAGGTCTCTCATCTCACCAGCTACAGGATCTCATACCATCAGCAGGAGGACCTGGTGGAATTGGCTTGATCCAGGGAAGGTGGACATCAAGACATTTCCCAGCTCCAATAAAGAGGATATGACACAAAACCAGAGTCATACGCTCAGCTTTGCACTGGCTACAGAAGGGAGGAGGGTATCTGCTGTGAACAGAAGTCAGCAGACTTCTGGCTACCTCTAAATGTATGACGCACACTGTGGACCCGAGTTAGAAATAGTTTACGCTGGAGCAGTGGTACCAAAAGTGATGAAAAAGGGCAGTAAGAGTTGATTTGGGGTTTCCTTTCATGTACAAAGCTTGTCTGAAAAGAAGCCCTGAATCAACGCAAACCACTGCTATACATTCTGCTACTGTGCGTCAACGTACCTTGGTGGTACATGGTGTCCCATGCAACCACCCATAGGTTTTGATGGAACCCTATCTACTAACCTTTGTGCACAGGGTTTTAAGACAAAAATATACAACTTCTCGAAGTCAGCCGTAAAGTTGGAGAGCATATTTTTTACCACACTTTTCAAACTTTGCATGTGTGCTGTATCGTACAGTGGAAAAATCTAGGCATCAGACAGGATCCAGAAACATTTGCGCGAGTAGAACCCCAGTGCCATCGTGTATCTCCTTTCTGTTCCACGTGGCACCATTGGCACTGGAAATGATTGCGTTTACCTATATAGGCGCCACCCAGGCACGGAGACGTCGGTTACTTTTCATACCAGGAGCATAGAGCCCTGAAGTGAACTGACTAATGTGTGTACAAACTACGGCCCAGAAAAGGAAGAAACCTAGCCCTAGAAATGTGTCCACAGAGCTGGGAGCCATGGGTGAGTCTGTAGAGAATCTGCAGCTAGATATTGTCTCCACCAGATAATGTGTTGCCGAAGGAAAGTAACTTGTTCATCTGCTAGACACTTCCAGCAGCAGATTCCTTACCTTTGAATAGATACCCAAGCCATACCTTCCTGGTGGAGGGCTAAGGGCAAATTGATTATACTAAGAAGTCCTGCAGGACTGAATGGGCGAAATGCCCGTCCCTGCAGGCCTAACTGTCCAGGCAGTAGTGTTTGGCAAATGTGCAGGGACGCCCAACGTTGCTGCCAGGCAGATGTCCACGACTTTAATGCCATGGGTGCAGTTTTTACCCTGGTGGAATGGGCCCATAAGCCCTCAGGAGGCTGCTCTTTAGCCAGTGTTTAGCAGATCTTGACACAGAGAGTGGCCCAGCTCGAAATGGTTTCTGAACTGCTCAACTTTTTTTAGCTCCTACACAGCCCACAAGCAGTTGGTCGTCCGCACAGAACTCTTTTGTCCAGTCGAAGTAGAACAACGCTTTCTTTGGGTTTCTTGGGTCCAGTCATATAAAAGGTGGACAGTGTGACTGAATATTTTAACTAGAATTGGCTCACCACTTTAGGTAGGAAAAAGGGGGCAAAGTACCACCTTGTCCGGGAATGCCAAACGATAGGGAGGCTTTGATGATAAAGCCTGCAGCTCTCTCACCCTCCGGGCAGATGTTATTGCCACGAGAAAGGCTGCCTCTATGATAAGCAGGCGAGGGGACAATTGTGTAGCGGCTCAAAGGTAGCACAAATGAGATAAGTGAGAACCAGGTTCACCACCCCACTGAGGCATTGTAAGAACTGGGACCGCCAGTTCTCCGGGGGGTAGCATGGCTCGAGCAGGAAGGCGGCCAGGGGCTTTTGTGTAAAGCAGCCACTTAACACACACATCCAATAAAACATACAGTGGCGTAATAATGGAGACCACACTAGGTGTTGTATTTGAAAAATCAAGATCTTTTATATAGGCTTTCAATCAGAGCAAGGCATTGGTAATTCATTAGCATTTCAAATAAGCATTCGATTAAGACATTTCATGTATCATGTGCAGATTGCATTTCTTTTGAAGAGTAAACATTTCAGTAAGGCTTTGCATTAAAATTACAGCTAGTTCATCTATGCAATGAAACGTTAACTGACCCCGCCTGTCACATCAAACTCTTTGACAGGCAAAGGGGTAATGGTAAAAACCTGGAGGATCCTACAAGAAGCGACAATTATAATGCATTTAAATAACACATCAAACCTCTCATGGTCGCTTTTCCTTGGAAGGAATAAAACATATCAGCAAGTACTTTTCAGGTTATCAAAGAACTTCAAAGAACACAGCCTTTAGTCATTTGTGACAAGCCTTTCTTCTTGTGAATGTGGGTCGGCTGCGACCCAGGTCAGATCATCAGAATACTGAGGAAGCCCACCTCTGCAAGAAAATTCAGTACAGTGAAGTGAATCTCCCTTCCATTTCCGGCTTGTACATATGGTGCACTAGGAGCAAATCAGGCTTGTAAATACAGTGCACGCTAAACACTTCAGGCTTGTAAATACGATTCATGAAGAATAATTCAGGCTGGTAATTATGCAGCACGTTGAATAATGCAGGCTGGTAAAGTTTGTAGGCAAAACGATTAAATGAGGCACATTCAGAACAGGGGGGCCAACAGGACCCAGTCACAGTTAAACCCGGGGGAGGGGCGACCTCGGGCCTCACTTGGCCTACCGCCCTCCTCCCCAGGGGGTTACCTCACTTCTTCGGCCCTCCGGGGCCCTTGCTCAGACTCAGGGGACCGGAGTAGGAGCTCCAGCGCGTCCGGGGCCTCACCCGTCCCTGTACGACGCGGGGGCAGTTCAGGAGCCCCGGCGCTGGGGCGAGGCTGGATTAGCGTTTGGGGACAACCAGAGGGGGCTCTCAGGCTCCACGGCCCCCGCCGCGTCGATCTTGGGATTCCCTTGAAGGTAGGCAAGGGCGCGGGGCAGCAGCCAATCGCTGCCTGGCTTAGGCGGGGGCGCGGCCGATGACGCGGTCGCGTCTCCCGTCACGTGATGAGGGACCAAGGCGGCTTCAGGCCTAGCGCGGCCTGTCAGTTTCGATGCGGCGGCCCTCTTCTGGTACCGGGGGTCGCCGAGGGGGTCAGGCCAAAGCGGAGCTCCAGCCGGAGGGTACTTCCAGGCCGAGCGTGGCCTATTGAGAATTCTGGCGGCCCTCTCCTGGCATACGGGGGCCGCCGAGGGGGGATACACGCTCCCTCTGAGGAGATTCCTGCGGTGAGTTGGCCGGGCAATTGGCGCTTCAGTGCACAGCGCGGTGACGGCGGGTAGCGCTTGGGAGCTCTTCTCAGCGCTAGGTGCCGGCAGGGCAGGGAGGCAATTTCGATGATCCCTGACAGGGCAGACAGCCTCAAACACAGCGCTGGGCAGGAGGGCAAATTACAGCGCTCCACGAGTTAGTCAGTCAGCACTGTGGCAGGATGGGGCAAATTATAGCGCTTATCACACAGTTCAGTCAGGGGGAAACATATAGGCCCAGCTGAAGGCAGGGGATGCGCAGGGCAGCTCAGTCCAGTACCTTGTTTCATGAAGTAAGTCTCTTGGCGCTTGGATGATTCTGCGCCCTTGGTTGCTTGTTGCTTGAAGTTGCAGAAGAGGGGGGGGGGAATGAGTTGAGGGCCTGAAGAATTTCTCCTCAGTCACTGCAGATGGGCCCTGGGGTTCCCTACCACTGGGCCAGATCAGGGGGATAGCTTTGGACACCTCACTGAGCTTAAGAGGCAGCACCTAAATCCTGTCACTCCCAGTAGCATAGGTTCCTCACTAGGCCCTCCCGCCTAAAACTCCTGCGTGGGTTCCCCAGGTCAGTGATGCCCCAACTGACTAGAAAGTTTCCCTCCTTTTCCTTATATAGTGGCAGTTGGCAGTTGGCAATGGCAGTTGGTGCCTCCCCTATTCTGGAAGGTTCCAGGAGCTTCCCTCATTCTAACTATGGACAGGGGCTGGGTGGCTGGTGTTGCAACAATGTATGGGGACCCAGCCTGCTCCTGGCAACTAGGGTGCTACACTAAAAAACCACGCTGCAGTAGCAGGGGCCAGTGGCAGCCATGTTGAAAGTAGAGAGCACCTGCACCCTAACACAGGTTAGCTGTAAAAAGGTGCCCGAAGACCTAAGGACCAACAAAAAAATAGGTGGAAAAAATTAGGCTAGGGCGAAAAGTCACGGGGAAAGATCACCCTAAGACTGACAGGTCTAACAGGCATAATAAAGGGCGAAGGGGGAGACATATGCACAACCCTTTCAGAAACCTATGTACAATAGGGGACTTGAATAATGGGGGTTTGCCAGGCAGCCAGAGGAAGGGGGACAGAGCAGAGAGATAACACTTGTGGGTGCCCAGAGCACAGCCCTGCTGGCAAGGGTACGAATGAAGAGAAGAATATCAGAAAGAGAAGCAGAAAGAGGGTCGACTTTTCAGTACAATATTTTATACATTTTTGTCAATGGTGGGTGTACACTGTTTTGGTGGCGGCCACCTGGTTACCAAGATAACATTACAGACTTTTTGAGGAAGGTCAGAAGCTATCAACTGTCGCTGTTCAATCTCCACGCAAGGAGGTGGAGAGTTGACAGGTTCCCCTGCTGCTGCGACAGACATTCCTCCCGAAGGGGCAGCCTGATCAGAGGATTGATGCTCATTTTTAGAAGTCTGGAGCCACAAGAATGATTTTGGCCTTTCATCATTGATCTTCTTGAGAACTCTAGGCAGAAGTGGTATGGGAGGAAAGGCATACAAGAGGTCGGAGCTCCACTTGAGACAAAAAGCGAGTCAGAGCGATAGCCATCTTGGAAACTCCAGCACGCAATACTGCAGCCATTGCACAGTCTCTTTAGAGGCAAACATATCTAACCAAGGCTCTCCCCACTGCTGAAAGATTCATTGTGCCACCTCTGAATGGAGACACCACTCGTGGTCGACTAGGCATTAACAACTGAGTTTGTCGGCCTGGTGTTCCGAGAGCCCGCCAGGTGTTGAATCACCAAGGTTATGCCCTGCTGTTCCAGCCATGTCCAGAGACACAGGGCCTCACGACAAAGGTTCTATGATCCCACCCTGTCCTGATTGTTAGAGTACCACCTGGTAGTGGTGAGGTCTGTAAACATTTGCACTAACTTCATCCTTGACAAAGGGAAAAAATGCTGTCAATGCTAGCCGGATCGCCCCGACCTCCAGCAGGTTGATATGTAGTCTGGATTCTGCCAGAGAGCAGAGTCCTCTGATCTCCACATCTCCCAGATGGCCACCCCATCCCAGAAGTGACACATCTGTCACTAACATCAGGTCTGGTTGGGGAAGGGAGAAGATTTTGCCTTTGACCCAATCGTGGTTTATAAGCCACCACTGCAGGTCTTTTGCAGTTCCCTCTGAGATCTGGATGATGTCGGAGAGATTCCCTTGATGCTGCGCCCATTGAAACTTCAGGCCCTACTGCAGAGCTCGCATATGCCATCTGCATGATTTACCATTAGGATGCAGGAGGCCATGAGGCCCAGCAGCCTCAGAGTCATTACCACCAAAATCCAGGATAAAGGCTGAAACATCGGTATCATAACCTGAATATCCTGGACTCACTGCTCGGGAGGATGGACCTGAAACTGCGACGTGTCCAGAACAGCTCAGATGAAAGGGAGCATCTGAGGTGTCAGGTGTGACACTGGCATATTTTTATTAATCCACAGCGAAGCAGGAGGTAAACCATAGTCTGGAGGTGGGAGACGATAGTCTGGTGTGAAGCTGACTTCAACAGCTAGTTGTGAAGGTAGGTGAAGGCTCAAACCCCTAAATTGCGCAGATGAGCTACAACCACGGCCATCACCTTGGTGTTCCCTCGGGGCAGTGGTAAGGCCGAAGTGGAGCATGGTAAACTGAAAGTGCTCGAGGCCTACCATGATCTGCAGGTAACGCCTGTGGCACGGGAGGATGAGGATGTGAAAATCAGCGTCCTGCAAGTCCAACACTACCAGCCAGTCTCCTTGATCTAGGGCAGACAAGACCTGCCTACTTCTGATATCGGATCCCTTTCTACCTTGGCCAGGACAAGGGTAACTTCCTCTAGGAGCAAGATCAGATGATCTTCCGCAAGTCGTTCTTGAGATGGTGGTAAAGGGGTAGCGAAAAAATGGAAAGGGAGGGAGTAACCCCTCCGAATCATCTGTAGGACCAATTTGTGCAATGTTTTGGACTGCAAGTGGAGGAGATGATGTTGGATTTTCCCTCAAACTGGGCACTCATGGTCTTGCGGAAACAACTGCCTAGGGATGGTGGCAGACGCCTTCTGGCTATCAGACCCAAGGAGTCGGAATACAACATGTCCACATCCTCGCACAGCTCGGAAAGCTTGTGTAGGACTTTGGCTGGGATAGGGATAGTGCTGCGGCACGTTCCTTCCATAGTCACAAAGGGGGCGCAAGGCAGACTGGGGATGAGGTGTCACCGAAAGGCCCAAGGATTTGGCCGTAGCCCGCGAGTCCTTGAAATGCTCCAGCACCAGGTCTGCCTTCTCTCTGAAGAGACGAGTCCCATTGAAGGGCATGTCCATGAGGTTAGCCTGGACATCCCCTGAAAAGCCAGATGCTCTCAGCCAGGCATCTCACCATAAGGCCACCGTCTACAAAACTGCTCTGCCCAGCGAGTCAGTCGTATCCAGACCACTTCTAATGGTGAATTTTGAATCATCGCTCCCGTCTTTTACTGCTTCGGAGAGGATGGCATTGGCCACTTCCTGGACCCGCGGCAGCACCTGCAAAGTCGCAACTCATAAGGCATGCAGTGTTCACCAATAGCACTGCCAGGGTGGTGTAAGAAAACATCTTCTTCCCAAGTGTGTCCACCCTCTTGGATTCCACATTCGGGGGAGTGGCAGGAAACGTGCCATGGGAAGTCAAGTCTTGGATTACCGTCTCTCGGGTGGGGTGTTGGCTGAGGATACTAAGATCACATGGAGCAGGGCGTTGGTGGAGGGCAATTGTCCTGTTTACAGAAGCTGACCCTCTTTCAAGAACAGATTCAATTGGATTTCAACGTTTCTGATAGCCCCCACAATTTTGTGTGCTATGTTGGCAGTTACTCAAATACAGTCTTCCACCATGAATCCCTGTTCAATTTGATGTCTGTTCCCTCCACAGGCCTGGACTGGCTGTAGCGGGCACGTGGCAATCCCCCGGTGCGCCGCACGGGTGGGGGCCTGTTTTGGGCCCCTGGGGGCCGATTTTGTTACAGAGCCCTTTTTGCAGCATAGCTGCAAAATCGGCCCTGTAACAAAATCGGCCAAAAACCGGCCCGGCAAAGAGCATGGCGGCACCACCAACCCCTGGGGGTGAGGGGCCGTCCGAGCACTTTTCCAGGTTCCCAGTCTGGCCCTGCCCCTCCATGTGCAACCCAACGTGTAGTGCAACACAGCTATACATAAGGTAAAAGGAAAACAATGGAAACTGCTTAAATCTTGACATTACGGGTTGATAACTTCTAAATAATGGGGACCAATTCACCAGGAGGATATCATTGCCATGGGAAAAAGGGAAAAAGGGTAAATGTGGTAATGTTTTCACTTTCTCTGCAGGCTGACAGAAAGCAGCTGGGGGATTGGACCGCAAGAGTGATAAAGAAGGGGGTCCTCGGTATGCCATAGCGGGGCATTAAAGCCGTAAATATGCCAAGACTGTTCGTGTGGGCAACGGTAAATGGTAAGGGATTGCATGTCCCAGGAGGTTGTACTTACGATGTGTTGTCTGTGTTTTTTAAATTCTGTTCCCTAGGTTAACACTCGCATAAGAAATGAATGCAGTGTGGTGAATACTGACCCTGACGAAATTGCCTAAATATGTTTCACGGCAATGAAACATGTTGGCCCTCTATGGAGATATAAGGCAACAGAGTGTCTTTTAATGTGAGCAAACTCACGGCATAGAATAAAAAGGAAAAGCCAGTGTAGCTGAAGCTTGTTTTTAATTTTAAATAACGTGGTCTAAAGTTTCAAGGTCCACCTTATTTTGGGACAGATTTTATATGCACTAGGGAGACACATCCTAGTGTTCACAGTACCAGTATCTTTACCACTATATGCGCACAGTATCTTTGTTTGTTTTGTTTCGATATGGCGGTGCTAATGATGAGAACCTGAGCCCACTAATGAGAACCTACCAGTGGACTCCCATGGTGTTATTTCCATGAGGCACTCATATCTCTTCACACATTTTTTCTGTTTTCCTTTTACTTTATTTATAGCTGTGTTTCACTACACTTTGAATTGCACATGGAGGGAACAGAACATCAAATTGAACAGGGATTCATGTTGGGAGACAGTATATTAATAACTGCCAGCACAGCACACAAAATTGTGGGGGCTGTCAGACACGTTGAAATCCAATTGAATCTGCTCTTGAAAGAGGGTCAGGACATATTGTGTTTTGAATCATTGAGTGGGGGGGTTGACCTGATCGATATAGAACCCATATAGCTCCTTGTTGAATAAACTGTTTACAAGAGCCCCATTGCTGGGCTTGGACTGAGTTCCCAGAAGGACATCAGCGAGATCCTCATTGTAGAGCAATAGGGGTTCAGATGAAGAAGCCCCAGGCTGAAGCCCTTCGTCACCATTGCATAAGAAGCTCCCTCCTCTACAGCTACGGTAGGTGGAGAGAGCAACAGTATCTGGAGAGGTGTCCAGTTCATTGGGTTCTCCAAGAATATCATACCAGTCCAAAGTGTCACTAGGTGTGTACAACTGGAGTCCTGAAGGGTCCCAGTGACCCACAAGCTATTGTCACCAGGGATGAGAATGGGGCTGGTGCCGCCGTTGGGAACCAGCGGCACCGGGAGCACGGACATCGGGACCAGCACCGGATAAGGTCACAGTGGCACCACCGGTGTTGATCCAAGATTGAATCTCCGTCAGAGCAGAGGATAGAGCCATTGGAGAGTAACCTGATGGAGCCTCCCTCCCCAACCCCATAGGTCACATGGCCTTGTAAAACTCATTTGAATAGAGATCAATCCGGCTCGCCGGAAATGGGGGGAAGTGCAAACTATGACCTGCAACGTTGATGTTCCCCACTCGTCTTGTCAATTGACGGATGAGGTGAAGTCAATGTGTTTAGACATCATCTTCTTATTTATTTATTTATTTATTAAATTTGTAAGGCGCAACAAATGCCCTAGGGCGTCTCTGCGCTGTGAACGTGGCAGAAAAGGGGGGAAGGTTATTGATTGAACAGCAAGGTTTTGATTTTTCTCCTGAAAGCTAACAAAGTGGGGCTGGACCTGATGTCCAAGTCGAGGGAGTTCCAGAGTTTGGCTGTGGAAACCGTAAAGCGACGATCACCCCAGGAGGCCGTTTTAGTGCGTGGCACTGACATCAGGAGGGCGTTGGTTGATCGTAGAGATCGGTTGGGAACATGAAAAGCTAAGGAGTTAAGGAGGAAACGGGGTCCTTGCTTGCGTGAGGCTCTGTAGGCAATACAAAGAGCCTTGAATTTGATACAGTTTTTAACGGCTAGCCAATGGTAGCTTTTGATGACATGGGCTATGGGTTTAAACTTGGGAGTACCTGAAAGCATTCTTGCAGCCGCGTTCTGCACCGACTGTAGTTTACGGATGACTTGTTGCTGGGCATTCATGAAGAGTCCGTTGCAATAGTCCAAGGAGGACATTACAAATGCGGTGACCAGAGTTTTTCCTGAGTTGGAGGGGATGTAAGGGAGGATTTTTTTAATGGATTTCAATTTGTAAAAGGAGGATGAAACAATGGTGTTTGCATGAGCGGCAAAGGTGAGTTTGTCGTCAAGTAGTATACCTAGGTTTCTAACCTTGGTGACTGGTTTAGGCGGGAGACCTAGCTCTGTGGGCCACCAGGAGGTGGACCAGGTCGGGCTGAGCTTGCCAAAGATCATAACTTCCGTCTTCTCGGAATTCAGTTTTAAACAGTTTATAGCCATCCAGTTGCTGATGGCGTTCATGCCTAGCTGGAAATTGGCCGCTACTTTCTGTCCATTGTTTTTTATGGCCAGGACCAACTGAGTATCGCCCGCATAGGATGTTAGGCTCATCCCATGAGACTTGATGACTCTTGCTAAGTCCATTATGTAAACGTTAAATAGCGTGGGGCTCAGGGATGAGCCCTGTGGGACGCCACATGGAAGTGTCATCTGGGCGGAGCTGATGTTGCCCAGCATTACTGTCTGGGTGCGGTTGGAGAGAAATGAAGAAAGGAGGTCGCTGGCTGCATCCTGAATGCCCATGCTATTAACACGGTCAATCAAGGTGGTGTGGTCGACCGTGTCAAACGCGGCAGATAGATCCACAGGATGAGCACAGCCGTACCTCCTTGGTCTAAAATAGTTCTTATTTCATCTGCCGCTTTGATCAGGGCTGTCTCCGTGCTATGATTCTTACGGAAACCAAATTGTATGTCATCCAAAAGGTGGTGAGCTTCGATATACTATGAAATTTGTGCATTCATAAGTTTTTACACAACTTTGGCTGCAAATGGCAGGCTAGCAATTGGTCTGTAGTTGTTGGCGAACAACAAACAAACTTAGAGGTCTAAATCAGAAACCTGATCTGAATATCTTTCAAAATACCTTCATGTCTAAAAAAGTACATCAAGATAAAGAAGTGGCTAACAGGTATGAACAACAGACCAGATCGCCAAGAAAAGGGCCACCTGTAATTGCTAATCAAAGCCCATTATGGATTCCCATCAATAACTTGTATGGATCAATGTTTTCATTTGGTAATACTGCCAGGGTATTCTGTCTCTTGATCATTGAGACACACGGCATACCCCCATCGTTGGCATGGGGTAATGACCTACAATTACTAGATTAGACCAAATGATGATGATCTGATGGGAAAGTGCAGTGCAAAACATATAAAGATGAATGTGATGGTTAAAACAGGATAGGGCGCTTTAACAAAAATTACTTTATTGGGCATACGCCCCTTCCTTGTTAAAAACAAGAACAGTGCAACAACATAAACGCAGTTTAAACAAATAGCTGCGAGAGGACCAACATGTTTCAGCCTATTATGGGAAGAAACCCAAGGCTTTCGTCAGGGTCTCTGTTCTCAAAGAATGCTACTGCCAATTTAGTGAGAAACGTGTGAAAAAATTATAATAAAAAACACACAAGTGAATTAATAACAGTAAAGGATATATTTCTCCTACATCTGTTTCAATTCCTCCTTGGCACCTGGTGTGATCTATAACAACAAAAGCATATGTGGACCCCTATTAGGTTCAAAGGTCTGTTAAAAACGGTAATCTATTCATTAGTGTTCAAGATTTTCCAAGTACTCACCCAGTGTGCCCGGGGAAAGGACCTCGCCTCTTCCTGGACCTGGCTCAGGTAAATGTGAGACCCCGCTCTGTAAGGACAAGACAACCCCTACACTTAGTATAGATAGAGCGAGCCCTTTTTACCCTGCTCTGTCTATTAATAATGCTTGGGGTACACCAATGTGTCTTGCACATAGAGCCAGACTTCTTGGTATAAACGTATCACCCAAGGGAGTCCTCGCACTCACTTACAACTCTCTAGCTAGACTTTACAAAAAATATTTTAGCATATGTGGTTTTAGTAAACTCAAAAAATGATTGCCAATACAGCAAAAAGACCTTTTGTCCCTTATTCAAGGCTGACAGACAAAAGGGGGCCGATCTTATAAAGAGACAACCGTGAGGTAGTTGGCTTGTTTATCACTATTTAATGTTAACCAAGTCCTCATAGAACAAGTGGCAAAAAACAGCCCAGACTGATTCTAGAGCCTACCTGTCCGTCGTTGTCCCAAACGGTGACTGAGTCAGGGGGAGGCATTGGGCTGCTCGAAAGAGCCTCTAATTAATTCGTTGAGGTAATCTCTCACAAACCAATCAGCTCGCTAAACCCTTTAACTCAAAGAGATGTTCTTGAGAATTGTATGTATCATAGCTCATAAAATTGCCACCCAGTCAAGAAAATCAGATTGCATATACCGGGATGTAATTGTTAAAGCAAACTGTGTTTACCGATAACATCTTCAATTGCGTGCTCTCGCGAGATTTCAAACGGACTACAGGTTGATGTCACCAAACCAGGAAGGAGTAGTTCTAAGCAACCCCAACTTAACTCGCGTACTCTCGCGAGATTTTGAACGGACTATAGAATGATGTCACCAGACCAGGAAGGAGTAGTTTTAACCAACCACAGCCTGATTGTTTTTAAACATTGTGTTGGAAATAGCAAACAGAAAAGGGAAACATTTCGTAAGTTCTACAGGAAGGATTTTGAGAACCCGGTCACGAAAAACAGATTGCGTATACCGGGATGTAGTTGTTAAAGCAAACTGTGTTTGCCAATAACATCTTCAGTCGCGTGCTCTCGCGAGATTTCAAACGGACTACAGGATGATGTCACCAAAACAGGAAGGAGTAGTTCTAAAGCAACCCCAGCTTAACTCGCGTACTCTCGCGAGATTGTAGACGGACTACAGGATGATGTCACCAAACCAAGAAGGAGTAGTTATAACCAACCACAGTATCAAGAATGGTACAAACCCCAGATCTTATGAAATAGGAACAAACTACAGAGTAATGTCCCTCAAATAGCAGCTGTAGTTAGGCAGAAACTCCCTGGCAGAACTCCCTGGCAGTGTTTCAAGGGCTGGGGTTTCAAGGGGTTTCAATCACGTACTCTTGCGAGATTTTGAAATGACTACAGAATGATGTCACCAGACCAGGAAGGAGTAGTTTTAACCAACCACAGCCTGATTGTATTTAAACATTGTGTTGGAAATAGCAAACAGAAAAGGGAAACATTTCGTAAGTTCTACAGGAAGGATTTTGAGCACCCGGTCACGAAAAACAGATTGCGTATACCTGGATGTAGTTGTTAAAGCAAACTGTGTTTACTGATAACATCTTAATCGCGTGATCTCGCGAGATTTCAAACGGACTACAGAATGATGTCACCAAAACAGGAAGCAGTAGTTCTAAAGCAACCCCAGCTTAACTCGCGTACTCTCGCAATATTTTAGACGGACTACAGGATGATGTCACCAAACCAGGAAGGAGTAGTTCTAACCAACCACAGTATCAAGAATGGTACAAACCACAGATCTTATGAAATAGGAACAAACTACAGAGTAATGTCCCTCAAATAACAGCTGTAGTTAGGCAGAAAATAAGCTCAGCTATATGCACTTAACAACTATCGTATCTTGCATCTTCTGAAAGTTATAAAGACACTTGGTATGGTAGTCTTATAGATATCATAGAATGCTGCAAACACGTTGTAGTAATAAAAAAAACCCAACTGTTAAGAACGACATGGAGTGGAATCACATCTTACTGACAGGGTGGTCATGATCATTGTAAATTGAACCACGGAATATCATCGTTGAGCCCAATCCTGTCAGTGTGTAATTTGAAGACCCATTTCTGTTCCTTATAAAATAGGAATTTAACGACCAAGACAACAAGCATCGACATAGGCACCGACCACCCTTGGCAGTTGAGACATTTCACTAACTGTAACAGCACTAACCTGATCTACCAAATCACATGCCCGTGTAATTTACGCTATATAGGCATGACCACCAGGAAGGTGCGAGTGAGGATGCAAGAACATAAAAGCACGTTTCGTTGCAGAAAAGATGTCTCAAGATTAACTAAACATTTTTTACAACACAACCAAAATGAAATAGATTTTATGTGGGTTGTTCTTGAGAAACCGTTTATTCCATCACATATAAGTGATATATCAAAATTCCTATTTTATAAGGAACAGAAATGGGTCTTCAAATTACACACTGACAGGATTGGGCTCAACGATGATATTCCGTGGTTCAATTTACAATGATAATGACCACCCTGTCAGTAAGATGTGATTCCACTCCATGTCGTTCTTAACAGTTGGTTTTTTTTTTATCACTACAACGTGTTTGCAGCATTCTATGATACCTATAAGACTACCATACCAAGTGTCTTTATAACTTTCAGAAGATGCAAGATACGATAGTTGTTGAGTGCATATAGCTGAGCTTATTTTCTGCATAACTACAGCTGTTATTTGAGGGACATTACTCTGTAGTTTGTTCCTATTTCATAAGATCTGTGGTTTGTACCATTCTTGATACTGTGGTTGGTTGGAACAACTCCTTCCTGGTTTGGTGACATCATCCTGTAGTCCGTCTAAAATCTTGCAAAAGTACGCGAGTTAAGCTGGGGTTGCTTTAGAACTACTCCTTCCTGTTTTGGTGACATCATTCTGTAGTCCGTTTGAAATCTCGCGAGAGCACGCGATTAAGATGTTATCGGTAAACACAGTTTGCTTTAACAACTACATCCAGGTATACGCAATCTGTTTTTCGTGACCGGGTGCTCAAAATCCTTCCTGTAGAACTTACGAAATGTTTCCCTTTTCTGTTTGCTATTTCCAACACAATGTTTAAATGCAATCAGGCTGTGGTTGGTTAAAACTACTCCTTCCTGGTCTGGTGACATCATTCTGTAGTCCGTTCAAAATCTCGCGAGAGTACGTGATTGAAACCCCTTGAAACCCCAGCCCTTGAAACACTGCCAGGGAGTTCTGCCAGGGAGTTTCTGCCTAACTACAGCTGCTATTTGAGGGACATTACTCTGTAGTTTGTTCCTATTTCATAAGATCTGGGGTTTGTACCATTCTTGATACTGTGGTTGGTTAGAACTACTCCTTCCTGGTTTGGTGACATCATCCTGTAGTCCGTCTAAAATCTCGCGAGAGTACGCGAGTTAAGCTGGGGTTGCTTTAGAACTACTCCTTCCTGTTTTGGTGACATCATCCTGTAGTCCATTTGAAATCTCGCGAGAGCATGCGACTGAAGATGTTATTGGTAAACACAGTTTGCTTTAACAACTACATCCCGGTATACGCAATCTGTTTTTCGTGACCAGGTGCTCAAAATCCTTCCTGTAGAACTTACGAAATGTTTCCCTTTTCTGTTTGCTATTTCCAACACAATGTTTAAATACAATCAGGCTGTGGTTGGTTAAAACTACTCCTTCCTGGTCTGGTGACATCATTCTGTAGTCCGTTCAAAATCTCGCGAGAGGACGCGAGTTAAGCTGGGGTTGCTTAGAACTACTCCTTCCTGGTTTGGTGACATCATCCTGTAGTCCGTTTGAAATCTCGCGAGAGCACGCGATTGAAGATGTTATCGGTAAACACAGTTTGCTTTAACAATTACATCCCGGTATATGCAATCTGATTTTCTTGACCGGGTAGCAATTTTATGAGCTATGATACATACAATTCTCAAGAACATCTCTTTGAGTTAAAGGGTTTAGCGAGCTGATTGGTTTGTGAGAGATTACCTCAACGAATGAATTAGAGGCTCTTTCGAGCAGCCCAATGCCTCCCCCTGACTCAGTCACCGTTTGGGACAACGACGGACAGGTAGGCTCTAGAATCAGTCTGGGCTGTTTTTTGCCACTTGTTCTATGAGGACTTGGTTAACATTAAATAGTGATAAACAAGCCAACTACCTCATGGTTGTCTCTTTATAAGATCGGCCCCCTTTTGTCTGTCAGCCTTGAATAAGGGACAAAAGGTCTTTTTGCTGTATTGGCAATCATTGTTTGAGTTTACTAAAACAACATATGCTAAAATAATTTTCGTAAAGTCTAGCTAGAGAGTTGTAAGTGAGTGCGAGGACTCCCTTGGGTGATACGTTTATACCAAGAAGTCTGGCTCTATGTGCAAGACACATTGGTGCACCCCAAGCATTATTAATAGACAGAGCAGGGTAAAAAGGGCTCGCTCTATCTATACTAAGTGTAGGGGTTGTCTTGTCCTTACAGAGCGGGGTCTCACATTTACCTGAGCCAGGTCCAGGAAGAGGCGAGGTCCTTTCCCCGGGCACACTGGGTGAGTACTTGGAAAATCTTGAACACTAATGAATAGATTACCGTTTTTAACAGACCTTTGAACCTAATAGGGGTCCACATATGCTTTTGTTGTTATAGATCACACCAGGTGCCAAGGAGGAATTGAAACAGATGTAGGAGAAATATATCCTTTACTGTTATTAATTCACTTGTGTGTTTTTTATTATAAATTTTTCACACGTTTCTCACTAATTTGGCAGTAGCATTCTTTGAGAACAGAGACCCTGACGAAAGCCTTGGGTTTCTTCCCATAATAGGCTGAAACATGTTGGTCCTCTCGCAGCTATTTGTTTGAACTGCGTTTATGTTGTTGCACTGTTCTTGTTTTTAACAAGGAAGGGGCGTATGCCCAATAAAGTAATTTTTGTTAAAGCTCCCTATCCTGTTTTAACCATCACATTCATCTTTATATTCTTTGCACTGCATTTTCCCATCAGATCATCATCATTTGGTCTAATCTAGTAATTGTAGGTCATTACCCCATGCCAACGATGGGGGTATGCCGTATGTCTCAATGATCAAGAGACAGAATACACTGGCAGGATTACCAAATGAAAACATTGATCCATACAAGTTATTGATGGGAATCCATAATGGGTTTTGATTAGCAATTACAGGTGGCCCTTTTCTTGGCGATCTGGTCTGTTGTTCATAACTGTTAGCCACTTCTTTATCTTGATGTACTTTTTTAGACATGAAGGTATTTTGAAAGATATTCAGATCAGGTTTCTGATTTAGACCTCTAAGTTTGTTTGTTGTTCATGTTGTTCCTTAGAGGGGATAGAACTTAGACGGGTCTTTAAATGTCCCTTTAGCCCTCCGATACCGTCTTGTTAGTTATCTGTAGTTGTTGGTGTCATCAGCGTCTAAATGTGTTTTTTTAAGGAGAGGTTTACCTAGAGTATCCCTCCAAATATCAGGATAGATGCCCGTACAAAACATAGAGTTGAAAATGTCTGCTAATGGGGGGGCTAAAATATCAACCACCGGAAGGAGAATGGCGGGTGGGCATGGATCATTTGCAGAGCCCTATTTGACAGTGGTCATTGCTTTAATAACCTCCGTGGTTGTGACCCCATGGAACTGTAAGAAAGTAGGCCTGGTGTCGCTTATGGGTTGAGATAGTGGAGGTTCCTTAATGCGGTCAGAGAAATGACTATATATGTTATTGACTTTATCAAAAAAGTGGTTATTACAGAAAGCTTGTGAAGGTACTAGAGTGGACTGGGGGGGAAGACGTGATAGTTTGGACACAACTTGAAAAAGTTGTTTATTAGAGTTTTTGGAGTTTTCGATCAGGGTAGAGTAGTAAAGTTTTTTTTTCCTGATGGATCATGGCTTTATATTTACTAAGTTCTTGTTTATAGAGGCGTTTCGTATCCTCGGCGTATGATTTTCTCCAGTGTCTCTCTCGATTTCTACTGAGCTGTTTTTGTTCCCTGAGAGCATTTGTGAACCAGGGGGCTGAGGGTGAGTTGCGATATTTGGAGTGAAATTTCATTGGAACTAGTTGATCCATAACGGTGGCTAGCCAGTGTGTCTAGTCTGTGGCAGCTATTCTTGGATCGGTGAGAATTTCGGGTTGTAACAGAGGCAGGAGATTCTTGAGTTGCTGATTGTCAAGATCTTTCCAGGATTTGAACGGTTTTGACGTCCCTTTATGGGTGGTTGGGTGTGATGGGGAGTCGAGGGGGATTTCGAATAATATCGCGTGATGGTCTGACCAGGCGAGAGGAAGAATCTGTCTTATGGTTAAGTTTTTTAGGTTGGTGAATAGCCCATCTAGGGTATGCCCTGCTTCATGAGTGCTACTTAGCACCAGTTGTGTGAGGCCAAATACCTCTAGTTCTGATATGAGCGTATTTGACTCTTTATTTGTGGAATTTTCCAAGGGAAAATTAAAGTCCCCTAATAATGGTGGAGTTTTCAGTAGCTAGAGAATCCACCATATCTATGAGGGTGGTTAAGAACTGTGTTTTACTACCAGGTGGACAGTAGAGTAGGATACCCTTAATTCGTTGGGAGGGACCCAAGGCTATGGAAAAGTGTACTGCCTCACAAGTGGTCAGAGGGACTGGGTAAATGACAGTTTTAAATTTGCTACTGTAGAATATAGCAATTCCGCCCCCTGTTCTTAGGACTCTGTCGTGTCTTAGGATATTATATCCTTCTGGGACAGCCACAAGTAAGTCGGGCTCTGATGCGGGATTAGTCCAGGTTTCAGTAATGAAGAGGAGATCTAATTTCTGGGAGATAATTAGATCAGCTATTTCCTCTTTGTGCTTGCCTAGAGATCTGGCGTTGATAAGGCCTACTGTGATTTTGGGAATCTTTTTGTTGTTTGGAGGCGATGGAGAGGCTGCTCGAGTGTATATATTACTCTGTAACTTAAAAGGGCAGTGGGAGCATCCTTTGGTAAGATGAGACATACCATAGAATGTATATGAGGTGTCAGGACATTTGACAGAGGGTCTTAGGTTAAGTAAGGCCATGCAGGAGTAATGGCGCCTGATAATGTCGTCCTTTGGACCATGGGGTATTGCCCTAGGCCCGGGCCAGGCGCGGACGGGCGCAGACGGGCTTGCCTTCGGTGCGCCTTTGGTGTGCCGCCGCCGTATCCACTGCGCTTGCGCTTGCACTGTGCCCTTTGTAGTCTGGGGAGCCTCGGGGACTGGTGTGCTAACTCTGGCATCCGCCAGAAGTGCTGCAAAGCTCCCAGGTCAGCCCTCCGAACAAACGGCACAAGCCGTGTCGGACCCTGCTTAGGGAGGAGACTGCGAGTGAAAATGCGGTAGGAGCAAGGTCACAATTTAATTTTTAAAAATACAAGCAGTGTAAACAGATTTTTAAAACATCAAAGCAACTGGTGGCGAGTCTAGTAAATCAGGCTACGCGCATACAGTGCAATGAGATAGGAAGCGCTATCACAAAGGTACAGTACAAACAATTTTTAAAAGCAGTGGCGGCAGGTCTATTGCTCAGGCTGCACGCGTTCTTCTTGTGCCTCTTCCCAGAGTGTCCTGAGAACCCTGAGTCTGAAGAAGAGTACTTGGAGCTCCTGTAGTGGTCCTGCAACCTTCTTCTAGATCGATACTGAGACCTCATAGGAGTTGCGCTAGATGGTGTGGACGGTCAGGCCGTAAGCTTCTTTAAGGACCGCTTCCTCAAAGCTTTCGGCGCCATGGTCCGGCAGTCCAAACAACTTTGAGTTGTGGTCGCACTTTTGACACCATAAGCGCACATGGTGCAGGTCGGTAATTGAAATGGTGCGGTGACAGGTGCCACGGGGCCTGAAACCTATCTTCCTGAAGGACATTCCGTTGACAGACAAACAAAGAATTTTTGACAAATTATCAAGAAAAGTCTGTCATAAAGAGATAGAGGGGTACCTCTACTCCAGATCAGTGCTAACTGGCGCAGAAAGAAAAGAACTGATGTCCGCACACCAACAAAGCCAATAAGGCCACATGGAACAGAACAAAGCCACCCAATGGCGCACAAGGGTACTGCTCATGGAAAAGTTTCAGGATCCAGTCTGAAGGCTGGGAATTTCAAAGGTAAGGAATCTGCAGCTAGAAGTCTCGATCAGATTAGTGAGAGCAATAAGTACAGTGAAGTGATACAGTGTGCAGTCATAGACTAAGAGATTGATTTAGATCTTGATGGACCAGGCTATGCCTCTGCTTTTTTTGATGGCTTCACCGCCCGCCAACTTGCCAGTCCGCCTGCTGTATTTAGATGCCTGTGAGTCTATGGACGAAAAACTACCATAGACCCGACGACTCCGCCAGGATTTGTCGCCTGCGTCGATGGCATTATAGGCAGAAGCGGCTATCAGCTGCACTGTAGCCAAGGTTACTGCCAAGCCAATCACAATGTGCCTTCTCATTGAGTCAACTCTAGCAGGAATCCCTCCTAATATGAGTTGGGGGAAATTAGGTAAAAACTTACTTTTTTTACGCTTACATTTCCACCTTGTACCCCGTCATCTAGGTACCTCCTTTGCTGCTCCAACTCAACCACGATGGCAAATGACTTCTTTGTCGCCGAGATCGAAGGTAAGCTACTTGTACAATTGTCCCATGCATCATGGGCCAGATGTAGGTAATTTTATTTTACCACCTCTTAAATACCGAATCATACCGATTCGGTATTTAAGAAGTGGTAAAATATAAGTACCGAGATGTAGGTAAATACAGATGTGCATTTACCGAATCGGTAAAAATCGGTATTTACCGATTCGGTAAATACCGACCGGTAATGCCCATTCATTCCTATGGGCTTTGAAGCCCATAGGAATGACTGGGCATTACCGATTCGGTAATTACCGAATCGGTAAATACCGAATTTCACAAGGGTGCAGGGGGTGTCACTTTGACACCCTCTAGCACCCCCAAAACGGGTTCAGGTGCCATGTGGCAGGCATACCTGCCCTAAGGGCAGGTCTGCCTGTCATATGGCACAGGTGTGCATGCACACATGTGCATGCACACCTGAATCGGTATTTTACCATCAAATAGGATTTGATGGTAAAATACCGATTTTTTAATGCTTGTGGGACTCAGAAAAGTCCCACCTACATATCAATTTTCCCGAATCGGTAAAAATACCGACTCTGTATTTTACAGAATCGGTAAATTTACCGATCGGTAAATTTACTGATTCTGTAAAATACAGGGCCCTACATCTCAAATTGCATTTACCGGTCGGTAACGGCCGAATTCGGCCGTTACCGACCGGTAAATGCCTACCTACATCTGGCCCCATGTGTTGACAATTGTCCTAGTCTCGTGTATTTCTGCATTTCTCTTACAGACAATATTTCTCTTAGGTGAAATGCAATAGTGTTCATTTTCCTACCTATCAAGGAAAATTTAAACCACCTGTACTGACACAGAAACATATTTGTTGTTATGATGCTTGGGGATGTTGTGCTAGTGGTGCCTGTGGGTGACAATTCATTAGTGTGTTCATGCAAAAATCATCAAAAGATAGGAGCAAGAGGGTGAATATAACCAGGTCGCTCTCCACTCGCAGAATCTATACAAAAATGACCTTGATCGACAAAAAACTTTAGATTTTTGTAACTTGTATTAAGCTGGTATTATAAACTCGCATGTTTAGCTATACTAAATTATTTAGTCATGCCTACCTCTAAGTTTTTCTCATTTAATTTTTTTGTTCAACCATCCATAGATAATCTCACAACCACCAAAGAACAAAATGTGAGAGAAGTCAGAAAGCTCCTCACGCAAGCACCATCCATGGAGCTACTGGTTGGTTCTCACCAGTTTGGTCTTTCTGTCATCATTTAGACTTTCTTGATAGAAAGAAAAGAAGTGTAACCTAACTCTTAGGCTCGCTTGAAGTGGTGAGAAAATATAATATTGTGTGGATAATGGTGTCATCTATCGAACGTCTAACCCCCGTAGTGAAAGGAAAGTGAATAAACCTCCAAATAAAAAATTAGTTGTGAACAACTATTCCACACATTCTTTATTTTAATAGTGTCTACACTCAGTTAAAAGAAGTGGCATGTTTAGACCATTTTAACTTGAACAACAACATGTTTCATTGCTCACACAATTTTTGCCAATTTCATCAGGGCACGGGGACGCATCTCACATCACTGATGCTTTGAATCTGTAATGGTTGATAAAAAACAATGGGGGAGAGAATGGTAGTACCAGAGACAGGGGAAAACAACAATTGTAGACAGTTCTCATGTGTTGACACTTTCAGGTTGCAGTACAACTCATGTTATGAGTTATCACAGAATGTCTCGATTACAGTGTGGTTGCCAGGTGGACTCCTACCAGCAACTCACTGAGGGGGCTAAAACATTGCCTCCCCCGCAGGGTACAGTGCAGCAAAACAGTGTACCTGTGAATGGACATAAATAACACTTCACCGTCCTTATCGTGATAATGTAAGGGTGAAAAGTCTTTTTAAACCTCCAACATCATTTGCTTGATAAGAGTTAGAGGTGTATTTAAATTTGTACTCCCATCTCAATCTCAAAAGGACATTTCTTCGAAATCGGGAGGAAACGGGCCAGGTCTGTATACTGACGCATATTACTCAGGATTCCCTGTTGATTGTCCCGCTGTTAAAAACAGAAAGCGTCTAGCTGTAACGAGACCCAGCGTCTTGTATTTGTATCAAGAAAAGCCTCCTCACTTACCGCTCCGCCGGCGGCCCGCGCTCCGACGTGCCACAGGCAATGAAGACCTGACCACCCTGCAAAGGACCGGACCGGACATGGAGTCGGAGGGAGTCTCCTCCCTATCCTCCAGATGGAAACAAGCAGAATAGCAACTGATAGGTGACCGCGGCCCCCGGGGAGGTGGTTCTCCATGCTCAGAGGTCACCACCGGAGGCCACGGACTCCTGGGGGCAATTCCAGCCATATCCCAGCCACACACTCAGTCACAGCGGGCGCCATCTCCCAATACACTGCAAATCATGTTCCCTAAACACTTTGCACTTTTAACTAAACCTGCATTCTGAAGGGGCAAGAACAAGTGACGGCTGATCTATCAGCCCACTCATGGCCTATAGAAAAAGCTTTGCATAGGAAGCCCTAGATCCCCGAGTATGCATAAAAAACACCGCCACACATAGGGAACCAAGATTGCACATATACCACTCAGGGTTCAACCCTCCTGAGCTAAAGTTCAGTCTGCCAACGTCAGGGGTAGGACGCCATTACTTCCTCGCTTCTTATATATGTACCTGTTTTGTGCCACAAGTTGGCCCATATTAGCGATAGCTAGCTGGTCCATTTTACTGATGGTGCCCAAGCGGTTCAATGTATCACATACATGTGTATAGACACATCAATTAGTTATACTTACCAGTCTCCACTCCACCAGGAACTCACTCAGTCAGCAAAACGCAGCCAGGACTCCGCCAGCACAGCAGGACTTATAAATGCACTTGGCACAAACCTGACGGCCTGAGGGCAAGGGAGTACTGTTAGCCAGCACAGAAGACCACTGCCATGGTGGTGTATGGTCTATTGCCACAACATCTAATTACAGCGGGCTGACAGCTGTCAGCTTCATGGAGCACTTGAAGCCACGGTGCTAAGCCAGTAATCGCCGCGGTGCGATGTCGGTAGTCGCTGCGGTGCGACGTCGGTAGTCGCCGCGGTGTGACGTCGGTAGTCGCCGCAGTGCAACGTCGGTAGTCGCCGCAGTGCAACGTCGGTAGTCGCCGCAGTGCGACGTCGGTAGTCGCCGCGGTGCGACATCGGTAGTTGCCACGGTGCAAGGTCGGTAGTCGCCGCGGTGCGACGCCGGTAGTCGCCGCAGTGCGACGCTGGTAGTCTCCGCGGTGCGAGGTCGGTAGTCGCCGCTGCGCGACGTCAGTAGTCGCCGCAATGCGACGTCAGTAGTTGCCGCGGTGCGACGCCGGTAGGCGCCACGGTGCAAGGTCGGTAGTTACCGCGGTGCGATGTCGGTATTCAACGCAGTGCGACACCGGTAGTTGCTGCGAGGTTGGTAGTCGCGGCGGTGCGAAGTCGGTAGTTGCGGCGGTGCGAGGTCGGTAGTCCCACCAAGATCTAAAGCAGGCCCTAAATGTCTTATGTAGTCAACAACTGGCACCAACAGTCGGTTGTGCCATGGCCTGCTCATTGGGGTTGCTTTAACCAATCACAGCCGCGAACTACACGTGATGGATCCTTCAGGTTCCCAGAGCCTTGAATCCTGTTGGGAAGCAGCGAGCAAAGTCCTATGAAGCATCTGTAACGGGACTCCGGCACAAGGCTCTTCCACAAGAAAGAGTATGAGGTGAACCAGCAAAGTGGATTGAGGAGTGGGGTGGCATATGGGGATCAGGCCAGGTATCTTGAACCCCAGCAACTATGAAGGTTGTGCATGGTACGTCGTCAATTTCATGGCAAAAAAAACACTTGTCCTCTAGTTCTGTAGGTAGCTACCCCTTCTCTACTTCAGTTACTCTATGTCCAGTGCCAGGATACCCCTCGCGGGCTATAGTGCGCTCTACTAATACACATAACATAACAAACCATTCGCTGCATTCTGCCTCTCTAGTGAAGTTCCTCAGCATGCACTTTCTGCCCACTTCCCCAGAATGATATATAGAGTTGTGCGTGTGCCCTCTAGGGCTTAGCCCTCAAGAAGTAAAGATTAACTCTAGTTCATTACAGCTCTGATCCCTTCTCACCTTCAGGAAGTCGATGTCTGGCAGGAGACACCGCTCTTCTATTTCTGTCAGCAGTGTGGTGAAGAAGTTCTGTTGCTTCTCCAAAGCTGCCACTTTCCCCTGATTCTTCTTGAGGGTCGCTTGATGTTCCTTCACCAAATGGGTGAGGAGGCTTCCCTTCTCCTTTTCAAGAAACTGTTCCAGATCAATAAATGGGAGCAATATTTTTAGATGCTGACTTCTGAATATTCCCTTTAGGAAAAAAGAAGGAAAGAGATATATAAATGCAAATATTTCTGAGTTATAATTATTTAAAGTACATTTATAGCTCTTGTACTGACATGGTTATTAATCGTGTGTCTTAAGCGTCCTAGAGACAGCAGCTTCCTTCTCACTCAAACATTAGGGCGCATATTTATGAAAAAATTCACAGAATGATGCCAAAAACTTCGCAAATCTTAAGCCGCACAAATATATTCTGTGAAATCAATATAAACAGCCAACACAATTCTGAATTGGTGCTTTCCTGCCACCAGGGGTGTGATAGCTAAAGCCAAGGAGGCCCTGGTCGGACCTGCCGGCATGTAAACATCAAAGAAGACACAAACCACCCAAGGAAGTGCACAGGTTTAACATGCATACTTTGACCCGGATGTTATCTCCAGGACTCCTGCCTCCAGCTTCATCACGCAGGTTGTAAACACAGGTCTGTCCCTGACAGGTGCTTCCTGCCTGTGCCGTGCCGCCATCACTGCCGCCACCATCACTGCCCCCAGCATCACTGCCCCAGCATCACTCACCCCAGCATCACTGCCCCCAGCATCACTGCCCCCAGCATCACTGCCCCCAGCATCACTGCCCCCAGCATCACTGCCCCCAGCATCACTGCCGCCACCACCACTGCCGCCACCACCACTGCCGCCACCACCACTGCCGCCACCATCACTGCCACCACCATCACTGCCACCACCATCACTGCTGCCACCATCACTGCTGCCCCCAGCATCACCATTACTCATTGCTGGGTACTTCAGGGCAGTCCAGAGCAGTCATGGGAAAGCCGCTATAGATGTCTTCTATCTTTTTTGAAAAAAATAGGGCAAGTTCCTCACATTGCTGGTTTGAGGAGATCAGTGGGCCCCCCGTCCCCTTCTGATTTTTTAGATCTGACACAATGGAGAAAATGCTCTTCGCGGGATTGGTACTATTCTAATTTTTAAGGCATAGAAAGCCGCACGTTCAGTATGGATTGCTTTGTGATAGCTCTTTACTGAATCCCGGTAGTGCGCTCTGGAAAGAGGGTCAAAGTCCTTCCTCCAGGAGCTTTCACATTTTTTGCAAATTTTTCGCAGTGATGCTAGCTTTTCGTTATACCATAGATTTGATTTGGACATACGATTGGGGGACCACTTAGCTGGAATCAGTTTGTCCAGCGGCTGACTGATCCAATCTGAAAAGGCTAGATAAGCCTTGTCCGAATCCGTCGCCAACACCGGAACAGAGCTTGAGAGAAGGATTTTAAATTGATCCCAATTTAGCTTATGCCAAGGGCATTTCAGGGAGTGGGAGTTGTTTAATTTACGTTTAGGAACTATGCACTGAATGACCAGAGGGACCAAAAAATGGTCCGACCAGGCCATAGGAACCGGTGGTTGAGTCGTAAGGGAAGGGATGTTGGTAAAGACCGGATCCAGCAGGTGGCCTGCTGAATGAGTCAGACCAGAAACCCGCTGGTCCATCTGACAGGCCGCTAGGTCCGTCATCAGATTCGCCACATCCACATCTGAGTGGCTATTAAAATGAAGATTCAAATCTCTCAGGATCGTAAAATTAGAAGAATTGGCTACCAAAGTGCAGACAGTATCAATGAGTGCTTCCCTAAAGGCTTTGGATGGACCCGGTGGGCGATATATCAGTAACCCATTCATAGTGTAATTGGGATTAAACTTAATTTTAAAACAGGCACATTCACAGCCCAAAATAAGTTGTTTCATGAAGGAGCAGGAGTAGCCAGTTTTCACAATAGCCGCAATACCTCCGCCTCTTGTGTCTCTATTAAGGGTGTGAATGACATAACCCTCTGGAAGTGCAAGCCCTGGGATTGCTACCGAGTCTTCCAAGAGCCAGGTCTCAGTTAAAAACAGGGTATCCGGCGCTTCAGTTTCCAAAAGGTCAAAGACATCGGTGCAATGTTTGACCAATGAATGGCAGTTCAGGTGAGAAATTATCAGACTTTTGCCTGGGAGAGGCGGGCAGTCCTGCACATATATTGGGGCCATAGATGTAAACCCACACTGTTTGCAGCTAAAGGGACTGTTAGAAATGGGGATTCTGGTTGGCTGAGGCTTGCGCCAAAGCCAGGCAGAAACCACCACTGTAGTCAGGGCAAGAAAGTCACCCGCCAAAGATAACCCCTACTCAAGTGGCGATGTGTGAAGCGTTTGCGCGCGCACCCAGCAAAAACACCCAAGGCCCACCACAAAGAAAACTCCACACAAGGTTATATATAAAATAGCCTTTGTATTATACCAAACACATTAGATAATAAACACGCACTTTACACTGTGCCACTGGCACGGGCGGAATTTACAGGGGATTATATACACAGGACAGGGCCATATGGACCACTGTCAGGAATAAGCACTTGGTAGAACTAGCACTTTGTAGAAATAGCACTTAGACCATAGTATAATTGTAGCACCAAATAGCATATGTAGCACACAACCAGTAATCACTGGTAAAAGGTAAGTACACCCTACGCAATCCTAAACACCTTAGGCATTTATCACGCAGGGAACCCTGAACTCACTAGCACAACCTATACTAGGAAACACAACCTCCTAAGCATGAAAATACATTTAGAGGTATAGGCAAACAGGCATTGAATAAATGCATAAATCACAGTAGACAGGTAATCACATTTGCGCCAAAAATCACATAACTGACCCAAGGCCAACTTGGCCTCTCAGGGGCTCACAGGCCCAATGTCCAGAATGTCTGGGCTGGCTGCGCAGGCAGCCAAAGAAGAATGCGCAAAGGGTTTGGGCCTAAACGTAGCATCTGCCCACTAAGTGCTGGGCAGCTGGGAAACTGAGCCTGGTACCAGCGTGCCTCCTGGCTCTCCTCTGGGGCTCAATGAAACAATAGTGCCCCAAAATCCCATGAGAGCCTTGTAGGCTCTAAGAATAAAACAACTGGGCCCTCACGAGCCTCGTGGATCTAAACAACAATGGGCCCAGGAGCCTTGTCTTCTCTGAATAAACAACTGGGGCCTCAGGAACCTCGTAGGCTCGAATTGCACAATAGCCCAGTTGGAGCATCCTGGCTCTGAAACAAATGCTGCCAACTGGGGGCAGCGGCCCGCTGCCAGCCGGGGCCGCTCTACCTCCCTAAATGCCCCCGAGACGTTGGAGCCCACAGGCTCGAACTAACAATGCTCCCAAGAGCCTCGTGGGCTCTAACAGATGCTGCCAACCTGGGGGAGCGGCCCGCTGCCAACCAGGGCCGCTCTACCCCTACAGCGACTGGCCCCACAAACAAAGATAGCACTCCCAGGGGGGGGCGGGCACCGGCAATGTGCCCCGACGCCCCCCTCTCCTCACCGTAACTCAAAGGGCCCCACTCACCGGAGGTTGCTGCAACTCGACTCGGGCTCCGGGGCTCCCTGCCGCACTTCGGGGCCTCGCTGGCGGCGGGCGGGGCTCTCTCACTCGGGAGAGCCTCGCCGGGGGCGAAGAGTGTTTCTTTCTTTGGTTGGCCTCCAGGGGGCTTCCTCTGGCGGACACGTCGTATGGAGGCAGGGTGGAGTCCCGTCCTCTGGCTGCACTCTCCCCTCTACTACACAGGAGCGCGGGTGGGCCCCGTCCACTTCCTGTTTACCTCTTCAGCTTCTGGGTTGTCGCAGGCAGCGCGGCGGCCTGTGGGAGTGGCTCACAGAGGCAATCCGGGGTAGGCTCCTGGTTAGGAGCAAAGGTAAATGCCGCAGCAGGGTAGGCACCCGCAATAATTAAATTTAAAGTCCCTGGCGGGGTGGGCACCCGCCAGGGGTCTCACAGACTCGGCGAGATCGCGGGGTGGCACCCTTGCCTCAAAACTCAGCAAAATACGGGGTGGGCACCTGCTTCCACCTAAATACAGAGGGCAAGTGGCCAGTAAAACAGCGCTCCTGGCAAGGGGGATAAAGCGCTTCCCAGGTGCTGCAGGCAAAGATTTAGAGAAAGATCCTTTAGGAAGGAAAGGGGGGGCAATGGCTGTGCCCAGGGGCCAGCTCACAGGGCACTCCAGCAAGGAGACAGCCCCCATGGTGGTCCCTCCTGGGCCCCACCAGCAGCAAGCCCCCTCCTGTTAGGATCCAGGCATCCAGGGGCTGGCCAGGCCCCAGCAGCAGCACGCCCCTGGTAGATTCAAGTCAGGAACAAGAACCTTTTACAGGAGGTCACAGCATCATTTTATACACATAAATCCTTTGTCTGAGGCTGCAGGGTTAAGGGAAAAGCAGACGCAGCTGGTTTTGGAGCACTCTGTTGTGCTCAGCCCTCTCCCCTTTCAGAGGGCGGGCTAGGGTCATCAGTCGCACCCTAGGGGGCGGAGCCAGCATTGTGGAGGGAAAGTCCATCCTTATTCAGGTCCCAGGTGCAGCTCCTCCCTGCCATCAACATGCAGATCTCCACATTCACCACCGGCGTAGACCCATCCTGACTCCTGGAGCCAGGCACACCAGCCAGCTCCAGCCAATCACAAGCCAGACAGCCAATTCACATTTATTACATAGACATGCCAACTTCTAGAAGTGGCACTTCCACACCAGACACATTAAATCCACACACATCATCGGGCAGCATTTAATCTCACGAGTTCGCACATGCCAAACTCGAGCCTGCACTCCCCACACATCAGGAACTACCATGGACACATATATCCCCCATACATTCCTATGGGACGGCAGGACAATCTCACCCACGCAATCAGAGAGCGCATGCACTTTACACTGGGACACTGTCAAAGTGCGCAAAGACCAGAAATCACTATAATTATCTCAGAGTTCATGCAAAAAGTTCAGGGATGAACCTGCCAGAAGGGCCAAGTCCATCAGGGACCCTCTAATTCCTCTCGCCCATGGACTAAACAACTCCTATACAATGTCTGGCTGCTAACAGCTCCTTCTGGGAGTAGGTAAGATGCGTAAATACACACACCGTGTTTTTAAAATCACAGCATAAGATGCGAGGTAGCGCCGGCTGGCAATGCGCTGCTACCTACTGCTGCGTGGCCGGATAAACACCCTGGTTAAGTATCCCTCCGGTAGCGGAAATGCATAGAGGAGGGCGAAAGTATAAGTTGTGACGGGTTATGAACCCATCTAGTCGCGCACTGTTCACACGGTGTGTAACACCTTAAAAATCTTGAAAAAGTCTTTAACAAATCAATATTCCAAATCACATTTCATCATTTTAATGCATGATTCTCATTTTTATAATTAATCGTACCCACTTTCTTCAGTGCAGATTATTCCTTCATTTCAACATTTGATATTGCTAATACATTTCTTTTCTAATTTTACATATACAATATATTTTTCTTCATCATTCAACAACACAGTTCCTCTATCGTGCCCAATGCATTTCGGTACAGAGTGTGCCTTCATCAGGGACCATCTGTAATGAAAATAAAGATGTGTAAATGTCATGTGTATGCTGTGGACGCCCATGAGTGTAGTATACGTAGTGTTGCAAGTCCTACCTGTGTGCTGAAATCACCACTTTCGAATGAAGCTGAAAACGATAATAATAGTTATATTATCTATCTGTCCGAAACTGTCTCACTGTTTGCACTTTAGAAGTTGTATTCTCAATGAAATAAACTGCTTACCGCATTTCTGAACCATATATTATTGTGGTGAACCACCTAAATGAAAAAACGATAAGCGCATTCTTTGTAATAATGATACTGCATATGCCGAGTGCTTATTAACTGAATGTGTCTCAAATATGAATCGGACGTACCTGTTGAGCTGTCAATGTGTTTCAGTATCCTGAAAAATTATATATATATAGCGGAGCCACGTCCCTCCACACATACAGCACACGCTGCGGTGGACCGGGGGGGGGGCAGGCAAAATAGGTGCGGGGAGCAGCACGCGAGATAAGAGGCGAGCAGGTCAAAGGAAATGCACAGAGTGGCGGTTCGTCCATTGGGGGCGTTGGGGCGTTGCCCTGCCAGCCATGGACGACCGTCACTGTCACACTGCGCATTCCTGCACGCACCAAAAAGTAAAATTATGAGCGCAGCGCACAATACAACAACAGGCCGACAGAATAATGATTGGAGGTCGGTCGGAGTCACAATAGTGACGTCATCGCGATCGCGGAAGGGTGTGGGGGGCGGGCCTGCGGCAGTGAGTGGCAGGCTGGCAACGTGTGACTCTGAGAGCGTGACAGGGAGGGCAGCAGCAGTGTGCGCATTTAGGACAAGTCATTTTTATGACTTGCCCACGCATGCGCACACACGCAGTAGCCCCTTCCCTCCTCCTCCTCCCCTAGCACTCACACAGGTAGAGACCCGGGGGAGCCGGGTCTCATTATGGGCAGTATTAGGCTAGCCCTGCTCTTTAGCGTTGGCCGCTGTGGGGACGTCACCGCGCCCTGGTGTGCTCCATGACCTCGTGGCCGGCCTCCTGAACCGGATGCGAGGACTCCCGCAGTTCCCACACAACTTCCAATAGGAGAATCTTTGCTAGTTGAATAATCCAGCCTGGAATAATCTCTCCGATCACAGTTGAGCGGAGAATCCGACATCGCGCAGACAGGATTCATTTCAGAGACGGACACGGACTCCGTAAGTAGTACAGTACTCCGTGACTCCGATTGAAATTGGTGGTGATTGCGTTGCTGCTTGGGTTGGACTTGGCCTGCCAGTTCTAGGCTGTTTAGTTGTATTGTGCGTCGTCGTCATCGCAGTCGCATGATAAACTACTAGGCATGTAGTGTGTCAGCTCAGCAGCCAGCCCCAGCCCACTGTGTGTCTTCTTCCCTCCCCGACCCCAAGTGATATCGGAGTTAGACTGTACATCCATGTCTGTGAGAGTGTGACTCACTGTAAAATGTATTCAATTAAATCAGCTCGAGGGACAAATCATGAACCGTGAGTGCAGCATGACATTACTCGCTGCTGTAATGGCCAGAGATACGCTAACAACTTTGTCGCAGAGACTCGAACTTGGTTCACCGGAGGAGAACCAGGTTCGAGTATCGGCTTATTTGGCTCAACTTCCTGTGATTAATTCTGGGCAAATCATTTAATCTCCCTATCCTACCAAACAAGCATGTACGTCTCTGGCGCGCTCATGTAAATCCAGCAATGCTGGCGCCAAGCTCCAATACTTTCGGGTGAGTTACATTCCCGCTAAGGAAATACTAGTCTGAGACTGTGGAGCAGTGCAGAGTAGACAGAAATGTTTCTGAAGCCTTTGACCAGGCCTGCTGTCACATCACCGGCACTGCACCTTCAAAAAGCATTAGAGGTGAGTGCCAGCAGGGCCTAGCTTCAGAAACATTTCTCTCTACAAGGAATGTTATGTTTCCAAAGCTAGGACCTGCTTGCCTGGCACGCACCTTCGAGAAGCATATAGGATGTGTACCAATGCTCCTAGCTTCAGAAACATTTCTTCTATAGGCACGCATCCTGCATGCTTCTCGAAGGTGCATAGAAATGTTTCTGAAAAGCATAATGCATGACATCATTCAGCCCGAATTCAATTTCAGTCTGGGTGTTGAAGTTTCTACATCATTCTTCGGTCCAATTAATCTTACTCGATTGCTTTTGTACTATGTAACTCATAATATGGAAATACGTTTTTTTTCTCAGTTGCCTCGCAAGAAAATATGTTTTTGATGTTGTGGCCAGGGCAGCCTCTTCAAAGTGCAGGTTTGAAAGGCAAACATTGAGACAATGGCATTTGACTTGGATGTTTAGCACAGTAGACACATGTATATTGTGCCTTTGGTAAGTAAATTGATCTATGCACATTTCTGAATATATGGATTGTACCCAAATATTGTAAATTTCAAATACATGACAACGGCCTGACCGACCAGTCCTTTGCATAAAGTAGCATGATTTAGAAATTAAGATATTGGGCACACCTTGAAGCGTCATTCACTGTTTGGAGGAATGTTCTGAGATTCTGAACTTTAATTATTATTAGAATTTGAAAAACTTTTCATTAAACGTTTTTGCTTACTTGGTTGCTGGCGAAATACTTTTAATTTACCTTATACATAGCATGCCTGTAATTTAAACCAGGGGGAGAATATACATACTGCGTCTGCGTGCCAAAGCTCTTAGCTTCAGAAACCTATCAAGAAGATAGAAAGGTTTCTGAAACTAAGAGCATTAGCAACCAGCGTTTATGCTTCTTAGAGGTGTGTGCACACTAGAACTAAAAGCGCACAGGCACACAAGAAAAACATCCACAATGCCTCACTCACAGACAAATACGTATATTTATATATATTTACATATATTTATATGTGCAAGGATGCATAGACACAATGGTGCACCTACACATGATTATACATGATTATACATGCACTGAATACATTTATTGAATGCTGCTAGTTTGTGACCTGCTTACTATGTTAAAAAATACTGTGAGGTACTCATCATTTTTAGCTTGAAGTCTGTTATGAAGCTCTGTGGTTGTACTTAATAAGCGCCTACCCATGTTATTATAGGACATCTCTTTATTAATGTAATAACTGCACTTTCACAATTGCTTTATTAAACCTTGATTTCTCCAAATTGCCTGAAAATACGCCATTTGCCCACTCTTTTTTCAAACTTTTCCTGGGGGGAGACCCACTGTAAGTCGCTCGGGCTCACTATTCTCGCTTGCCATGGTGCAGTCCACCACAAACTGTACGCCTCACCACTTACAAATGTCACCAGCCACCACTGGCACAGATACACACGCAGTATTAAAAATATCAACACATGATACATAAGATGCATAAATACACACACAGTGTTTTTAAAATCACAGCATGAGATGCAATGTAGCGCCGACTGGCAATGCGATGCTACCTACTGCTGCGCGTCCGGATAAGCACCCTGGTTAAGTATCCCCCCGGTAGCGGAAATGCATAGAGGAGGGCGGAGCCACGTCTCTCCACACAAACAGCACACGCTGCGGTGGACCGGGGACAGGCGAAATAGGTGCGGGGAGCAGCACGCGAGATATGAGGTGAGCAGGTCAAAGGAAAAGCATAGATACACATGCAGTATAAAATATATCAACACAGGATACACAAGATGCGTAAATACACAGAAAGTATTTTTAAAATCACAGCATAAGATGCGCCGGCTGGGAATTTGCTGCTACCTACTGCTACCATCACTGCTGCCACCATCACTGCTGCCACCATCACTGCCGCCACCATCACTGCCGCCGCCATCACCGCCGCCACCATAACCGCCGCCAGCATCACCGCCGCCAGCATCACTGCCGCCAGCATCACCGCCGCCAGCATCACCGCCGCCAGCATCACCGCCGCCAGCATCACTGCCGCTAGCAACACCGCCACCAGCATCACCGCCGTCAGCATCACCGCCGCCTGCATCACCGCCGCCAGCATCACTGCCGCCAGCATCACTGCCGCCAGCATCACTGCCGCCAGCATCACTGCCGCCTGCATCACTACTGCCACCATCACTACCACCATCACTGCCACCATCACTGCCACCATCACTGCCACCACCATCACTGCCGCCACCATCACTGCTGCCAGCATCACTGCAGCTGCTGGTCCCTCCTGGGGTAACCGGTGAGAGACCGCACAAGTCTTCAAACCCCTCGGCCTATTCCATTATTCCTAGCTGAAGTATTCAGGCGACCGGCCTGTTTTGAACACTCTAATTTTTTTCAAAGTAAAACGCTTTGGACACTCAGTCAAGAGCATCAAGGGGGCTGGGTACTTCAGGGCAGTCCAGAGCAGTCATGGGAAAGCCGCCATAGATGTCTTCTATCTTTTTTGAAAAAAATAAGGCAAGTTCTTCACATTGCTGGTTCGAGGAGATCAGTGGGCCCACCGTCCCCTTCTGATTTTTTAGATCTGACACAATGGAGAAAATGCTCTTCGCGGGATTGGTACTATTCTAATTTTTAAGGCATAGAAAGCTGCACGTTCAGTATGGATTGCTTTGTGATAGCTCTTTACTGAATCCCGGTAGTGCGCTCTGGAAAGAGGGTCAAAGTCCTTCCTCCAGGAGCTTTCACATTTTTTGCAAATTTTTCGCAGTGATGCTAGCTTTTCGTTATACCATAGATTTGATTTGGACATACGATTGGGGGACCACTTAGCTGGAATCAGTTTGTCCAGCGGCTGACTGATCCAATCTGAAAAGGCTAGATAAGCCTTGTCCGAATCCGTCGCCAACACCGGAACAGAGCTTGAGAGAAGGATTTTAAATTGATCCCAATTTAGCTTATGCCAAGGGCATTTCAGGGAGTGGGAGTTGTTTAATTTACGTTTAGGAACTATGCCCTGAATGACCAGAGGGACCAAAAAATGGTCCGACCAGGCCATAGGAACCGGCGGTTGAGTCGTAAGGGAAGGGATGTTTGTAAAGACCGGATCCAGCAGGTGGCCTGCTGAATGAGTCAGACCAGAAACCCGCTGGTCCATCTGACAGGCCGCTAGGTCCGTCATCAGATTCGCCACATCCACATCTGAGTGGCTATTAAAATGAAGATTCAAATCTCCCAGGATCGTAAAATTAGAAGAATTGGCTACCAAAGTGCAGACAGTATCAATGAGTGCTTCCCTAAAGACTTTGGATGGACCCGGTGGGCGATATATCAGTAACCCTTTCATAGTGTAATTGGGATTAAACGTAATTTTAAAACAGGCACATTCACAGCCTAAAATAAGTTGTTTCATGAAGGAGCAGGAGTAGCCAGTTTTCACAATAGCCGCAATACCTCCGCCTCTTGTGTCTCTATTAAGGGTGTGAATGACATAACCCTCTGGAAGTGCAAGCCCTTTTCCTCTTAATCATGGCCCCAGTTCGGAAAACCAACAAAATAGAACCGGAGTCCTATTCCATTATTCCTAGCTGAAGTATTCAGGAGACCGACCTGTTTTGAACACTCTAATTTTTTCAAAGTAAAACGCTTTGGACCCTCAGGACACTCAGTCAAGAGCATCAAGGGGGCGCTGAGAGGCAGGGGCTGGGACAGACAGTAGCTCGCCTCGCAGCGGACCGCCAGCTCAATCCCAAGATCCAACTATGAGCTTTTTAACTGCAGCAACTTTAATATATGCTATTGGAGCTGGAATTACCGCGGCTGCAGGCACCAGACTTGCCCTCCAAGGGATCCTCGTTAATGGATTTAAAGTATACTCATTCAAATTACAGGGCCTCGAAAGAGTCCTGTATTGTTATTTTTTGCCACTACCTCCCCGAGTCGGGAGTGGGTAATTTGTGCGCCTGCTGCCTTCCTTGGATGTGGTAGCTGTTTCTCAGGCTCCCTCTCCAGAATCAAACCCTGATACCCCGTTACCTATGGTCACCATGTTAGGCACAGAAAGTACCATCGAAAGTTGATAGGGCAGACATCCGAATGTATCGTCACCGTCACAGGGACGTGCGATCGGCCCGAGGTTATCTAGAGTCACCAAAGCAGCAGGGCTGAGAGGCAGGTGCATATCTGGGTCCCTGGGGGCCCCGGTGGGCAGGCCCGGGTTCTGCCTTCCCCTGATTCAGAATCATCGGACTTCACGGAGGTCTGACTGACCCTCTTCCTACTAATCCGATGGAAAATGACCCCCCTTTCTTGTAATCCGTGCACACGAGGTGACAGAGGGGACCCAAGGCACGAAAGTACCAGACCTCCTGGAGCCCTCGCTGGGATCGGGCAGGCAAATGGCACCCCATCGAGACTTCCAGGGTAGTCCGACCATCTGGTCACCCCATAGGAAAGCATTGGGTGTGACCAGATGGCCGAGGGGATCGGTGTGACCAGATGGCCGAGGGGATCGGTGCGACCAGATGGCCGAGGGGATCGGTGCTACCAGAGGGCCGGGCACGAAAGGGAAGCCATCTGGTCACTCTGTGCCCCAATGAAAGAGTGTATTTACAACAAGGGGTGGTGAGGGACAGAGTCTCTGAATTAAGCAGAATACTCTCACCCTGTCAAGAGATCAGGGCTAGATCCAACACCGTTTTTTAGCTCACTGCACCATCCCAGTTTCAGAACCTGGCTGTATGCAAATTAGTCTGTTCCTGTCCCAGTGCATGATGGGAACAGGGCAAACCAAACTACAAAAGCCAATTCTTACACTGGGAAGGAAACAAGCTTCCGGGGACCGGTTTCTGGCATTACAGCCGTCTTCGGCCCGGCTTGCTTGAATCCTGATGGTGCAATGAGCAAGGGACTCATGTCTGAGTATACCCTTCCACGCTTAGGGTGGACAAAAATATTTACAACAAGGGGTGGTGAAAGAGTGAGCGGGAGCTGGGGAATGGGGGACTGGAGGCCCAGGGCTGGAGCAAGGACGGAGCCCGGGGTGGGGAGGCCACACTCCCTGGGGCTCTCAGGGAGCCCGGGTGGAGCTCCTGAACCCAGGCACGAAAGGGGAGGCACCCGGGGCACAACGGAACCCTGTCCCTGGGCCTTTGGCAGTGCAGCAGGCTGGGGGACAAGGCCCAGGGCCGGAGCCCCCAACCAGGGGGCCCGGCCGGGCCCCTGGACCCAGCCAGGGCTCCCAGGCCCAGAGGCGCAGGGTAAGCCTCCCAGTGCCTGCCGGACACCATCCCGGGCACCCTGCCACACGGCAGGATCGAGGACGGAGCCCAGGGTGGGGAGGTCACCCTCCCTGGGGCCCTCAGTGGAGCTCCTGATCCCAGTCAAGCAAGGGGAGGCTCCCCGGGCACAACGGAACCCCGTCCTGGGACTTTGGCAGTGTGGCAGGCTGGGGGACAGGGCTCAGGGCCAGAGCACCTAACCCGGGGCTCCTGGATTCAGCCGTGGATCCCAGTCCCAGAGGCGCAGGGGAAGCCTCCCCGGGAATGCCGGACACCATCCCAGGCACCCTGAATTGTGGCAGGACCAAGGACGGAGCCCGGGGTGGGGAGGCCACCCTCCCTGGGGCCCTCAGGGGCCTCGGATGGAGCTCCTGAACCCAGCCAAGCAAGGGGAGGATCGCCAGGCACAACAGAACCCCGTCCTGGGCCTTTGGCAGTGCAGTAGGCTGGGGGACATGGCCCAGGGCCGGAGCACCCAACCCGGGGCCCGGCCGGCCCCTTGACCAAGCTGGGACTCCCAGGCCCAGAGGTGCAGGGAAAGCCTCCCCGGGCCTGCCGGACACCATCCATGTCACCCTGCCACGCGGCAGGACAGAGGACGGAGCCCAGTGTGGGAGGGCACCCTCCCTGGGGCCCTCAGGGGCCCCGGATGGAGCTCCAGGTCCAAGCCCATCAGGGAGAGTCTACCCGGGCCCGCCGGATCCCATCCAGGGCAGCCTACCACGCGGCAGACCCAAGGACGAACTCATGGTTGGGGAGGCATCCTGGCCAGTCCAGCCGCCAGCTGAGGACTGCTAGGCTGAGAGGGGTCCCAGAGTACCTTGTCCCTAGTAATCTGAAGGAAGGCTACCCAACTTTATGGGAACCCACATGCACAGAGTGACGGAGAGGACCCTAGGCGTGAACGTGCCCGACCTCCGGGAGCCCTTGCTGGGATCGGGGAGGCTAGTGGCACTTCATCGGGACTTCCAGGGAATACCGGTCATCTGATCGCCCGATTGGAAAGCATTGCGTGCCACCAGATGGCCAAGGGGAAAGGTGCGACCAGATGGCTGGGACACAAAGTACTCCCAGATGCTACTGCCTGCCCATGCAGGGCAGGGCTCGGGGGTTCTACTTCCCAGGGGCTCAGGGACCCCGGCTGGGTCTCAGGCACGGGAGGATCACAGGAGCTCTCGGGTACAGACGCCCGGGGGAGGACTGCCCAGGTCCCAGGTAGCCCGACCCGGGCACTTTACCACGCCGTTGGCCCAGAGGAGGGAACCCCGGACACCCGGGGGAGGACTGCCCTGGACCCATGGAGCCCGTCCCGGGCACTTTGTAACACCATTGGCCCGGAGGAGGGAGCCCTTGAAGCCCGGGGGAGAAATGCTCGGGAACCATGGAACCCGTCTCCGGCACTTTTTCATGCCGTTGGCCTGGAGGAGGGAGCCCCGGACGCTCAGGGGAGGACTGCCTGGGACCCTTGGAGCCCGTCCTGGGCAAAATGCCATGCCGTTGGCCCAGAGGAGGGAGCCCCGGATGCCCGGGGGAGGACTGCCCGGGAAACATGGAGCCTGTCCTGGGTATTTTGCCATGCTGTGGGCTGGAGGAGGGAGCCCCTGATGCCTAGGGAGGTGTTGTCCAGGCATAGCCCATCTGGTCCCCGGCAGAGAACTGCCATCCAGGGCGGGGTATCCGGGCATACCCTGCCCCTAGTAATCCGGAGGAAGGCTACCCCACTTTCTGAGAACCCGTGCACACAGAGTGACGGAGGGGACCCAGGCCGCGGAAGCGCCCAACCTCCTGGAGCCCTCCCTGGAATCGGGGAGGCAAATGGCACCTCATCGGGACTTCCAGGGAAGACCGGCCATCTGGTGGCCCCATTGGAGAGCATTGGTTCGACCAGATGGTCAAGGGGAAAGGTGCAACCAGATGGCCGGAACCAAATGGAGTCCCAGCTGCTCCCGCCTGCCTACGCAGGGCAGGGCTAGGGGGCTCCGCTTCCAGTGGGTTCAGGGACCCCAGCTGGGCATCAGAAACAGGGAGGACCACCGTAGCTCTCAGGCCCAGACACCCAGGGAAGGACTACCCGGGAACCATGGAGCCCGTCCCGGGCACTTTGCCGTGCTATTGGCCTGGAGGAGGGAGCCCCGGACGCCCGGTGGTGACTGCCCGGGAACCATGGAGCCTGTCCTGGGCACTTTGCCATGCCGTGGGCCGGAGGAGGGAGCCCCGGATGCCTAGAGAGGTGTTGGCCAGGAATAGCCCATCTGGTCCCCGGCAGAGAACTGCAATCCCGGGAGGGGTATCTGGGCATACCCTGCCCCTAGTAATCCAGAGGAAGGCTACCCCGCTTTCTGAGAACCCGTGCGCACAGATTGACGGAGGGGACCCAGGCCGCCAAGGCGCCTGACCTCCTGGAGCCCTCCCTGGAATCGGGAAGGCAAATGGCACCTCATCGGGACTTCCAGGGAAAACCGGCCATCTGGTCGCCCCATTGGAAAGCATTGCGTGCGACCAGATGGTCAAGGGGAATGGTTTCCTAAGGTGCTGGGCCCCCAGGTTAAGGTAAAGGCCATTACAGGAATCTAATCTGGCCAATATCAAGGCGCACATGACCAGTCATTGAGAATTTACAGGGATGAAAGAAAGGATATTTCTAATTTTCCTCAGGATAAAAAAAGTGGAAGATGTCAGGGCATTGATTTTTGGACCGGGCATGTTGTAGGCGTCCTTTCAAAATACTAAAGTATCAATCTTTTGCTACCTAAATGCGGTCGCAAATCATGAACAAATTACCCATTCCTGAGTTGGGGTGGTAGGCCATTTGCAGACGGGGGTCCCTATACCTTTCTGTATGTTGAAAACTTTGGGCCCGATTCACAAAGGCAAACTTACACTTTTATGTAGGTTTACTATTTTTTTGCAATTCATGAATTTCCAGTTATTATTAGGTTTACAACTGCAGGGACTCCGTCGTTAGAGCGGAGCGCTCCACGCATAAAAAGATAAGATTGTGTGGAGTTCTCCACCCCGAAAGCGCAGTCTCCAAAGTCAAAAACTTATTATAAACTTGAGTTTGTGAGTAGCAAAAAAATAGTGAACTTACACAAATTGTTACCTTTGTGAATCAAGCCCTTCCTTTTTCTAATGCAGCAGAAAAAGTATACTTTATTGAAGGCGGTCACAGACATGGTGGTCTGCTGAGCTCTCAGGCCAACATACCTGTGAGGGCCACCAATCACAGTAAGTAGCAATTTGTGGCCTAACTCATGAATATTAAGGCTTTAGTGCGGATTATGTGACCTATTAGTACAAGTTTCTGCCAGTGCTTTGGACGAGTATTTAGTGAGCCAGACCCCAGGTGCTGTCGCAGATGCTCTCGAGTAGTGTTGACAAGTTTGGTGGAGCTGGGAAATGGGGCAGTTTAGCCTTATATTTCTTTTCCTTTGCTTTCTGAGTTGGGATTCTGTGTCAGAATCCTGAAAAGGCTTCCCTATCCCTTTGCTGTTGTTCTAGCGATGAAGGAATAAACTTCTGCCATGAGCTGAAGCAGAAGCATTTATTAATATGATGACTACGCAGTGCCTAGAAGACTAATGTATGGCTTGTGAGCATGGTGTCATGAAAGTCATGCTAACTTTAACGTATGACATGCTATGGCGTCTTTAGTAGACCAGTAACCCGGAGCTCTGACTTGGCAGCGTGAAGGTGTTTGTTTGTATCCTGGTACCTGTACGGCCTTGTTTTGTGTAGAGGCTTCAGAAGGTGACTAGCTTGGACTCCTGCGTAAAACCCTCGTCTACAAACGTCTCCATTTTGGTATACACGTGTGTGCTGTGCTTGCCTCTTTGCCAATGTTTGTTATGTGGAAGTCTAATTGAAATAATAGCAATCAGTACATATGATAGAGAAAATGTATTATGGAAGACAAGATAATACAAATACGAGCAGCACAGAGACAGTCAGCACAGACGCTGAGTGTCTAACAAGGAGGAGTCTTCCAAAGCTATTTATTGGTGAAAACCACAAGAGGAAAATAGTCACTATTCATGCAAATATGTTCAGTAAAGTACAGAATTATGACACTTCTTAAGAAATTAAGCAAAGGGGGCGGCTCCGGCCCATCAGTAGCCTCAGCAAGTTACACAAGTATAGAACACTAGGCCAATCAGAAGAGGCCAACACCGTGTGATACCTGCCTGGGCGGAGGGGGCGGCTCTGGCCCATCAGTAGCCTCAGCAAGTTACACAAGTATAGAGCACTAGACCAATCAGAAGAGGCCAACACTGTGTGATACCTGCCTGGGCGGAGGGGGCGGCTCCGGCCCATCAGTAGCCTCAGCAAGTTACACAAGTATAGAACACTAGGCCAATCAGAAGAGGCCAACACTGTGCGATACCTGCCTGGACGGAGGGGCGGCTCCGGCCCATCAGTAGCCTCAGCAAGTTACACAAGTATAGAACACTAGGCCAATCACAAGAGGCCAACACTGTGTGATACCTGCCTGGGCGGAGGGGGCGGCTCCGGCCCATCAGTAGCCTCAGCAAGTTACACAAGTATAGAACACTAGGCCAATCACAAGAGGCCAACACTGTGTGATACCTGCCTGGGCGGAGGGGGCGGCTCCGGCCCATCAGTAGCCTCAGCAAGTTACACAAGTATAGAACACTAGGCCAATCAGAAGAGGCCAACACTGTGTGATACCTGCCTGGACGGAGGGGCGGCTCCGGCCCATCAGTAGCCTCAGCAAGTTACACAAGTATAGAACACTAGGCCAATCAGAAGAGGCCAACACTGTGCGATACCTGCCTGGGCGGAGGGGGTGGCTCCGGCCCATCAGTAGCCTCAGCAAGTTACACAAGTATGGAGCACTAGACCAATCAGGAGAGGCCAACACTGTGTGATACCTGCCTGGGCGGGGGGGGGGGGGCGGCTCCGGCCCATCAGTAGCCTCAGCAAGTTACACAAGTATAGAACACTAGGCCAATCAGAAGAGGCCAACACTGTGTGATACCTGCCTGGACGGAGGGGCGCCTCCGGCCCATCAGTAGCCTCAGCAAGTTACACAAGTATAGAGCACTAGGCCAATCAGGAGAGGCCAACACTGTGTGATACCTGCCTGGACGGAGGGGCGCCTCCGGGCCATCAGTAGCCTCAGCAAGTTACACAAGTATAGAACACTAGGCCAATCAGAAGAGGCCAACACTGTGTGATACCTGCCTGGGCGGAGGGTGCGGCTCCGGCCCATCAGTAGCCTCAGCAAGTTACACAAGTATAGAACACTAGGCCAATCACAAGAGGCCAACACTGTGTGATACCTGCCTGGGCCGAGGGGTCGGCTCCGGCCCATTAGTAGCCTCAGCAGGTTACACAAGTATAGAACACTAGGCCAATCAGAAGAGGCCAACACTGTGTGATACCTGTGCCTGGACGGAGGGGCGGCTCCGGCCCATCAGTAGCCTCAGCAAGTTACACAAGTATAGAGCACTAGGCCAATCAGAAGAGGCCAACACTGTGTGATACCTGTCTGGGCGGAGGGGGCGGCTCCGGCCCATCAGTAGCCTCAGCAAGTTACACAAGTATAGAACACTAGGCCAATCAGAAGAGACCAACACTGTGTGATACCTGCCTGGGCGGGGGGTGGGGGGGGGGCGGCTCCGGCCCATCAGTAGCCTCAGCAAGTTACACAAGTATAGAACACTAGACCAATCAGAAGAGGCCAACACTGTGCGATACCTGCCTGGGCGGACGGGGCGCCTCCGGCCCATCAGTAGCGTCAGCAAGTTACACAAGTATAGAACACTAGGCCAATCACAAGAGGCCAACACTGTGTGATACCTGCCTGGGCGGGGGGGGGGGGGCGGCTCCGGCCCATCAGTAGCCTCAGCAAGTTACACAAGTATAGAACACTAGGCCAATCAGAAGAGGCCAACACTGTGTGATACCTGCCTGGGCGGAGGGGCGGCTCCGGCCCATCAGTAGCCTCAGCAAGTTACACAAGTATAGAACACTAGGCCAATCAGAAGAGGCCAACACTGTGTGATACCTGCCTGGGCGGAGGGGGCGGCTCCGGCCCATCAGTTGCCTCAGCAAGTTACACAAGTATAGAACACTAGGCCAATCAGAAGAGGCCAACACTGTGTGATACCTGCCTGGGCGGAGGGGGCGGCTCCGGGCCATCAGTAGCCTCAGCAAGTTACACAAGTATAGAGCACTAGGCCAATCAGAAGAGGCCAACACTGTGTGATACCTGCCTGGGCGGAGGGGGCGGCTCCGGCCCATCAGTAGCCTCAGCAAGTTACACAAGTATAGAACACTAGGCCAATCACAAGAGGCCAACACTGTGATACCTGCCTGGGCGGAGGGGGCGGCTCCGGCCCATCAGTAGGCTCAGCAGGTTACACAAGTATAGAACACTAGGCCAATCAGAAGAGGCCAACACTGTGTGATACCTGCCTGGGCGGAGGGGGCGGCTCCGGCCCATCAGTAGCCTCAGCAAGTTACACAAGTATAGAACACTAGGCCAATCAGAAGAGGCCAACACTGTGTGATACCTGCCTGGGCGGAGGGGGCGGCTCCGGCCCATCAGTAGCCTCAGCAAGTTACACAAGTATAGAACACTAGGCCAATCACAAGAGGCCAACACTGTGTGATACCTGCCTGGGCGGGGGGCGGGGGGGCGGCTCCGGCCCATCAGTAGCCTCAGCAAGTTACACAAGTATAGAACACTAGGCCAATCAGAAGAGGCCAACACTGTGTGATACCTGCCTGGGCGGAGGGGGCGGCTCCGGCCATTCAGTAGCCTCAGCAAGTTACACAAGTATAGAACACTAGGCCAATCAGAAGAGGCCAACACTGTGTGATACCTGCCTGGGCGGAGGGGCGGCTCCGGGCCATCAGTAGCCTCAGCAAGTTACACAAGTATAGAACACTAGGCCAATCACAAGAGGCCAACACTGTGCGATACCTGCCTGGATGGAGGGGCGGCTCCGGCCCATCAGTAGCCTCAGCAAGTTACACAAGTATGGAGCACTAGACCAATCAGGAGAGGCCAACACTGTGTGATACCTGCCTGGGCGGAGGGGCGCCTCCGGCCCATCTGTAGCCTCAGCAAGTTACACAAGTATAGAACACTAGGCCAATCAGGAGAGGCCAACACTGTGCGATAACTGCCTGGACGGAGGGGGCGGCTCCGGCCCATCAGTAGCCTCAGCAAGTTACACAAGTATAGAACACTAGGCCAATCAGAAGAGGCCAACACTGTGTGATACCTGCCTGGGCGGAGGGGTCGGCTCCGGCCCATCAGTAGCCTCAGCAAGTTACACAAGTATAGAACACTAGGCCAATCAGGAGAGGCCAACACTGTGCGATACCTGCCTGGGCGGAGGGGGCGGCTCCGGCCCATCAGTAGCCTCAGCAAGTTACACAAGTATAGAACACTAGGCCAATCAGAAGAGGCCAACACTGTGTGATACCTGCCTGGGCGGAGGGGCGGCTCCGGCCCATCAGTAGCCTCAGCAAGTTACACAAGTATAGAACACTAGGCCAATCACAAGAGGCCAACACTGTGTGATACCTGCCTGGGCGGAGGGGGCGGCTCCGGCCCATCAGTAGCCTCAGCAAGTTACACAAGTATAGAACACTAGGCCAATCAGAAGAGGCCAACACTGTGTGATACCTGCCTGGGCGGAGGGGCGGCTCCGGCCCATCAGTAGCCTCAGCAAGTTACACAAGTATAGAACACTAGGCCAATCAGAAGAGGCCAACACTGTGTGATACCTGCCTGGGCGGACGGGCGGCTCCGGGCCATCAGTAGCCTCAGCAAGTTACACAAGTATAGAACACTAGGCCAATCAGGAGAGGCCAACACTGTGTGATACCTGCTGGGCGGAGGGGGCGATTCCGGCCCATCAGTAGCCTCAGCAAGTTACACAAGTATAGAACACTAGGCCAATCAGAAGAGGCCAACACTGTGTGATACCTGCCTGGACGGAGGGGGCGGCTCCGGCCCATCAGTAGCCTCAGCAAGTTACACAAGTATAGAACACTAGGCCAATCAGAAGAGGCCAACACTGTGTGATACCTGCCTGGGCGGAGGGGGCAGCTTCGGCCCATCAGTAGCATCAGCAAGTTACACAAGTATAGAACACTAGGCCAATCAGAAGAGGCCAACACTGTGTGATACCTGCCTGGGCGGAGGGGGCGGCTCCGGCCCATCAGTAGCCTCAGCAAGTTACACAAGTATAGAACACTAGGCCAATCAGAAGAGGCCAACACTGTGTGATACCTGCCTGGACGGAGGGGGCGGCTCCGGCCCATCAGTAGCCTCAGCATGTTACACAAGTATAGAACACTAGGCCAATCAGAAGAGGCCAACACTGTGTGATACCTGCCTGGGCGGAGGGGGCGGCTCCGGCCCATCAGTAGCCTCAGCAAGTTACACAAGTATAGAACACTAGGCCAATCACAAGAGGCCAACACTGTGTGATACCTGCCTGGGCGGAGGGCGGCTCCGGCCCATCAGTAGCCTCAGCAAGTTACACAAGTATAGAACACTAGGCCAATCACAAGAGGCCAACACTGTGTGATACCTGCCTGGGCGGAGGGGCGCCTCCGGCCCATCAGTAGCCTCAGCAAGTTACACAAGTATAGAGCACTAGGCCAATCACAAGAGGCCAACACTGTGCGATACCTGCCTGGACGGAGGGGGCGGCTCCGGGCCATCAGTAGCCTCAGCAAGTTACACAAGTATAGAACCCTAGGCCAATCAGGAGAGGCCAGCACTGTGTGATACCTGCCTGGGTGGAGGGGGTGGCTCCGGCCCATCAGTAGCCTCAGCAAGTTACACAAGTATAGAACACTAGGCCAATCAGAAGAGGCCAACACTGTGTGATACCTGCCTGGACGGAGGGGGCGGCTCCGGGCCATCAGTAGCCTCAGCAAGTTACACAAGTATAGAACACTAGGCCAATCAGAAGAGGCCAACACTGTGTGATACCTGCCTGGGCGGAGGGGGCGGCTCCGGCCCATCAGTAGCCTCAGCAAGTTACACAAGTATAGAACACTAGGCCAATCAGAAGAGGCCAACACTGTGTGATACCTGCCTGGGCGGAGGAGGCGGCTCCGGCCCATCAGTAGCCTCAGCAGGTTACACAAGTATAGAACACTAGGCCAATCAGAAGAGGCCAACACTGTGTGATACCTGCCTGGGCGGAGGGCGGCTCCGGCCCATCAGTAGCCTCAGCAAGTTACACAAGTACAGAACACTAGGCCAATCAGAAGAGGCCAACACTGTGTGATACCTGCCTGGGCGGAGGGGGCGGCTCCGGACCATCAGTAGCCTCAGCAAGTTACACAAGTATAGAACACTAGGCCAATCAGAAGAGGCCAACACTGTGTGACACCTGCCTGGGCGGAGGGGCGGCTCCGGGCCATCAGTAGCCTCAGCAAGTTACACAAGTATAGAACACTAGGCCAATCACAAGAGGCCAACACTGTGTGATACCTGCCTGGGCGGAGGGGCGCCTCCGGCCCATCAGTAGCCTCAGCAAGTTACACAAGTATAGAACACTAGACCAATCAGAAGAGGCCAACACTGTGCGATACCTGCCTGGACGGAGGGGCGGCTCCGGCCCATCAGTAGCATCAGCAAGTTACACAAGTATAGAACACTAGACCAATCAGAAGAGGCCAACACTGTGCGATACCTGCCTGGACAGAGGGGGCGGCTCCGGCCCATCAGTAGCCTCAGCAAGTTACACAAGTATAGAACACTAGGCCAATCAGGAGAGGCCAACACTGTGTGATACCTGCCTGGGCGGAGGGGGTGGCTCCGGCCCATCGGGAGCCTCAGCAAGTTACACAAGTATAGAACACTAGGCCAATCAGAAGAGGCCAACACTGTGTGATTCCTGCCTGGACGGAGGGGCGGCTCCGGCCCATCAGTAGCCTCAGCAAGTTACACAAGTATAGAACACTAGGCCAATCAGGAGAGGCCAACACTGTGTGATACCTGCCTGGACGGAGGGGCGGCTCCGGGCCATCAGTAGCCTCAGCAAGTTACAGAAGTATAGAACACTAGGCCAATCACAAGAGGCCAACACTGTGTGATACCTGCCTGGACGGAGGGGCGGCTCCGGCCCATCAGTAGCCTCAGCAAGTTACACAAGTATAGAGCACTAGGCCAATCAGAAGAGGCCAACACTGTGTGATACCTGCATGGGCGGGGGGGGGGGGGGGCGGCTCCGGCCCATCAGTAGCCTCAGCAAGTTACACAAGTATAGAACACTAGGCCAATCAGGAGAGGCCAACACTGTGTGATACCTGCCTGGGCGGAAGGGGCGGCTCCGGCCCATCAGTAGCCTCAGCAAGTTACACAAGTATAGAACACTAGGCCAATCAGAAGAGGCCAACACTGTGTGATACCTGCCTGGGCGGGGGGGGGGGGCGGCTCCGGCCCATCAGTAGCCTCAGCAAGTTACACAAGTATAGAACACTAGGCCAATCAGGAGAGGCCAGCACTGTGTGATACCTGCCTGGGCGGGGGGCGGCTCAGGCCCATCAGTAGCCTCAGCAAGTTACACAAGTATAGAACACTAGGCCAATCAGAAGAGGCCAACACTGTGTGATACCTGCCTGGGCGGAGGGGCGGCTCCGGCCCATCAGTAGCCTCAGCAAGTTACACAAGTATAGAACACTAGGCCAATCAGAAGAGGCCAACACTGTGCGATACCTGCCTGGACGGAGGGGGCGGCTCCGGGCCATCAGTAGCCTCAGCAAGTTACACAAGTATAGAACACTAGGCCAATCACAAGAGGCCAACACTGTGTGATACCTGCCTGGGCGGAGGGGGCGGCTCCGGCCCATCAGTAGCCTCAGCAAGTTACACAAGTATAGAACACTAGGCCAATCAGGAGAGGCCAACACTGTGTGATACCTGCCTGGACGGAGGGGCGGCTCCGGCCCATCAGTAGCCTCAGCAAGTTACACAAGTATAGATCACTAGGCCAATCAGAAGAGGCCAACACTGTGCGATACCTGCCTGGACGGAGGGGGCAGCTCCGGGCCATCAGTAGCCTCAGCAAGTTACACAAGTATAGAACACTAGGCCAATCAGAAGAGGCCAACACTGTGTGATACCTGCCTGGGCGGAGGGGCGGCTCCGGGCCATCAGTAGCCTCAGCAAGTTACACAAGTAGAGAGCACTAGGCCAATCAGGAGAGGCCAACACTGTGCGATACCTGCCTGGACGGAGGGGGCTGCTCCGGCCCATCAGTAGCCTCAGCAAGTTACACAAGTATAGAACACTAGGCCAATCAGGAGAGGTCAACACTGTGTGATACCTGCCTGGGCGGAGGGGGCGGCTCCGGCCCATCAGTTGCCTCAGCAAGTTACACAAGTATAGAACACTAGGCCAATCAGAAGAGGCCAACACTGTGTGATACCTGCCTGGGCGGAGGGGGCGGCTCCGGGCCATCAGTAGCCTCAGCAAGTTACACAAGTATAGAGCACTAGGCCAATCAGAAGAGGCCAACACTCAGGCAGGCGGTGGGTCTTAAGGGTGGTGGCAGCTCCCTGATACTCCCGCTTTGCTTTGCTTGTGGCCACATATGTTTGAACAGCGGTGATTTTACTACTGAGTGTTCACATTTTACATTTCTGCACAAAGATCGTACTGTTTTAAAAATTGTTATTCTACTCTGCCTAACTTTTAATATTGTGCAGGTTCATCGCGGGTGAGCTTTTCACTCACCCGTCTATCTGGGGAAAGCCCCTCCTGGCCCCTCTGACCGAAGCTGCTTTCACGGTTGTGGCGAGGGTTGGCGGCCATCTTGGGGGTAGTCCTTCTCCCCAGCAGAACTGGTGGCAGCGTTCTAGCTGGTGGAGAGAGGACGAGCATAAATTCAGCCGAGGCCGATTGTCTTTGCGGTGGGTCTTAAGGGTGGTGGCAGCTCCCTGATACTCCCGCTTTGCTTTGCTTGTGGCCACATATGTTTGAACAGCGGTGATTTTACTACTGAGTGTTCACATTTTACATTTCTGCACAAAGATCGTACTGTTTTAAAAATTGTTATTCTACTCTGCTTAACTTTTAATATTGTGCAGGTTCATCGCGGGTGAGCTTTTCACTCACCCGTCTATCTGGGGAAAGCCCCTCCTGGCCCCTCTGACCGAAGCTGCTTTCACGGTTGTGGCGAGGGTTGGCGGCCATCTTGGGGGTAGTCCTTCTCCCCAGCAGAACTGGTGGCAGCGTTCTAGCTGGTGGAGAGAGGACGAGCATAAATTCAGCCGAGGCCGATTGTCTTTGCGGTGGGTCTTAAGGGTGGTGGCAGCTCCCTGATACTCCCGCTTTGCTTTGCTTGTGGCCACATATGTTTGAACAGCGGTGATTTTACTACTGAGTGTTCACATTTTACATTTCTGCACAAAGATCGTACTGTTTTAAAAATTGTTATTCTACTCTGCCTAACTTTTAATATTGTGCAGGTTCATCGCGGGTGAGCTTTTCACTCACCCGTCTATCTGGGGAAAGCCCCTCCTGGCCCCTCTGACCGAAGCTGCTTTCACGGTTGTGGCGAGGGTTGGCGGCCATCTTGGGGGTAGTCCTTCTCCCCAGCAGAACTGGTGGCAGCGTTCTAGCTGGTGGAGAGAGGACGAGCATAAAATTAGCATGGCTGCACCAACGCGCAGCGGTCGCGCATGGCGGGCGCGCCTTAGGCGCGCCGAAGGTAAGCCAAAGGTCAGCCCGTCTGCGCCCGTCCGCGCCTCGGACGTGGCGGACGCAGGGCGGGCTGGCGGGCATGCATTGATCTTGCCCAGCCCTATTATTACATATACTTGTGCGACTTTGGTGGCGCTTTGCCCCTCATTAGACACAAGATCTAACTGTTCCATACTTGACCCTGTTTGCCTTATCCCGTGCGCTACTTGCGGTTTTACTTGCTGTACTCATGATATGGCCTGTTCTGACCCCGTTTCTGAGCTGGGTTTTATCTCGGCAGCTTTAATAAATGCCCGCTCTATGAGCAAACATGCTTCTGACATTTATGCTATGCTAGAAGAGGGTGCTCTGGACCTGTTGTTTATTACAGAAACGTGGCTAAACGATTCCTGTGCTCCTGATATTGAATTGGCAATCCCTAGAGGGTTCAAAATTCAACGGAAGGACAGGATGGCTGGTAGGGGCGGGGGGCTAGCAATTATTTTTAGAGAATGCTGGGCTCTTAAGGTGGAAGATTCAGATATTTTAGCTGATGCTGAGCTTTTAAATTTTGCCTTGTGTCTATCCCCTCATTTTACACTGGGTGGCTCTCTCATTTACAGGCCTCCAGGTCCTTCTGGCCCTTTTCTTAAAGCTCTTTTGGAGACTCTTGTTCCCCGTGCATTGAGGTACTCACGCTTTTTAATGCTGGGTGACTTTAATATCCACATTGATGTCCTGGATTGCCATGAAAGAAAGTTGCTATATGATTACTTTGATCTGGCCTCCCTTACCCAATGGGTTTCCTCCCCTACCCATTCGGGTGGCCATACCTTAGACATTGTATGCACTAACTTCCCACTGAAGGTTGAGGCCCCACAAGCAGTTACTTGGTCCGACCATCAGTTGATCAGATTCTCTTGGTCTGCCTCGAGAGATTTTCCTAAGTCCGCTATAACAATGGGCCCCCCAAAAATCAATGTGGGTAATTTGATGACCTTTCTTGATTCGAACAGACCCATCTTAGGGGCAGATATGGATTCTGCGTTACAGGTTTTCGACAGATGGATGAAGGCAGCGGTGTCCTCTTCCTCTAAAAAGGCTGATTCAGGTAGAAATAGGATGACTCCCTCTCAACCATGGTATTCGCCCCACCTTCGCACCCTGAAACTTGCTTGCAAGAAACTGGAGCGAGCATGGAGATTAGCTTACTGCCCACAGGCTAAAGCAGTGTTTCGCTCAGCCCAGCGAGATTACTATACTAGCATTAAATATGCAAAAACAGAGTTTTTCTCCAAAAGAATTGAGAGAGCTAATAACAACAGTCGGGAAATTTTTTCGATAGTGAAGAGCTTTCTCTCTCCCTGTGCTGAGCAGGTATCTATGAGTCCTTCTACCGAATGGTGTGAAAAGCTCTCCTCCTTCTTCCTAACGAAAATTACTAACATTCAACAAAGTTTGAGAACAGTTGGAGGAGGATTCAAGATGATGGATGGTATTGAAACTAAGGTTCCATCCATCACCATTATGGAGAGACTTATTCCCCCTTCGGTTGATGATACCCTGGCAGCAATTAAATCATTAAAATCTGGTGCTCCCGGGGATGTCTGCCCGGCCCGGGTGCTGGCCGAAGCAGCCGAAGTAGTGGCTTCAGAAGTCTCCCAAATTATAGGACTATCATTTACTACTGCAACTGTCCCTAAAATATGGAAACAGGCCAAGCTTTTGCCATTGCTAAAGAAAACAGGCGCGGACCCAGCTGTGCCAAGCAACTATAGACCTATTTCTCTTCTGCCAGCTATGGCTAAAATTGGTGAGAAGCTTGCATTCTCCCAGCTCAATGCCTTTGTTGAAACATCAGGGGCATTACATCCAGCCCAATCTGGCTTCCGTGCAGCCTATAGCACGGAAACAGCGCTGGTAGAGGTTACTGAGGCGATTAGGGGGTGTTTGGACAGTGGCGGCAGAGCGGTCCTGATTTTATTGGACCTCTCTGCCGCGTTTGATACTGTTCCGCATGCACTTCTCTTGGCACGGCTGGCCAATATCGGCATAGTGAGTTCTGCACTGGAATGGGTGAAATCCTTTCTTTCAGATAGGTCTCAGCAGGTTTGGATTCCTCCTTACTCATCCTTGGTTAAACCGCTTACCACAGGAGTACCCCAGGGCTCTGCTTTGAGCCCCCTCCTTTTTAATATATATCTCACTCCTCTTATTTTTTTAGCTGAACAAATGGGAGCTAAAATAATTGCGTATGCGGATGATATGCAACTCCTGTTTACATGGCCGGATGCGAATACTAATACTGAGGTCGTGCGTTCATGCCTTTCCGCTGTGTTCAACTGGCTAGCAGCAGCACAGTTGAAGTGCAATGAAGATAAAACAGAGATCTTGCTGTATGGCCAGTTCTCGCCTAACTTCAGAGAAACTCTGTGGCCTTCCGAATTTCCCCAGCCAGGCTCCGTCAATATTCCTGCTAAAAACTTAGGAGTCTGGTTTGGAGAGGATCTGCGATTCGAAGCACACATAAAAAGACTCACTGGGGTGTGCTTCGGGTCCTTAAAAGCCATGAGGAAGATTTTTCCTTACTTACCGTCCTCAGCAAGAGAGTCGGTGGCGAGGGCCCTTATTTTATCACGGCTCGATTATGCCAACTCTCTGCTGTGTGGATCTCCGGCCTTTTTAATCGCAAGGCTTCAGATTATTCAAAATGCGACTGTTCGCCTTCTGTGTAATGTGCCATATAGAGAAAGTACTCGGACTCACATGAAGGAACTACACTGGCTGCCAGTAGTGCAGAGGATAAGTTTTAAGATTCTAACCATAGCCTTCAAAGCAATTCATGACCTTGGTCCTTCATATCTGAGGGTAAGATTTACTCGCTACGTCCCTACCCGGGCCTTGCGTTCAGCTGACTGTAACTTTTTAACAGTACCCCGATTTCAGCGAGTCCGTTTAGGAGGCCAATCACTTGCTGTCACCGCGGCTAGGACTTGGAATACCCTCCCCCTCTCCCTGAGATTAACTGAAAATTTCTTGATATTTAAGAAGGCTCTAAAAACTTACCTTTTCAGAATGGCCTATTAAATACTAATGGTAAACAGAACAATTTAGATTTCTCTCTTCTTTTCTCTTCGGCCACACGCTGTTTCCTATCTTTACGCGCCAGGACACTCTGGTAGTATATGAGCGCGCTACAAAACAGCTAAAATAAACACTGTGTGATACCTGCCTGGGCGGAGGGGGCGGCTCCGGCCCATCAGTAGCCTCAGCAAGTTACACAAGTATAGAACACTAGGCCAATCACAAGAGGCCAACACTGTGATACCTGCCTGGGCGGAGGGGGCGGCTCCGGCCCATCAGTAGGCTCAGCAGGTTACACAAGTATAGAACACTAGGCCAATCAGAAGAGGCCAACACTGTGTGATACCTGCCTGGGCGGAGGGGGCGGCTCCGGCCCATCAGTAGCCTCAGCAAGTTACACAAGTATAGAACACTAGGCCAATCAGAAGAGGCCAACACTGTGTGATACCTGCCTGGGCGGAGGGGGCGGCTCCGGCCCATCAGTAGCCTCAGCAAGTTACACAAGTATAGAACACTAGGCCAATCACAAGAGGCCAACACTGTGTGATACCTGCCTGGGCGGGGGGCGGGGGGGCGGCTCCGGCCCATCAGTAGCCTCAGCAAGTTACACAAGTATAGAACACTAGGCCAATCAGAAGAGGCCAACACTGTGTGATACCTGCCTGGGCGGAGGGGGCGGCTCCGGCCATTCAGTAGCCTCAGCAAGTTACACAAGTATAGAACACTAGGCCAATCAGAAGAGGCCAACACTGTGTGATACCTGCCTGGGCGGAGGGGCGGCTCCGGGCCATCAGTAGCCTCAGCAAGTTACACAAGTATAGAACACTAGGCCAATCACAAGAGGCCAACACTGTGCGATACCTGCCTGGATGGAGGGGCGGCTCCGGCCCATCAGTAGCCTCAGCAAGTTACACAAGTATGGAGCACTAGACCAATCAGGAGAGGCCAACACTGTGTGATACCTGCCTGGGCGGAGGGGCGCCTCCGGCCCATCTGTAGCCTCAGCAAGTTACACAAGTATAGAACACTAGGCCAATCAGGAGAGGCCAACACTGTGCGATAACTGCCTGGACGGAGGGGGCGGCTCCGGCCCATCAGTAGCCTCAGCAAGTTACACAAGTATAGAACACTAGGCCAATCAGAAGAGGCCAACACTGTGTGATACCTGCCTGGGCGGAGGGGTCGGCTCCGGCCCATCAGTAGCCTCAGCAAGTTACACAAGTATAGAACACTAGGCCAATCAGGAGAGGCCAACACTGTGCGATACCTGCCTGGGCGGAGGGGGCGGCTCCGGCCCATCAGTAGCCTCAGCAAGTTACACAAGTATAGAACACTAGGCCAATCAGAAGAGGCCAACACTGTGTGATACCTGCCTGGGCGGAGGGGCGGCTCCGGCCCATCAGTAGCCTCAGCAAGTTACACAAGTATAGAACACTAGGCCAATCACAAGAGGCCAACACTGTGTGATACCTGCCTGGGCGGAGGGGGCGGCTCCGGCCCATCAGTAGCCTCAGCAAGTTACACAAGTATAGAACACTAGGCCAATCAGAAGAGGCCAACACTGTGTGATACCTGCCTGGGCGGAGGGGCGGCTCCGGCCCATCAGTAGCCTCAGCAAGTTACACAAGTATAGAACACTAGGCCAATCAGAAGAGGCCAACACTGTGTGATACCTGCCTGGGCGGAGGGGCGGCTCCGGGCCATCAGTAGCCTCAGCAAGTTACACAAGTATAGAACACTAGGCCAATCAGGAGAGGCCAACACTGTGTGATACCTGCTGGGCGGAGGGGGCGATTCCGGCCCATCAGTAGCCTCAGCAAGTTACACAAGTATAGAACACTAGGCCAATCAGAAGAGGCCAACACTGTGTGATACCTGCCTGGACGGAGGGGGCGGCTCCGGCCCATCAGTAGCCTCAGCAAGTTACACAAGTATAGAACACTAGGCCAATCAGAAGAGGCCAACACTGTGTGATACCTGCCTGGGCGGAGGGGGCAGCTTCGGCCCATCAGTAGCATCAGCAAGTTACACAAGTATAGAACACTAGGCCAATCAGAAGAGGCCAACACTGTGTGATACCTGCCTGGGCGGAGGGGGCGGCTCCGGCCCATCAGTAGCCTCAGCAAGTTACACAAGTATAGAACACTAGGCCAATCAGAAGAGGCCAACACTGTGTGATACCTGCCTGGACGGAGGGGGCGGCTCCGGCCCATCAGTAGCCTCAGCATGTTACACAAGTATAGAACACTAGGCCAATCAGAAGAGGCCAACACTGTGTGATACCTGCCTGGGCGGAGGGGGCGGCTCCGGCCCATCAGTAGCCTCAGCAAGTTACACAAGTATAGAACACTAGGCCAATCACAAGAGGCCAACACTGTGTGATACCTGCCTGGGCGGAGGGCGGCTCCGGCCCATCAGTAGCCTCAGCAAGTTACACAAGTATAGAACACTAGGCCAATCACAAGAGGCCAACACTGTGTGATACCTGCCTGGGCGGAGGGGCGCCTCCGGCCCATCAGTAGCCTCAGCAAGTTACACAAGTATAGAGCACTAGGCCAATCACAAGAGGCCAACACTGTGCGATACCTGCCTGGACGGAGGGGGCGGCTCCGGGCCATCAGTAGCCTCAGCAAGTTACACAAGTATAGAACCCTAGGCCAATCAGGAGAGGCCAGCACTGTGTGATACCTGCCTGGGTGGAGGGGGTGGCTCCGGCCCATCAGTAGCCTCAGCAAGTTACACAAGTATAGAACACTAGGCCAATCAGAAGAGGCCAACACTGTGTGATACCTGCCTGGACGGAGGGGGCGGCTCCGGGCCATCAGTAGCCTCAGCAAGTTACACAAGTATAGAACACTAGGCCAATCAGAAGAGGCCAACACTGTGTGATACCTGCCTGGGCGGAGGGGGCGGCTCCGGCCCATCAGTAGCCTCAGCAAGTTACACAAGTATAGAACACTAGGCCAATCAGAAGAGGCCAACACTGTGTGATACCTGCCTGGGCGGAGGAGGCGGCTCCGGCCCATCAGTAGCCTCAGCAGGTTACACAAGTATAGAACACTAGGCCAATCAGAAGAGGCCAACACTGTGTGATACCTGCCTGGGCGGAGGGCGGCTCCGGCCCATCAGTAGCCTCAGCAAGTTACACAAGTATAGAACACTAGGCCAATCAGAAGAGGCCAACACTGTGTGATACCTGCCTGGGCGGAGGGGGCGGCTCCGGCCCATCAGTAGCCTCAGCAAGTTACACAAGTATAGAACACTAGGCCAATCAGAAGAGGCCAACACTGTGTGACACCTGCCTGGGCGGAGGGGCGGCTCCGGGCCATCAGTAGCCTCAGCAAGTTACACAAGTATAGAACACTAGGCCAATCACAAGAGGCCAACACTGTGTGATACCTGCCTGGGCGGAGGGGCGCCTCCGGCCCATCAGTAGCCTCAGCAAGTTACACAAGTATAGAACACTAGACCAATCAGAAGAGGCCAACACTGTGCGATACCTGCCTGGACGGAGGGGCGGCTCCGGCCCATCAGTAGCATCAGCAAGTTACACAAGTATAGAACACTAGACCAATCAGAAGAGGCCAACACTGTGCGATACCTGCCTGGACGGAGGGGGCGGCTCCGGCCCATCAGTAGCCTCAGCAAGTTACACAAGTATAGAACACTAGGCCAATCAGGAGAGGCCAACACTGTGTGATACCTGCCTGGGCGGAGGGGGTGGCTCCGGCCCATCGGGAGCCTCAGCAAGTTACACAAGTATAGAACACTAGGCCAATCAGAAGAGGCCAACACTGTGCGATACCTGCCTGGGCGGAGGGGCGCCTCCGGCCCATCAGTAGCCTCAGCAAGTTACACAAGTATAGAGCACTAGGCCAATCAGAAGAGGCCAACACTGTGTGATACCTGCCTGGGCGGAGGGGGTGGCTCCGGCCCATCAGTAGCCTCAGCAAGTTACACAAGTATAGAGCACTAGGCCAATCAGAAGAGGCCAACACTGTGTGATACCTGCCTGGGCGGAGGGGGCAGCTTCGGCCCATCAGTAGCATCAGCAAGTTACACAAGTATAGAACACTAGGCCAATCAGAAGAGGCCAACACTGTGTGATACCTGCCTGGGCGGGGGGGGGGGCGGCTCCGGCCCATCAGTAGCCTCAGCAAGTTACACAAGTATAGAACACTAGGCCAATCAGAAGAGGCCAACACTGTGTGATTCCTGCCTGGACGGAGGGGCGGCTCCGGCCCATCAGTAGCCTCAGCAAGTTACACAAGTATAGAACACTAGGCCAATCAGGAGAGGCCAACACTGTGTGATACCTGCCTGGGCGGAGGGGCGGCTCCGGGCCATCAGTAGCCTCAGCAAGTTACACAAGTAGAGAGCACTAGGCCAATCAGGAGAGGCCAACACTGTGCGATACCTGCCTGGACGGAGGGGGCTGCTCCGGCCCATCAGTAGCCTCAGCAAGTTACACAAGTATAGAACACTAGGCCAATCAGGAGAGGTCAACACTGTGTGATACCTGCCTGGGCGGAGGGGGCGGCTCCGGCCCATCAGTTGCCTCAGCAAGTTACACAAGTATAGAACACTAGGCCAATCAGAAGAGGCCAACACTGTGTGATACCTGCCTGGGCGGAGGGGGCGGCTCCGGCCCATCAGTAGCCTCAGCAAGTTACACAAGTATAGAACACTAGGCAAATCAGAAGAGGCCAACACTGTGCGATACCTGCCTGGGCGGAGGGGGCGGCTCCGGGCCATCAGTAGCATCAGCAAGTTACACAAGTATAGAACCCTAGGCCAATCAGGAGAGGCCAGCACTGTGTGATACCTGCCTGGACGGAGGGGCGGCTCCGGGCCATCAGTAGCCTCAGCAAGTTACAGAAGTATAGAACACTAGGCCAATCACAAGAGGCCAACACTGTGTGATACCTGCCTGGACGGAGGGGCGGCTCCGGCCCATCAGTAGCCTCAGCAAGTTACACAAGTATAGAGCACTAGGCCAATCAGAAGAGGCCAACACTGTGTGATACCTGCCTGGGCGGGGGGGGGGGGGGCGGCTCCGGCCCATCAGTAGCCTCAGCAAGTTACACAAGTATAGAACACTAGGCCAATCAGGAGAGGCCAACACTGTGTGATACCTGCCTGGGCGGAAGGGGCGGCTCCGGCCCATCAGTAGCCTCAGCAAGTTACACAAGTATAGAACACTAGGCCAATCAGAAGAGGCCAACACTGTGTGATACCTGCCTGGGCGGGGGGGGGGGGGGGCGGCTCCGGCCCATCAGTAGCCTCAGCAAGTTACACAAGTATAGAACACTAGGCCAATCAGAAGAGGCCAACACTGTGCGATACCTGCCTGGGCGGAGGGGGTGGCTCCGGCCCATCAGTAGCCTCAGCAAGTTACACAAGTATAGAACACTAGACCAATCAGAAGAGGCCAACACTGTGTGATACCTGCCTGGGCGGAGGGGGCGGCTCCGGGCCATCAGTAGCCTCAGCAAGTTACACAAGTATAGAACACTAGGCCAATCAGGAGAGGCCAGCACTGTGTGATACCTGCCTGGGCGGGGGGCGGCTCAGGCCCATCAGTAGCCTCAGCAAGTTACACAAGTATAGAACACTAGGCCAATCAGAAGAGGCCAACACTGTGTGATACCTGCCTGGGCGGAGGGGCGGCTCCGGCCCATCAGTAGCCTCAGCAAGTTACACAAGTATAGAACACTAGGCCAATCAGAAGAGGCCAACACTGTGCGATACCTGCCTGGACGGAGGGGGCGGCTCCGGGCCATCAGTAGCCTCAGCAAGTTACACAAGTATAGAACACTAGGCCAATCACAAGAGGCCAACACTGTGTGATACCTGCCTGGGCGGAGGGGGCGGCTCCGGCCCATCAGTAGCCTCAGCAAGTTACACAAGTATAGAACACTAGGCCAATCAGGAGAGGCCAACACTGTGTGATACCTGCCTGGACGGAGGGGCGGCTCCGGCCCATCAGTAGCCTCAGCAAGTTACACAAGTATAGAACACTAGGCCAATCAGAAGAGGCCAACACTGTGCGATACCTGCCTGGACGGAGGGGGCAGCTCCGGGCCATCAGTAGCCTCAGCAAGTTACACAAGTATAGAACACTAGGCCAATCAGAAGAGGCCAACACTGTGTGATACCTGCCTGGGCGGAGGGGCGGCTCCGGGCCATCAGTAGCCTCAGCAAGTTACACAAGTAGAGAGCACTAGGCCAATCAGGAGAGGCCAACACTGTGCGATACCTGCCTGGACGGAGGGGGCTGCTCCGGCCCATCAGTAGCCTCAGCAAGTTACACAAGTATAGAACACTAGGCCAATCAGGAGAGGTCAACACTGTGTGATACCTGCCTGGGCGGAGGGGGCGGCTCCGGCCCATCAGTTGCCTCAGCAAGTTACACAAGTATAGAACACTAGGCCAATCAGAAGAGGCCAACACTGTGTGATACCTGCCTGGGCGGAGGGGGCGGCTCCGGGCCATCAGTAGCCTCAGCAAGTTACACAAGTATAGAGCACTAGGCCAATCAGAAGAGGCCAACACTGTGTGATACCTGCCTGGGCGGAGGGGGCGGCTCCGGCCCATCAGTAGCCTCAGCAAGTTACACAAGTATAGAACACTAGGCCAATCACAAGAGGCCAACACTGTGATACCTGCCTGGGCGGAGGGGGCGGCTCCGGCCCATCAGTAGGCTCAGCAGGTTACACAAGTATAGAACACTAGGCCAATCAGAAGAGGCCAACACTGTGTGATACCTGCCTGGGCGGAGGGGGCGGCTCCGGCCCATCAGTAGCCTCAGCAAGTTACACAAGTATAGAACACTAGGCCAATCAGAAGAGGCCAACACTGTGTGATACCTGCCTGGGCGGAGGGGGCGGCTCCGGCCCATCAGTAGCCTCAGCAAGTTACACAAGTATAGAACACTAGGCCAATCACAAGAGGCCAACACTGTGTGATACCTGCCTGGGCGGGGGGCGGGGGGGCGGCTCCGGCCCATCAGTAGCCTCAGCAAGTTACACAAGTATAGAACACTAGGCCAATCAGAAGAGGCCAACACTGTGTGATACCTGCCTGGGCGGAGGGGGCGGCTCCGGCCATTCAGTAGCCTCAGCAAGTTACACAAGTATAGAACACTAGGCCAATCAGAAGAGGCCAACACTGTGTGATACCTGCCTGGGCGGAGGGGCGGCTCCGGGCCATCAGTAGCCTCAGCAAGTTACACAAGTATAGAACACTAGGCCAATCACAAGAGGCCAACACTGTGCGATACCTGCCTGGATGGAGGGGCGGCTCCGGCCCATCAGGTGCCTCAGCAAGTTACACAAGTATGGAGCACTAGACCAATCAGGAGAGGCCAACACTGTGTGATACCTGCCTGGGCGGAGGGGCGCCTCCGGCCCATCTGTAGCCTCAGCAAGTTACACAAGTATAGAACACTAGGCCAATCAGGAGAGGCCAACACTGTGCGATACCTGCCTGGACGGAGGGGGCGGCTCCGGCCCATCAGTAGCCTCAGCAAGTTACACAAGTATAGAACACTAGGCCAATCAGAAGAGGCCAACACTGTGTGATACCTGCCTGGGCGGAGGGGTCGGCTCCGGCCCATCAGTAGCCTCAGCAAGTTACACAAGTATAGAACACTAGGCCAATCAGGAGAGGCCAACACTGTGTGATACCTGCCTGGGCGGAGGGGGCGGCTCCGGGCCATCAGTAGCCTCAGCAAGTTACACAAGTATAGAACACTAGGCCAATCAGAAGAGGCCAACACTGTGTGATACCTGCCTGGACGGACGGGCGCCTCCGGCCCATCAGTAGCCTCAGCAAGTTACACAAGTATAGAACACTAGACCAATCAGGAGAGGCCAACACTGTGCGATACCTGCCTGGGCGGAGGGGGCGGCTCCGGCCCATCAGTAGCCTCAGCAAGTTACACAAGTATAGAACACTAGGCCAATCAGGAGAGGCCAACACTGTGTGATACCTGCTGGGCGGAGGGGGCGATTCCGGCCCATCAGTAGCCTCAGCAAGTTACACAAGTATAGAACACTAGGCCAATCAGAAGAGGCCAACACTGTGTGATACCTGCCTGGGCGGAGGGGGCGGCTCCGGGCCATCAGTAGCCTCAGCAAGTTACACAAGTATAGAACACTAGGCCAATCAGAAGAGGCCAACACTGTGTGATACCTGCCTGGGCGGGGGGGGGGCGGCTCCGGGCCATCAGTAGCCTCAGCAAGTTACACAAGTATAGAGCACTAGGCCAATCAGGAGAGGCCAACACTGTGCGATACCTGCCTGGACGGAGGGGGCAGCTCCGGGCCATCAGTAGCCTCAGCAAGTTACACAAGTATAGAACACTAGGCCAATCACAAGAGGCCAACACTATGCGATACATGCCTGGACGGAGGGGGCGGCTCCGGGCCATCAGTAGCCTCAGCAAGTTACACAAGTATAGAACACTAGGCCAATCAGAAGAGGCCAACACTGTGCGATACCTGCCTGGACGGAGGGGCGGCTCCGGCCCATCAGTAGCCTCAGCAAGTTACACAAGTATAGAGCACTAGACCAATCAGGAGAGGCCAACACTGTGTGATACCTGCCTCGGCGGAGGGGCGCCTCCGGCCCATCAGTAGCCTCAGCAAGTTACACAAGTATAGAACACTAGGCCAATCAGAAGAGGCCAACACTGTGTGATACCTGCCTCGGCGGGGGGCGGCTCCGGCCCATCAGTAGCCTCAGCAAGTTACACAAGTATAGAGCACTAGGCCAATCAGAAGAGGCCAACACTGTGTGATACCTGCCTGGACGGAGGGGGCGGCTCCGGCCCATCAGTAGCATCAGCAAGTTACACAAGTATAGAGCACTAGGCCAATCAGAAGAGGCCAACACTGTGTGATACCTGCCTGGGCGGAGGGGCGCCTCCGGCCCATCAGTAGCCTCAGCAAGTTACACAAGTAGAGAGCACTAGGCCAATCACAAGAGGCCAACACTGTGTGATACCTGCCTGGGCGGAGGGGGCGGCTCCGGGCCATCAGTAGCCTCAGCAAGTTACACAAGTATAGAACACTAGGCCAATCAGAAGAGGCCAACACTGTGTGATACCTGCCTGGGCTGAGGGGGCGGCACCAGCCCATCAGTAGCCTCAGCAAGTTACACAAGTATAGAACACTAGGCCAATCAGAAGAGACCAACACTGTGTGATACCTGCCTGGGCGGGGGGGGCGGCTCCGGGCCATCAGTAGCCTCAGCAAGTTACACAAGTATAGAGCACTAGGCCAATCAGGAGAGGCCAACACTGTGCGATACCTGCCTGGACGGAGGGGGCAGCTCCGGGCCATCAGTAGCCTCAGCAAGTTACACAAGTATAGAACACTAGGCCAATCACAAGAGGCCAACACTGTGCGATACATGCCTGGACGGAGGGGGCGGCTCCGGGCCATCAGTAGCCTCAGCAAGTTACACAAGTATAGAACACTAGGCCAATCAGAAGAGGCCAACACTGTGCGATACCTGCCTGGACGGAGGGGCGGCTCCGGCCCATCAGTAGCCTCAGCAAGTTACACAAGTATAGAGCACTAGACCAATCAGGAGAGGCCAACACTGTGTGATACCTGCCTCGGCGGAGGGGCGCCTCCGGCCCATCAGTAGCCTCAGCAAGTTACACAAGTATAGAACACTAGGCCAATCAGAAGAGGCCAACACTGTGTGATACCTGCCTCGGCGGGGGGCGGCTCCGGCCCATCAGTAGCCTCAGCAAGTTACACAAGTATAGAGCACTAGGCCAATCAGAAGAGGCCAACACTGTGTGATACCTGCCTGGACGGAGGGGGCGGCTCCGGCCCATCAGTAGCATCAGCAAGTTACACAAGTATAGAGCACTAGGCCAATCAGAAGAGGCCAACACTGTGTGATACCTGCCTGGGCGGAGGGGCGCCTCCGGCCCATCAGTAGCCTCAGCAAGTTACACAAGTAGAGAGCACTAGGCCAATCACAAGAGGCCAACACTGTGTGATACCTGCCTGGGCGGAGGGGGCGGCTCCGGGCCATCAGTAGCCTCAGCAAGTTACACAAGTATAGAACACTAGGCCAATCAGAAGAGGCCAACACTGTGTGATACCTGCCTGGGCTGAGGGGGCGGCACCAGCCCATCAGTAGCCTCAGCAAGTTACACAAGTATAGAACACTAGGCCAATCAGAAGAGGCCAACACTGTGTGATACCTGCCTGGGCGGAGGGGGCGGCACCAACCCATCAGTAGCCTCAGCAAGTTACACAAGTATAGAACACTAGGCCAATCAGAAGAGGCCAACACTGTGTGATACCTGCCTGGACGGAAGGCGGCTCCGGGCCATCAGTAGCATCAGCAAGTTACACAAGTATAGAACACTAGGCCAATCAGAAGAGGCCAACACTGTGTGATACCTGCCTGGGCGGAGGGCGGCTCCGGCCCATCAGTAGCCTCAGCAAGTTACACAAGTATAGAGCACTAGGCCAATCAGGAGAGGCCAACACTGTGTGATACCTGTCTGGGCGGAGGGGGCGGCTCCGGCCCATCAGTAGCCTCAGCAAGTTACACAAGTATAGAACACTAGGCCAATCAGAAGAGACCAACACTGTGTGATACCTGCCTGGGCGGGGGGGGGGGGCGGCTCCGGCCCATCAGTAGCCTCAGCAAGTTACACAAGTATAGAACACTAGGCCAATCAGGAGAGGCCAACACTGTGTGATACCTGCCTGGACGGAGGGGCGGCTCCGGCCCATCAGTAGCCTCAGCAAGTTACACAAGTATAGAACACTAGGCCAATCAGAAGAGGCCAACACTGTGTGATACCTGCCTGGGCGGAGGGGCGGCTCCGGCCCATCAGTAGCCTCAGCAAGTTACACAAGTATAGAACACTAGGCCAATCACAAGAGGCCAACACTGTGTGATACCTGCCTGGGCGGAGGGGGCGGCTCCGGCCCATCAGTAGCCTCAGCAAGTTACACAAGTATAGAACACTAGGCCAATCAGAAGAGGCCAACACTGTGTGATACCTGCCTGGGCGGAGGGGCGGCTCCGGCCCATCAGTAGCCTCAGCAAGTTACACAAGTATAGAACAGTAGGGCAATCAGAAGAGGCCAACACTGTGTGATACCTGCCTGGACGGAGGGGGCGGCTCCGGCCCATCAGTAGCCTCAGCAAGTTACACAAGTATAGAACCCTAGGCCAATCAGGAGAGGCCAGCACTGTGTGATACCTGCCTGGGTGGAGGGGGTGGCTCCGGCCCATCAGTAGCCTCAGCAAGTTACACAAGTATAGAACACTAGGCCAATCAGAAGAGGCCAACACTGTGTGATACCTGCCTGGGCGGAGGGGCGGCTCCGGGCCATCAGTAGCCTCAGCAAGTTACACAAGTATAGAACACTAGGCCAATCAGGAGAGGCCAACACTGTGTGATACCTGCTGGGCGGAGGGGGCGATTCCGGCCCATCAGTAGCCTCAGCAAGTTACACAAGTATAGAACACTAGGCCAATCAGAAGAGGCCAACACTGTGTGATACCTGCCTGGACGGAGGGGGCGGCTCCGGCCCATCAGTAGCCTCAGCAAGTTACACAAGTATAGAACACTAGGCCAATCAGAAGAGGCCAACACTGTGTGATACCTGCCTGGGCGGAGGGGGCAGCTTCGGCCCATCAGTAGCATCAGCAAGTTACACAAGTATAGAACACTAGGCCAATCAGAAGAGGCCAACACTGTGTGATACCTGCCTGGGCGGAGGGGGCGGCTCCGGCCCATCAGTAGCCTCAGCAAGTTAAACAAGTATAGAACACTAGGCCAATCAGAAGAGGCCAACACTGTGTGATACCTGCCTGGACGGAGGGGGCGGCTCCGGCCCATCAGTAGCCTCAGCATGTTACACAAGTATAGAACACTAGGCCAATCAGAAGAGGCCAACACTGTGTGATACCTGCCTGGGCGGAGGGGGCGGCTCCGGCCCATCAGTAGCCTCAGCAAGTTACACAAGTATAGAACACTAGGCCAATCACAAGAGGCCAACACTGTGTGATACCTGCCTGGGCGGAGGGCGGCTCCGGCCCATCAGTAGCCTCAGCAAGTTACACAAGTATAGAACACTAGGCCAATCACAAGAGGCCAACACTGTGTGATACCTGCCTGGGCGGAGGGGCGCCTCCGGCCCATCAGTAGCTTCAGCAAGTTACACAAGTATAGAGCAATAGGCCAATCACAAGAGGCCAACACTGTGCGATACCTGCCTGGACGGAGGGGGCGGCTCCGGCCCATCAGTAGCCTCAGCAAGTTACACAAGTATAGAACACTAGGCCAATCAGAAGAGGCCAACACTGTGTGATACCTGCCTGGGCGGAGGGGTCGGCTCCGGCCCATCAGTAGCCTCAGCAAGTTACACAAGTATAGAACACTAGGCCAATCAGGAGAGGCCAACACTGTGTGATACCTGCCTGGGCGGAGGGGGCGGCTCCGGGCCATCAGTAGCCTCAGCAAGTTACACAAGTATAGAACACTAGGCCAATCAGAAGAGGCCAACACTGTGTGATACCTGCCTGGACGGACGGGCGCCTCCGGCCCATCAGTAGCCTCAGCAAGTTACACAAGTATAGAACACTAGACCAATCAGGAGAGGCCAACACTGTGCGATACCTGCCTGGGCGGAGGGGGCGGCTCCGGCCCATCAGTAGCCTCAGCAAGTTACACAAGTATAGAACACTAGGCCAATCAGGAGAGGCCAACACTGTGTGATACCTGCTGGGCGGAGGGGGCGATTCCGGCCCATCAGTAGCCTCAGCAAGTTACACAAGTATAGAACACTAGGCCAATCAGAAGAGGCCAACACTGTGTGATACCTGCCTGGGCGGAGGGGGCGGCTCCGGGCCATCAGTAGCCTCAGCAAGTTACACAAGTATAGAACACTAGGCCAATCAGAAGAGGCCAACACTGTGTGATACCTGCCTGGGCGGGGGGGGCGGCTCCGGGCCATCAGTAGCCTCAGCAAGTTACACAAGTATAGAGCACTAGGCCAATCAGGAGAGGCCAACACTGTGCGATACCTGCCTGGACGGAGGGGGCAGCTCCGGGCCATCAGTAGCCTCAGCAAGTTACACAAGTATAGAACACTAGGCCAATCACAAGAGGCCAACACTGTGCGATACATGCCTGGACGGAGGGGGCGGCTCCGGGCCATCAGTAGCCTCAGCAAGTTACACAAGTATAGAACACTAGGCCAATCAGAAGAGGCCAACACTGTGCGATACCTGCCTGGACGGAGGGGCGGCTCCGGCCCATCAGTAGCCTCAGCAAGTTACACAAGTATAGAGCACTAGACCAATCAGGAGAGGCCAACACTGTGTGATACCTGCCTGGGCGGAGGGGCGCCTCCGGCCCATCAGTAGCCTCAGCAAGTTACACAAGTATAGAACACTAGGCCAATCAGAAGAGGCCAACACTGTGTGATACCTGCCTCGGCGGGGGGCGGCTCCGGCCCATCAGTAGCCTCAGCAAGTTACACAAGTATAGAGCACTAGGCCAATCAGAAGAGGCCAACACTGTGTGATACCTGCCTGGACGGAGGGGCGGCTCCGGCCCATCAGTAGCCTCAGCAAGTTACACAAGTATAGAACACTAGGCCAATCACAAGAGGCCAACACTGTGTGATACCTGCCTGGGCGGAGGGGGCGGCTCCGGGCCATCAGTAGCCTCAGCAAGTTACACAAGTATAGAACACTAGGCCAATCAGAAGAGGCCAACACTGTGTGATACCTGCCTGGGCTGAGGGGGCGGCACCAGCCCATTAGTAGCCTCAGCAAGTTACACAAGTATAGAACACTAGGCCAATCAGAAGAGGCCAACACTGTGTGATACCTGCCTGGGCGGAGGGGGCGGCACCAGCCCATCAGTAGCCTCAGCAAGTTACACAAGTATAGAACACTAGGCCAATCAGAAGAGGCCAACACTGTGTGATACCTGCCTGGACGGAAGGCGGCTCCGGGCCATCAGTAGCATCAGCAAGTTACACAAGTATAGAACACTAGGCCAATCAGAAGAGGCCAACACTGTGTGATACCTGCCTGGGCGGAGGGCGGCTCCGGCCCATCAGTAGCCTCAGCAAGTTACACAAGTATAGAGCACTAGGCCAATCAGGAGAGGCCAACACTGTGTGATACCTGCTGGGCGGAGGGGGCGGCTCCGGCCCATCAGTAGCCTCAGCAAGTTACACAAGTATAGAACACTAGGCCAATCAGAAGAGACCAACACTGTGTGATACCTGCCTGGGCGGGGGGGGGGGGCGGCTCCGGCCCATCAGTAGCCTCAGCAAGTTACACAAGTATAGAACACTAGGCCAATCAGGAGAGGCCAACACTGTGTGATACCTGCCTGGACGGAGGGGCGGCTCCGGCCCATCAGTAGCCTCAGCAAGTTACACAAGTATAGAACACTAGGCCAATCAGAAGAGGCCAACACTGTGTGATACCTGCCTGGGCGGAGGGGCGGCTCCGGCCCATCAGTAGCCTCAGCAAGTTACACAAGTATAGAACACTAGGCCAATCACAAGAGGCCAACACTGTGTGATACCTGCCTGGGCGGAGGGGGCGGCTCCGGCCCATCAGTAGCCTCAGCAAGTTACACAAGTATAGAACACTAGGCCAATCAGAAGAGGCCAACACTGTGTGATACCTGCCTGGGCGGAGGGGCGGCTCCGGCCCATCAGTAGCCTCAGCAAGTTACACAAGTATAGAACACTAGGCCAATCAGAAGAGGCCAACACTGTGTGATACCTGCCTGGGCGGAGGGGCGGCTCCGGGCCATCAGTAGCCTCAGCAAGTTACACAAGTATAGAACACTAGGCCAATCAGGAGAGGCCAACACTGTGATACCTGCTGGGCGGAGGGGGCGATTCCGGCCCATCAGTAGCCTCAGCAAGTTACACAAGTATAGAACACTAGGCCAATCAGAAGAGGCCAACACTGTGTGATACCTGCCTGGACGGAGGGGGCGGCTCCGGCCCATCAGTAGCCTCAGCAAGTTACACAAGTATAGAACACTAGGCCAATCAGAAGAGGCCAACACTGTGTGATACCTGCCTGGGCGGAGGGGGCAGCTTCGGCCCATCAGTAGCATCAGCAAGTTACACAAGTATAGAACACTAGGCCAATCAGAAGAGGCCAACACTGTGTGACACCTGCCTGGGCGGAGGGGGCGGCTCCGGCCCATCAGTAGCCTCAGCAAGTTACACAAGTATAGAACACTAGGCCAATCAGAAGAGGCCAACACTGTGTGATACCTGCCTGGACGGAGGGGGCAGCTCCGGCCCATCAGTAGCCTCAGCATGTTACACAAGTATAGAACACTAGGCCAATCAGAAGAGGCCAACACTGTGCGATACCTGCCTGGGCGGAGGGGGCGGCTCCGGCCCATCAGTAGCCTCAGCAAGTTACACAAGTATAGAACACTAGGCCAATCACAAGAGGCCAACACTGTGTGATACCTGCCTGGGCGGAGGGCGGCTCCGGCCCATCAGTAGCCTCAGCAAGTTACACAAGTATAGAACACTAGGCCAATCACAAGAGGCCAACACTGTGTGATACCTGCCTGGGCGGAGGGGCGCCTCCGGCCCATCAGTAGCCTCAGCAAGTTACACAAGTATAGAGCACTAGGCCAATCACAAGAGGCCAACACTGTGCGATACCTGCCTGGACGGAGGGGGCGGCTCCGGGCCATCAGTAGCCTCAGCAAGTTACACAAGTATAGAACCCTAGGCCAATCAGGAGAGGCCAGCACTGTGTGATACCTGCCTGGGTGGAGGGGGTGGCTCCGGCCCATCAGTAGCCTCAGCAAGTTACACAAGTATAGAACACTAGGCCAATCAGAAGAGGCCAACACTGTGTGATACCTGCCTGGACGGAGGGGGCGGCTCCGGGCCATCAGTAGCCTCAGCAAGTTACACAAGTATAGAACACTAGGCCAATCAGAAGAGGCCAACACTGTGTGATACCTGCCTGGGCGGAGGGGGCGGCTCCGGCCCATCAGTAGCCTCAGCAAGTTACACAAGTATAGAACACTAGGCCAATCAGAAGAGGCCAACACTGTGTGATACCTGCCTGGGCGGAGGAGGCGGCTCCGGCCCATCAGTAGCCTCAGCAGGTTACACAAGTATAGAACACTAGGCCAATCAGAAGAGGCCAACACTGTGTGATACCTGCCTGGGCGGAGGGCGGCTCCGGCCCATCAGTAGCCTCAGCAAGTTACACAAGTATAGAACACTAGGCCAATCAGAAGAGGCCAACACTGTGTGATACCTGCCTGGGCGGAGGGGGGCGGCTCCGGCCCATCAGTAGCCTCAGCAAGTTACACAAGTATAGAACACTAGGCCAATCAGAAGAGGCCAACACTGTGTGACACCTGCCTGGGCGGAGGGGCGGCTCCGGGCCATCAGTAGCCTCAGCAAGTTACACAAGTATAGAACACTAGGCCAATCACAAGAGGCCAACACTGTGTGATACCTGCCTGGGCGGAGGGGCGCCTCCGGCCCATCAGTAGCCTCAGCAAGTTACACAAGTATAGAACACTAGACCAATCAGAAGAGGCCAACACTGTGCGATACCTGCCTGGACGGAGGGGCGGCTCCGGCCCATCAGTAGCATCAGCAAGTTACACAAGTATAGAACACTAGACCAATCAGAAGAGGCCAACACTGTGCGATACCTGCCTGGACGGAGGGGGCGGCTCCGGCCCATCAGTAGCCTCAGCAAGTTACACAAGTATAGAACACTAGGCCAATCAGGAGAGGCCAACACTGTGTGATACCTGCCTGGGCGGAGGGGGTGGCTCCAGCCCATCGGGAGCCTCAGCAAGTTACACAAGTATAGAACACTAGGCCAATCAGAAGAGGCCAACACTGTGTGATTCCTGCCTGGACGGAGGGGGCGGCTCCGGCCCATCAGTAGCCTCAGCAAGTTACACAAGTATAGAACACTAGGCCAATCAGGAGAGGCCAACACTGTGTGATACCTGCCTGGACGGAGGGGCGGCTCCGGGCCATCAGTAGCCTCAGCAAGTTACAGAAGTATAGAACACTAGGCCAATCACAAGAGGCCAACACTGTGTGATACCTGCCTGGACGGAGGGGCGGCTCCGGCCCATCAGTAGCCTCAGCAAGTTACACAAGTATAGAGCACTAGGCCAATCAGAAGAGGCCAACACTGTGTGATACCTGCCTGGGCGGGGGGGGGGCGGCTCCGGCCCATCAGTAGCCTCAGCATGTTACACAAGTATAGAACACTAGGCCAATCAGGAGAGGCCAACACTGTGTGATACCTGCCTGGGCGGAAGGGGCGGCTCCGGCCCATCAGTAGCCTCAGCAAGTTACACAAGTATAGAACACTAGGCCAATCAGAAGAGGCCAACACTGTGTGATACCTGCCTGGGCGGGGGGGGGGGGGGCGGCTCCGGCCCATCAGTAGCCTCAGCAAGTTACACAAGTATAGAACACTAGGCCAATCAGGAGAGGCCAGCACTGTGTGATACCTGCCTGGGCGGGGGGCGGCTCAGGCCCATCAGTAGCCTCAGCAAGTTACACAAGTATAGAACACTAGGCCAATCAGAAGAGGCCAACACTGTGTGATACCTGCCTGGGCGGAGGGGCGGCTCCGGCCCATCAGTAGCCTCAGCAAGTTACACAAGTATAGAACACTAGGCCAATCAGAAGAGGCCAACACTGTGCGATACCTGCCTGGACGGAGGGGGCGGCTCCGGGCCATCAGTAGCCTCAGCAAGTTACACAAGTATAGAACACTAGGCCAATCACAAGAGGCCAACACTGTGTGATAGCTGCCTGGGCGGAGGGGGCGGCTCCGGCCCATCAGTAGCCTCAGCAAGTTACACAAGTATAGAACACTAGGCCAATCAGGAGAGGCCAACACTGTGTGATACCTGCCTGGACTGAGGGGCGGCTCCGGCCCATCAGTAGCCTCAGCAAGTTACACAAGTATAGAACACTAGGCCAATCAGAAGAGGCCAACACTGTGCGATACCTGCCTGGACGGAGGGGGCAGCTCCGGGCCATCAGTAGCCTCAGCAAGTTACACAAGTATAGAACACTAGGCCAATCAGAAGAGGCCAACACTGTGTGATACCTGCCTGGGCGGAGGGGCGGCTCCGGGCCATCAGTAGCCTCAGCAAGTTACACAAGTAGAGAGCACTAGGCCAATCAGGAGAGGCCAACACTGTGCGATACCTGCCTGGACGGAGGGGGCTGCTCCGGCCCATCAGTAGCCTCAGCAAGTTACACAAGTATAGAACACTAGGCCAATCAGGAGAGGTCAACACTGTGTGATACCTGCCTGGACGGAGGGGGCGGCTCCGGGCCATCAGTAGCCTCAGCAAGTTACACAAGTATAGAACACTAGACCAATCAGAAGAGGCCAACACTGTGTGATAATTGCCTGGGCGGGGGGGGCGGCTCCGGGCCATCAGTAGCCTCAGCAAGTTACACAAGTATAGAGCACTAGGCCAATCAGGAGAGGCCAACACTGTGTGATACCTGCCTGGACGGAGGGGCGGCTCCGGCCCATCAGTAGCCTCAGCAAGTTACACAAGTATAGAACACTAGGCCAATCAGGAGAGGCCAACACTGTGTGATACCTGCCTGGGCGGAGGGGGCGGCTCCGGCCCATCAGTTGCCTCAGCAAGTTACACAAGTATAGAACACTAGGCCAATCAGAAGAGGCCAACACTGTGTGATACCTGCCTGGGCGGAGGGGGCGGCTCCGGGCCATCAGTAGCCTCAGCAAGTTACACAAGTATAGAGCACTAGGCCAATCAGAAGAGGCCAACACTGTGTGATACCTGCCTGGGCGGAGGGGGCGGCTCCGGCCCATCAGTAGCCTCAGCAAGTTACACAAGTATAGAACACTAGGCCAATCACAAGAGGCCAACACTGTGATACCTGCCTGGGCGGAGGGGGCGGCTCCGGCCCATCAGTAGCCTCAGCAGGTTACACAAGTATAGAACACTAGGCCAATCAGAAGAGGCCAAAACTGTGTGATACCTGCCTGGGCGGAGGGGGCGGCTCCGGCCCATCAGTAGCCTCAGCAAGTTACACAAGTATAGAACACTAGGCCAATCAGAAGAGGCCAACACTGTGTGATACCTGCCTGGGCGGAGGGGGCGGCTCCGGCCCATCAGTAGCCTCAGCAAGTTACACAAGTATAGAACACTAGGCCAATCACAAGAGGCCAACACTGTGTGATACCTGCCTGGGCGGGGGGCGGGGGGGCGGCTCCGGCCCATCAGTAGCCTCAGCAAGTTACACAAGTATAGAGCACTAGGCCAATCAGAAGAGGCCAACACTGTGTGATACCTGCCTGGGCGGAGGGGCGGCTCCGGGCCATCAGTAGCCTCAGCAAGTTACACAAGTATAGAACACTAGGCCAATCAGGAGAGGCCAACACTGTGTGATACCTGCCTGGACGGAGGGGGCGGCTCCGGGCCATCAGTAGCCTCAGCAAGTTACACAAGTATAGAACACTAGGCCAATCACAAGAGGCCAACACTGTGCGATACCTGCCTGGATGGAGGGGCGGCTCCGGCCCATCAGTAGCCTCAGCAAGTTACACAAGTATGGAGCACTAGACCAATCAGGAGAGGCCAACACTGTGTGATACCTGCCTGGGCGGAGGGGCGCCTCCGGCCCATCTGTAGCCTCAGTAAGTTACACAAGTATAGAACACTAGGCCAATCAGGAGAGGCCAACACTGTGCGATACCTGCCTGGACGGAGGGGGCGGCTTCGGCCCATCAGTAGCCTCAGCAAGTTACACAAGTATAGAACACTAGGCCAATCAGAAGAGGCCAACACTGTGTGATACCTGCCTGGGCGGAGGGGTCGCCTCCGGCCCATCAGTAGCCTCAGCAAGTTACACAAGTATAGAACACTAGGCCAATCAGGAGAGGCCAACACTGTGTGATACCTGCCTGGGCGGAGGGGGCGGCTCCGGGCCATCAGTAGCCTCAGCAAGTTACACAAGTATAGAACACTAGGCCAATCAGAAGAGGCCAACACTGTGTGATACCTGCCTGGACGGACGGGCGCCTCCGGCCCATCAGTAGCCTCAGCAAGTTACACAAGTATAGAACACTAGACCAATCAGGAGAGGCCAACACTGTGCGATACCTGCCTGGGCGGAGGGGGCGGCTCCGGCCCATCAGTAGCCTCAGCAAGTTACACAAGTATAGAACACTAGGCCAATCACAAGAGGCCAACACTGTGTGATACCTGCCTGGGCGGAGGGGGCGGCTCCGGCCCATCAGTAGCCTCAGCAAGTTACACAAGTATAGAACACTAGGCCAATCAGAAGAGGCCAACACTGTGTGATACCTGCCTGGGCTGAGGGGGCGGCACCAGCCCATCAGTAGCCTCAGCAAGTTACACAAGTATAGAACACTAGGCCAATCAGAAGAGGCCAACACTGTGTGATACCTGCCTGGACGGAAGGCGGCTCCGGGCCATCAGTAGCATCAGCAAGTTACACAAGTATAGAACACTAGGCCAATCAGAAGAGGCCAACACTGTGTGATACCTGCCTGGGCGGAGGGCGGCTCCGGCCCATCAGTAGCCTCAGCAAGTTACACAAGTATAAAGCACTAGGCCAATCAGGAGAGGCCAACACTGTGTGATACCTGTCTGGGCGGAGGGGGCGGCTCCGGCCCATCAGTAGCCTCAGCAAGTTACACAAGTATAGAACACTAGGCCAATCAGAAGAGACCAACACTGTGTGATACCTGCCTGGGCGGGGGGGGGGGGGCGGCTCCGGCCCATCAGTAGCCTCAGCAAGTTACACAAGTATAGAACACTAGGCCAATCAGGAGAGGCCAACACTGTGTGATACCTGCCTGGACGGAGGGGCGGCTCCGGCCCATCAGTAGCCTCAGCAAGTTACACAAGTATAGAACACTAGGCCAATCAGGAGAGGCCAACACTGTGTGATACCTGCCTGGGCGGAGGGGGCGGCTCCGGCCCATCAGTAGCCTCAGCAAGTTACACAAGTATAGAACACTAGGCCAATCACAAGAGGCCAACACTGTGTGATACCTGCCTGGGCGGGGGGGGCGGCTCCGGCCCATCAGTAGCCTCAGCAAGTTACACAAGTATAGAGCACTAGGCCAATCAGAAGAGGCCAACACTGTGTGACACCTGCCTGGGCGGAGGGGGCGGCTCCGGCCCATCAGTAGCCTCAGCAAGTTACACAAGTATAGAACACTAGGCCAATCAGGAGAGGCCAGCACTGTGTGATACCTGCCTGGGTGGAGGGGGCGGCTCGGGCTCATCAGTAGCCTCAGCAAGTTACACAAGTATAGAACACTAGGCCATTCAGAAGAGGCCAACACTGTGCGATACCTGCCTGGACGGAGGGGGCGCCTCCGGCCCATCAGTAGCCTCAGCAAGTTACACAAGTATAGAGCACTAGGCCAATCAGGAGAGGCCAACACTGTGTGATACCTGCCTGGACGGAGGGGGCGGCTCCGGGCCATCAGTAGCCTCAGCAAGTTACACAAGTATAGAACACTAGGCCAATCACAAGAGGCCAACACTGTGCGATACCTGCCTGGACGGAGGGGGCGGCTCCGGGCCATCAGTAGCCTCAGCAAGTTACACAAGTATAGAACACTAGGCCAATCACAAGAGGCCAACACTGTGTGATACCTGCCTGGGCGGAGGGCGGCTCCGGCCCATCAGTAGCCTCAGCAAGTTACACAAGTATAGAACACTAGGCCAATCAGGAGAGGCCAACACTGTGTGATACCTGCCTGGGCGGAGGGGCGCCTCCGGCCCATCAGTAGCCTCAGCAAGTTACACAAGTATAGAACACTAGGCCAATCAGAAGAGGCCAACACTGTGTGATACCTGCCTGGACGGAGAGGCGGCTCCGGCCCATCAGTAGCCTCAGCAAGTTACACAAGTATAGAGCAATAGGCCAATCAGAAGAGGCCAACACTGTGTGATACCTGTCTGGGCGGAGGGGGCGGCTCCGGCCCATCAGTAGCCTCAGCAAGTTACACAAGTATAGAACACTAGGCCAATCAGAAGAGACCAACACTGTGTGATACCTGCCTGGGCGGGGGGGGGGGCGGCTCCGGCCCATCAGTAGCCTCAGCAAGTTACACAAGTATAGAACACTAGGCCAATCAGGAGAGGCCAACACTGTGTGATACCTGCTGGGCGGAGGGGGCGATTCCGGCCCATCAGTAGCCTCAGCAAGTTACACAAGTATAGAACACTAGGCCAATCAGAAGAGGCCAACACTGTGTGATACCTGCCTGGGCGGAGGGGGCGGCTCCGGCCCATCAGTAGCCTCAGCAAGTTACACAAGTATAGAACACTAGGCCAATCAGAAGAGGCCAACACTGTGTGATACCTGCCTGGGCGGAGGGGGCAGCTTCGGCCCATCAGTAGCATCAGCAAGTTACACAAGTATAGAACCCTAGGCCAATCAGAAGAGGCCAACACTGTGTGATACCTGCCTGGACGGAGGGGCGGCTCCGGCCCATCAGTAGCCTCAGCAAGTTACACAAGTATAGAACACTAGGCCAATCAGAAGAGGCTAACACTGTGTGATACCTGCCTGGGCGGAGGGGGCGACTCCGGCCCATCAGTAGCCTCAGCAAGTTACACAAGTATAGAACACTAGGCCAATCACAAGAGGCCAGCACTGTGTGATACCTGCCTGGGCGGAGGGGGCGGCTCCGGCCCATCAGTAGCCTTAGCAAGTTACACAAGTATAGAACACTCGGCCAATCAGAAGAGGCCAACACTGTGTGATACCTGCCTCGGCGGGGGGCGGCTCTGGCCCATCAGTAGCCTCAGCAAGTTACACAAGTATAGAGCACTAGGCCAATCAGGAGAGGCCAACACTGTGTGATACCTGCCTGGGCGGAGGGGGCGGCTCCGGCCCATCAGTAGCCTCAGCAAGTTACACAAGTATAGAGCACTAGGCCAATCAGGAGAGGCCAGCACTGTGTGATACCTGCCTGGGCGGAGGGGCGGCTCAGGCCCATCAGTAGCCTCAGCAAGTTACACAAGTATAGAACACTAGGCCAATCAGAAGAGGCCAACACTGTGTGATACCTGCCTGGTCGGGGGGGGGCGGCTCCGGCCCATCAGTAGCCTCAGCAAGTTACACAAGTATAGAACACTAGGCAAATCAGAAGAGGCCAACACTGTGCGATACCTGCCTGGACAGAGGGGGCGGCTCCGGGCCATCAGTAGCCTCAGCAAGTTACACAAGTATAGAACACTAGGCCAATCACAAGAGGCCAACACTGTGTGATACCTGCCTGGACGGAGGGGCGTCTCCGGCCCATCAGTAGCCTCAGCAAGTTACACAAGTATAGAACACTAGGCCAATCAGAAGAGGCCAACACTGTGTGATACCTGCCTGGACGGAGGGGCGGCTCCGGCCCATCAGTAGCCTCAGCAAGTTACACAAGTATAGAACACTAGGCCAATCAGAAGAGGCCAACACTGTGTGATACCTGCCTGGACGGAGGGGGCGGCTCCGGGCCATCAGTAGCCTCAGCAAGTTACACAAGTATAGAACACTAGGCCAATCAGAAGAGGCCAACACTGTGCGATACCTGCCTGGACGGAGGGGGCAGCTCCGGGCCATCAGTAGCCTCAGCAAGTTACACAAGTATAGAACACTAGGCCAATCAGAAGAGGCCAACACTGTGTGATATCTGCCTGGACGGAGGGGGCGGCTCCGGGCCATCAGTAGCCTCAGCAAGTTACACAAGTATAGAGCACTAGGCCAATCAGGAGAGGCCAGCACTGTGTGATACCTGCCTGGGCGGAGGGGTCGGCTCCGGCCCATCAGTAGCCTCAGCAAGTTACACAAGTATAGAACACTAGGCCAATCAGAAGAGGCCAACACTGTGTGATACCTGCCTGGACGGAGGGGCGCCTCCGGCCCATCAGTAGCCTCAGCAAGTTACACAAGTATAGAACACTAGGCCAATCAGAAGAGGCCAACACTGTGCGATACCTGCCTGGACGGAGGGGGCGGCTCCGGGCCATCAGTAGCCTCAGCAAGTTACACAAGTATAGAACACTAGACCAATCAGGAGAGGCCAACACTGTGCGATACCTGCCTGGGCGGGGGTTGGATCTGGCCCATCAGTAGCCTCAGCAAGTTACACAAGTATAGAACACTAGACCAATCAGGAGAGGCCAACACTGTGTGATACCTGCCTGGGCGGAGGGGGCGGCTCCGGCCCATCAGTAGCATCAGCAAGTTACACAAGTATAGAACACTAGGCCAATCAGAAGAGGCCAACACTGTGTGATACCTGCCTGGACGGAGGGGCGGCTCCGGCCCATCAGTAGCCTCAGCAAGTTATACAAGTATAGAGCACTAGACCAATCAGGAGAGGCACACACTGTGTGATACCTGCCTGGGCGGAGGGGCGGCTCCGGCCCATCAGTAGCCTCAGCAAGTTACACAAGTATAGAACACTATGCCAATCAGAAGAGGCCAACGCTGTGTGATACCTGCCTGGGCGGAGGGGGCGGCTCCGGCCCATCAGTAGCCTCAGCAAGTTACACAAGTATAGAACACTAGGCCAATCACAAGAGGCCAACACTGTGTGATACCTGCCTGGGCGGGGGGGGGGGGGCGGCTCCGGCCCATCAGTAGCCTCAGCAAGTTACACAAGTATAGAACACTAGGCCAATCAGGAGAGGCCAACACTGTGTGATACCTGCCTGGACGGAGGGGCGGCTCCGGCCCATCAGTAGCCTCAGCAAGTTACACAAGTATAGAACACTAGGCCAATCAGAAGAGGCCAACACTGTGCGATACCTGCCTGGGCGGAGGGGGCGGCTCCGGCCCATCAGTAGCCTCAGCAAGTTACACAAGTATAGAACACTAGGCCAATCAGAAGAGGCCAACACTCTGCGATACCTGCCTGGACGGAGGGGGCGGCTCCGGGCCATCAGTAGCCTCAGCAAGTTACACAAGTATAGAACACTAGGCCAATCAGGAGAGGCCAACACTGTGTGATACCTGCCTGGACGGAGGGGGCGGCTCCGGGCCATCAGTAGCCTCAGCAAGTTACACAAGTATAGAACACTAGGCCAATCACAAGAGGCCAACACTGTGCGATACCTGCCTGGACGGAGGGGGCGGCTCCGGGCCATCAGTAGCCTCAGCAAGTTACACAAGTATAGAACACTAGGCCAATCAGAAGAGGCCAACACTGTGTGATACCTGCCTGGGCGGGGGGGGGGGGCGGCTCCGGCCCATCAGTAGCCTCAGCAAGTTACACAAGTATAGAACACTAGGCCAATCAGAAGAGGCCAACACTGTGTGATACCTGCCTGGGCGGAGGGGGCGGCTCCGGCCATTCAGTAGCCTCAGCAAGTTACACAAGTATAGAACACTAGGCCAATCAGAAGAGGCCAACACTGTGTGATACCTGCCTGGACGGAGGGGCGGCTCCGGCCCATCAGTAGCCCCAGCAAGTTACACAAGTATAGAACACTAGGCCAATCAGGAGAGGCCAACACTGTGTGATACCTGCCTGGGCGGAAGGGGCGGCTCCGGCCCATCAGTAGCCTCAGCAAGTTACACAAGTATAGAACACTAGGCCAATCAGAAGAGGCCAACACTGTGTGATACCTGCCTGGGCGGGGGGGGGGCGGCTCCGGCCCATCAGTAGCCTCAGCAAGTTACACAAGTATAGAACACTAGGCCAATCAGGAGAGGCCAGCACTGTGTGATACCTGCCTGGGCGGGGGGCGGCTCAGGCCCATCAGTAGCCTCAGCAAGTTACACAAGTATAGAACACTAGGCCAATCAGAAGAGGCCAACACTGTGTGATACCTGCCTGGGCGGAGGGGCGGCTCCGGCCCATCAGTAGCCTCAGCAAGTTACACAAGTATAGAACACTAGGCCAATCAGAAGAGGCCAACACTGTGCGATACCTGCCTGGACGGAGGGGGCGGCTCCGGGCCATCAGTAGCCTCAGCAAGTTACACAAGTATAGAACACTAGGCCAATCACAAGAGGCCAACACTGTGTGATACCTGCCTGGGCGGAGGGGGCGGCTCCGGCCCATCAGTAGCCTCAGCAAGTTACACAAGTATAGAACACTAGGCCAATCAGGAGAGGCCAACACTGTGTGATACCTGCCTGGACGGAGGGGCGGCTCCGGCCCATCAGTAGCCTCAGCAAGTTACACAAGTATAGAACACTAGGCCAATCAGAAGAGGCCAACACTGTGCGATACCTGCCTGGACGGAGGGGGCAGCTCCGGGCCATCAGTAGCCTCAGCAAGTTACACAAGTATAGAACACTAGGCCAATCAGAAGAGGCCAACACTGTGTGATACCTGCCTGGGCGGAGGGGCGGCTCCGGGCCATCAGTAGCCTCAGCAAGTTACACAAGTAGAGAGCACTAGGCCAATCAGGAGAGGCCAACACTGTGCGATACCTGCCTGGACGGAGGGGGCTGCTCCGGCCCATCAGTAGCCTCAGCAAGTTACACAAGTATAGAACACTAGGCCAATCAGGAGAGGTCAACACTGTGATACCTGCCTGGACGGAGGGGGCGGCTCCGGGCCATCAGTAGCCTCAGCAAGTTACACAAGTATAGAACACTAGGCCAATCAGAAGAGGCCAACACTGTGTGAAAATTGCCTGGGCGGGGGGGGCGGCTCCGGGCCATCAGTAGCCTCAGCAAGTTACACAAGTATAGAGCACTAGGCCAATCAGGAGAGGCCAACACTGTGTGATACCTGCCTGGACGGAGGGGCGGCTCCGGCCCATCAGTAGCCTCAGCAAGTTACACAAGTATAGAACACTAGGCCAATCAGGAGAGGCCAACTGTTGGACAGGCCACATGAAGGGCCGCTCTCCCCCGGCCCAACCAGGCCCGAGCCCAGCCACGCAAGTACCACACACCACCATTGCACGTCCACCGTCCCCGCAGGGACCCCTACACTCGAACCTGTTGACCGCGTAGGCCGACCCACTACCGGCCTGCGCGCCCATCCTGGGCGCCATCTTGGACACTCCACCACGAGGCCGCCTGGCCCCCGATCGACCTCAACCCTGGGCCTGGCCAGGCCTCAGACATTCCGGCACCAACATCCACCCAGGAGGTGAGCGGGCTACTTGGTCAGTCAATGGGAGCAAGAGGTGTCAAGGGCTCTCCCCCGCCAAGTGCCGCTCGCCCATCGCCTCCCCGGGCGCTGGCTCCACCCCCCTGCTGGGTGTCTGGACTCCCTCATCCCGGACCTCCCGACCTCCAAGTGCGAGGGTCCGGACATCAAAGCACACCAGCCCTATAACTGGGGCAGCTCCAGAGCAGGACGGGAGTTGTATCTTGGAGTCGAGAGACGCAAAGAAGAACTCATCCTTGACGGACTACTGGCGCTGCCGTAGCTCTGTCTTGTGCACCCTCGTCTTGCCTGCTGGCGCTGCCGCGGCTTTGGGAACCACCCTATCCTTCATCGTCGTCGGGACCTGCTGGCGTGGCCGCGGACCGTTTGTAACCACCACCTTCATCGGGACCTGCTGGCTCTGCCGCGGACCGTCGTCTTCCTTCATCCATCTCGGGACCTGCTGGCTCCGCCGCGGCCCGTTCATCTACACCACCGAGCTCGAGGATTGAGAGCTATTTCCATCTTTTTGGTAACAAGACTGTCCCGCTACCCTTTTCCCAAACAGAGACCAGAATAGAGGGGACCCCTGAGTCCAGACCTCCTTGTACCATTCTACCGTACTTGAAGAATTGCCTATAAAGTATCGTTGAACTTTATCCTTGTGTGGTGTCCGTCTGTGGGGGGAAGTTACTTGTCTGTACGATTCACTGGAGACGGCTCTCCCCGGAGACCTCTCCCCTTATCCTCGGCCGACCCTCCCGGTCCGTCTAACATTGGTGGCCAGCGGCGCGATCCGAATCACCGCATAAACCGTACAGAGAGTAGCTCACCCCACGGCGAATCACGATGTCAACTAAAGACAGCGGATCAACGGAGAAATTCCAGATGGAGAAATTGGATGAGTACAGCCATCGTGAACTTAAACAGTTCTGTATCGAATTAGGTATCGCTACCACCGGACTAAATACCAAAGATGACTTTAAGCAGGCCCTAGAATCTTGGGCAGAAACCGGGGCTGCCGGAACCCCCGATCAAAACATCGCAGCACAAACCCCCATGGCCCCTGAAGAGCGAAGAACGGGCCTCTCGCCAGACGAGATCCAGGAACGAGAAAGAACCCGACTACACGAGCTGGAAATGGCCCGGCTCAAAATGGACGTTGAACTGAAGTTGGCCGAACAGAAAATCAACTTAGAGCACCTGCGTCTCCGAGAAGAAAGAGAGGAGAAACAGAGACAAAGGGAGCTCGAGGAAAAGAAACTGGCATATGAACATGAGCGGAAACTAGCTGAAATCGACCTACGCAAACAGAATAAAGAAGCAGGGGTGTCCGAGCAACCCCACACTCCAGGGGCAACAGAGAAGAAGGTACACATCCCCAAGGATGTCGTTCGAGAATACTTCCGAGAGGACGACATCCAGCAATGGTTTAAGGCCTATGAAATCGCTATGACTGCACACCGGATCGATAGAAGCGATTGGGGGGCCGGTCTGTGGGGGAGATTCCTCAATGAGGGCCGCGACGCCCTGCTGCAACTCCCGGACCACCAGATGACCTCCTATGACCATATGAAAGCTGCACTCCTCACCCGCTATGGCCTCACACCCGAGATGTACCGTCAGAGGTTCCGAGACTGCACCCGCATCCCGGGTACAACTTGGGTGGACTATGTCAATTACTTTAGCCGAGCCTTCGAGGGCTGGATCAAAGGAAGCAAGGTCACAACCTACGAACAACTGTTCAATCTTATGGTATGGGAGCATCTGTCGAACAATTGCTTCATTGAACTTCGCCAGCACCTCCTCGACAGCAAGTTAACGGATCCCCGGCAGCTCGCAGCCGAAGCTGACCGGTGGGAGATCACCAGAGTGGGTCGAAATGGGTCCTACGAACAGAACCGGAACAACAATGGTCAGCACCGTCCCCGAGGAGGAGGAGGCCAAGGACGCGGAAGAAGCAACGCTCCGGTCACCCCCACTACCAGCACCACCCCCCCGGCCAACCGGGGCAGCACCCCAGCGCGACCGGGATATCGAGCCAATGGTACCTGCCATCGATGCCAACGAGTCGGACACTATGCAAACGACCCAAACTGCCCCCAGTACCAGAGCCCAAGACCCCGCCAAGTAGCCGCTGCTGCTCTGGGGGAGGAACAGATCTCAGAGGAACAAGAAGAATATGAACAGGAACACCAAGAATGGGAGCCAGCCGCCATGGCTCTCGCCTGCCTAGGGGGGAGAGACATGGTCCCGCGGGTCCCCCTACCCGCTAATACCCAGAAGTACAGCCAATGGGTGGGCATCAATGGACGCCGGGCTGAAGCCCTTCGTGACACTGGGGCCAGTGTAACAGCCGTCCGCTGTCACCTGGTGACCCCCGGACAATACTTACCAAACATTCTCTGCCCTGTACGTTCAGCCGATAACTCAGAAAGTCTGTGTCGGATGGCCTGCGTCCCCTTCGAATGGGGAGGGGTCTCCGGCATGTTGAAGGTGACGGTCCGAGATGATGCCCCCGTAGACTGCCTCCTGGGTAATGACCTGGAAAGCTCTCCATGGGCAGCAGTCGAACGAAAAGAGCACCTGGGGATGTTGGGCGTCCCGGACTGGGCGTGCGTCACCACCCGGTCCATGACCGCCCGTGCCAACCCCCGCCCAGAGGAACCCGAATGGCCGGCGCCACCGCCTCCGGTCGCCCCCGCCGAAACCACCAACCGTGACGTCCCCCCCGAACCAGCTCAACCTCCAGACCTCGCTAACCCCGACCAGTGGCCTCAAGAGGGGGGGCCCACGCAAGAACAATTTCGCCAAGAACAAAAGACCTGTCCCTCCCTCGAGGGACTCCGCCAGCAAGCGCTAGCCCAAAGCGCAGGGGATACCTCCGGAACTCACTGGGTCTACTGGGACAATGATCTGCTGTACAGTGAGCAAAGAATCGCGGAGCTGGGGGCCAGCCGAGTCCTAGTGGTACCCCTCCGTTTTAGAGACTTTCTGCTAAACCTGGCCCACGATGTCCCCCTGGCAGGACACCTGGGTCAAGACAAAACCTATAGCCGCCTGGTGACCCACTTCTTCTGGCCCAAAATGAGGGACAATGTACACCAGCATTGCCGATCTTGCCCCACGTGCCAAGCCAGTGGAAAGAGCGGCCGCAAACTGAAAGCCCCCCTGCAACCTTTTCCCGTGGTCACCACCCCGTTCGAGAGGGTCGGAATCGATATCGTAGGGCCCCTGGACCCGCGCACAAAACAAGGCCATCGATTCATCCTGGTGCTAGTGGACCACGCCACCCGCTACCCGGAGGCTGTTCCCCTGCGGACTGTGACAGCCCCGGTAGTCGGCCGGGCTCTGATGGGGATCTTCTCCCGGGTGGGCTTCCCCCGGGAGGTCGTCAGTGACAGAGGCACGAACTTTATTTCGAAATATATGAAGTCTCTCTGGCAACAGTGCGGGGTTACCTACCGGTTCACGACCCCCTATCACCCTCAAGGAAACGGACTCGTTGAGCGGTTCAACCGCACGCTCAAAGGGATGATCGGGGGGTTGGAAGAGCCCCTCCGTCGCCAGTGGGATGTGCTGCTGCCGTGCCTCCTCTTCGCCTATCGAGAGGTTCCCCAGAAGTCCCTGGGCTTCAGCCCATTTGAACTGCTATATGGACACCCCGTGCGGGGGCCGCTCAGCCTAGTCAAGGAAGGCTGGGAGATGCCCCCTCTAAAGAACCCACCAGATGTTTTCCGCTACCTCCTAACCCTCCGCAACCAGACCCGGCGATTCCGAGAACTAGCAAAAGCCCACCTAGAGGCCAATCAAGAAGACATGAAAAGGTGGTATGACCGGAATGCCTCCTCCATCGAATTTGAACCTGGGCAACAGGTATGGGTGATGTCCCCCACCGAACCCTGCGCCCTACAAGACAAGTGGACAGGGCCCTTCAAAGTGGTCGAGCGCAAGGGTCCGGCTACCTATCTCATCGACTTGGAATCTTCCCGGAACCCCCTCCGGGTCCTCCACGCTAACAGACTGAAACCGCACTTTGTACGGACAGAACTCAGCCTCCTGATGGCCACAGACAATGGGGCTGAAGAGGACTCCGAGCCCCTCCCTGACCTTCTACGAACTCGGGAGAAAGACGGCTCCGTAGATGGGGTCCGACTCTCAGAGGCCCTCACCCGAGAGCAACGCCAGGAGTGCCGAGTTCTCCTGTCACAATTCGCCAGCCTGTTCTCCCTCACCCCAGGTGTCACTTCCTGGTGTACGCACGATGTGGACACGGGGGACAGCCCCCCTATCCGCCACCGGGCCTACCGCGTGCCAGATCGGGTACGGGCCTGCATCCAGGAAGAAGTAGCCAAAATGCTCACGCTCGGGGTCATCGAGCCCTCAGACAGCCCCTGGGCCAGCCCTGTAGTACTGGTCCCCAAAGCAGCTGCCCCCGGCACCACACCAGAACTCCGGTTCTGCGTCGACTACCGGGGCTTGAATGCGGTCACCAGGACAGACGCACATCCCATCCCCCGGGCAGATGAACTAATCGACCGCATGGGGGCTGCCCGCTACCTCAGTATCTTCGACCTGACGGCGGGCTACTGGCAAATCGGCCTCACACCCCGGGCACAAGAACGTTCTGCCTTTTCCACTCCCGATGGCCATTACCATTTCACAGTCATGCCCTTCGGCATGAAGAATGCCCCAGCAACCTTCCAACGGCTCGTCAATCAGGTCCTGGCGGGGCTCGAAGGATTCAGCGCCGCCTACCTAGACGACATCGCTGTATACAGCAACCATTGGTCCGAGCACCTCCACCACCTCCGAGCAGTGCTGCAAGCCCTTCAGCGAGCTGGCCTCACGATCAAGGCCAGCAAGTGTCAAATTGGGCAAGGGTCTGTAACCTACCTCGGGCACCAGGTGGGAAGCGGCCTGGTGGCCCCTCTGCAGCTAAAAATTGCCGCCATCCAGTCCTGGCAGCCCCCCATCACCCAGACCGAGGTACGAGCCTTCCTGGGCCTCACGGGCTATTACCGAAGGTTCGTGAAAGACTATGGTACTATCGTGAGGCCCCTCACAGAACTCACGTCCAAAAATCAGCCCCAGAAAGTCAACTGGACCCCTGAGTGTCAAGCTGCATTTGAACAATTGAAAGCCGCCATGTGCTCCGCCCCTGTGCTCCAGGCCCCCGACTACAGCCGGGAGTTCATCGTCCAGACGGATGCCTCCGACCATGGCATTGGGGCAGTCCTGTCTCAAGTGAACACCGAAGGCCGTGATCAACCGGTGGCCTTCATCAGCCGGCGACTCCTACCACGGGAACAACGCTGGAGCACCATAGAGAGGGAGGCCTTCGCGGTGGTATGGGCCCTCAAGAAGCTCCGGCCCTACCTTTTTGGCACACACTTTCGGGTACAGACCGACCACCGACCCCTGCAGTGGCTGATGCAGATGCGGGGGGAAAACCCGAAGTTACTACGCTGGTCCATCTCCCTACAAGGGATGGACTTCACAGTTGAACACCGGCCTGGGCCAGATCACGCCAACGCAGATGGCCTGTCCCGGTTCTTCCGCCTCGACGAGAAAAGTCCCCAAGAGGATGGGTAACTCTCCCCGCCTTCAGCTGGGGGGGACGCATGTTGGACAGGCCACATGAAGGGCCGCTCTCCCCCGGCCCAACCAGGCCCGAGCCCAGCCACGCAAGTACCACACACCACCATTGCACGTCCACCGTCCCCGCAGGGACCCCTACACTCGAACCTGTTGACCGCGTAGGCCGACCCACTACCGGCCTGCGCGCCCATCCTGGGCGCCATCTTGGACACTCCACCACGAGGCCGCCTGGCCCCCGATCGACCTCAACCCTGGGCCTGGCCAGGCCTCAGACATTCCGGCACCAACATCCACCCAGGAGGTGAGCGGGCTACTTGGTCAGTCAATGGGAGCAAGAGGTGTCAAGGGCTCTCCCCCGCCAAGTGCCGCTCGCCCATCGCCTCCCCGGGCGCTGGCTCCACCCCCCTGCTGGGTGTCTGGACTCCCTCATCCCGGACCTCCCGACCTCCAAGTGCGAGGGTCCGGACATCAAAGCACACCAGCCCTATAACTGGGGCAGCTCCAGAGCAGGACGGGAGTTGTATCTTGGAGTCGAGAGACGCAAAGAAGAACTCATCCTTGACGGACTACTGGCGCTGCCGTAGCTCTGTCTTGTGCACCCTCGTCTTGCCTGCTGGCGCTGCCGCGGCTTTGGGAACCACCCTATCCTTCATCGTCGTCGGGACCTGCTGGCGTGGCCGCGGACCGTTTGTAACCACCACCTTCATCGGGACCTGCTGGCTCTGCCGCGGACCGTCGTCTTCCTTCATCCATCTCGGGACCTGCTGGCTCCGCCGCGGCCCGTTCATCTACACCACCGAGCTCGAGGATTGAGAGCTATTTCCATCTTTTTGGTAACAAGACTGTCCCGCTACCCTTTTCCCAAACAGAGACCAGAATAGAGGGGACCCCTGAGTCCAGACCTCCTTGTACCATTCTACCGTACTTGAAGAATTGCCTATAAAGTATTGTTGAACTTTATCCTTGTGTGGTGTCCGTCTGTGGGGGGGAAGTTACTTGTCTGTACGATTCACTGGAGACGGCTCTCCCCGGAGACCTCTCCCCTTATCCTCGGCCGACCCTCCCGGTCCGTCTAACACCAACACTGTGTGATACCTGCCTGGGCGGAGGGGGCGGCTCCGGCCCATCAGTTGCCTCAGCAAGTTACACAAGTATAGAACACTAGGCCAATCAGAAGAGGCCAACACTGTGTGATACCTGCCTGGGCGGAGGGGGCGGCTCCGGGCCATCAGTAGCCTCAGCAAGTTACACAAGTATAGAGCACTAGGCCAATCAGAAGAGGCCAACACTGTGTGATACCTGCCTGGGCGGAGGGGGCGGCTCCGGCCCATCAGTAGCCTCAGCAAGTTACACAAGTATAGAACACTAGGCCAATCACAAGAGGCCAACACTGTGATACCTGCCTGGGCGGAGGGGGCGGCTCCGGCCCATCAGTAGCCTCAGCAGGTTACACAAGTATAGAACACTAGGCCAATCAGAAGAGGCCAAAACTGTGTGATACCTGCCTGGGCGGAGGGGGCGGCTCCGGCCCATCAGTAGCCTCAGCAAGTTACACAAGTATAGAACACTAGGCCAATCAGAAGAGGCCAACACTGTGTGATACCTGCCTGGGCGGAGGGGGCGGCTCCGGCCCATCAGTAGCCTCAGCAAGTTACACAAGTATAGAACACTAGGCCAATCACAAGAGGCCAACACTGTGTGATACCTGCCTGGGCGGGGGGCGGGGGGGCGGCTCCGGCCCATCAGTAGCCTCAGCAAGTTACACAAGTATAGAACACTAGGCCAATCAGAAGAGGCCAACACTGTGTGATACCTGCCTGGGCGGAGGGGGCGGCTCCGGCCATTCAGTAGCCTCAGCAAGTTACACAAGTATAGAACACTAGGCCAATCAGAAGAGGCCAACACTGTGTGATACCTGCCTGGGCGGAGGGGCGGCTCCGGGCCATCAGTAGCCTCAGCAAGTTACACAAGTATAGAGCACTAGGCCAATCAGAAGAGGCCAACACTGTGTGATACCTGCCTGGGCGGAGGGGCGGCTCCGGGCCATCAGTAGCCTCAGCAAGTTACACAAGTATAGAACACTAGGCCAATCAGGAGAGGCCAACACTGTGTGATACCTGCCTGGACGGAGGGGGCGGCTCCGGGCCATCAGTAGCCTCAGCAAGTTACACAAGTATAGAACACTAGGCCAATTACAAGAGGCCAACACTGTGCGATACCTGCCTGGATGGAGGGGCGGCTCCGGCCCATCAGTAGCCTCAGCAAGTTACACAAGTATGGAGCACTAGACCAATCAGGAGAGGCCAACACTGTGTGATACCTGCCTGGGCGGAGGGGCGCCTCCGGCCCATCTGTAGCCTCAGTAAGTTACACAAGTATAGAACACTAGGCCAATCAGGAGAGGCCAACACTGTGCGATACCTGCCTGGACGGAGGGGGCGGCTCCGGCCCATCAGTAGCCTCAGCAAGTTACACAAGTATAGAACACTAGGCCTATCAGAAGAGGCCAACACTGTGTGATACCTGCCTGGGCGGAGGGGTCGGCTCCGGCCCATCAGTAGCCTCAGCAAGTTACACAAGTATAGAACACTAGGCCAATCAGGAGAGGCCAACACTGTGTGATACCTGCCTGGGCGGAGGGGGCGGCTCCGGGCCATCAGTAGCCTCAGCAAGTTACACAAGTATAGAACACTAGGCCAATCAGAAGAGGCCAACACTGTGTGATACCTGCCTGGACGGACGGGCGCCTCCGGCCCATCAGTAGCCTCAGCAAGTTACACAAGTATAGAACACTAGACCAATCAGGAGAGGCCAACACTGTGCGATACCTGCCTGGGCGGAGGGGGCGGCTCCGGCCCATCAGTAGCCTCAGCAAGTTACACAAGTATAGAACACTAGGCCAATCACAAGAGGCCAACACTGTGTGATACCTGCCTGGGCGGAGGGGGCGGCTCCGGCCCATCAGTAGCCTCAGCAAGTTACACAAGTATAGAACACTAGGCCAATCAGAAGAGGCCAACACTGTGTGATACCTGCCTGGGCTGAGGGGGCGGCACCAGCCCATCAGTAGCCTCAGCAAGTTACACAAGTATAGAACACTAGGCCAATCAGAAGAGGCCAACACTGTGTGATACCTGCCTGGGCGGAGGGGGCGGCACCAGCCCATCAGTAGCCTCAGCAAGTTACACAAGTATAGAACACTAGGCCAATCAGAAGAGGCCAAAACTGTGTGATACCTGCCTGGACGGAAGGCGGCTCCGGGCCATCAGTAGCATCAGCAAGTTACACAAGTATAGAACACTAGGCCAATCAGAAGAGGCCAACACTGTGTGATACCTGCCTGGGCGGAGGGCGGCTCCGGCCCATCAGTAGCCTCAGCAAGTTACACAAGTATAGAGCACTAGGCCAATCAGGAGAGGCCAACACTGTGTGATACCTGTCTGGGCGGAGGGGGCGGCTCCGGCCCATCAGTAGCCTCAGCAAGTTACACAAGTATAGAACACTAGGCCAATCAGAAGAGACCAACACTGTGTGATACCTGCCTGGGCGGGGGGGGGGGGCGGCTCCGGCCCATCAGTAGCCTCAGCAAGTTACACAAGTATAGAACACTAGGCCAATCAGGAGAGGCCAACACTGTGTGATACCTGCCTGGACGGAGGGGCGGCTCCGGCCCATCAGTAGCCTCAGCAAGTTACACAAGTATAGAACACTAGGCCAATCAGGAGAGGCCAACACTGTGTGATACCTGCCTGGGCGGAGGGGGCGGCTCCGGCCCATCAGTAGCCTCAGCAAGTTACACAAGTATAGAACACTAGGCCAATCACAAGAGGCCAACACTGTGTGATACCTGCCTGGGCGGGGGGGGGGCGGCTCCGGCCCATCAGTAGCCTCAGCAAGTTACACAAGTATAGAGCACTAGGCCAATCAGAAGAGGCCAACACTGTGTGACACCTGCCTAGGCGGAGGGGGCGGCTCCGGCCCATCAGTAGCCTCAGCAAGTTACACAAGTATAGAACACTAGGCCAATCAGGAGAGGCCAGCACTGTGTGATACCTGCCTGGGTGGAGGGGGCGGCTCGGGCTCATCAGTAGCCTCAGCAAGTTACACAAGTATAGAACACTAGGCCATTCAGAAGAGGCCAACACTGTGCGATACCTGCCTGGACGGAGGGGGCGCCTCCGGCCCATCAGTAGCCTCAGCAAGTTACACAAGTATAGAGCACTAGGCCAATCAGGAGAGGCCAACACTGTGTGATACCTGCCTGGACGGAGGGGGCGGCTCCGGGCCATCAGTAGCCTCAGCAAGTTACACAAGTATAGAACACTAGGCCAATCACAAGAGGCCAACACTGTGCGATACCTGCCTGGACGGAGGGGGCGGCTCCGGGCCATCAGTAGCCTCAGCAAGTTACACAAGTATAGAACACTAGGCCAATCACAAGAGGCCAACACTGTGTGATACCTGCCTGGGCGGAGGGCGGCTCCGGCCCATCAGTAGCCTCAGCAAGTTACACAAGTATAGAACACTAGGCCAATCAGGAGAGGCCAACACTGTGTGATACCTGCCTGGGCGGAGGGGCGCCTCCGGCCCATCAGTAGCCTCAGCAAGTTACACAAGTATAGAACACTAGGCCAATCAGAAGAGGCCAACACTGTGTGATACCTGCCTGGACGGAGAGGCGGCTCCGGCCCATCAGTAGCCTCAGCAAGTTACACAAGTATAGAGCAATAGGCCAATCAGAAGAGGCCAACACTGTGTGATACCTGTCTGGGCGGAGGGGGCGGCTCCGGCCCATCAGTAGCCTCAGCAAGTTACACAAGTATAGAACACTAGGCCAATCAGAAGAGACCAACACTGTGTGATACCTGCCTGGGTGGGGGGGGGGGCGGCTCCGGCCCATCAGTAGCCTCAGCAAGTTACACAAGTATAGAACACTAGGCCAATCAGGAGAGGCCAACACTGTGTGATACCTGCTGGGCGGAGGGGGCGATTCCGGCCCATCAGTAGCCTCAGCAAGTTACACAAGTATAGAACACTAGGCCAATCAGAAGAGGCCAACACTGTGTGATACCTGCCTGGGCGGAGGGGGCGGCTCCGGCCCATCAGTAGCCTCAGCAAGTTACACAAGTATAGAACACTAGGCCAATCAGAAGAGGCCAACACTGTGTGATACCTGCCTGGGCGGAGGGGGCAGCTTCGGCCCATCAGTAGCATCAGCAAGTTACACAAGCATAGAGCACTAAGCCAATCAGGAGAGGCCAGCACTGTGTGATACCTGCCTGGGCGGAGGGGCGGCTCAGGCCCATCAGTAGCCTCAGCAAGTTACACAAGTATAGAACACTAGGCCAATCAGAAGAGGCCAACACTGTGTGATACCTGCCTGGTCGGGGGGGGGCGGCTCCGGCCCATCAGTAGCCTCAGCAAGTTACACAAGTATAGAACACTAGGCAAATCAGAAGAGGCCAACACTGTGCGATACCTGCCTGGACGGAGGGGGCGGCTCCGGCCATCAGTAGCCTCAGCAAGTTACACAAGTATAGAACACTAGGCCAATCACAAGAGGCCAACACTGTGTGATACCTGCCTGGACGGAGGGGCGTCTCCGGCCCATCAGTAGCCTCAGCAAGTTACACAAGTATAGAACACTAGGCCAATCAGAAGAGGCCAACACTGTGTGATACCTGCCTGGACGGAGGGGCGGCTCCGGCCCATCAGTAGCCTCAGCAAGTTACACAAGTATAGAACACTAGGCCAATCAGAAGAGGCCAACACTGTGTGATACCTGCCTGGACGGAGGGGGCGGCTCCGGGCCATCAGTAGCCTCAGCAAGTTACACAAGTATAGAACACTAGGCCAATCACAAGAGGCCAACACTGTGTGATACCTGCCTGGACGGAGGGGCGGCTCCGGCCCATCAGTAGCCTCAGCAAGTTACACAAGTATAGAACACTAGGCCAATCAGAAGAGGCCAACACTGTGCGATACCTGCCTGGACGGAGGGGGCAGCTCCGGGCCATCAGTAGCCTCAGCAAGTTACACAAGTATAGAACACTAGGCCAATCAGAAGAGGCCAACACTGTGTGATATCTGCCTGGACGGAGGGGGCGGCTCCGGGCCATCAGTAGCCTCAGCAAGTTACACAAGTATAGAGCACTAGGCCAATCAGGAGAGGCCAGCACTGTGTGATACCTGCCTGGGCGGAGGGGTCGGCTCCGGCCCATCAGTAGCCTCAGCAAGTTACACAAGTATAGAACACTAGGCCAATCAGAAGAGGCCAACACTGTGTGATACCTGCCTGGACGGAGGGGCGCCTCCGGCCCATCAGTAGCCTCAGCAAGTTACACAAGTATAGAACACTAGGCCAATCAGAAGAGGCCAACACTGTGCGATACCTGCCTGGACGGAGGGGGCGGCTCCGGGCCATCAGTAGCCTCAGCAAGTTACACAAGTATAGAACACTAGACCAATCAGGAGAGGCCAACACTGTGCGATACCTGCCTGGGCGGGGGTTGGATCTGGCCCATCAGTAGCCTCAGCAAGTTACACAAGTATAGAACACTAGACCAATCAGGAGAGGCCAACACTGTGTGATACCTGCCTGGGCGGAGGGGGCGGCTCCGGCCCATCAGTAGCATCAGCAAGTTACACAAGTATAGAACACTAGGCCAATCAGAAGAGGCCAACACTGTGTGATACCTGCCTGGACGGAGGGGCGGCTCCGGCCCATCAGTAGCCTCAGCAAGTTATACAAGTATAGAGCACTAGACCAATCAGGAGAGGCACACACTGTGTGATACCTGCCTGGGCGGAGGGGCGGCTCCGGCCCATCAGTAGCCTCAGCAAGTTACACAAGTATAGAACACTATGCCAATCAGAAGAGGCCAACGCTGTGTGATACCTGCCTGGGCGGAGGGGGCGGCTCCGGCCCATCAGTAGCCTCAGCAAGTTACACAAGTATAGAACACTAGGCCAATCACAAGAGGCCAACACTGTGTGATACCTGCCTGGGCGGGGGGGGGGGGCGGCTCCGGCCCATCAGTAGCCTCAGCAAGTTACACAAGTATAGAACACTAGGCCAATCAGGAGAGGCCAACACTGTGTGATACCTGCCTGGACGGATGGGCGGCTCCGGCCCATCAGTAGCCTCAGCAAGTTACACAAGTATAGAACACTAGGCCAATCAGAAGAGGCCAACACTGTGCGATACCTGCCTGGGCGGAGGGGGCGGCTCCGGCCCATCAGTAGCCTCAGCAAGTTACACAAGTATAGAACACTAGGCCAATCAGAAGAGGCCAACACTCTGCGATACCTGCCTGGACGGAGGGGGCGGCTCCGGGCCATCAGTAGCCTCAGCAAGTTACACAAGTATAGAACACTAGGCCAATCAGGAGAGGCCAACACTGTGTGATACCTGCCTGGACGGAGGGGGCGGCTCCGGGCCATCAGTAGCCTCAGCAAGTTACACAAGTATAGAACACTAGGCCAATCACAAGAGGCCAACACTGTGCGATACCTGCCTGGACGGAGGGGGCGGCTCCGGGCCATCAGTAGCCTCAGCAAGTTACACAAGTATAGAACACTAGGCCAATCAGAAGAGGCCAACACTGTGTGATACCTGCCTGGGCGGGGGGGGGGGGGCGGCTCCGGCCCATCAGTAGCCTCAGCAAGTTACACAAGTATAGAACACTAGGCCAATCAGGAGAGGCCAACACTGTGTGATACCTGCCTGGACGGAGGGGCGGCTCCGGCCCATCAGTAGCCTCAGCAAGTTACACAAGTATAGAACACTAGGCCAATCAGGAGAGGCCAACACTGTGTGATACCTGCCTGGGCGGAAGGGGCGGCTCCGGCCCATCAGTAGCCTCAGCAAGTTACACAAGTATAGAACACTAGGCCAATCAGAAGAGGCCAACACTGTGTGATACCTGCCTGGGCGGGGGGGGGGGCGGCTCCGGCCCATCAGTAGCCTCAGCAAGTTACACAAGTATAGAACACTAGGCCAATCAGGAGAGGCCAGCACTGTGTGATACCTGCCTGGGCGGGGGGCGGCTCAGGCCCATCAGTAGCCTCAGCAAGTTACACAAGTATAGAACACTAGGCCAATCAGAAGAGGCCAACACTGTGTGATACCTGCCTGGGCGGAGGGGCGGCTCCGGCCCATCAGTAGCCTCAGCAAGTTACACAAGTATAGAACACTAGGCCAATCAGAAGAGGCCAACACTGTGCAATACCTGCCTGGACGGAGGGGGCGGCTCCGGGCCATCAGTAGCCTCAGCAAGTTACACAAGTATAGAACACTAGGCCAATCACAAGAGGCCAACACTGTGTGATACCTGCCTGGGCGGAGGGGGCGGCTCCGGCCCATCAGTAGCCTCAGCAAGTTACACAAGTATAGAACACTAGGCCAATCAGGAGAGGCCAACACTGTGTGATACCTGCCTGGACGGAGGGGCGGCTCCGGCCCATCAGTAGCCTCAGCAAGTTACACAAGTATAGAACACTAGGCCAATCAGAAGAGGCCAACACTGTGCGATACCTGCCTGGACGGAGGGGGCAGCTCCGGGCCATCAGTAGCCTCAGCAAGTTACACAAGTATAGAACACTAGGCCAATCAGAAGAAGCCAACACTGTGTGATACCTGCCTGGGCGGAGGGGCGGCTCCGGGCCATCAGTAGCCTCAGCAAGTTACACAAGTAGAGAGCACTAGGCCAATCAGGAGAGGCCAACACTGTGCGATACCTGCCTGGACGGAGGGGGCTGCTCCGGCCCATCAGTAGCCTCAGCAAGTTACACAAGTATAGAACACTAGGCCAATCAGGAGAGGTCAACACTGTGTGATACCTGCCTGGACGGAGGGGGCGGCTCCGGGCCATCAGTAGCCTCAGCAAGTTACACAAGTATAGAACACTAGGCCAATCAGAAGAGGCCAACACTGTGTGATAATTGCCTGGGCGGGGGGGGCGGCTCCGGGCCATCAGTAGCCTCAGCAAGTTACACAAGTATAGAGCACTAGGCCAATCAGGAGAGGCCAACACTGTGTGATACCTGCCTGGACGGAGGGGCGGCTCCGGCCCATCAGTAGCCTCAGCAAGTTACACAAGTATAGAACACTAGGCCAATCAGGAGAGGCCAACACTGTGTGATACCTGCCTGGGCGGAGGGGGCGGCTCCGGCCCATCAGTTGCCTCAGCAAGTTACACAAGTATAGAACACTAGGCCAATCAGAAGAGGCCAACACTGTGTGATACCTGCCTGGGCGGAGGGGGCGGCTCCGGGCCATCAGTAGCCTCAGCAAGTTACACAAGTATAGAGCACTAGGCCAATCAGAAGAGGCCAACACTGTGTGATACCTGCCTGGGCGGAGGGGGCGGCTCCGGCCCATCAGTAGCCTCAGCAAGTTACACAAGTATAGAACACTAGGCCAATCACAAGAGGCCAACACTGTGATACCTGCCTGGGCGGAGGGGGCGGCTCCGGCCCATCAGTAGCCTCAGCAGGTTACACAAGTATAGAACACTAGGCCAATCAGAAGAGGCCAAAACTGTGTGATACCTGCCTGGGCGGAGGGGGCGGCTCCGGCCCATCAGTAGCCTCAGCAAGTTACACAAGTATAGAACACTAGGCCAATCAGAAGAGGCCAACACTGTGTGATACCTGCCTGGGCGGAGGGGGCGGCTCCGGCCCATCAGTAGCCTCAGCAAGTTACACAAGTATAGAACACTAGGCCAATCACAAGAGGCCAACACTGTGTGATACCTGCCTGGGCGGGGGGCGGGGGGGCGGCTCCAGCCCATCAGTAGCCTCAGCAAGTTACACAAGTATAGAACACTAGGCCAATCAGAAGAGGCCAACACTGTGTGATACCTGCCTGGGCGGAGGGGGCGGCTCCGGCCATTCAGTAGCCTCAGCAAGTTACACAAGTATAGAACACTAGGCCAATCAGAAGAGGCCAACACTGTGTGATACCTGCCTGGGCGGAGGGGCGGCTCCGGGCCATCAGTAGCCTCAGCAAGTTACACAAGTATAGAGCACTAGGCCAATCAGAAGAGGCCAACACTGTGTGATACCTGCCTGGGCGGAGGGGCGGCTCCGGGCCATCAGTAGCCTCAGCAAGTTACACAAGTATAGAACACTAGGCCAATCAGGAGAGGCCAACACTGTGTGATACCTGCCTGGACGGAGGGGGCGGCTCCGGGCCATCAGTAGCCTCAGCAAGTTACACAAGTATAGAACACTAGGCCAATCACAAGAGGCCAACACTGTGCGATACCTGCCTGGATGGAGGGGCGGCTCCGGCCCATCAGTAGCCTCAGCAAGTTACACAAGTATGGAGCACTAGACCAATCAGGAGAGGCCAACACTGTGTGATACCTGCCTGGGCGGAGGGGCGCCTCCGGCCCATCTGTAGCCTCAGTAAGTTACACAAGTATAGAACACTAGGCCAATCAGGAGAGGTCAACACTGTGCGATACCTGCCTGGACGGAGGGGGCGGCTCCGGCCCATCAGTAGCCTCAGCAAGTTACACAAGTATAGAACACTAGGCCAATCAGAAGAGGCCAACACTGTGTGATACCTGCCTGGGCGGAGGGGTCGGCTCCGGCCCATCAGTAGCCTCAGCAAGTTACACAAGTATAGAACACTAGGCCAATCAGGAGAGGCCAACACTGTGTGATACCTGCCTGGGCGGAGGGGGCGGCTCCGGGCCATCAGTAGCCTCAGCAAGTTACACAAGTATAGAACACTAGGCCAATCAGAAGAGGCCAACACTGTGTGATACCTGCCTGGACGGACGGGCGCCTCCGGCCCATCAGTAGCCTCAGCAAGTTACACAAGTATAGAACACTAGACCAATCAGGAGAGGCCAACACTGTGCGATACCTGCCTGGGCGGAGGGGGCGGCTCCGGCCCATCAGTAGCCTCAGCAAGTTACACAAGTATAGAACACTAGGCCAATCACAAGAGGCCAACACTGTGTGATACCTGCCTGGGCGGAGGGGGCGGCTCCGGCCCATCAGTAGCCTCAGCAAGTTACACAAGTATAGAACACTAGGCCAATCAGAAGAGGCCAACACTGTGTGATACCTGCCTGGGCTGAGGGGGCGGCACCAGCCCATCAGTAGCCTCAGCAAGTTACACAAGTATAGAACACTAGGCCAATCAGAAGAGGCCAACACTGTGTGATACCTGCCTGGGCGGAGGGGGCGGCACCAGCCCATCAGTAGCCTCAGCAAGTTACACAAGTATAGAACACTAGGCCAATCAGAAGAGGCCAACACTGTGTGATACCTGCCTGGACGGAAGGCGGCTCCGGGCCATCAGTAGCATCAGCAAGTTACACAAGTATAGAACACTAGGCCAATCAGAAGAGGCCAACACTGTGTGATACCTGCCTGGGCGGAGGGCGGCTCCGGCCCATCAGTAGCCTCAGCAAGTTACACAAGTATAGAGCACTAGGCCAATCAGGAGAGGCCAACACTGTGTGATACCTGTCTGGGCGGAGGGGGCGGCTCCGGCCCATCAGTAGCCTCAGCAAGTTACACAAGTATAGAACACTAGGCCAATCAGAAGAGACCAACACTGTGTGATACCTGCCTGGACGGAGGGGGCGGCTCCGGCCCATCAGTAGCCTCAGCAAGTTACACAAGTATAGAACACTAGGCCAATCAGAAGAGGCCAACACTGTGTGATACCTGCCTGGACGGACGGGCGCCTCCGGCCCATCAGTAGCCTCAGCAAGTTACACAAGTATAGAACACTAGACCAATCAGGAGAGGCCAACACTGTGCGATACCTGCCTGGACGGAGGGGGCAGCTCCGGGCCATCAGTAGCCTCAGCAAGTTACACAAGTATAGAACACTAGGCCAATCAGAAGAGGCCAACACTGTGTGATATCTGCCTGGACGGAGGGGGCGGCTCCGGGCCATCAGTAGCCTCAGCAAGTTACACAAGTATAGAGCACTAGGCCAATCAGGAGAGGCCAGCACTGTGTGATACCTGCCTGGGCGGAGGGGTCGGCTCCGGCCCATCAGTAGCCTCAGCAAGTTACACAAGTATAGAACACTAGGCCAATCAGAAGAGGCCAACACTGTGTGATACCTGCCTGGACGGAGGGGCGCCTCCGGCCCATCAGTAGCCTCAGCAAGTTACACAAGTATAGAACACTAGGCCAATCAGAAGAGGCCAACACTGTGCGATACCTGCCTGGACGGAGGGGGCGGCTCCGGGCCATCAGTAGCCTCAGCAAGTTACACAAGTATAGAACACTAGACCAATCAGGAGAGGCCAACACTGTGCGATACCTGCCTGGGCGGGGGTTGGATCTGGCCCATCAGTAGCCTCAGCAAGTTACACAAGTATAGAACACTAGACCAATCAGGAGAGGCCAACACTGTGTGATACCTGCCTGGGCGGAGGGGGCGGCTCCGGCCCATCAGTAGCATCAGCAAGTTACACAAGTATAGAACACTAGGCCAATCAGAAGAGGCCAACACTGTGTGATACCTGCCTGGACGGAGGGGCGGCTCCGGCCCATCAGTAGCCTCAGCAAGTTATACAAGTATAGAGCACTAGACCAATCAGGAGAGGCACACACTGTGTGATACCTGCCTGGGCGGAGGGGCGGCTCCGGCCCATCAGTAGCCTCAGCAAGTTACACAAGTATAGAACACTATGCCAATCAGAAGAGGCCAACGCTGTGTGATACCTGCCTGGGCGGAGGGGGCGGCTCCGGCCCATCAGTAGCCTCAGCAAGTTACACAAGTATAGAACACTAGGCCAATCACAAGAGGCCAACACTGTGTGATACCTGCCTGGGCGGGGGGGGGGGGCGGCTCCGGCCCATCAGTAGCCTCAGCAAGTTACACAAGTATAGAACACTAGGCCAATCAGGAGAGGCCAACACTGTGTGATACCTGCCTGGACGGATGGGCGGCTCCGGCCCATCAGTAGCCTCAGCAAGTTACACAAGTATAGAACACTAGGCCAATCAGAAGAGGCCAACACTGTGCGATACCTGCCTGGGCGGAGGGGGCGGCTCCGGCCCATCAGTAGCCTCAGCAAGTTACACAAGTATAGAACACTAGGCCAATCAGAAGAGGCCAACACTCTGCGATACCTGCCTGGACGGAGGGGGCGGCTCCGGGCCATCAGTAGCCTCAGCAAGTTACACAAGTATAGAACACTAGGCCAATCAGGAGAGGCCAACACTGTGTGATACCTGCCTGGACGGAGGGGGCGGCTCCGGGCCATCAGTAGCCTCAGCAAGTTACACAAGTATAGAACACTAGGCCAATCACAAGAGGCCAACACTGTGCGATACCTGCCTGGACGGAGGGGGCGGCTCCGGGCCATCAGTAGCCTCAGCAAGTTACACAAGTATAGAACACTAGGCCAATCAGAAGAGGCCAACACTGTGTGATACCTGCCTGGGCGGGGGGGGGGGGCGGCTCCGGCCCATCAGTAGCCTCAGCAAGTTACACAAGTATAGAACACTAGGCCAATCAGGAGAGGCCAACACTGTGTGATACCTGCCTGGACGGAGGGGCGGCTCCGGCCCATCAGTAGCCTCAGCAAGTTACACAAGTATAGAACACTAGGCCAATCAGGAGAGGCCAACACTGTGTGATACCTGCCTGGGCGGAAGGGGCGGCTCCGGCCCATCAGTAGCCTCAGCAAGTTACACAAGTATAGAACACTAGGCCAATCAGAAGAGGCCAACACTGTGTGATACCTGCCTGGGCGGGGGGGGGGGGCGGCTCCGGCCCATCAGTAGCCTCAGCAAGTTACACAAGTATAGAACACTAGGCCAATCAGGAGAGGCCAGCACTGTGTGATACCTGCCTGGGCGGGGGGCGGCTCAGGCCCATCAGTAGCCTCAGCAAGTTACACAAGTATAGAACACTAGGCCAATCAGAAGAGGCCAACACTGTGTGATACCTGCCTGGGCGGAGGGGCGGCTCCGGCCCATCAGTAGCCTCAGCAAGTTACACAAGTATAGAACACTAGGCCAATCAGAAGAGGCCAACACTGTGCAATACCTGCCTGGACGGAGGGGGCGGCTCCGGGCCATCAGTAGCCTCAGCAAGTTACACAAGTATAGAACACTAGGCCAATCACAAGAGGCCAACACTGTGTGATACCTGCCTGGGCGGAGGGGGCGGCTCCGGCCCATCAGTAGCCTCAGCAAGTTACACAAGTATAGAACACTAGGCCAATCAGGAGAGGCCAACACTGTGTGATACCTGCCTGGACGGAGGGGCGGCTCCGGCCCATCAGTAGCCTCAGCAAGTTACACAAGTATAGAACACTAGGCCAATCAGAAGAGGCCAACACTGTGCGATACCTGCCTGGACGGAGGGGGCAGCTCCGGGCCATCAGTAGCCTCAGCAAGTTACACAAGTATAGAACACTAGGCCAATCAGAAGAGGCCAACACTGTGCGATACCTGCCTGGACGGAGGGGGCTGCTCCGGCCCATCAGTAGCCTCAGCAAGTTACACACAAGTATAGAACACTAGGCCAATCAGGAGAGGTCAACACTGTGTGATACCTGCCTGGACGGAGGGGGCGGCTCCGGGCCATCAGTAGCCTCAGCAAGTTACACAAGTATAGAACACTAGGCCAATCAGAAGAGGCCAACACTGTGTGATAATTGCCTGGGCGGGGGGGGCGGCTCCGGGCCATCAGTAGCCTCAGCAAGTTACACAAGTATAGAGCACTAGGCCAATCAGGAGAGGCCAACACTGTGTGATACCTGCCTGGACGGAGGGGCGGCTCCGGCCCATCAGTAGCCTCAGCAAGTTACACAAGTATAGAACACTAGGCCAATCAGGAGAGGCCAACACTGTGTGATACCTGCCTGGGCGGAGGGGGCGGCTCCGGCCCATCAGTTGCCTCAGCAAGTTACACAAGTATAGAACACTAGGCCAATCAGAAGAGGCCAACACTGTGTGATACCTGCCTGGGCGGAGGGGGCGGCTCCGGGCCATCAGTAGCCTCAGCAAGTTACACAAGTATAGAGCACTAGGCCAATCAGAAGAGGCCAACACTGTGTGATACCTGCCTGGGCGGAGGGGGCGGCTCCGGCCCATCAGTAGCCTCAGCAAGTTACACAAGTATAGAACACTAGGCCAATCACAAGAGGCCAACACTGTGATACCTGCCTGGGCGGAGGGGGCGGCTCCGGCCCATCAGTAGCCTCAGCAGGTTACACAAGTATAGAACACTAGGCCAATCAGAAGAGGCCAAAACTGTGTGATACCTGCCTGGGCGGAGGGGGCGGCTCCGGCCCATCAGTAGCCTCAGCAAGTTACACAAGTATAGAACACTAGGCCAATCAGAAGAGGCCAACACTGTGTGATACCTGCCTGGGCGGAGGGGGCGGCTCCGGCCCATCAGTAGCCTCAGCAAGTTACACAAGTATAGAACACTAGGCCAATCACAAGAGGCCAACACTGTGTGATACCTGCCTGGGCGGGGGGCGGGGGGGCGGCTCCAGCCCATCAGTAGCCTCAGCAAGTTACACAAGTATAGAACACTAGGCCAATCAGAAGAGGCCAACACTGTGTGATACCTGCCTGGGCGGAGGGGGCGGCTCCGGCCATTCAGTAGCCTCAGCAAGTTACACAAGTATAGAACACTAGGCCAATCAGAAGAGGCCAACACTGTGTGATACCTGCCTGGGCGGAGGGGCGGCTCCGGGCCATCAGTAGCCTCAGCAAGTTACACAAGTATAGAGCACTAGGCCAATCAGAAGAGGCCAACACTGTGTGATACCTGCCTGGGCGGAGGGGCGGCTCCGGGCCATCAGTAGCCTCAGCAAGTTACACAAGTATAGAACACTAGGCCAATCAGGAGAGGCCAACACTGTGTGATACCTGCCTGGACGGAGGGGGCGGCTCCGGGCCATCAGTAGCCTCAGCAAGTTACACAAGTATAGAACACTAGGCCAATCACAAGAGGCCAACACTGTGCGATACCTGCCTGGATGGAGGGGCGGCTCCGGCCCATCAGTAGCCTCAGCAAGTTACACAAGTATGGAGCACTAGACCAATCAGGAGAGGCCAACACTGTGTGATACCTGCCTGGGCGGAGGGGCGCCTCCGGCCCATCTGTAGCCTCAGTAAGTTACACAAGTATAGAACACTAGGCCAATCAGGAGAGGTCAACACTGTGCGATACCTGCCTGGACGGAGGGGGCGGCTCCGGCCCATCAGTAGCCTCAGCAAGTTACACAAGTATAGAACACTAGGCCAATCAGAAGAGGCCAACACTGTGTGATACCTGCCTGGGCGGAGGGGTCGGCTCCGGCCCATCAGTAGCCTCAGCAAGTTACACAAGTATAGAACACTAGGCCAATCAGGAGAGGCCAACACTGTGTGATACCTGCCTGGGCGGAGGGGGCGGCTCCGGGCCATCAGTAGCCTCAGCAAGTTACACAAGTATAGAACACTAGGCCAATCAGAAGAGGCCAACACTGTGTGATACCTGCCTGGACGGACGGGCGCCTCCGGCCCATCAGTAGCCTCAGCAAGTTACACAAGTATAGAACACTAGACCAATCAGGAGAGGCCAACACTGTGCGATACCTGCCTGGGCGGAGGGGGCGGCTCCGGCCCATCAGTAGCCTCAGCAAGTTACACAAGTATAGAACACTAGGCCAATCACAAGAGGCCAACACTGTGTGATACCTGCCTGGGCGGAGGGGGCGGCTCCGGCCCATCAGTAGCCTCAGCAAGTTACACAAGTATAGAACACTAGGCCAATCAGAAGAGGCCAACACTGTGTGATACCTGCCTGGGCTGAGGGGGCGGCACCAGCCCATCAGTAGCCTCAGCAAGATACACAAGTATAGAACACTAGGCCAATCAGAAGAGGCCAACACTGTGTGATACCTGCCTGGGCGGAGGGGGCGGCACCAGCCCATCAGTAGCCTCAGCAAGTTACACAAGTATAGAACACTAGGCCAATCAGAAGAGGCCAACACTGTGTGATACCTGCCTGGACGGAAGGCGGCTCCGGGCCATCAGTAGCATCAGCAAGTTACACAAGTATAGAACACTAGGCCAATCAGAAGAGGCCAACACTGTGTGATACCTGCCTGGGCGGAGGGCGGCTCCGGCCCATCAGTAGCCTCAGCAAGTTACACAAGTATAGAGCACTAGGCCAATCAGGAGAGGCCAACACTGTGTGATACCTGTCTGGGCGGAGGGGGCGGCTCCGGCCCATCAGTAGCCTCAGCAAGTTACACAAGTATAGAACACTAGGCCAATCAGAAGAGACCAACACTGTGTGATACCTGCCTGGACGGAGGGGGCGGCTCCGGCCCATCAGTAGCCTCAGCAAGTTACACAAGTATAGAACACTAGGCCAATCAGGAGAGGCCAACACTGTGTGATACCTGCCTGGGCGGAGGGGGCGGCTCCGGCCCATCAGTAGCCTCAGCAAGTTACACAAGTATAGAACACTAGGCCAATCAGGAGAGGCCAGCACTGTGTGATACCTGCCTGGGTGGAGGGGGCGGCTCGGGCTCATCAGTAGCCTCAGCAAGTTACACAAGTATAGAACACTAGGCCATTCAGAAGAGGCCAACACTGTGCGATACCTGCCTGGACGGAGGGGGCGCCTCCGGCCCATCAGTAGCCTCAGCAAGTTACACAAGTATAGAGCACTAGGCCAATCAGGAGAGGCCAACACTGTGTGATACCTGCCTGGACGGAGGGGGCGGCTCCGGGCCATCAGTAGCCTCAGCAAGTTACACAAGTATAGAACACTAGGCCAATCACAAGAGGCCAACACTGTGCGATACCTGCCTGGACGGAGGGGGCGGCTCCGGGCCATCAGTAGCCTCAGCAAGTTACACAAGTATAGAACACTAGGCCAATCACAAGAGGCCAACACTGTGTGATACCTGCCTGGGCGGAGGGCGGCTCCGGCCCATCAGTAGCCTCAGCAAGTTACACAAGTATAGAACACTAGGCCAATCAGGAGAGGCCAACACTGTGTGATACCTGCCTGGGCGGAGGGGCGCCTCCGGCCCATCAGTAGCCTCAGCAAGTTACACAAGTATAGAACACTAGGCCAATCAGAAGAGGCCAACACTGTGTGATACCTGCCTGGACGGAGAGGCGGCTCCGGCCCATCAGTAGCCTCAGCAAGTTACACAAGTATAGAGCAATAGGCCAATCAGAAGAGGCCAACACTGTGTGATACCTGTCTGGGCGGAGGGGGCGGCTCCGGCCCATCAGTAGCCTCAGCAAGTTACACAAGTATAGAACACTAGGCCAATCAGAAGAGACCAACACTGTGTGATACCTGCCTGGGCGGGGGGGGGGGGGCGGCTCCGGCCCATCAGTAGCCTCAGCAAGTTACACAAGTATAGAACACTAGGCCAATCAGGAGAGGCCAACACTGTGTGATACCTGCTGGGCGGAGGGGGCGATTCCGGCCCATCAGTAGCCTCAGCAAGTTACACAAGTATAGAACACTAGGCCAATCAGAAGAGGCCAACACTGTGTGATACCTGCCTGGGCGGAGGGGGCGGCTCCGGCCCATCAGTAGCCTCAGCAAGTTACACAAGTATAGAACACTAGGCCAATCAGAAGAGGCCAACACTGTGTGATACCTGCCTGGGCGGAGGGGGCAGCTTCGGCCCATCAGTAGCATCAGCAAGTTACACAAGTATAGAACCCTAGGCCAATCAGAAGAGGCCAACACTGTGTGATACCTGCCTGGACGGAGGGGCGGCTCCGGCCCATCAGTAGCCTCAGCAAGTTACACAAGTATAGAACACTAGGCCAATCAGGAGAGGCCAACACTGTGTGATACCTGCCTGGACGGAGGGGGCGGCTCCGGGCCATCAGTAGCCTCAGCAAGTTACACAAGTATAGAACACTAGGCCAATCAGGAGAGGCCAACACTGTGTGATACCTGCCTGGACGGAGGGGGCGGCTCCGGGCCATCAGTAGCCTCAGCAAGTTACACAAGTATAGAACACTAGGCCAATCAGAAGAGGCTAACACTGTGTGATACCTGCCTGGGCGGAGGGGGCGGCTCCGGCCCATCAGTAGCCTCAGCAAGTTACACAAGTATAGAACACTAGGCCAATCACAAGAGGCCAACACTGTGTGATACCTGCCTGGGCGGAGGGGGCGGCTCCGGCCCATCAGTAGCCTTAGCAAGTTACACAAGTATAGAACACTCGGCCAATCAGAAGAGGCCAACACTGTGTGATACCTGCCTCGGCGGGGGGCGGCTCTGGCCCATCAGTAGCCTCAGCAAGTTACACAAGTATAGAGCACTAGGCCAATCAGGAGAGGCCAACACTGTGTGATACCTGCCTGGGCGGAGGGGGCGGCTCCGGCCCATCAGTAGCCTCAGCAAGTTACACAAGTATAGAGCACTAGGCCAATCAGGAGAGGCCAGCACTGTGTGATACCTGCCTGGGCGGAGGGGCGGCTCAGGCCCATCAGTAGCCTCAGCAAGTTACACAAGTATAGAACACTAGGCCAATCAGAAGAGGCCAACACTGTGTGATACCTGCCTGGTCGGGGGGGGGCGGCTCCGGCCCATCAGTAGCCTCAGCAAGTTACACAAGTATAGAACACTAGGCAAATCAGAAGAGGCCAACACTGTGCGATACCTGCCTGGACGGAGGGGGCGGCTCCGGGCCATCAGTAGCCTCAGCAAGTTACACAAGTATAGAACACTAGGCCAATCACAAGAGGCCAACACTGTGTGATACCTGCCTGGACGGAGGGGCGGCTCCGGCCCATCAGTAGCCTCAGCAAGTTACACAAGTATAGAACACTAGGCCAATCAGAAGAGGCCAACACTGTGTGATACCTGCCTGGACGGAGGGGCGGCTCCGGCCCATCAGTAGCCTCAGCAAGTTACACAAGTATAGAACACTAGGCCAATCAGAAGAGGCCAACACTGTGTGATACCTGCCTGGACGGAGGGGGCGGCTCCGGGCCATCAGTAGCCTCAGCAAGTTACACAAGTATAGAACACTAGGCCAATCACAAGAGGCCAACACTGTGTGATACCTGCCTGGACGGAGGGGCGGCTCCGGCCCATCAGTAGCCTCAGCAAGTTACACAAGTATAGAACACTAGGCCAATCAGAAGAGGCCAACACTGTGCGATACCTGCCTGGACGGAGGGGGCAGCTCCGGGCCATCAGTAGCCTCAGCAAGTTACTCAAGTATAGAACACTAGGCCAATCAGAAGAGGCCAACACTGTGTGATATCTGCCTGGACGGAGGGGGCGGCTCCGGGCCATCAGTAGCCTCAGCAAGTTACACAAGTATAGAGCACTAGGCCAATCAGGAGAGGCCAGCACTGTGTGATACCTGCCTGGGCGGAGGGGTCGGCTCCGGCCCATCAGTAGCCTCAGCAAGTTACACAAGTATAGAACACTAGGCCAATCAGAAGAGGCCAACACTGTGTGATACCTGCCTGGACGGAGGGGCGCCTCCGGCCCATCAGTAGCCTCAGCAAGTTACACAAGTATAGAACACTAGGCCAATCAGAAGAGGCCAACACTGTGCGATACCTGCCTGGACGGAGGGGGCGGCTCCGGGCCATCAGTAGCCTCAGCAAGTTACACTAGTATAGAACACTAGACCAATCAGGAGAGGCCAATACTGTGCGATACCTGCCTGGGCGGGGGTTGGATCTGGCCCATCAGTAGCCTCAGCAAGTTACACAAGTATAGAACACTAGACCAATCAGGAGAGGCCAACACTGTGTGATATCTGCCTGGACGGAGGGGGCGGCTCCGGGCCATCAGTAGCCTCAGCAAGTTACACAAGTATAGAGCACTAGGCCAATCAGGAGAGGCCAGCACTGTGTGATACCTGCCTGGGCGGAGGGGTCGGCTCCGGCCCATCAGTAGCCTCAGCAAGTTACACAAGTATAGAACACTAGGCCAATCAGAAGAGGCCAACACTGTGTGATACCTGCCTGGACGGAGGGGCGCCTCCGGCCCATCAGTAGCCTCAGCAAGTTACACAAGTATAGAACACTAGGCCAATCAGAAGAGGCCAACACTGTGCGATACCTGCCTGGACGGAGGGGGCGGCTCCGGGCCATCAGTAGCCTCAGCAAGTTACACTAGTATAGAACACTAGACCAATCAGGAGAGGCCAACACTGTGCGATACCTGCCTGGGCGGGGGTTGGATCTGGCCCATCAGTAGCCTCAGCAAGTTACACAAGTATAGAACACTAGACCAATCAGGAGAGGCCAACACTGTGTGATACCTGCCTGGGCGGAGGGGGCGGCTCCGGCCCATCAGTAGCATCAGCAAGTTACACAAGTATAGAACACTAGGCCAATCAGAAGAGGCCAACACTGTGTGATACCTGCCTGGACGGAGGGGCGGCTCCGGCCCATCAGTAGCCTCAGCAAGTTATACAAGTATAGAGCACTAGACCAATCAGGAGAGGCACACACTGTGTGATACCTGCCTGGGCGGAGGGGCGCCTCCGGCCCATCAGTAGCCTCAGCAAGTTACACAAGTATAGAACACTAGGCCAATCAGAAGAGGCCAACACTGTGTGATACCTGCCTGGGCGGAGGGGGCGGCTCCGGCCCATCAGTAGCCTCAGCAAGTTACACAAGTATAGAACACTATGCCAATCAGAAGAGGCCAACGCTGTGTGATACCTGCCTGGGCGGAGGGGGCGGCTCCGGCCCATCAGTAGCCTCAGCAAGTTACACAAGTATAGAACACTAGGCCAATCACAAGAGGCCAACACTGTGTGATACCTGCCTGGGCGGGGGGGGGGGGGCGGCTCCGGCCCATCAGTAGCCTCAGCAAGTTACACAAGTATAGAACACTAGGCCAATCAGGAGAGGCCAACACTGTGTGATACCTGCCTGGACGGAGGGGCGGCTCCGGCCCATCAGTAGCCTCAGCAAGTTACACAAGTATAGAACACTAGGCCAATCAGAAGAGGCCAACACTGTGCGATACCTGCCTGGGCGGAGGGGGCGGCTCCGGCCCATCAGTAGCCTCAGCAAGTTACACAAGTATAGAACACTAGGCCAATCAGAAGAGGCCAACACTCTGCGATACCTGCCTGGACGGAGGGGGCGGCTCCGGGCCATCAGTAGCCTCAGCAAGTTACACAAGTATAGAACACTAGGCCAATCAGGAGAGGCCAACACTGTGTGATACCTGCCTGGACGGAGGGGGCGGCTCCGGGCCATCAGTAGCCTCAGCAAGTTACACAAGTATAGAACACTAGGCCAATCACAAGAGGCCAACACTGTGCGATACCTGCCTGGACGGAGGGGGCGGCTCCGGGCCATCAGTAGCCTCAGCAAGTTACACAAGTATAGAACACTAGGCCAATCAGAAGAGGCCAACACTGTGTGATACCTGCCTGGGCGGGGGGGGGGGGGGCGGCTCCGGCCCATCAGTAGCCTCAGCAAGTTACACAAGTATAGAACACTAGGCCAATCAGGAGAGGCCAACACTGTGTGATACCTGCCTGGACGGAGGGGCGGCTCCGGCCCATCAGTAGCCTCAGCAAGTTACACAAGTATAGAACACTAGGCCAATCAGGAGAGGCCAACACTGTGTGATACCTGCCTGGGCGGAGGGGGCGGCTCCGGCCCATCAGTAGCCTCAGCAAGTTACACAAGTATAGAACACTAGGCCAATCACAAGAGGCCAACACTGTGTGATACCTGCCTGGGCGGGGGGGGGGCGGCTCCGGCCCATCAGTAGCCTCAGCAAGTTACACAAGTATAGAGCACTAGGCCAATCAGAAGAGGCCAACACTGTGTGACACCTGCCTGGGCGGAGGGGGCGGCTCCGGCCCATCAGTAGCCTCAGCAAGTTACACAAGTATAGAACACTAGGCCAATCAGGAGAGGCCAGCACTGTGTGATACCTGCCTGGGTGGAGGGGGTGGCTCGGGCTCATCAGTAGCCTCAGCAAGTTACACAAGTATAGAACACTAGGCCATTCAGAAGAGGCCAACACTGTGCGATACCTGCCTGGACGGAGGGGGCGCCTCCGGCCCATCAGTAGCCTCAGCAAGTTACACAAGTATAGAGCACTAGGCCAATCAGGAGAGGCCAACACTGTGTGATACCTGCCTGGACGGAGGGGGCGGCTCCGGGCCATCAGTAGCCTCAGCAAGTTACACAAGTATAGAACACTAGGCCAATCACAAGAGGCCAACACTGTGCGATACCTGCCTGGACGGAGGGGGCGGCTCCGGGCCATCAGTAGCCTCAGCAAGTTACACAAGTATAGAACACTAGGCCAATCACAAGAGGCCAACACTGTGTGATACCTGCCTGGGCGGAGGGGCGCCTCCGGCCCATCAGTAGCCTCAGCAAGTTACACAAGTATAGAACACTAGGCCAATCAGGAGAGGCCAACACTGTGTGATACCTGCCTGGGCGGAGGGGCGCCTCCGGCCCATCAGTAGCCTCAGCAAGTTACACAAGTATAGAACACTAGGCCAATCAGAAGAGGCCAACACTGTGTGATACCTGCCTGGACGGAGGGGCGGCTCCGGCCCATCAGTAGCCTCAGCAAGTTACACAAGTATAGAGCACTAGGCCAATCAGAAGAGGCCAACACTGTGTGATACCTGTCTGGGCGGAGGGGGCGGCTCCGGCCCATCAGTAGCCTCAGCAAGTTACACAAGTATAGAACACTAGGCCAATCAGAAGAGACCAACACTGTGTGATACCTGCCTGGGTGGGGGAGGGGGCGGCTCCGGCCCATCAGTAGCCTCAGCAAGTTACACAAGTATAGAACACTAGGCCAATCAGGAGAGGCCAACACTGTGTGATACCTGCTGGGCGGAGGGGGCGATTCCGGCCCATCAGTAGCCTCAGCAAGTTACACAAGTATAGAGCACTAGACCAATCAGAAGAGGCCAGCACTGTGTGATACCTGCCTGGGCGGAGGGGGCAGCTTCGGCCCATCAGTAGCATCAGCAAGTTACACAAGTATAGAACACTAGGCCAATCAGAAGAGGCCAACACTGTGTGATACCTGCCTGGACGGAGGGGCGGCTCCGGCCCATCAGTAGCCTCAGCAAGTTACACAAGTATAGAACACTAGGCCAATCAGAAGAGGCCAACACTGTGTGATACCTGCCTGGGCGGAGGGGGCGGCTCCGGCCCATCAGTAGCCTCAGCAAGTTACACAAGTATAGAACACTAGGCCAATCACAAGAGGCCAACACTGTGTGATACCTGCCTGGGCGGAGGGGGCGGCTCCGGCCTATCAGTAGCCTCAGCAAGTTACACAAGTATAGAACACTAGGCCAATCAGAAGAGGCCAACACTGTGTGATACCTGCCTCGGCGGGGGGCGGCTCCGGCCCATCAGTAGCCTCAGCAAGTTACACAAGTATAGAGCACTAGGCCAATCAAGAGAGGCCAACACTGTGTGATACCTGCCTGGGCGGAGGGGGCGGCTCCGGCCCATCAGTAGCCTCAGCAAGTTACACAAGTATAGAGCACTAGGCCAATCAGGAGAGGCCAACACTGTGTGATACCTGCCTGGGCGGAGGGGCGGCTCAGGCCCATCAGTAGCCTCAGCAAGTTACACAAGTATAGAACACTAGGCCAATCAGAAGAGGCCAACACTGTGTGATACCTGCCTGGTCGGGGGGGGCGGCTCCGGCCCATCAGTAGCCTCAGCAAGTTACACAAGTATAGAACACTAGGCCAATCAGAAGAGGCCAACACTGTGCGATACCTGCCTGGACGGAGGGGGCGGCTCCGGGCCATCAGTAGCCTCAGCAAGTTACACAAGTATAGAACACTAGGCCAATCACAAGAGGCCAACACTGTGTGATACCTGCCTGGACGGAGGGGCGGCTCCGGCCCATCAGTAGCCTCAGCAAGTTACACAAGTATAGAACACTAGGCCAATCAGAAGAGGCCAACACTGTGTGATACCTGCCTGGACGGAGGGGCGGCTCCGGCCCATCAGTAGCCTCAGCAAGTTACACAAGTATAGAACACTAGGCCAATCAGAAGAGGCCAACACTGTGTGATACCTGCCTGGACGGAGGGGCGGCTCCGGGCCATCAGTAGCCTCAGCAAGTTACACAAGTATAGAACACTAGGCCAATCACAAGAGGCCAACACTGTGTGATACCTGCCTGGACGGAGGGGCGGCTCCGGCCCATCAGTAGCCTCAGCAAGTTACACAAGTATAGAACACTAGGCCAATCAGAAGAGGCCAACACTGTGCGATACCTGCCTGGACGGAGGGGGCAGCTCCGGGCCATCAGTAGCCTCAGCAAGTTACACAAGTATAGAACACTAGGCCAATCAGAAGAGGCCAACACTGTGTGATATCTGCCTGGACGGAGGGGGCGGCTCCGGGCCATCAGTAGCCTCAGCAAGTTACACAAGTATAGAGCACTAGGCCAATCAGGAGAGGCCAGCACTGTGTGATACCTGCCTGGGCGGAGGGGTCGGCTCCGGCCCATCAGTAGCCTCAGCAAGTTACACAAGTATAGAACACTAGGCCAATCAGAAGAGGCCAACACTGTGTGATACCTGCCTGGACGGAGGGGCGCCTCCGGCCCATCAGTAGCCTCAGCAAGTTACACAAGTATAGAACACTAGGCCAATCAGAAGAGGCCAACACTGTGCGATACCTGCCTGGACGGAGGGGGCGGCTCCGGGCCATCAGTAGCCTCAGCAAGTTACACAAGTATAGAACACTAGACCAATTAGGAGAGGCCAACACTGTGCGATACCTGCCTGGGCGGGGGTTGGATCCGGCCCATCAGTAGCCTCAGCAAGTTACACAAGTATAGAACACTAGACCAATCAGGAGAGGCCAACACTGTGTGATACCTGCCTGGGCGGAGGGGGCGGCTCCGGCCCATCAGTAGCATCAGCAAGTTACACAAGTATAGAACACTAGGCCAATCAGAAGAGGCCAACACTGTGTGATACCTGCCTGGACGGAGGGGCGGCTCCGGCCCATCAGTAGCCTCAGCAAGTTATACAAGTATAGAGCACTAGACCAATCAGGAGAGGCACACACTGTGTGATACCTGCCTGGGCGGAGGGGCGCCTCCGGCCCATCAGTAGCCTCAGCAAGTTACACAAGTATAGAACACTAGGCCAATCAGAAGAGGCCAACACTGTGTGATACCTGCCTGGGCGGAGGGGGCGGCTCCGGCCCATCAGTAGCCTCAGCAAGTTACACAAGTATAGAACACTATGCCAATCAGAAGAGGCCAACGCTGTGTGATACCTGCCTGGGCGGAGGGGGCGGCTCCGGCCCATCAGTAGCCTCAGCAAGTTACACAAGTATAGAACACTAGGCCAATCACAAGAGGCCAACACTGTGTGATACCTGCCTGGGCGGGGGGGGGGGCGGCTCCGGCCCATCAGTAGCCTCAGCAAGTTACACAAGTATAGAACACTAGGCCAATCAGGAGAGGCCAACACTGTGTGATACCTGCCTGGACGGAGGGGCGGCTCCGGCCCATCAGTAGCCTCAGCAAGTTACACAAGTATAGAACACTAGGCCAATCAGAAGAGGCCAACACTCTGCGATACCTGCCTGGACGGAGGGGGCGGCTCCGGGCCATCAGTAGCCTCAGCAAGTTACACAAGTATAGAACACTAGGCCAATCAGGAGAGGCCAACACTGTGTGATACCTGCCTGGACGGAGGGGGCGGCTCCGGGCCATCAGTAGCCTCAGCAAGTTACACAAGTATAGAACACTAGGCCAATCACAAGAGGCCAACACTGTGCGATACCTGCCTGGACGGAGGGGGCGGCTCCGGGCCATCAGTAGCCTCAGCAAGTTACACAAGTATAGAACACTAGACCAATCAGGAGAGGCCAACACTGTGCGATACCTGCCTGGGCGGAGGGGGCGGCTCCGGCCCATCAGTAGCCTCAGCAAGTTACACAAGTATAGAACACTAGGCCAATCAGAAGAGGCCAACACTGTGTGATACCTGCCTGGACGGAGGGGCGGCTCCGGCCCATCAGTAGCCTCAGCAAGTTACACAAGTATGGAGCACTAGACCAATCAGGAGAGGCCAACACTGTGTGATACCTGCCTGGGCGGAGGGGCGCCTCCGGCCCATCAGTAGCCTCAGCAAGTTTCACAAGTATAGAACACTAGGCCAATCAGGAGAGGCCAACACTGTGCGATACCTGCCTGGACGGAGGGGGCGGCTCCGGCCCATCAGTAGCCTCAGCAAGTTACACAAGTATAGAACACTAGGCCAATCAGGAGAGGCCAACACTGTGTGATACCTGCCTGGGCGGAGGGGGCGGCTCCGGGCCATCAGTAGCCTCAGCAAGTTACACAAGTATAGAACACTAGGCCAATCAGAAGAGGCCAACACTGTGTGATACCTGCCTGGGCGGGGGGGGGGGCGGCTCCGGGCCATCAGTAGCCTCAGCAAGTTACACAAGTATAGAGCACTGGGCCAATCAGGAGAGGCCAACACTGTGCGATACCTGCCTGGACGGAGGGGGCAGCTCCGGGCCATCAGTAGCCTCAGCAAGTTACACAAGTATAGAACACTAGGCCAATCACAAGAGGCCAACACTGTGCGATACCTGCCTGGACGGAGGGGCGCCTCCGGCCCATCAGTAGCCTCAGCAAGTTACACAAGTATAGAACACTAGGCCAATCAGAAGAGGCCAACACTGTGTGATACCTGCTGGGCGGAGGGGCGGCTCCGGCCCATCAGTAGCCTCAGCAAGTTACACAAGTATAGAACACTAGGCCAATCAGAAGAGGCCAACACTGTGCGATACCTGCCTGGACGGAGGGGCGGCTCCGGTCCATCAGTAGCCTCAGCAAGTTACACAAGTATAGAACACTAGGCCAATCACAAGAGGCCAACACTGTGCGATACCTGCCTGGACGGAGGGGCGCCTCCGGCCCATCAGTAGCCTCAGCAAGTTACACAAGTATAGAACACTAGGCCAATCAGAAGAGGCCAACACTGTGTGATACCTGCTGGGCGGAGGGGCGGCTCCGGCCCATCAGTAGCCTCAGCAAGTTACACAAGTATAGAACACTAGGCCAATCAGAAGAGGCCAACACTGTGCGATACCTGCCTGGACGGAGGGGCGGCTCCGGTCCATCAGTAGCCTCAGCAAGTTACACAAGTATAGAGCACTAGACCAATCAGGAGAGGCCAACACTGTGTGATACCTGCCTGGGCGGAGGGCGCCTCCGGCCCATCAGTAGCCTCAGCAAGTTACACAAGTATAGAACACTAGGCCAATCAGAAGAGGCCAACACTGTGTGATATCTGCCTGGACGGAGGGGGCGGCTCCGGGCCATCAGTAGCCTCAGCAAGTTACACAAGTATAGAGCACTAGGCCAATCAGGAGAGGCCAGCACTGTGTGATACCTGCCTGGGCGGAGGGGGCGGCTCCGGCCCATCAGTAGCCTCAGCAAGTTACACAAGTATAGAGCACTAGGCCAATCAGAAGAGGCCATTACTGTGTGATACCTGCCTGGGCGGAGGGGGCGGCTCCGGCCCATCAGTAGCCTCAGCAAGTTACACAAGTATAGAACACTAGGCCAATCAGAAGAGGCCAACACTGTGTGATACCTGCCTGGGCGGAGGGGCGCCTCCGGCCCATCAATAGCCTCAGAAAGTTACACAAGTATAGAACACTAGGCCAATCAGAAGAGGCCAACACTGTGTGATACCTGCCTGGACGGAGGGGGCGGCTCCGGGCCATCAGTAGCCTCAGCAAGTTACACAAGTATAGAACACTAGGCCAATCACAAGAGGCCAACACTGTGTGACACCTGCCTGGGCGGAGGGGGCGGCTCCGGCCCATCAGTAGCCTCAGCAAGATACACAAGTATAGAGCACTAGGCCAATCAGAAGAGGCCAACACTGTGTGATACCTGCCTGGGTGGAGGGGGTGGCTCGGGCTCATCAGTAGCCTCAGCAAGTTACACAAGTATAGAGCACTAGGCCAATCACAAGAGGCCAACACTGTGTGATACCTGCCTGGCCGAAGGGGGCGGCTCCGGCCCATCAGTAGCCTCAGCAAGTTACACAAGTATAGAACACTAGGCCAATCAGAAGAGGCCAACACTGTGTGATACCTGCCTGGGCGGAGGGGCGGCTCCGGGCCATCAGTAGCCTCAGCAAGTTACACAAGTATAGAACACTAGGCCAATCAGGAGAGGCCAACACTGTGCGATACCTGCCTGGGCGGAGGGGGCGGCTCCGGCCCATCAGTAGCCTCAGCAAGTTACACAAGTATAGAACACTAGGCCAATCAGGAGAGGCCAACACTGTGCGATACCTGCCTGGACGGAGGGGGCGGCTCCGGGCCATCAGTAGCCTCAGCAAGTTACACAAGTATAGAACACTAGGCCAATCACAAGAGGTCAACACTGTGCGATACCTGCCAGGACGGAGGGGGCGGCTCCGGGCCATCAGTAGCCTCAGCAAGTTACACAAGTATAGAACACTAGGCCAATCACAAGAGGCCAACACTGTGTGATACCTGCCTGGGCGGAGGGGGTGATTCCGGCCCATCAGTAGCCTCAGCAAGTTACACAAGTATAGAGCACTAGGCCAATCAGGAGAGGCCAACACTGTGCGATACCTGCCTGGACGGAGGGGGCGGCTCCGGGCCATCAGTAGCCTCAGCAAGTTACACAAGAATAGAACACTAGACCAATCAGGAGAGGCCAACACTGTGCGATACCTGCCTGGGCGGAGGGGGCGGCTCCGGCCCATCAGTAGCCTCAGCAAGTTACACAAGTATAGAACACTAGGCCAATCAGAAGAGCCCAACACTGTGTGATACCTGCCTGGACGGAGGGGCGGCTCCGGCCCATCAGTAGCCTCAGCAAGTTACACAAGTATGGAGCACTAGACCAATCAGGAGAGGCCAACACTGTGTGATACCTGCCTGGGCGGAGGGGCGCCTCCGGCCCATCAGTAGCCTCAGCAAGTTACACAAGTATAGAACACTAGGCCAATCAGGAGAGGCCAACACTGTGCGATACCTGCCTGGACGGAGGGGGCGGCTCCGGCCCATCAGTAGCCTCAGCAAGTTACACAAGTATAGAACACTAGGCCAATCAGGAGAGGCCAACACTGTGTGATACCTGCCTGGGCGGAGGGGGCGGCTCCGGGCCATCAGTAGCCTCAGCAAGTTACACAAGTATAGAACACTAGGCCAATCAGAAGAGGCCAACACTGTGCGATACCTGCCTGGACGGAGGGGGCGGCTCCGGGCCATCAGTAGCCTCAGCAAGTTACACAAGTATAGAGCACTAGGCCAATCAGAAGAGGCCAACACTGTGCGATACCTGCCTGGGCGGAGGGGGTGATTCCGGCCCATCAGTAGCCTCAGCAAGTTACACAAGTATAGAGCACTAGGCCAATCAGAAGAGGCCAACACTGTGTGATACCTGCCTGGCCGGAGGGCGGCTCCGGCCCATCAGTAGCCTCAGCAAGTTACACAAGTATAGAACACTAGGCCAATCAGAAGAGGCCAACACTGTGTGACACCTGCCTGGGCGGAGGGGGCGATTCCGGACCATCAGTAGCCTCAGCAAGTTACACAAGTATAGAGCACTAGGCCAATCAGAAGAGGCCAACACTGTGTGATACCTGCCTGGCCGGAGGGCGGCTCCGGCCCATCAGTAGCCTCAGCAAGTTACACAAGTATAGAACACTAGGCCAATCAGAAGAGGCCAACACTGTGTGACACCTGCCTGGGCGGAGGGGGCGATTCCGGACCATCAGTAGCCTCAGCAAGTTACACAAGTATAGAACACTAGGCCAATCAGAACAGGCCAACACTGTGTGATACCTGCCTGGGCGGAGGGGGTGATTCCGGCCCATGAGTAGCCTCAGCAAGTTACACAAGTATAGAACACTAGGCCAATCAGAAGAGGCCAACACTGTGCGATACCTGCCTGGGCGGAGGGGCGCCTCCGGCCCATCAGTAGCCTCAGCAAGGTACACAAGTATAGAACACTAGGCCAATCAGAAGAGGACAACACTGTGTGATACCTGCCTGGGCGGAGGGGCGCCTCCGGCCCATCAGTAGCCTCAGCAAGGTACACAAGTATAGAACACTAGGCCAATCAGAAGAGGCCAACACTGTGTGATACCTGTGCCTGGACGGAGGGGCGGCTCCGGCCCATCAGTAGCCTCAGCAAGTTACACAAGTATAGAGCACTAGGCCAATCAGAAGAGGCCAACACTGTGTGATACCTGCCTGGGCGGAGGGGGCGGCTCCGGCCGATCAGTAGCCTCAGCAAGTTACACAAGTATAGAACACTAGGCCAATCAGAAGAGGCCAACACTGTGTGATACCTGCCTGGGCGGAGGGGCGCCTCCGGCCCATCAATAGCCTCAGAAAGTTACACAAGTATAGAACACTAGGCCAAACAGAAGAGGCCAACACTGTGTGATACCTGCCTGGACGGAGGGGGCGGCTCCGGGCCATCAGTAGCCTCAGCAAGTTACACAAGTATAGAACACTAGGCCAATCACAAGAGGCCAACACTGTGTGACACCTGCCTGGGCGGAGGGGGCGGCTCCGGCCCATCAGTAGCCTCAGCAAGATACACAAGTATAGAGCACTAGGCCAATCAGAAGAGGCCAACACTGTGTGATACCTGCCTGGGTGGAGGGGGTGGCTCGGGCTCATCAGTAGCCTCAGCAAGTTACACAAGTATAGAGCACTAGGCCAATCACAAGAGGCCAACACTGTGTGATACCTGCCTGGCCGGAGGGGGCGGCTCCGGCCCATCAGTAGCCTCAGCAAGTTACACAAGTATAGAACACTAGGCCAATCAGAAGAGGCCAACACTGTGTGATACCTGCCTGGGCGGAGGGGGTGATTCCGGCCCATGAGTAGCCTCAGCAAGTTACACAAGTATAGAGCACTAGGCCAATCACAAGAGCCCAACACTGTGTGATACCTGCCTGAGCGGAGGGGCGCCTCCGGCCCATCAGTAGCCTCAGCAAGTTACACAAGTATAGAGCACTAGGCCAATCAGAAGAGGCCAACACTGTGTGATACCTGCCTGGGCGGAGGGGGCGGCTCCGGCCCATCAGTAGCCTCAGCAAGTTACACAAGTATAGAACACTAGGCCAATCAGGAGAGGCCAACACTGTGTGATACCTGCCTGGGTGGAGGGGGCGGCTCCGGGCCATCAGTAGCCTCAGCAAGTTACACAAGTATAGAACACTAGGCCAATCACAAGAGGCCAACACTGTGTGACACCTGCCTGGGCGGAGGGGCGCCTCCGGCCCATCAGTAGCCTCAGCAAGTTACACAAGTATAGAACACTAGGCCAATCAGAAGAGGCCAACACTGTGTGACACCTGCCTGGGCGGAGGGGGCGATTCCGGACCATCAGTAGCCTCAGCAAGTTACACAAGTATAGAACACTAGGCCAATCAGAAGAGGCCAACACTGTGTGATACCTGCCTGGGCGGAGGGGGTGATTCCGGCCCATGAGTAGCCTCAGCAAGTTACACAAGTATAGAACACTAGGCCAATCAGAAGAGGCCAACACTGTGCGATACCTGCCTGGGCGGAGGGGCGCCTCCGGCCCATCAGTAGCCTCAGCAAGGTACACAAGTATAGAACACTAGGCCAATCAGAAGAGGACAACACTGTGTGATACCTGCCTGGGCGGAGGGGCGCCTCCGGCCCATCAGTAGCCTCAGCAAGGTACACAAGTATAGAACACTAGGCCAATCAGAAGAGGCCAACACTGTGTGATACCTGTGCCTGGACGGAGGGGCGGCTCCGGCCCATCAGTAGCCTCAGCAAGTTACACAAGTATAGAGCACTAGGCCAATCAGAAGAGGCCAACACTGTGTGATACCTGCCTGGGCGGAGGGGGCGGCTCCGGCCCATCAGTAGCCTCAGCAAGTTACACAAGTATAGAACACTAGGCCAATCAGAAGAGGCCAACACTGTGTGATACCTGCGTGGGCGGAGGGGCGCCTCCGGCCCATCAATAGCCTCAGAAAGTTACACAAGTATAGAACACTAGGCCAATCAGAAGAGGCCAACACTGTGTGATACCTGCCTGGACGGAGGGGGCGGCTCCGGGCCATCAGTAGCCTCAGCAAGTTACACAAGTATAGAACACTAGGCCAATCACAAGAGGCCAACACTGTGTGACACCTGCCTGGGCGGAGGGGGCGGCTCCGGCCCATCAGTAGCCTCAGCAAGATACACAAGTATAGAGCACTAGGCCAATCAGAAGAGGCCAACACTGTGTGATACCTGCCTGGGTGGAGGGGGTGGCTCGGGCTCATCAGTAGCCTCAGCAAGTTACACAAGTATAGAGCACTAGGCCAATCACAAGAGGCCAACACTGTGTGATACCTGCCTGGCCGAAGGGGGCGGCTCCGGCCCATCAGTAGCCTCAGCAAGTTACACAAGTATAGAACACTAGGCCAATCAGAAGAGGCCAACACTGTGTGATACCTGCCTGGGCGGAGGGGGTGATTCCGGCCCATGAGTAGCCTCAGCAAGTTACACAAGTATAGAGCACTAGGCCAATCACAAGAGCCCAACACTGTGTGATACCTGCCTGAGCGGAGGGGCGCCTCCGGCCCATCAGTAGCCTCAGCAAGTTACACAAGTATAGAGCACTAGGCCAATCAGAAGAGGCCAACACTGTGTGATACCTGCCTGGGCGGAGGGGGCGGCTCCGGCCCATCAGTAGCCTCAGCAAGTTACACAAGTATAGAACACTAGGCCAATCAGGAGAGGCCAACACTGTGTGATACCTGCTGGGCGGAGGGGCGCCTCCGGCCCATCAGTAGCCTCAGCAAGTTACACAAGTATAGAGCACTAGGCCAATCAGAAGAGGCCAACACTGTGTGATACCTGCCTGGGGGGGGGGGGGCGGCTCCGGGCCATCAGTAGCCTCAGCAAGTTACACAAGTATAGAACACTAGACCAATCACAAGAGGCCAACACTGTGTGATACCTGCCTGGGCGGGGGGGGGGGCGGCTCCGGGCCATCAGTAGCCTCAGCAAGTTACACAAGTATAGAACACTAGGCCAATCACAAGAGGCCAACACTGTGTGATACCTGCCTGGGCGGAGGGGGCGGCTCCGGCCCATCAGTAGCCTCAGCAAGTTACACAAGTATAGAACACTAGGCCAATCAGAAGAGGCCAACACTGTGTGATACCTGCCTGGGCCGGGGGCGGCTCCGGCCCATCAGTAGCCTCAGCAAGTTACACAAGTATAGAACACTAGGCCAATCACAAGAGGCCAACACTGTGTGATATCTGCCTGGGCGGAGGGGGCGGCTCCGGCCCATCAGTAGCCTCAGCAAGTTACACAAGTATAGAGCACTAGGCCAATCAGAAGAGGCCAACACTGTGTGATACCTGCCTGGGTGGAGGGGGCGGCTCCGGCCCATCAGTAGCCTCAGCAAGTTACACAAGTATAGAACACTAGGCCAATCAGAAGAGGCCAACACTGTGTGATAATTGCCTGGGCGGGGGGGGCGGCTCCGGGCCATCAGTAGCCTCAGCAAGTTACACAAGTATAGAACACTAGGCCAATCAGAAGAGGCCAACACTGTGTGATACCTGCCTGGGCGGAGGGGCGCCTCCGGCCATCAGTAGCCTCAGCAAGTTACACAAGTATAGAACACTAGGCCAATCAGAAGAGGCCAACACTGTGTGATACCTGCCTGGGCGGGGGGGGTGGCTCCGGGCCATCAGTAGCCTCAGCAAGTTACACAAGTATAGAGCACTAGGCCAATCAGAAGAGGCCAGCACTGTGCGATACCTGCCTGGCCGGAGGGGCGGCTCCGGGCCATCAGTAGGCTCAGCAAGTTACACAAGTATAGAACACTAGGCCAATCAGAAGAGGCCAACACTGTGTGATACCTGCCTGGACGGAGGGGGCGGCTCCGGGCCATCAGTAGCCTCAGCAAGTTACACAAGTATAGAACACTAGGCCAATCAGAAGAGGCCAACACTGTGTGATATCTGCCTGGACGGAGGGGCGGCTCCGGGCCATCAGTAGCCTCAGCAAGTTACACAAGTATAGAACACTAGGCCAATCAGAAGAGGCCAGCACTGTGTGATACCTGCCTGGGTGGAGGGGGTGGCTCGGGCTCATCAGTAGCCTCAGCAAGTTACACAAGTATAGAACACTAGGCCAATCAGAAGAGGCCAACACTGTGTGATACCTGCCTGGGCGGAGGGGCGCCTCCGGCCATCAGTAGCCTCAGCAAGTTACACAAGTATAGAGCACTAGGCCAATCAGAAGAGGCCAGCACTGTGCGATACCTGCCTGGCCGGAGGGTCGGCTCCGGGCCATCAGTAGGCTCAGCAAGTTACACAAGTATAGAACACTAGGCCAATCAGAAGAGGCCAACACTGTGTGATACCTGCCTGGACGGAGGGCAGCTCTGGCCCATCAGTAGCCTCAGCAAGTTACACAAGTATAGAGCACTAGGCCAATCAGAAGAGGCCAACACTGTGTGATACCTGCCTGGGCGGAGGGGCGCCTCCGGCCCATCAGTAGCCTCAGCAAGTTACACAAGTATAGAGCACTAGGCCAATCAGAAGAGGCCAACACTGTGTGATACCTGCCTGGGCGGAGGGGGCGGCTCCGGCCCATCAGTAGCCTCAGCAAGTTACACAAGTATAGAACACTAGGCCAATCAGAAGAGGCCAGCACTGTGTGATACCTGCCTGGGCGGAGGGGCGCCTCCGGCCCATCAGTAGCCTCAGCAAGTTACACAAGTATAGAGCACTAGGCCAATCAGAAGAGGCCAACACTGTGTGATACCTGCCTGGGCGGAGGGGGCGGCTCCGGCCCATCAGTAGCCTCAGCAAGTTACACAAGTATAGAGCACTAGGCCAATCAGGAGAGGCCAACACTGTGTGATACCTGCCTGGACGGAGGGGGCGGCTCCGGGCCATCAGTAGCCTCAGCAAGTTACACAAGTATAGAACACTAGGCCAATCAGAAGAGGCCAACACTGTGCGATACCTGCCTGGGCGGAGGGGGCGGCTCCGGCCCATCAGTAGCATCAGCAAGTTACACAAGTATAGAGCACTAGGCCAATCAGAAGAGGCCAGCACTGTGCGATACCTGCCTGGGCGGAGGGGCGGCTCCGGGCCATCAGTAGCATCAGCAAGTTACACAAGTATAGAGCACTAGGCCAATCAGAAGAGGCCAGCACTGTGCGATACCTGCCTGGGCGGAGGGGCGGCTCCGGGCCATCAGTAGCATCAGCAAGTTACACAAGTATAGAGCACTAGGCCAATCAGAAGAGGCCAGCACTGTGTGATACCTGCCTGGACGGAGGGGCGGCTCCGGGCCATCAGTAGCCTCAGCAAGTTACACAAGTATAGAACACTAGGCCAATCAGGAGAGGCCAACACTGTGTGATACCTGCCTGGATGGAGGGGGCGGCTCCGGGCCATCAGTAGCCTCAGCAAGTTACACAAGTATAGAGCACTAGGCCAATCAGAAGAGGCCAGCACTGTGTGATACCTGCATGGGCGGGGGGCGGCCCTGGCCCATCAGTAGCCTCAGCAAGTTACACAAGTATAGAGCACTAGACCAATCAGAAGAGGCCAGCACTGTGCGATACCTGCCTGGGCCGAGGGGTCGGCTCCGGCCCATCAGTAGCCTCAGCAAGTTACACAAGTATAGAACACTAGGCCAATCAGAAGAGGCCAACACTGTGTGATACCTGCCTGGGCGGAGGGGTCGGCTCCGGCCCATCAGTAGCCTCAGCAAGTTACACAAGTATAGAACACTAGGCCAATCACAAGAGGCCAACACTGTGTGATACCTGCCTGGACGGAGGGGGCGGCTCCGGGCCATCAGTAGCCTCAGCAAGTTACACAAGTATAGAACACTAGGCCAATCACAAGAGGCCAGCACTGTGTGACACCTGCCTGGGCGGAGGGGCGGCTCCGGGCCATCAGTAGCCTCAGCATGTTACACAAGTATAGAACACTAGGCCAATCAGAAGAGGCCAGCACTGTGCGATACCTGCCTGGACGGAGGGGCGGCTCTGGCCCATCAGTAGCCTCAGCAAGTTACACAAGTATAGAACACTAGGCCAATCACAAGAGGCCAGCACTGTGTGATACCTGCCTGGACGGAGGGGGCGGCTCCGGGCCATCAGTAGCCTCAGCAAGTTACACAAGTATAGAACACTAGGCCAATCACAAGAGGCCAGCACTGTGTGACACCTGCCTGGGCGGAGGGGCGGCTCCGGGCCATCAGTAGCCTCAGCAAGTTACACAAGTATAGAACACTAGGCCAATCACAAGAGGCCAGCACTGTGTGACACCTGCCTGGACGGAGGGGGCGGCTCCGGGCCATCAGTAGCCTCAGCAAGTTACACAAGTATAGAACACTAGGCCAATCACAAGAGGCCAGCACTGTGTGACACCTGCCTGGGCGGAGGGGCGGCTCAGGGCCATCAGTAGCCTCAGCAAGGTGCACAAGTATAGAACACTAGGCCAATCAGAAGAGGCCAACACTGTGTGATACCTGCCTGGGCGGGGGGGGGGGGGGCGGCTCCGGCCCATCAGTAGCCTCAGCAAGTTACACAAGTATAGAACACTAGGCCAATCACAAGAGGCCAGCACTGTGTGACACCTGCCTGGACGGAGGGGGCGGCTCCGGGCCATCAGTAGCCTCAGCAAGTTACACAAGTATAGAACACTAGGCCAATCACAAGAGGCCAGCACTGTGTGACACCTGCCTGGGCGGAGGGGCGGCTCCGGGCCATCAGTAGCCTCAGCAAGTTACACAAGTATAGAACACTAGGCCAATCAGAAGAGGCCAGCACTGTGCGATACCTGCCTGGACGGAGGGGCGGCTCCGGCCCATCAGTAGCCTCAGCAAGTTACACAAGTATAGAACACTAGGCCAATCACAAGAGGCCAGCACTGTGTGATACCTGCCTGGGCGGAGGGGTCGGCTCCGGCCCATCAGTAGCCTCAGCAAGTTACACAAGTATAGAACACTAGGCCAATCACAAGAGGCCAACACTGTGTGATACCTGCCTGGACGGAGGGGGCGGCTCCGGGCCATCAGTAGCCTCAGCAAGTTACACAAGTATAGAACACTAGGCCAATCACAAGAGGCCAGCACTGTGTGACACCTGCCTGGGCGGAGGGGCGGCTCCGGGCCATCAGTAGCCTCAGCATGTTACACAAGTATAGAACACTAGGCCAATCAGAAGAGGCCAGCACTGTGCGATACCTGCCTGGACGGAGGGGCGGCTCCGGCCCATCAGTAGCCTCAGCAAGTTACACAAGTATAGAACACTAGGCCAATCACAAGAGGCCAGCACTGTGTCATACCTTCCTGGACGGAGGGGGCGGCTCCGGGCCATCAGTAGCCTCAGCAAGTTACACAAGTATAGAACACTAGGCCAATCACAAGAGGCCAGCACTGTGTGACACCTGCCTGGGCGGAGGGGCGGCTCCGGGCCATCAGTAGCCTCATCAAGTTACACAAGTATAGAACACTAGGCCAATCACAAGAGGCCAGCACTGTGTGACACCTGCCTGGACGGAGGGGGCGGCTCCGGGCCATCAGTAGCCTCAGCAAGTTACACAAGTATAGAACACTAGGCCAATCACAAGAGGCCAGCACTGTGTGACACCTGCCTGGGCGGAGGGGCTGCTCCGGGCCATCAGTAGCCTCAGCAAGGTACACAAGTATAGAACACTAGGCCAATCAGAAGAGGCCAACACTGTGTGATACCTGCCTGGGCGGGGGGGGGGGGGCGGCTCCGGCCCATCAGTAGCCTCAGCAAGTTACACAAGTATAGAACACTAGGCCAATCACAAGAGGCCAGCACTGTGTGACACCTGCCTGGACGGAGGGGGCGGCTCCGGGCCATCAGTAGCCTCAGCAAGTTACACAAGTATAGAACACTAGGCCAATCACAAGAGGCCAGCACTGTGTGACACCTGCCTGGGCGGAGGGGCGGCTCCGGGCCATCAGTAGCCTCAGCAAGTTACACAAGTACAGAACGCTAGGCCAATCAGAAGAGGCCAACACTGTGTGATACCTGCTGGGCGGAGGGGGCGATTCCGGCCCATCAGTAGCCTCAGCAAGTTACACAAGTATAGAACACTAGGCCAATCAGAAGAGGCCAACACTGTGTGATACCTGCCTGGACGGAGGGGGCGGCTCCGGCCCATCAGTAGCCTCAGCAAGTTACACAAGTATAGAACACTAGGCCAATCAGAAGAGGCCAACACTGTGCGATACCTGCCTGGACGGAGGGGGCAGCTCCGGCCCATCAGTAGCATCAGCAAGTTACACAAGTATAGAACACTAGGCCAATCAGGAGAGGCCAACACTGTGCGATACCTGCTGGGCGGAGGGGGCGATTCCGGCCCATCAGTAGCCTCAGCAAGTTACACAAGTATAGAACACTAGGCCAATCAGAAGAGGCCAACACTGTGTGATACCTGCTGGGCGGAGGGGGCGATTCCGGCCCATCAGTAGCCTCAGCAAGTTACACAAGTATAGAACACTAGGCCAATCAGAAGAGGCCAACACTGTGCGATACCTGCCTGGACGGAGGGGGCAGCTCCGGCCCATCAGTAGCATCAGCAAGTTACACAAGTATAGAACACTAGGCCAATCAGGAGAGGCCAACACTGTGTGATACCTGCTGGGCGGAGGGGGCGATTCCGGCCCATCAGTAGCCTCAGCAAGTTACACAAGTATAGAACACTAGGCCAATCAGAAGAGGCCAACACTGTGCGATACCTGCCTGGACTGAGGGGGCAGCTCCGGCCCATCAGTAGCATCAGCAAGTTACACAAGTATAGAACACTAGGCCAATCAGGAGAGGCCAACACTGTGCGATACCTGCCTGGACGGAGGGGCGGCTCCGGCCCATCAGTAGCCTCAGCAAGTTACACAAGTATAGAACACTAGGCCAATCAGAAGAGGCCAACACTGTGCGATACCTGCCTGGACTGAGGGGGCAGCTCCGGCCCATCAGTAGCATCAGCAAGTTACACAAGTATAGAACACTAGGCCAATCAGGAGAGGCCAACACTGTGCGATACCTGCCTGGACGGAGGGGCGGCTCCGGCCCATCAGTAGCCTCAGCAAGTTACACAAGTATAGAACACTAGGCCAATCAGAAGAGGCCAACACTGTGCGATACCTGCCTGGACGGAGGGGGCGGCTCCGGCCCATCAGTAGCCTCAGCAAGTTACACAAGTATAGAACACTAGGCCAATCAGAAGAGGCCAACACTGTGTGATACCTGCCTGGGCGGAGGGGGCAGCTTCGGCCCATCAGTAGCATCAGCAAGTTACACAAGTATAGAACACTAGGCCAATCAGAAGAGGCCAACACTGTGTGATACCTGCCTGGGCGGAGGGGGCAGCTTCGGCCCATCAGTAGCATCAGCAAGTTACACAAGTATAGAACACTAGGCCAATCAGAAGAGGCCAACACTGTGTGATACCTGCCTGGGCGGAGGGGGCAGCTTCGGCCCATCAGTAGCCTCAGCAAGTTACACAAGTATAGAGCAATAGGCCAATCAGAAGAGGCCAACACTGTGTGATACCTGCCTGGGCGGAGGGGGCGGCTCCGGCCCATCAGTAGCCTCAGCAAGTTACACAAGTATAGAACCCTAGGCCAATCACAAGAGGCCAGCACTGTGCGATACCTGCCTGGGCGGAGGGGCGCCTCCGGCCCATCAGTAGCCTCAGCAAGTTACACAAGTATAGAACACTAGGCCAATCACAAGAGGCCAGCACTGTGTGATACCTGCCTGGCCGGAGGTGCTGTGACTTGTTGCTACCCACATATTTTTAGTGACATTTTGGAACAGTCTAAGCTAATGCAATGTACCAGTAATGGTAATTTCTGCAGAGACTTTGAAACACCTGGTCTAGTGACGTGCACGTAGAATGTGCTATTTCTCATATTGTGTGCCCAAGCTCATGTGGCGAAGCTCGCATCATGTACTGTCTGAGAGTGGTTCTTGAGCAAGCCTTGTGTTACAAAAGCTGCTTGACTTTGAGCCGTGGAAAGGTACACGCATTTGTCTGGTGATTTTATGTCAACTTTGCGAGGGCCTTAAAAGAAAGACATGTGGCATCAAAGTTGGTTTTCACAGTTAGATGTCTGCTCCCGATCAGAGCTGTTTTTTAATAATTGCATTTTACAGACCCGCCCTAAATGCAAGGCGCTGCAGTTATTTAACAATAACCACTCGGAATCCTCTCACCTCCCACTCAGCAGATGTCGCTTCCTTCTCGCTTTTCCAGTTTTGAAGCGTTGATAGGGTACTTTTCAGGTTTGGCAGCATGTTCTTAAGAGGAACCTAAAAATAAACACATACAATGTTACAAATAAATGATTCAATGAACATTCATCAGTGATTAATTAATCAGCAAAAACGTTGTAGGAGAGTAGGGTCTGCTATCCTATGGTCACCCCAATTTTTGCTTTTTGCTTCACTGGTTTTCGACTTAATGTGGCTGTGGGCCTGCTAATCAGACCCACAGCCTGCTGTTCTCTCTCTAAATTCACATACATGTACTATAGGTACATCACCAATTTGGTACTGGACACCTTATCAGCCCCTATACAATGCACTATAGGTGCTCAGGGCATAGGTGCATCCAAGGCCTACCACGTGCTGCAGCATATCTTTTGCCACCCCTGGCTGGTACTTAATCGACACAACTGGCTGATCACTCAGCTGGGGCAAGGTGGTGTAATCACCCCTTGCTTAGATATAGGATACCTATATCTAAACCTATATCTGGACACATATATACCTATCAGTCACTCCTATGGCAGGCCTTAACAATCCTGGAGGCAGAGTGCTTGGTTTTATGCGAGATGGTGCTCTAGCATGAGCTGAGCCTGTCTGCAGTGTTCGGAACCATTTCCTTACTGCTGTTCCAGGATATTGCCATACCATATACTCTTAAGTGCATTATAATCCTCGCGGTTATTGCTAACTTTGGTTTGGCTTTATCAAAACATGTCGTGTTTGGTTTCATACACTTTGGAATACTACCCCCTTGCCAGTTCTGATGACAGGGGTAGCATTCCACCCTTCTAGAGGGAGAAGACATGTTACTTCACTTAAAACGCGCTTAATCCTAACCAGAGCCTCAGCATCACAAAATGGATGCTGCTGCCCCGACACAAGTCTGACCTCCTGCTGCTGACCAAAACTTGGCAGGGGAGGCCTGGACAAAGGGTTTCCTGTCACAGGGAGGTGCTACACCACCCCAGACCGGAGATAGTGGATTGGAGCAGGGAGGGTTGAAAGAAACTAGACATTGCCTGGGGCACACAAGGTGTCCCATGCAAAATCCAGTCAAACCGGTTCTGGGGCACTCCAGCCCCAGTCCTGGCACGAAACTGGACAAAGGGAAAGGGGTGTAACCACCCCCTTCCTGGGTCCCACTCATAGGAGGGACCTAGCAGGTAATCCAGCCCCCTGATTTGGAATAAAGGTGGGAGCAGTGCCAATGCACATCAGATTATCCTGACTGAAACTTATGATACGAAACTCTGGACCCTTCGACATCCTACTCGACGTAGAAGACTGAAGAATCTCCCTTGTGGTCAAGGAGTGACCACCCTGTGCAAACAGGCACCATCCAGTGCCTCACCGTTTGCTTTGTTGCAGTTCCTGCCGGAACTCAAGCAACAGAGATCAACAAGACTCAGCTTTCCTGCCTTCCAACAGCCCGATCCACAGTCCCAGCGAATCTGAGACCCGTGGAGGTGACCTGAAGTGTGGGGCCGGCCATCTTGGAAAAACCACAACGTGCTGACCGTGCATCTCCCGAGGCTGTGCATTGGGGTTTCAGAAGCCCCAGCCCCGAGCAGCTTTTGCACCAAAGCTCTCCCCTCGACACTCACTGAGTGCTGCGTGAGGCCCTTTTGCATTTTCCTGCTCGACGCGTTGGTCCGGTCGCTTGCCCGTTGGCTAGCGGCCCCAGTACCGATGAACCTTTGAATTTGCTCTGCTCGTCTGGTTGCTCCAGACTGGCCCTCGCTCCCCTGAAAAGGAGCACCCGCTCTGACCTTGCTGGTCCGAGTAAGAAGCGATCTTTGAATCCTGCGTGGGTTGCCCTTGCCAAGGCTTGTTAACTCCTATCCGGAAGCCGACACCGCCGACAGTGAGAGCCTTTGTGGGTCAGCTCGTGATTCACTCCTGGACATCCTCGGTGCCCCAGAGTCCATGTGGCAGCAGAGACAAGCTTCATGACAACCACCTGATTGCGCCCAACATCGCCTGGTTCCTTCCTGGTTCCTTCCTGGTCACTGGCTAGTGACCCAGACTCTGTCCCCTCTGCTTTCAGGTACTCTACATCTTCAATCCACCCTTGGATCACACCGGACTCCTCTTGTGGCCGCCTGCAGCATCTTCATCTCCAGGCTCCATAGATCTACACGACGAAACCCGACATGCTTTTGCACCTGTGCACCCGCTTCCTGTGGGTGAGGTAACTCTTGAACGCCAGTGCTCCTGTAGTGGTTTACACCTCTAGTGTCCAAGTCTAAAGTTTTGTACTTCTAGTCCAGTCGGAAGACTCCTAAAACTGTAACTCGATAACTTTTACACACTATTGACTTTGCATTGGTGCATGTCTGTGCTTTTAGCGATGCACCCGAATCCTGCGGGCTACTCCTGTCCTAACTGCTGTTCGTCCAGTGTAGTCCCAGCGATTCCCAAGGCCCCAGGCCTTACCACTGTTCGATTAGTGATACTTATACCACTTTTTTGATATATGGTTTGAGTGGCCACCGGCCTCATCCATAAACGTGCAACTTTCATATGTCATATTGTGCTTTTGTTTAAACGCTTGTGCTCCTATAATCATAAAGAGTACAGGGGATTATTCTGAGAATAAATACATATATTTGTATAATATATAACTTGTGTGGTGTCCTTTCATTTGATATTACAGGATTCCATATGGTAAAACAGCTGGCTTCACATGCCCTCTTGAGTTAAGCCTACGACTGCTTGTGTCTATGCTACCACTAGGATAACTGGTCTATAAGGTTGACTTTACAACCACCACCATAAGGGATTGTTTGGACTGATACAAGGTGCCCACAGAACTGTGGACATCATACATCAGGCCAACTTCTCACAAACTTGATCGTTCCAATTTCCAATTAACCACACCCTGACACCTCCCAGGATATTACACAGTTCCTGTCAGAGTCCGCCCCAGAACCATGAGGGCCCATGTGCGTAGAACATCAACATGCCACATTCACCACAACCCCATGGAACTCTTCAGCCGAGCCAGTTATTCTTCCACTGTCAGTCATTCTCCCACTGACAGTCATTCCCCCACTCACAGTCATTCCCCCACTCACAGTCATTCCCCCACTCACAGTCATTCCCCCACTCACAGTCATTCCCCCACTCACAGTCATTCCCCCACTCACAGTCATTCCCCCACTCACAGTCATTCCCCCACTCACAGTCATTCCCCCACTCACAGTTCATTCTCCTCACTGACAGTTCATTCTCCTCACTGACAGTTCATTCTCCTCACTGACAGTTCATTCTCCTCACTGACAGTTCATTCTCCCCACTGTCAGTCATTCCCCCACTGTCAGTCATTCCCCCACTGTCAGTCATTCCCCCACCGACAGTCATTCACCCACCGACAGTCATTCACCCACCGACAGTCATTCACCCACCGACAGTCATTCACCCACCGACAGTCATTCCCCCACAGACAGTCATACCCCCACAGACAGTCATACCCCCACAGACAGTCATTCTCCCACTGACAGTCATTCAACCACAGACAGTCATTCCCCCACAGACAGTCATTCAACCACAGACAGTCATTCCACCACTGACAGTCATTCAACCACTGACAGTCATTCAACCACTGACAGTCATTCACCCACCGACAGTCATTCACCCACCGACAGTCATTCACCCACCGACAGTCATTCACCCACCGACTGTCATTCACCCACCGACAGTCATTCACCCACCGACAGTCATTCACCCACCGTTAGTCATTCCCCCACAGACAGTCATACCCCCACAGACAGTCATACCCCCACAGACAGTCATACCCCCACAGACAGTCATACCCCCACAGCCAGTCATACCCCCACAGACAGTCATACCCCCACAGACAGTCATACCCCCACAGACAGTCATTCTCCCACTGACAGTCATTCAACCACAGACAGTCATTCCCCCACTGACAGTCCTTCAACCACTGACAGTCCTTCAACCACTGACAGTCATTCAACCACTGAAAGTCATTCTCCCACAGTCATTCACCCACAGTCATTCACCCACCGACAGTCATTCACCCACCGACAGTCATTCACCCACCGACAGTCATTCACCCACCGACAGTCATTCACCCACCGACAGTCATTCACCCACCGACAGTCATTCACCCACCGACAGTCATTCACCCACCGACAGTCATTCACCCACCGACAGTCATTCACCCACCGACAGTCATTCACCCACCGTCAGTCATTCACCCACCGTCAGTCATTCCCCCACCGTCAGTCATTCACCCACCGTCAGTCATTCCCCCACCGTCAGTCATTCCCCCACCGTCAGTCATACCCCCACCGTCAGTCATACCCCCACAGACAGTCATACCCCCACAGACAGTCATACCCCCACAGACAGTCATACCCCCACAGACAGTCATACCCCCACAGACAGTCATACCCCCACAGACAGTCATACCCCCACAGACAGTCATACCCCCACAGACAGTCATACCCCCACAGACAGTCATACCCCCACAGACAGTCATTCTCCCACTGACAGTCATTCAACCACTGACAGTCATTCAACCACAGACAGTCATTCCCCCACTGACAGTCCTTCAACCACTGACAGTCCTTCAACCACTGACAGTCATTCAACCACTGAAAGTCATTCACCCACTGACAGTCATTCACCCACTGACAGTCATTCACCCACTGACAGTCATTCACCCACTGACAGTCATTCACCCACTGACAGTCATTCACCCACTGACAGTCATTCACCCACTGACAGTCATTCACCCACTGACAGTCATTCACATACTGACAGTCATTCACATACTGACAGTTATTCAACCACTGACAGTCATTTAACCACTGACAGTCATTCAACCACTGACAGTCATTCAACCACTGACAGTCATTCAACCACTGACAGTCATTCTCCCACAGTCATTCACCCACTGACAGTCATTCACCCACTGACAGTCATTCACACACTGATAGTCATTCAACCGCTAACAGTCATTCACACACTTACAGTCATTCAACCGCTGACAGTCATTCACACACTTACAGTCATTCAACCGCTGACAGTCATTCACCCGCTGACAGTCATTCACCCGCTGACAGTCATTCACCCGCTAACAGTCATTCAGCTACAGTCAGTCATTCTTCCACAGTCATTCACCCACTTACAGTCATTCACCCACTGACAGTCATTCTCCCACTGACAGTCATTCTCCCACTGACAGTCATTCTCCCACTGACAGTAATTATCCCACTGACAGTCATTATCCCACAGTCATTCTCCCAGAGTCATTCTCCCACAGTCAGTCATTCTCCCAGTCATTCACTCACTGACAGTCATTCACCCACTGACAGTCATTCACCCACTGACAGTCATTCACCCACTTCACCACAGCAGACAAATGATTAACTTGAAAACCATTCCCCTGAAAGAAACCTGCCTCAAAATACACCCTGTACTCTTCAGTAGCTCTTTGAGGGGTTCACAGTGCCAGGAGTGTGACCCCACGCTGGTCACATACATCTTGGGCCTCATTTATAAAAAGTGACGCATCGCTGCGAGAAAACAGCATCGAGTCACTTTCATTGCGCCCTCTTTGTGACACCGATGATGAGTCATATTTACAGTATGATGCATCATGGTAAGAGTTGGTTAATCACCTGCAAGTGTATCCTGGCTCTGAGCAGGTGTGTGCCTAGCCACGCCTGTGGTAAGTTGGTTAATCACCTGCGAGGATGTCCTGGCTCTGAGTAGGTGTGCATGCCAGGCCCTGCACAGGGCAGGTCGGTTCATCACCCACGAGTGTATCCTGTCTCTCAGCAGGGGTATGCCTAGCCATGCCTGTGCTAAGTTGATTAATCACGCACTAGTGTATCCTGGATTTGAGCAGGTGTGTTCCTAGCCATGCCTGTGGTAGGAGTTGGTTCAGGACCTGCAAGCGTATCCTGGCTCTGAGCAGGTGTGTGCCTAACCGTGCCTGTGGTAAGAGTTGGTTAATCACCCTCAAGTGTATCCTGGCTCTGAGCAGGTGTGTGCCTAACCGTGCCTGTGGTAAGAGTTGGTTAATCACCCTCAAGTGTATCCTGGCTCTGAGCAGGTGTGTCTCTAGCCATGCCTGTGGTAAGTTGGTTAATCCCCTGCGAGGATGTCCTGGCTCTGAGCGGGTGTGCATGCCGGGCCCTGCCCAAGGCAGGTCGGTTCATCACAGGCGAGTGTATCCTGTCTCTGAGCAGGTGTGTGCCTAGCCACGCCTGTGGTAAGAGTTGGTTAATCACCTTCGAGTGTCTCCTGGCTCTGAGCAGGTGTGTGCCTAGCCACGCCTGTGGTAAGTTGGTTAATCACCCGCGAGTGTATCCTGGCTCTGAGCAGGTGTGTGCCTAGCCACGCCTGTGGTAAGTTGGTTTATCACCCGCGAGTGTATCCTGGCTCTGAGCAGGTGTGTGCCTAGCCACGCCTGTGGTAAGTTGGTTTATCACCCGCGAGTGTATCCTGGCTCTGAGCAGGTGTGTGCCTAGCCACGCCTGTGGTAAGTTGGTTTATCACCCGCGAGTGTATCCTGGCTCTGAGCAGGTGTGTGCCTAGCCACGCCTGTGGTAAGTTGGTTTATCACCCGCGAGTGTATCCTGGCTCTGAGCAGGTGTGTGCTTAGCCACGCGTGTGGTAAGTTGGTTATTCACCCTCTAGTGTATCCTGTCTCTGAGCAGGTGTGTTCCTAGCCACGCCTGTGGTAAGTTGGTTAATCACCCGCAAGTGTATCCTGGCTCTGAGCAGGTGTGTGCTTAGCCACGCGTGTGGTAAGTTGGTTAATCACCCTCTAGTGTATCCTGTCTCTGAGCAGGTGTGTTCCTAGCCACGCCTGTGGTAAGTTGGTTTATCACCCGCGAGTGTATCCTGGCTCTGAGCAGGTGTGTGCCTAGCCGTGCCTGTGGTAAGTAAGTTAATCACCTGCGAGGATGTCCTGGCTCTGAGTAGGTGTGTGCTTAGCCACGCCTGTGGTAAGTTGGTTAATCACCCGCGAGTGTATCCTGGCTCTGAGCAGGTGTGTGCCTAGCCACGCCTGTGGTAAGTTGGTTTATCACCCGCGAGTGTATCCTGGCTCTGAGCAGGTGTGTTCCTAGCCACGCCTGTGGTAAGTTGGTTTATCACCCGCGAGTGTATCCTGGCTCTGAGCAGGTGTGTTCCTAGCCACGCCTGTGGTAAGTTGGTTAATCACCCGCAAGTGTATCCTGGCTCTGAGCAGGTGTGTGCCTAGCCACGCCTGTGGTAAGTTGGTTAATCACCCGCGAGTGTATCCTGGCTCTGAGCAGGTGTGTGCTTAGCCACGCGTGTGGTAAGTTGGTTATTCACCCTCTAGTGTATCCTGTCTCTGAGCAGGTGTGTTCCTAGCCACGCCTGTGGTAAGTTGGTTTATCACCCGCGAGTGTATCCTGGCTCTGAGCAGGTGTGTGCCTAGCCGTGCCTGTGGTAAGTAAGTTAATCACCTGCGAGGATGTCCTGGCTCTGAGTAGGTGTGTGCTTAGCCACGCCTGTGGTAAGTTGGTTAATCACCCGCGAGTGTATCCTGGCTCTGAGCAGGTGTGTGCCTAGCCACACCTGTGGTAAGTTGGTTTATCACCCGCGAGTGTATCCTGGCTCTGAGCAGGTGTGTGCCTAGCCACGTGTGTGATAAGTTGATTAATCACCCGTAAGGGTATCCTGGCTCTGAGGTGGTGTGTGCCTAGCCACGTGTGTGATAAGTTGATTAATCACCCGTAAGGGTATCCTGGCTCTGAGGTGGTGTGTGCCTAGCCATGCCTATGGTAAGTTGGTTAATCTCCCATGAGTGTATCCTAGGTCTGAGCAGGTGTGTGCCTAGTAACGCCTGTGGTAAGTTGGTTAATTACCCACGAGTGTATCCTCAATCAGGCGTTTGTTAAGGCGACTACTCACCCGTAAGGGTCTCAAGGCACTGGGGGGAGGCCCTTTCTCTGCGTTCACGCTCCTCAGACTCTCCAGAGAGACCTGCTGGCAGCCACGCAGGGCCCCTGAGCCCCCAAGACACACTCTGCGCCGCTGGCACGGTCCACAGCGCCCAGATAATAGCGTCACTTGACGAGATTTTATCGAGACACTGCCCTGCGCAGGCTCAGTGAGAGCTGGAGCACTTCATTTTTGCTCAACCAATAACGCTGATTCACACATGCAACATGACTAACTGCCTTGGTTCCTATGGAAAAAAAAGCTTTTGCAATGAAATAGGACTCACATTTTCTCTAAATAACACGTCTGTACAGTGTAACACTCGTAGTAAAGGGGCCAGTAGCCACGGAAGGATACAAATGACAACATGGCATACTAAGGCGGGACTAACAAGCCTCATTATCAATCAGAAGACAGAATTTAAGAAGGACAAACACAGAAGCCAATGAATAATATGGACGCAGAGTGAGGGAAGCTTGACTTCCTATACTGGTCTACTGCATGCCTCGCAGAGTGAACAGCACATGCGCGTTGCCACTAAAGCTCGAACTAAGAAGGATCCAACACCACGTTAGAGAAATAGAGCACAATTTAATAAGTAAAACAAGGCCAAAATGACAAACATCCAGTCAGTAGAATCACAGTTATGATTTTTTAAGAATTAACTGCAATACAGCACGTAAAAGCATAAAGTGCCAATGCAGCTAGCTAGTCGTGCTAGACCAAATCAAATTCAAAAGTTCAGACTGACTGCGATGGAGCACGGGTCGGATACGGTCCTAGATTAGTCCTGCTGAAGGCTTACCATCAAGTTTTGTGCCAAGAATCCCGTTTGCATTGGACAGGGTCGTGGGGATCAAGGAGAGCGTTGCTGGCGGTGATTGGCGTGGTGCGAAGAGCAGGCTGGGTGTCGCAGATGGGCTGGCTGGAGTGCTTTGTTGGCTTTCCTTCAAAGTGATCGAAGCTTGCTGTGCGAGGACACTGGTTGCAGGTGGCTTGTGCTGTATTTCAGTGTGAGCAGCGCAGTTCCAGTATGTATGGGATCATCAGAAAGAGTGGAAAAGCTTGATTTAAGAGACTGTTGAGTCACACCAAGGGTCCAGGATCTGAGGAGTACCATTTGGAAGGTAAGGAACTCGCTGAAGATGGGTCCAGGAGCTCTTGGGTAGCCTATGTCCCAAGGTTCAGACTAGGAGGCTAGCAGACTAGCCCTTTGAGTCACTCTGGGGTCCTGGGTCCAGATGGAGTTGCAGGTTCAGTTCTTCTTCCCCAGCCAACAGGTCAGCACAGCAGGGCAGCAGTTCCTTGTGAAGCACCAGTTCAGCTGAGTGGCAGCCCTCGGAGCAGGGCAGCAGTACTTTGTTCCGGGCAGAGTTTCCACAGGTCTAGAAGTGTACCGAAGTAGTGGTGTCTGAGGTTCATTTTTTATACCTGATATCCTGGTTCTAGAAGGTGATAGAAGCTTCTAGACACTGTCTTTGAAGTGCATGGAATTCAATACCTCCCTACACTTCCTCCAGACTGGCTGAAGTGACAATGCAGGGCCCTTAGGGAGACAGCCTACTCAGGTGTAAGTGAGGTTGGCCCCAGCTCCTCCCTTCCATCTTGCCAGTGATGGCCCACCAGTCATACCTAAGCTCCCATTAGGTGTGGCTGTTTAGGAGGAATGCACAAAGCTGGGCTGCCAAACTATACCCTATAACGTGACCAGAGACAGGCCCCAAGCACCGCATGGGTAAGGCAAGAAAATGCTGAATTCCTAAAGGGGCATTTTCAAAACTGTATTTCAATTCCAACTTCACCTTAAGTTTGTATTTTACCTTAGACTTACAGAGACACCAAACATGAAATGGTAATCCCTTCCTGTTTAGAAATTAAATGTATAAAATATAACAAGGCAACTCCAATCTTAATCTATGGGAGCAATAGGCCTTGCAAGTAGTGAAACAAACGTAAGAGTTTTCTACTACCCGAACATGTAAGACTTCGAAGTGAATGTCTCACAGGGAGCAGCATACATTGGGAGCAAAGAGAGAGCACAGGGACCAGCAGGCCTAGGGAGCAGGGAGAGCACAGGGAGCAACAGGCCAGGGGAGTAGAGAGAGCAATGAGGGCAGGAGGCCTGGGGAGTAGGGAGAGAGCACTGGGATCAGCAGGCCTGGGGGGGGGAGAGAGAGAGAGAGCACGTACCATACTCCAGATTCCGCGATCCCAGTCCGTCAGACAGGGACTGAAAAGCCTACACTGGCTGCCTTTGAAACAGAGAGTGGCATTCAAGGCTCTGTGCATCTTGCACCGTGTTTTTTGGAAGACCGGATCAGCAATTAATAACAGCCTTGTCACCCCCTACCACCCTAACAGGAACCTCCGGTCTACGGGTGCTTTTCTGGCAGTGGTACCCAGAGTGAAGAGAGCCAGGTCCGGGGGTAGGCTGTTCTCACTGAACGCCGCCAAGCTTTGGAATGCCCTCCCCCTCGCTCTTCGATCCACACCGACCTGCTCTCATTCCGTAAGAAATTGAAAACAACACTTTTTGTTAAACCCCTCTAGTTCTTCCCTCTGCTCCGTCACGTCTCTGTCTGAACTCAGCGCTTGGACGCCCCTGGGCAGCAACTGCGCTTAACAAATCGATAAATAATAATAATAATAGAGAGAGAGAGTGAGCACAGGGAGATGCAGTTCTGAGGAGCAGAGAGAGCAGAAGGAGCAGCAGGCCGGGGAGCAGAGAGAGACCAGGGAGCAGGAGGCCTGGGGAGTAGAGGGAGAGCACAGGCACCGGCAGGCCTGGAGAGCAGAAGGAGAACGGGGAGCAGCAGGCCTGGGGAGCAGAGGGAGCAGCAGGACTGGGAAGCAGAGAGAGAACAGGGAGCAGCAGGCCTGGGGAGGAGAGAGAGCAGAGTGAGCAGCAGGCCTGGGGAGCAGAGAGAGAACAGGGAGCAGCAGGCCTGGGGAGCAGAGATAGAACAGGGAGCAGCAGGCCTGGGGAGCAGAGATAGAACAGGGAGCAGCAGGCCTGGGGAGCAGAGAGAGAACGGGGAGCAGCAGGCATGGGGAGCAGAGGGAGCAGCAGGACTGGGAAGCAGAGATAGAACAGGGAGCAGCAGGCCTGGGGAGCAGAGATAGAACAGGGAGCTGCATGCCTGGGAGCAGAGAGAGAACAGGGAGCAGCAGGCATGGGGAGCAGAGGGAGCAGCAGGACTGGGAAGCAGAGAGAGAACAGGGAGCAGCAGGCCTGGGGAGCAGAAAGAGAACAGGGAGCAGCATGCCTGGAGAGCAGAGAGAGAACAGGGACCAGCAGGCCTGGGGAGCAGAGAGAGAGAACAGGGAGCAGCAGGCCTGGGGAGCAGAGAGAGAACAGGGAGCAGCAGGCCTGGGGAGCAGAGAGAGCACAGGGAGCAGCAGGGCCGAGGAGCAGAAGGACAGAGGGAGCAGCAGGCCTGGGGAGCAGAGAGAGAACAGGGAGCAGCAGGCCTGGGGAGCAGAGAGAGAGGGAGTGAGCACAGGGAGGCGCAGGCCTGGGGACCAGAGAGAACAGGGAGCAGCAGGACTGGGGAGCAGAGAGAGAGGGAGTGAGCACAGGGAGGCGCAGGCCTGGGGACCAGAGAGAACAGGGAGCAGCAGGACTGGAGAGCGGAGAGAGAAAAGGGAGCAGCACGCCTGGGGAGCAGAGAAAGAGAAGACAAAGGGGGGCAACAGGCCTGGGGAGCAGGTAGAGAGAGAGAGAGAGCACAGGGAGATGCAGGTCTAGGGAGCAGGGAGAGCATAGGGAGCAGCAGGACTAGGGAGCAGAGAGAGAACAGGGAGCAGCTGGTCTGGGGAGCAGAGAGAGAGAACAGGGAACAGCAGGCTGGGGAGCAGAGAGAGCAGAGGGAGCAGCAGGCCTGGAGAGCATAGAGGGCAGAGGGAACAGCAGGCTTGGGGAGCAGAGAGAGAGAACAGGGACCAGCAGGTCTGAGCAGAAGAGAGGGCAGAGGGAGCAGCAGGCCTGGGGAGCAGAGAGAGAACAGGGACCAGCAGGCCTGGGGAGCAGAGAGGGCAGAGGGAGCAGCAGGCCTGGGGAGCAGAGAGAGAACAGGGAGCAGCATGCCTGAAGAGCAGAGAGAGAACAGGGAGCAGCATGCCTGGGGAGCAGAGAGAGAACAGGGAGCAGCAGGCCTGGGGAGCAGAGAGAGAGGGAGTGAGCACAGGGAGGCGCAGGCCTGGGGACCAGAGAGAACAGGGAGCAGCAGGACTGGAGAGCGGAGAGAGAAAAGGGAGCAGCACGCCTGGGGAGCAGAGAAAGAGAAGACAAAGGGGGGCAACAGGCCTGGGGAGCAGGTAGAGAGAGAGAGAGAGAGCACAGGGAGATGCAGGTCTAGGGAGCAGGGAGAGCATAGGGAGCAGCAGGACTAGGGAGCAGAGAGAGAACAGGGAGCAGCTGGTCTGGGGAGCAGAGAGAGAGAACAGGGAACAGCAGGCTGGGGAGCAGAGAGAGCAGAGGGAGCAGCAGGCCTGGAGAGCATAGAGGGCAGAGGGAACAGCAGGCTTGGGGAGCAGAGAGAGAGAACAGGGACCAGCAGGTCTGAGCAGAAGAGAGGGCAGAGGGAGCAGCAGGCCTGGGGAGCAGAGAGAGAACAGGGACCAGCAGGCCTGGGGAGCAGAGAGGGCAGAGGGAGCAGCAGGCCTGGGGAGCAGAGAGAGAACAGGGAGCAGCAGGCCTGGGGAGCAGAGAGGGCAGAGGGAGCAGCAGGCCTGGGGAGCAGAGAGAGCACAGGGACCAGCAGGCCTGAAGAGCAGAGAGAGAACAGGGAGCAGCAGGCCTGGGGAGCAGAGAGGGCAGAGGGAGCAGCAGGCCTGGGGAGGAGAGAGAACAGGGAGCAGCATGCCTGGGGAGCAGAGAGAGAGAACAGGGAGCAGAAGGCCTGGGGAGCAGAGAGGGCAGAGGGAGCAGCAGGCCTGGGGAGCAGAGAGAGCACAGGGACCAGCAGGCCTGAAGAGCAGAGAGAGAACAGGGAGCAGCAGGCCTGGGGAGCAGAGAGGGCAGAGGGAGCAGCAGGCCTGAAGAGCAGAGAGAGAACAGGGAGCAGCAGGCCTGGGGAGCAGAGAGAGAACGGGGAGCAGCAGGCATGGGGAGCAGAGGGAGCAGCAGGACTGGGAAGCAGAGAGAGAACAGGGAGCAGCAGGCCTGGGGAGGAGAGAGAGCAGAGTGAGCAGCAGGTCTGGGGAGCAGAAAGAGAACAGGGAGCAGTAGGCCTGGGGAGCAGAGATAGAACAGGGAGCTGCATGCCTGGGAGCAGAGAGAGCACAGGGACCAGCAGGCATGGGGAGCAGAGAGAGCACAGGGACCAGCAGGCATGGGGAGCAGAGAGAGAACAGGGAGCAGCATGCCTGGAGAGCAGAGAGAGAGAACAGGGAGCAGCAGGCCTGGGGAGCAGAGAGAGAACAGGGAGCAGCAGGCCTGGGGAGCAGAGAGAGCACAGGGACCAACAGGCCTGGGGGCAGAGAGAGCACAGGGAGCAGCAGGGCCGAGGAGCAGAAGGACAGAGGGAGCAGCAGGCCTGGGGAGCAGAGAGAGAACAGGGAGCAGCAGGCCTGGGGAGCAGAGAGAGAGGGAGTGAGCACAGGGAGGCGCAGGCCTGGGGACCAGAGAGAACAGGGAGCAGCAGGACTGGAGAGCGGAGAGAGAAAAGGGAGCAGCACGCCTGGGGAGCAGAGAAAGAGAAGACAAAGGGGGGCAACAGGCCTGGGGAGCAGGTAGAGAGAGAGAGAGAGCACAGGGAGATGCAGGTCTAGGGAGCAGGGAGAGCATAGGGAGCAGCAGGACTAGGGAGCAGAGAGAGAACAGGGAGCAGCTGGTCTGGGGAGCAGAGAGAGAGAACAGGGAACAGCAGGCTGGGGAGCAGAGAGAGCAGAGGGAGCAGCAGGCCTGGAGAGCATAGAGGGCAGAGGGAACAGCAGGCTTGGGGAGCAGAGAGAGAGAACAGGGACCAGCAGGTCTGAGCAGAAGAGAGGGCAGAGGGAGCAGCAGGCCTGGGGAGCAGAGAGAGAACAGGGACCAGCAGGCCTGGGGAGCAGAGAGGGCAGAGGGAGCAGCAGGCCTGGGGAGCAGAGAGAGAACAGGGAGCAGCAGGCCTGGGGAGCAGAGAGGGCAGAGGGAGCAGCAGGCCTGGGGAGCAGAGAGAGCACAGGGACCAGCAGGCCTGAAGAGCAGAGAGAGAACAGGGAGCAGCAGGCCTGGGGAGCAGAGAGGGCAGAGGGAGCAGCAGGCCTGGGGAGGAGAGAGAACAGGGAGCAGCATGCCTGGGGAGCAGAGAGAGAGAACAGGGAGCAGAAGGCCTGGGGAGCAGAGAGGGCAGAGGGAGCAGCAGGCCTGGGGAGCAGAGAGAGCACAGGGACCAGCAGGCCTGAAGAGCAGAGAGAGAACAGGGAGCAGCAGGCCTGGGGAGCAGAGAGGGCAGAGGGAGCAGCAGGCCTGAAGAGCAGAGAGAGAACAGGGAGCAGCAGGCCTGGGGAGCAGAGAGGGCAGAGGGAGCAGCAGGCCTGGGGAGGAGAGAGAACAGGGAGCAGCATGCCTGGGGAGCAGAGAGAGAGAACAGGGAGCAGAAGGCCTGGGGAGCAGAGAGGGCAGAGGGAGCAGCAGGCCTGGGGAGCAGAGAGAGCACAGGGACCAGCAGGCCTGAAGAGCAGAGAGAGAACAGGGAGCAGCAGGCCTGGGGAGCAGAGAGGGCAGAGGGAGCAGCAGGCCTGGGGAGCAGAGAGAGCACAGGGACCAGCAGGCCTGAAGAGCAGAGAGAGAACAGGGAGCAGCATGCCTGGGGAGCAGAGAGAGAGAACAGGGAGCAGCAGGCCTGGGGAGCAGAGAAGGTAAAGGGAGCAACAGCCGGGGGAGCAGAAGACGAACTAGGAGCAGCAGGCCTGAAGAGCAGAGAGAGAACAGGGAGCAACAGGCCTGAGGAGCAGAGAGGGCAGAGGGAGCAGCAGGCCTGGGGAGCAGAGAGAGAACAGGGAGCTGCAGGCATGGGGAGCAGAGGGAGCAGCAGGACTGGGAAGCAGAGAGAGAACAGGGAGCAGCAGGCCTGGGGAGGAGAGAGAGCAGAGTGAGCAGCAGGTCTGGGGAGCAGAAAGAGAACAGGGAGCAGTAGGCCTGGGGAGCAGAGATAGAACAGGGAGCTGCATGCCTGGGAGCAGAGAGAGCACAGGGACCAGCAGGCATGGGGAGCAGAGAGAGCACAGGGACCAGCAGGCATGGGGAGCAGAGGGAGCAGCAGGACTGGGAAGCAGAGAGAGAACAGGGAGCAGCAGGCCTGGGGAGCAGAGAGAGAACAGGGAGCAGCAGGCATGGGGAGCAGAGGGAGCAGCAGGACTGGGAAGCAGAGAGAGAACAGGGAGCAGCAGGCCTGGGGAGGAGAGAGAGCAGAGTGAGCAGCAGGTCTGGGGAGCAGAAAGAGAACAGGGAGCAGTAGGCCTGGGGAGCAGAGATAGAACAGGGAGCTGCATGCCTGGGAGCAGAGAGAGCACAGGGACCAGCAGGCATGGGGAGCAGAGAGAGCACAGGGACCAGCAGGCATGGGGAGCAGAGAGAGAACAGGGAGCAGCATGCCTGGAGAGCAGAGAGAGAGAACAGGGAGCAGCAGGCCTGGGGAGCAGAGAGAGAACAGGGAGCAGCAGGCCTGGGGAGCAGAGAGAGCACAGGGACCAACAGGCCTGGGGGCAGAGAGAGCCCAGGGAGCAGCAGGGCCGAGGAGCAGAAGGACAGAGGGAGCAGCAGGCCTGGGGAGCAGAGAGAGAACAGGGAGCAGCAGGCCTGGGGAGCAGAGAGAGAGGGAGTGAGCACAGGGAGGCGCAGGCCTGGGGACCAGAAAGAACAGGGAGCAGCAGGACTGGAGAGCGGAGAGAGAAAAGGGAGCAGCACGCCTGGGGAGCAGAGAAAGAGAAGACAAAGGGGGGCAACAGGCCTGGGGAGCAGGTAGAGAGAGAGAGAGAGCACAGGGAGATGCAGGTCTAGGGAGCAGGGAGAGCATAGGGAGCAGCAGGACTAGGGAGCAGAGAGAGAACAGGGAGCAGCTGGTCTGGGGAGCAGAGAGAGAGAACAGGGAACAGCAGGCTGGGGAGCAGAGAGAGCAGAGGGAGCAGCAGGCCTGGAGAGCATAGAGGGCAGAGGGAACAGCAGGCTTGGGGAGCAGAGAGAGAGAACAGGGACCAGCAGGTCTGAGCAGAAGAGAGGGCAGAGGGAGCAGCAGGCCTGGGGAGCAGAGAGAGAACAGGGACCAGCAGGCCTGGGGAGCAGAGAGGGCAGAGGGAGCAGCAGGCCTGGGGAGCAGAGAGAGAACAGGGAGCAGCAGGCCTGGGGAGCAGAGAGGGCAGAGGGAGCAGCAGGCCTGGGGAGCAGAGAGAGCACAGGGACCAGCAGGCCTGAAGAGCAGAGAGAGAACAGGGAGCAGCAGGCCTGGGGAGCAGAGAGGGCAGAGGGAGCAGCAGGCCTGGGGAGGAGAGAGAACAGGGAGCAGCATGCCTGGGGAGCAGAGAGAGAGAACAGGGAGCAGAAGGCCTGGGGAGCAGAGAGGGCAGAGGGAGCAGCAGGCCTGGGGAGCAGAGAGAGCACAGGGACCAGCAGGCCTGAAGAGCAGAGAGAGAACAGGGAGCAGCAGGCCTGGGGAGCAGAGAGGGCAGAGGGAGCAGCAGGCCTGGGGAGCAGAGAGAGCACAGGGACCAGCAGGCCTGAAGAGCAGAGAGAGAACAGGGAGCAGCATGCCTGGGGAGCAGAGAGAGAGAACAGGGAGCAGCAGGCCTGGGGAGCAGAGAAGGTAAAGGGAGCAACAGCCGGGGGAGCAGAAGACGAACTAGGAGCAGCAGGCCTGAAGAGCAGAGAGAGAACAGGGAGCAACAGGCCTGGGGAGCAGAGAGGGCAGAGGGAGCAGCAGGCCTGGGGAGCAGAGAGAGAACAGGGAGCTGCAGGCCTGGGGAGCAGAGAGGGCAGAGGGAGCAGCAGGCCTGGGGAGCAGAGAGAGAACAGGGAGCAGCAGGCCTGGGGAGCAGGGAGAGAACAGGGAGCAGCTGGTCTGGGGAGCAGAGAGGGCAGGGGGAGCAGCAGGCCTGGAGAGCAGAGAGAGAACAGGGAGCAGCAGGCCTGGGGAGCAGAGAGAGAACAGGGAGCAGCAGGCCTGGGGAGCAGAGAGGGCAGAGGGAGCAGCAGGCCTGGGGAGCAGAGAGAGCACAGGGATCAGCAGGCCTGGAGAGCAGAGAGAGAACACGGAGCAGGAGGCCTGGGGACCAGAGAGGGCACAGGGACCAGCAGGCCTGGGGAGCAGAGAGAAAACAGGGAGCAGCAGGCCTGGGGAGCAGAGAGAGAACAGGGAGCAACAGGCCTGGGGAGCAGGTAGCGAGAGAGAGTGCACAGGGAGATGCAGGTCTAGGGAGCAGGGAGGGCACTGGGAGCAGCAGCCGGGGAGCAGAGAGAGAACAGGGAGCAGCAGACTAGGGAGCAGAGACAGCACAGGGACCAGCAGGCCTGGGGAGCAGAGAAGGCAAAGGGAGCAACAGGCCTGGGGAGCAGGGAGAGAACAGGGAGCAGCTGGTCTGGGGAGCAGAGAGGGCAGAGGGAGCAGCAGGCCTGGAGAGCAGAGAGAGAACAGGGAGCAGCAGGCCTGGGGAGCAGAGAGAGAACAGGGAGCAGCAGGCCTGGGGAGCAGAGAGGGCAGAGGGAGCAGCAGGCCTGGGGAGCAGAGAGAGCACAGGGAGCAGCAGGCCTGGAGAGCAGAGAGAGAACACGGAGCAGGAGGCCTGGGGACCAGAGAGGGCACAGGGACCAGCAGGCCTGGGGAGCAGAGAGAAAACAGGGAGCAGCAGGCCTGGGGAGCAGAGAGAGAACAGGGAGCAACAGGCCTGGGGAGCAGGTAGCGAGAGAGAGTGCACAGGGAGATGCAGGTCTAGGGAGCAGAGAGAGAACAGGGAGCAGCAGACTAGGGAGCAGAGACAGCACAGGGACCAGCAGGCCTGGGGAGCAGAGAAGGCAAAGGGAGCAACAGGCCTGGGGAGCAGGGAGAGAACAGGGAGCAGCTGGTCTGGGGAGCAGAGAGGGCAGAGGGAGCAGCAGGCCTGGAGAGCAGAAGAAGAACAGGGAGCAGCAATCCTAGGGAGCAGAGAGAGCACAGGGACCAGCAGGCCTGGAGAGCAGAGAGAGGACACGGAGCAGGAGGCCTGGGGAGCAGAGAGAGCAGAGGGAGCAGGGAAGAGGGGGAGAGGGAGGGAAAGGGAGGGAGAGGGAGGGAGAGGGAGGGAGGGAGAGAGAGAGAGAGAGCGCGCGCAGGCAGCAGCAGGCCGGCGAGCAGAGGGAGCAGCAGTATTTCTGTATAGATAGGGCCTGGAACTCAATATGACCAAAACCAAGCTGATGACTTCCAACCCCCATAAACGTGTTTAAAAGGGCCTAGAATGGGGGGGTGCAGCATTAGAAATTTTTCACAGCTTCAGGTATCTGGGCATCATTTTTAGCATTAATATGCCTTTGAAGCCTCACTTGATAAAAGTGGATTTAGAGCTCAAGCCACTAATGGGGGCAGCTAAGAAAGACTTTCATGCCCCCTACACTGAGCCTCTGAGGACTCTCACCATTTATATGAGTCCAGGGTGTTGGTGTCAGTGTTCTGTGGGGCAGAGTTATGGGGACGCGCAAAAAATTGATGCACTGTTACTGAAAATAGAGTTTATCGTAAATTGGCATCTCTTCCTGCTAGTACCCCTCTGGTACCACTTTTTTCAGACCTGTGAGCAAGAGGCAAATATGTCAAAGCTAGACTTTGTCCCTGTACTAGTGGAGGCGTGTATGGTCCACTCCAGAACTGGCCCCTTCTACTTCTGCCCTCCAGGATGTCATCTCTCCCGGTCACTCCGTCCACATCCCTTGGCTCTTGCGTATACAAGAGCTGCTACCCTTCATCGGGGCTCCTGTGCTGGTCTTGTTTGCTTGTCCCACCTCCACACGGCATGCTAGCACTGGTTAGCCCCCACTCGCCTGTCCCCACAAGAACTGGTTAGCTCCCACTAGGACATCCCCACAAGTACTGGCTAGCCCCCACTCACACATCCCCACAAGAACTGGTTGGCCCCCACTTGCCTGTACCCGGAAGCACTGGTTAGCCCCCACACAGACATCCCCGTAAGCACTGGTTGCCCCCACTCGGACGTCCAGGCAAGCACTTGTTAGCCCCCACTACCACTGGTTACCCACACTCGCACCTCCCAGCAAGCACTGGTTAGCCCCCACTCGGACGTCCAGGCAAGCACTTGTTAGCCCCCACTACCACTGGCTACCCACACTCGCACCTCCCAGCAAGCACTGGTTAGCCCCCACTCGGACGTCCAGGCAAGCACTTGTTAGCCCCCACTACCACTGGTTACCCACACTCGCACCTCCCAGCAAGCACTGGTTAGCCCCCACTACCACTGGTTAACCCCCACTTGCATGTCCCTGCTAGTACTGGTTAGCCCCCACTCGCACGTCCCCACAAGCACTGGTTAGCCCCCACTCGCACGTCCCTGCAATCACTGGTTAGCCCCCACTCGCACGTCCCCACAAGCACTGGTTAGCCCCCACTCGCACTTCCCTGCAAGTACTGGTTGGTCCCCACTCGCAAATCCCCACAAGCACTGGATTCCCCACACTCGCTGTAGGAGAGTTGGGTCTGCAATCCTATGGTCACCCCAGATTTTTTGCTTTTTGCTTCACTGGTTTATGACTTTCCCTGGCTGTGGGCCTGCTAATCAGACCCACAGCCTAGCTATTCTCTCTCTAAATTGACAACCATGTACTTTAGGTGCATTTACCAATTGGTACTGGGCCACCTTATCAGTCCCTGTACAGAGTACCATAGGTACCCAGGGCATAGGTGTACCCAGGGCCTACCAGGGGCTGAAGCATGTATTATGCCACCCCTGGCTGGCCATCTAAAACAGACACAACTGGCTGCACGACAGCTGGGGCAAGGGGGTGTAATCACCCTTTGCTGTAGATATAGTCTACCTATATCTAACCCTAAAATGGACACATATACTCCTATCAGTCACTCCTATGGCAGGCCTTATCAATCCTGAAGGCAGAGTGCTTGGAATTATGTGAGATGGTGCTCTGGCATGAGCTGAGCCCGTCTGCAGCTTGCAGAACCAAGTCCTAATAGCTGTTCCATGATAACGCTATACCATATACTCTTAAGTGCATTATCATCCTCGCGGTTAAATGCTAACTTTGGTATAACATTATCAAAACATGTCGAGTAAGGTGTCATACGAATCGGAATACTACCCCCTCGCCAATTCTGGTGGCGGGGGTAGCATTCCACCCTTCTAGAGGGAAACGACATGTATGTAACTGTGAACCCCGGTTAAAGTTAACTCGAGCCTTGGCATCACAAAATGCATGCTGCCACAACAGACACAAGTCTGACCTCCTGCTGCTGGGAGCCCTTCCAGCGAGGGTGGCTTGGACAAATGGTTTCCTTCCTTGGGAGGTGCTAGCACCACCCCAGGCAGGATTTTGTGTATTGGGTAGGACAGGCCTGAAAGGAATGAGACATGCCCGGGGCACACAAGGTGTCCTGTGCATACACCGGTTCAAACCAGTTGCTGGGGCATCCCTGCCCCAGCTCTGGCGCGAAAACCGGACAAAGGAGAGGGGGTGTAGCCACCCCCCTTCCTGGTCCCACCCAGGGGAGGGACCTAGTCAGTAGTGCAACCCCCTTTAGGAGAATAAAGGTAGAAGCTGGTCCCATTCCAAATTAGATTAATCCTGAACTGAAACTCTACAAGAAGAAACTCTGGACTTCGACTTTCTACACAGAAGACTGAAGAAATCTCCCTTGTGGGCAAGGAGTGTCCACCCTGCACAAGCAGGCACCATCAATCGTCCAGTGGCTTCACTTTGTCGTCTTCCCTCGAGGATCCAGACTTCAGAGCCCGACGAGACCTGGACTTCCAGACCTCTCCGACCTCTACCTACATCTGCAGCACAGCTGAGATCCGTGGGTACGACGAGACACGTGGGACCGGCCATCTTGAACGAACCTGCACTTCGCTTCCAGCACGACTACCGGGGTAAACTCGACCAAGTGCTTTGGGGACTGAGAAGCCCCAGCCCCGAGCAGCTCCTGCACCGAAGACCAGCCCTCCAGCATCCACGAGATCTGCGTGGGGCCCTTCTGCCAGTTTGCTGCTCGACGCGTTGTCTGGTCATTTGCCGGCTGGCTAGTGGCCTCCTAGACGACGAACTTTGAAATCTTCACTGCTGGTCTGGTTGCTCCAGACTGGTCCTTGCTCCCTTCCAAAAGAGGAGCACCCCGGACCCTCCTGGTCCACTCCAGACGCCGTTACCACTCACCGCGTGGGTTGCCTTTGCCAAGGCCTGTTGATGCCGATTCCGGATCCAACACCGCCAACAGCAAGAGCTTACGTGGGACAGCTCGTGCCTCCATCCTGGTCGTCGACGACACCTCCTGGTCCACGTGGCTGCAGAGACAAGCGTCCACTCTTCACCTGATCGCGACAACAGCATCTGGTTCCTTCCCGGTTCCACACCGGTCACTGGCTAGTGACTTTGAACACTGTCCCCTCTGCTTTGAGGTCCTCTTCTTCACCAATCCACCCTTGGATCGCACCGGACATCTTCCTCCTGGTCGCCTGTAGCATCTTTTCTTCCAGGCTCGATAGACTTCAACGCCAGAACCCGACACACTTTGACATCTATGCACCCACAGCCCGTGGGTGAGGTAACGAGAGCATTTCGGTGCTCAAGGGTAGTTTAACTGTCCTAGTGTCCAGTTCCACAGTCGTTTTAGTCCTAACTAGTCAGGATTGTCCGTACTCACCTTTAACTTGAACTGTACTGTCCATAGACGTTATTACGCATCTCGCGTGTGAGTTCACACTCTGCACACGCGTCCCGTGGGCCTCCTATTACTTACCTAAGGTGAAGATAGTGTAGTCCTAGCGAACCTCCAGCCTCTGGACAGCTCCATTCTTTCTATCGGCTCTCACATTCCACTTACTTAGTATATGGTTTGTCGTGCCCCCAGGGCACCATTGTAATTTTGTGCGATTAAGTGTATTTTTCCTAAGAGATTGTCATGTGCTTAGCCCTCTGACCTCATAAAGAGTTCAGAGGTGTTTGTTATTAATAAATATATCGTTTATTTTCATAACAACCTGTATGGTGTCCTTTCATCTGGTAATCAAGGGGTTATATTGTGGTAAAACAGCTGGCTTCACATGCCAAAAGAGTTTAGCCTAAGACTGCTTTGTCCATGCTACCATTAGGATAGCTGGTCTATAAGGTTGACTTACAACCAATCACCATAAGGGTTGTTTGGACTGATACAAGGTGATCACTAAAACTAGTGAGCATCATATATCAGGCCAACTTCTCACACTCGCACATCCCCACAAGTATTGGTTAGCCCCCACTCGCACCTCCCTGCAAAGCAATGGTTAGCCCCCACTCACACCTCCCCGCAAGCACTGGTGAGCCCCCATTTGCATGTTCACATAAGCACTGGTTAGCCACCACTTGCACGTCCCCGCAAGCACTGGTTAGCCCCCCCCTTGCACCACCCCACAAGTACTGGTTTGCCCCAACTCGTATGTCCCCACAAGCACTGGTTACCCCCCACTCGGTCGTCCCCACAAGTACTGGCTAGCACCACTCGCACCTCCCCGCAAGCACTGGTTAGTCCCCACTCGTCTGTCCCCGCAAGCAGTGGTTAGCCCCAACTTGCATGCCTCTGCAAGCACTGGAAATCCCCCACTCGGACATCCCCACTAGCACTGTTTAGCCCCCACTCAGACGTTCCTGCAAGCACTGGTTAGCCCCCACTTGCATGTCCCTGAAAGCACTGGTTAGCCACCACTACCACTGGTAAGCCCCCACTCGCACATCCCCACAAGCACTAGTCAGCCCCCACTCGCACCTTCCTGCAAGCATTGGTTAGCCCCCACTTGCACGTCCCCACAAGCACTGGTTAGCCCCCACTCGCAAGTCCCCGCAAGCACTGGTTAGCCCCCACAGCACATCCCCACAAGCACTGGTTAGCCCCCACAAGCAATGGTCAGCCCCACTCGCACCTCCCAGCAAGTACTGGTTAGCCTCCACTACCACTGGTTAGCCCCCACTCGCACATCCCCGCAAGCACTGGTTAGCCCCCACTTGCACCTCCCTGCAAGCACTGGTTAGCCCCCATTCGCACGTCCCCGAAAGTACTGGTTAGCCCCCACACGCACCTCCTCGCAAGCACTGGTTGGCCCCCACTACCACTGGTTAGCCCCCACTCGCACGTCCCCGCAAGCACTGGTTAGCCCTCACTCTCACCTCCTCGCAAGCACTGGTTAGCCCCCACTCGCACATCCCCACAAGTACTTGTTAGCCCCCACTTGCACATCCCCACAAGTACTGGTTAGCCCGCACTCGCATCTCCACGTGAGCACTGGTTAGCCCCCACTAGCACGTCCCTGCAAGCAATGGTTAGCCCTCACTCTCACCTCCTCGCAAGCACTGGTTAGCCCCCACTCGCACATCCCCACAAGTACTTGTTAGCCCCCACTTGCACATCCCCACAAGTACTGGTTAGCCCGCACTCGCATCTCCACGTGAGCACTGGTTAGCCCCCACTAGCACGTCCCTGCAAGCAATGGTTAGCCCTCACTCGCACGTCCCCAGAAGGACTTGTTAGCCCCCACTCGCACTTCCCCGCAAGTACTGGTAGCCCCCACTTGCACCTCCCCGCAAGCACGGGTTAGTCCCCACTTGCACGTCCCCACAAGCACTGGTTAGCCCTCAATAGCACGTCCCCGCAGGCACTGGTTATCCCCCACTCGCACATCCCCACAAGTACTTGTTAGCCCCCACGCGCACATCCCCACAAGCCCTGGTGAGCCCCCACTTGTACGTCCCCGCAAGCACTGGTTAGCCCCCACTTGCACCTCCCCGCAAGTACTGGTTAGCTCCCACTTGCACCTCCCCACAAGCACTGGTTTTCCCCCTCTCGCATGTCTCCGCAAGCATTGGTTAGTCCCCGCTCGCACCTCCCCGCAAGCACTGGTTTGCCCCATCTCGCATGTCCCCACAAGCACTGGTTAGCCCCCACTCGCAGCTCCTCGCAAGCACTGGTTTGCCCCCTCTCACATGTCCCCGCAAACACTGGTTAGTCCCCACTTGCCAAACAACTACAAACTTAGGGGTCTTATTAGGGATTCAACCGTAATCCTCTGCTCGTCAAAACCTTATCAATAGTACAAGGGTACGAACAAAATGATACTAACAAACCAGATCACCAGATGTGAAGAACCAGTAACGTGAGCCACCCCTGGTATAGGATTCCCATCAACAGTCTTGTAATGATCAATATTATCATTTTGTAGTCCTTATCGGGTATTGTGTCTCTAGATCATTGAGACCGGCATACCCCGATAACCAGATGCGGGGTAGCAACCCACAATCACTCGGTAGTCCCCACTTGCACCACATCTCTGCAAGCACTGGTTAGTCCCCACTCGCACATCCACAAAAGCACTGGTTAGCGTCCACTCGCCTGTCCCCGCAACCACTCATTAGCCCCCACTTGCCTGTCCCCACAAGCACTGGTTAGCCCTCACTCGCACATCCCTGCAAGCACTGGTTAGCCCACACTTGCACATCCCCACAAGCACTGGTTAGCCCCCACTCGCAAGTCCCAGCAAGCACTGGTTAGCCCCCACAGCACATCTCCACAAGCACTGGTTATCCCCCACAAGCAGTGGTTAGCCCCCACAAGAACTAATAAGCCCCACTCACACCTCCCCGCAAGCACTGGTTAGCCCCCTCTACCACTGGTTAGCCCCCACTCGCACATCCCCGCAAGCACTGGTGAGCCCCCACTTGCACATCCCCACAAGTACTGGTTAGCCCCCACTCGCACCACCCCGAAGCACCTGTTAGCCCCACTACCACAGGTTAGCCCCCACTCGCACGTCCCCGCAAGCACATGTTAGCCCCCACTTGCACATCCCTGCAAGTACTGGTTAGCCCCCACTCTCACGTTCCTGCAAGTACTAGTTAGCCCCCACTCACATGTCCCTGCAAGCACTGGTTAGCCCCCACTCCCACTTCCCCGCAAGTACTGGTTAGCCCCCACTCGCACCTCCCCACAAGCACTGGTTAGTCCCCACTTGCACGTCCCCACAAGCACTGGTTAGCCCTCAATCGCACGTCCCCGCAGGTACTGGTTAGCCCCCACTCGCCCATCCCCACAAGTGCTGATTAGCCCCCACTTGCACACCCCCACGAGTACTGGTTAGCCCCCACTCGCACCACCCCTCGATGCACTGGTTAGCCCCCACTCACACTTCCCCGCAAGCACTGGTTAGTTCCCACTCACATGTCCCCGCAAGCACTGGTGAGCCCCCACTTGCACGTCCCCGCAAGCACTGGTTAGCCTCCACTCGCACCTCCCTGCAAGTACTGGTTAGCCCCCACTTGCACCTCCCCACAAGTACTGGTTAGCCCCCACTTGCACCTCACCGCAAGCACTGGTTTGTCCCCTCTCGTATGTCCCCGCAAGCACTGCTTAGTCCCCACTCGCACCTCCCCGCAAGCACTGGTTTGCCCCCTCTCGCATGTCCCCGCAAGCACTGGTTAGCCCCCACTCGCACCTCCTCGCAAGCACTGGTTTGCCCCCTCTCGCATGTCCCCGCAAGCACTGGTTAGTCCCCACTCGCACCACATCTCTGCAAGCACTGGTTAGCCCCTACTCGCACAACCCCACAAGCACTGGTTAGCCCCCACTCGCACGTCCCCGCAAGCAATGGTTAGCCCCCACTCACACTTCCCCGCAAGTACTGGTTAGCCCCCATTCGCACCTCCCCGCAAGCACTGGTTAGCTCCCACTGGCGGCCCCCATGTCTCTCTGCCCATTTTTGCCTTCTGTTGCTTAGCTGCCCCTGCATTTCTGTAACCTATCTGCCTTCTGTGCCACTTGTTTCCCCCGTTTGTGACCTTTCTGCCCTTTCTTGTGACCTTTTGCCCTCTGTGCCAATCGTTTCCCCCCGTTTTCTGTGACCTTTTTGCCCTTCCTGTGACCTTTCTGCCCTCTGTGCCACTCGTTTCCCCCTCAATTGTTGTGCCTTTTTGCCTTCTGTTTCCTTCGTCGCCCCTCACCGTCCCCGCAACTACGTACCCTGCGGCTCTGCCCCCCTGACTGCCCATTCGCTGCCCCTGCCTCCCACCTCCCAGCTGCTCCTCACTCCCACCTCCCCACACATGCCGGCCGCAGCGCGGTCACGCGGCAAGCCCATCAGCGCCTGCCTGCACCTTTACCTCGCCCAGCGCAAGAACCCCTGGCCCCCGCACCCGCCAACACTACGATGCCAGCACTCTGCGCTCTCTCAACCCCAGACGGACCCACAACTGCGTCAAGGCCGCCCCGAAACGCACAAACGGTACCTTTACCTGCCGGAACTGCAGCTACACCAGCCACAGAGCTGACAAACCACCCGCAAAGAAAGACCTCAACCACCTCCGATGCATACTACTGAACACCCGTTAGGCACGCAAACACGCCGTCGAGCTCTGGGACCTGCTCAACACAACCTCCCCAGACGTCGCCTTCCTGACAGAGACCTGATTGAACAACTCCTCCGCACCCGACATCACAATAGCAATCCCAGACGGCTACAAGATCACCCGCAGAGACTGCACCAACGGAGTCGGAGGAGGAATCGCCATTGTCCACAAGATCAGCATCAGGGTCTCGACTAGCACCGACGACGCGCTCAGCACCGCCAAACACATGCATTTCCACCCTCAGAGGCACCCTCGTCTACCGACCCCCCGGACCCCTCCCCCAGTTCAGCGACTCCATCGCCGACTTCATCAGCACGCACGCCCTGACCTCCACCGACTGCATCCTCCTCAGAGACCTGAACTTTCACCTTGAGAACAACAACGACAACAACTCCACAATCCTGATCGATAACCTCGCCAACCTCGGACTCGTCACAACGCCAACCCACTCCGCTGGCAACACGCTCAACCCGGTCTACTCCTCAAGCCCACACGTCTCCGTCAGCCACACCACCGAACTCCTCTGGACCGACCACCGCTGCATCCACTTCACCTTCCAGAAACCCACCACACACCACCGCACCCAACAGATCCCCCACCGCTGCTGGAGCAAAATCACCGAAGACCAACTACATGCAAACCTTGCTCTCAGCCCACCCACCGAACCCTCCAACACCGACGTTGCTGCCCACAACCTCTGATGCTGGATCGAGGACTGCGCCAACACCCTCACCCTGATGAAGAAACCCCCCACAGAGACACCAGCAAGAGTGCCAGCTGGTTCACCCCAGAACTCCTAGATTCCAAGCAAGCCTGCCGGAAACTAGAGAAGAAATGGCACAGTGAACAAACTCCAGACAGCCATGCAGCACACAAGGACGCTGTCCTCAACCACCACCACCCCATCAGGGCTGCCAAGCAGACCTCCTTCAAAGACCACCTCGACAACAACGCACACGACAGCAAGGAGCTCTTCAACATCATCAAGGAACTCTCCAACCCCAGCTCCAACACCAACGACATCCCGCCGTCGCAAGCCCTGTGCAACTCCCTCGCCACCTTCTTCCACCGCAAGGTAGCAGACATCCACGACAGCTTCAACACACAGACAGTCCCAACAGACAGCAACACAACAGACCCTCCGCACACCATCGACCACATCCTCTTGCTAGCCTCGACCAGCATGAGCGTCGATGACACCATCAAGACCATGAGCAAAATCCACTCCAGCTCTCCGTCAGACCCATTCCTGCACCACATCTTCAACAAAGCAAGCAGCTCCATCGCACCCCACCTACGCAATGTCATCAATCTCTCCCTTGAGACCGCGACCTTCCCAAAGAGCTGGAAACACGCCGAGATCATTGCCCTACTCAAAAAACCCAAGGCAGACCCAAGAGACCTCAAGAACTTCCGACCCATCTCTCTGCTCCCCTTCCTGGCCAAGGTCATCGAGAGCAACCACAGCACCGAGACCGCCCTCATCGCCGCCACTGCCGACATCAGGACCCTGTAGACAACGGGGAGACTGCAGCACTAATCCTCCTAGACCTCTTCGCCGCCTCCGACACAGTCTGCCACCTCACCACACTTGTACGTCTCCACAAGCACTGGATAGCGCCCACTCGCACCTTCCCGCAAGCACTGGTTAGTCCCGACTCGCAAGTCCTCGCAAGCATTGATTAGCCCCCACTTGCACATCTCAGCTAGTACTAGTTAGCCCCCACTCGCACCTCCCCGCAAGCACTGGTTAACCCCCACTCGCATGTCCCCGCAAGCACTGGTTAGCCCCTACTCACACATGCCTGCAAGCACTGGTTAGCCCCCACTCACATGTCCCTTCAGGCACTTGTTAGCCCCCACTCACACCTCCCCGCAAGCACTTGTTAGCCCCCACTTGCACGTCCCCTCAAGCACTATTGGGAGCCTATCATGCAAGTTCCCGCGAGCACTGGTTAGCCCCCACTTGCACATCCCTACAAGCACTGGTTAGCACCCACTTTCACCTCCCCACATGCACTGGCTAGTCCCCACTCGCAAGACCTCGCAAGCACTGGTTAGCCCCCACTTGCACATCCCCGGTGTGAGAAGTTTTACTCCTAAAGTGAAAGTTTGCTTTTACTTTTTGTAAAACCAATAAATGATGTACTTGGTACACTGAGAGATTTCTACAAGGGAGTCTGGGTAATTTTTTCTAGTTTTTTCAGTTTGAGACAGCCAGTCTTTACATAATGCTCCTGAAGAGAAGCAAGTAGGTCAGAATGCCTTCCATAAGTAGGGCAGACGGTCTGATGCACTTACACCAACGGCCCCAGGTATGTCCGTCTTTGTTGTGAGGGTTCCTGAGGTTCTGACCTCACTTCAAGTATTATTTATTTATTTATTTATTTTTGTGATTTTTAAAGCGCAGCAATTACCCGTGGGTGTCTCGGCGCTGGGAGCTAGGTCTATTACCAGTGTTTCAGAAGACAGAAGCAGAGCTCTATATCTGAAGTTGCTAGTTAGTTTATTGAGAAAACAGCCATGTTTTAAGTAGCTTTCTAAAAATAAGCAGTGTGGGGCTAGATTTAATGTTAAGAGGAAGAGAATTCCACAATCTTGCTGCTGCAATACCAAAACGTCTATCACCCCAATTGACTTTCCTTGCTCTAGAGATTTGAAGCAGGTGGGCGGTGTTGGAACGAAGCGTTCTGGGGGTTGGTAGAGACTTAAGGGAATTTCTAAGAAATTTGGGACCCATGTTGTTTATTGCCTTGTAAACAATACACAAGGACTTAAACTTAATGCGTCTCCTCACCGGGAGCCAATGCAATTGAGCTAATTGTGTTGAGACAGAGGTAAATTTTGGAATACCAAGTAGAACTCTGGCGGAGGCGTTCTGAATCATTTGCAGTTTTGAGATTACTTTTTCCTGAGCGTTGAGGAAAAGGGCATTGCAATAATCAGTGCGAGAAAACACTAGGGTTGAAATGAGAGTTTTGCCAGCGGTAGTAGGTAGGTATGGCAGAAGCTTCTTAATTTTTCGCAAGATGTTGAATGACGAAGAAACTACAGAATTCACATGGTGATGGAAATGGAGTTTCTCATCGAATATAACACCTAGGTTTCTCACTTTGCTGACTGGTTCAGGTGGAGGGCCCATTTCCTCCGGCCACCATAAGGGAGACCAGGCTGGCTGAACCTTACCAAACAGCATAACTTCGGTCTTAGAAGAGTTCAATTTCAGACAGTTAGAGGCCATCCAGCAGCTGATGGCCCGCATGCCGTCTTTGAAGTTAGCCGCTATAGTGGGTCCATTTTTGTGAATAGATAATACCAGCTGGGTATCATCGGCGTAAGTGGTCAGATTAATGTTGTACGCTTTTATTACCCTCGCCAAGTCCGACACGTAAATGTTGAAAAGGGTCGGACTCAGCGAGGAGCCCTGTGGGACACCGCAAGGAAGGGCGAATGTCGGGGAAGTGAATGAGCCCAGCTTAACTGCCTGTTTACGGTCGGCCAGGAAAGATGCTATAAGGTCTCTGGCCCTATGTTTGATACCGATGGCCTCGACACGGCCGATCAAGGTAGAGTGATCGACCGTGTCGAAAGCCGCCGACAAGTCCAGCAGAATCAGAACAGCCTGTCCATCGTTGTCCATAGTAGTTCTTATTTCGTCAGCGGCCTTAATCAGAGCCGTTTCTGTCCCATGTCCTTGACGAAAACCGAACTGGGTGTCATCTAGTAGGTCATTGGCTTGAATGTAGTCAGATAGTTGTTCGTTCATGACCGATTCAAAGATCTTAGCAGGAAATGGCAATGATGCAATGGGACGATAGCTGGATGACTCAGATGGATCAAGCGATGGTTTTTTTAGGAGTGGTTTGATTATGGTGTTTTTCCAAATGTTAGGATAAACACCTGATGAAAACATAATGTTGCAGATATGTGTCAGTGGTAACGTGACAATATCTGGAATGTTATGAAGTATAGAAGGGTGACAGGGGTCCAGAGGGGAACCTGATTTAATTGAGGAAATTAGTTTGTGAATACGACACGAAGATACCTGGATGAATTCAGTGAAGGTGTCTGAGTTCAGTTTATGTTTTGTATTCGTAAAAGACTTAATGTCAGAGTTGGGAGTAAAGTCCTTAAATATGGATGTGACCTTGTCTGAGAAATAGTCAGCTAGTGTATTACATAAGGTTTGAGATGTTTCGGTGGGAGGGTTTGCTGGTTCTGCAAGGTGGTTCACTACTTCAAACAGTGTTTTCATGTTACATTTCGCCTGGTCTATTTGGGTGGTGTAATAGATGTTTTTTTCCATAACTAATTTGTGCTTGTAGTCCATGAGTGCTGCTTTATATGTAATTTTGTCTGAAGGATTGTAATGTTTGCGCCAATGACGTTCTAGATTGCGGCAGTATTGACGCTGTAACCTGAGTTGCTCTGTGAACCATGGGGCTGAAGGAGTTATCCTATTACGTTTGGAGTTTCTGGAGGGGGCTAGCATTTGAAATGTCCTTTCCAGAATAGAAGTATATGTGGAGGCCGCAGTGTTTGGGTCCATTTCCCCATCAGTATCCGCGAAGGCATCAGTAAGAATCTGATCTAGACAATTATAATCTATGTTTCGCCAGTCTCTGGTGGTTAAATAGGAATTGTGCGAGATATTTTTATTTATATTTGATTTGGTTTTGATATCAAATAAAATAGCAGAATGGTCAGACCATGTGAGGGGTAGTATTTTGTTAACGGTGATATGAGGGTTGTTGGTAAAAATGCCGTCAAGCGTGTGTCCGGCCTCATGCGTGGGAGCCGTTATCAGTTGTTCAAGTTCTAACGCGGATAAGTCCGTGATAAGCTGGATCGTGTCTTTGTCCGTCTGGGATTCTAGGTAGAAATTAAAATCTCCTAATATGGTGAAATGTTTGTGTTCGGCGGCTAGTTCATTCAGTTGATGGAGTTGGGACAAAAATACATTGCGAGAACCAGGGGGACGGTATAGAAGTATACCGGTAAATGATTGATTGGGAGTAAGTAAAACTGTGAAGGCAAAAGCTTCACAGTTCAGATGTTTAAGATCAAGTGCTTTTACTCGCAAGGTGTTGCGGTATATAATGGCAATACCACCACCTTTTCTTGCTGTCTTGCGGTCCTGTCTATAGACGCAGTAATCTTCAGGCATGGCAGCTTTGAAGTCCGGACCTGATGCTTCGTCTCCCCAAGTTTCAGTAAGAAACAGGAGGTCGATAGCGTGAGTGTTGAGCAATTCTAAAATATCAATTTTGTGACATGGGAGTGAGCGTACGTTCACAAGGGCTGCCTGTATTGATTTAGGAGGTATCGGTGTATCCTGGGTGGTGTTGTAGCACATAGTGCAGATGAAAGGGCCTCCGATAGGATCTTGGTATATGCACGCAGGTGGATCATGTGCATGATGTAAGGTGTTATTTAGCAAGTGTAGATCGTTAGAGGAATAGACCAACCTGGATGAATCAAGGGATGAAGGGGGGGTGGCCCTGGGCTCGGTCCAGGCTCGGACGGGCGCAGACGGGCTTGGCTTTGGTGCGGCTTCGGCGCGCCCGCTGCGCCAGCCCGCTGCGCCGTCTGGCTGCAATACACATTTTATAGAGTGAGGAGGGTGGGAGTCCTGCGCGACTAGAGCGCTGACCCCGCTACTCCCAAGATGTCGCCCACCGCCGGCCGCCGCCTGCGGTAGAAAGTGTGTTAAGAGTGTCAGAGTGCCTCACTATGAATTCCCACTTAGTGCTAGGTGAAAGCCCCCAAGATACAAAATTTAAAATTGCGTTCTCACAGAATTCGAAAACAAAGTTTAAATGACGATTTAAAATGCAATGTTTGTCCAAAACACTGGTAGCAAAGCGGTAAGCTCGCAGCCCCTGCAGCTGTCACGGGGAGAGCTTCTAAGGCAGCGCGGCCTCCAAAGTGCCTTGATTAAGTAACCCGGGAGGGCGGGAGTCCTGCGCGACTAGAGCGCTGACCCCGCTACTCCCAAGATGTCGCCCACCGCCGGCCGCCGCCTGCGGTAGAAAGTGTGTTAAGAGTGTCAGAGTGCCTCACTATGAATTCCCACTTAGTGCTAGGTGAAACCCCCCAAGATACAAAATTTAAAATTGCGTTCTCACAGAATTCGAAAACAAAGTTTAAATGACGATTTAAAATGCAATGTTTGTCCAAAACACTGGTAGCAAAGCGGTAAGCTCGCAGCCCCTGCAGCTGTCACGGGGAGAGCTTCTAAAGCTTCTAAAGCTAAAGCTTCTAAATCTAAAGTAGAAGGGAACATTGATGGCTTCTTCTCACCAACCTCCAACATGCTCCTATTTATTTTTATATTCCGTTAAAATACAATTTACTAATGGATTATAAATGAGAACCACAGCCATGCTCTCTTCTCTTATTCATGCATTAGGGATCATGGGGTGTCTCTATGATTCCTGGCCTCTTATTCGCCTGCTTTGCAGTCCTTCTGGGATAACCTTTTCCAACAATGTATTCTTTGAGAATTCCTGTTGCTTCATGAAAGAGCCTTATATGTGCAGTTTCTCCTAAATTGTAAAAACTGTTATATGTGAAGTTTCTCCTTAGAGACTGTGAGAAGTTGGCCTGGCATATGATGTCCACTATTCTCGTGGGCACCTTGCATCATTCTAAACGACCCTTATGGTGGTGGTTGTAAAGTTAACCTTATAGACAAGCTACCCTAGTGGTAGCATGGACCAGCAGTTTTAAGCTAAAACCTCAGAGAGCATGTGAAGCCTGTTGTTTTACCATATATAATCCCTTGAATACCAAATGAAAGGACACCACACAAGGTATATATCAAATATATATGTATTTATTTCTAACACAACCCCTCTGCACTCTTTATGAGGTCAGAGATCGAAGTACATTACAAGTTACTCAATTAGCATACTTTAAGTTGCACAAATACAATTCTGCCCTAGGGGCCTCACAAACCATATACTAAGTAAGTGGTATAATAACCACTTCAGAAATAGTGAATAGGCCTAGGGCCTAGGCAATCGCTGGGGCTACACTACAGTACCAAATGTTAGGAAGTAGGAGACCCACGGGAGGCGCATGCAGTGTCTAAACACAGCCACGTGTCCTCATTGATTTCAATGGAGAACGAAGGAATGACAAAGGTAAAGATTAAGGGCACTTCCAAGTGGACTACGATAAAACCCCTTTAAGCTAGGACACTTAGATATTCAACACCCACAGGAGCACCAGAGTACTCGAGTTACCTCACCTAGGGAAGCCGGGTGCATAGGTGTCTTTTCGGGTCGGGTTTCGTCGATGCTTTCAATGGAGACCTGCAAAAGTAGTGCTGCAGGTGGCCGAAGGAAGAGTGTCTGGGTGGATCGAACAGTGGATAGAAGCTGTGAAGAACCTGAAAGCAGAGGGGAAAGAGTCTGGGTCACTTACCAGTGACCAGGATGAAACCAGGATGGAACCAGGTGATGTCGCGATGCAAACAGGTGAAGAGGTGAAGCTTGTCTCTGCAGTCACGAGGACCAGGAGGCATCGACGATGACCAGGAGCTGGATTTGAGCAGTCCCACAAAGGATCTAGTTGACTGCGGTGTCGGTATCCAGATTGGACCCAACAAGCCTTGGTAACCGCAACCCATGCAGGAAGTGAAGATTGGCTTCAGGTCAGACCAGCAAGGTCTGATGCACTTCTCTTTTGGAAGGAAGCTGGAGCAAGCCCAGAGCAACCAGGCAAACATTGGAAAAATCAAAGGATCGTCTTGAGGGGGCTCACTAGCCAACAGTCTAGAAACTGGGAAGATGTGTCGAGTGGAAATGCAGTAACGGGCCACACGCGGCACTCGTGGAGTGAGGAGTGCTGAGCTCTGGTGCAAATGATGCTTGGGTTTGGGGCTTCTCTTACCCCAATGCACAACTGCGAGGGTGCCTCGGTCGTTGCACAATTAGCAAAGTGCAGGTAGTCCAGGATAACCGGTCCCACATCTCTCGTGTTCGCCACGGGTCTCAGCTTTGCTGTGGATGTGGATCGAAGTCCGAGAAGTCTGGAAGTCTAGTTTCTGAGTTGCAGAGTCATCGGGTTCCCACTGGAGCATCAACAAAGTAAACCGGCAAGTTACTGGTGGGGACTGTTTGAACAGGGTGGTCACTCCTTGACCACAAGGGAGATCTTCTTCAGTCTTCTAGTCAGCATGGAATGTCGAAGTCCAAGAGTTCTGTATCGTAGTTTCTTTCCAGGGTAATCTAATGTCTCTAGACACAGTTCCTAACTTTATACCAAACTAAGGGGCTGGATTACCTGCTAGGTCCCTCCAAAGGGTGGAACCTGGGAAGGGGGTGGTTACACCCCTTTCCCTTTGTCCCGTTTCGTGCCAGAGCTGGGGCAGGAGTGCCCCAGCAACTGGTTTGAACCGGGCTATGCATGGAGCACCTTTTGTGCCCCAGGCAGTGTCTGGAAAAGCATATTTCCATTCAACCCACCCTGCCACAATACACTACTGGCTGTCTGGGGAGGTGCTAGCACCTCCCTCGACAGGAAACCTATTGTCCAGGCCTCCCTTGCTGGAGTTTCCCCCAGCTGCAGGAGGTCAAACTCGTGTCTGTGGCAGCAGCATCCATTTTGTGATGCTGAGGCTCTGTTTAACTTTAACCAGGTAAAGTAGTAACACCCATGTCTTTTCCCTCTAGAAGGGTGGAATGCTACCCCCGCCGCCAGAATTGGCGGGGGGGGAGGGGTAGTATTCCAAAGCGTTTGACACCTTACACAACATATTTCGATAAAGCCAAACCAAAGTTAGCATTTAACAGCGAGGATTATAATGCACTTAAGAGTATAGGGTAAGGGGGGCGTGGCCAGCAACATGGCCGAATAGGTTGTGCCTCCATTGAGCTCCGCCGAGCTTTCATTAATTCGGCTTTAATAACTGTCCACGGACCCAAATATGGTTATCCGGGACATGTCCTGGGTCCCGTGAGGTTGAGAGCGCCGCAAGCATCCCGATTCCTGCGAGACAGAGGCGCGGATCGGCAAAAAAACACTGCGTGCTACTCCGGACTGAGTCCCGATCCGCAAGATGGCAGCGCCCTGAGGATCGGCGTAAGGAGATCGGCCCGGCAAGGTCGGGACGCTGGAGAGTTTGCCGAGAGGGGCACTGGGGCCTGCCGAGGATCCGGATCCAGCTGCTGCCCCCAACTTCAGCGTCTCCCACCCCGCGATCCTCCAAGAGGGGCTTCCCTGGCTGGTGCGGTGGCCGATGGAACACACCACCTTTGGGAGCAACAAATACGAGGTGGGATGCCACAGAGGAGGCCACACGGCCTGTGGAGGTGCCTGACCCGAGGAGCCCGGCCGCCCCGGCACATGCCACTGGTGCCTGGCGGCTGGCGATACAGGAGTGGCCTGAGTACCATTACTGGAGGTGGAGCTCGGCGCCATACCGTCCCTCTCCTCCCCGAGTGACACAAGGCGATCCACGAACCGGACGGGCCCTGAGCCTTGGTATTCGAGGGCCAGGTAGGCAGTGGGACTGAGAGTGGATCGCCGCTGGAGGGGATGGTGGGCAGAGGTCACTCCATCGGACAAAAAATAGAAACAGGTGAATGAGTATATATTGCGCTGGGAAGATACACCAGTAAAAATCCAATATTTGTTCAAGCTCAAAGGATAAGGTCTTTGTCACCCTGCATAGACCAAACAATGTGATAAGAGAAGCCGATCACAATCGTAATAGATACACAATTATATATCCTGAGCTAGATTAGTCAAAATTATAGTCCGTTCGTTAAATTCAATGAGTCAAGTAGCTTTTCATGTCATCTTCATTTATTTTCAAATTGACATGACAATAGTTCCAATCTTCACCAAGCAAGCAAAACAATGGCCGTTGCCAACACGTGTTTCGTCTTGGTATGGTGACCAATGACTTCTTCAGGGCTGAAATTGGTACAATAAAGATAATCACTTATCCAGTCCAATTTAACAATCACATTTAAGTACATAAAAACCACACCTGAAGTGACATATACCAAACAAAGTGGCTTAAGCTATAGGTAGAAGTTTGTAAGTTAAATCATACCAAAGTCTTCAACATTTCAATGATGATAGTTAGACAAGAGTAGTTCATTGTATCAAATACGTATAGTTAAACATTTAATAGCTAGAACCATCATTGTTCATTAAGTATTTAAAAACCACCCACAATCATATTTTATTAATTATACCAAAACCTATGACATGATCCTACAACGTAATCCAGAGGTTGACATAATACAATAAGTGAAAAAGAGGGAAAGAAAGATATGATAAGAATAAAAGGACACACCCGAAACGTGAAAATATGAGTCACTGAATAATCAAAATTTTTAATAAATCTAATAATTTTGAAAAGAAAATAATAGTGAATCTCATCAGTAAGCACCCAAAGCTGCAAGACCAACTCTAGTCCAGTGTAGAAAAAACTATAACAAACAAAAAATCCAAAGGTGAAGGTGTTCAAAACGTACAATGTAGATCGCTCACCCATGGCTAAAGTTAAACCATCTCAATAACGGCAAGCTGTGGCTAGAGTAATCCACGGCATAGACCAATATATTCTAAAGTAAAAGGGAAATAATATTAAATCATCCTATTCCAGTTCATCATATTCATTCAAAAAGGATCATAAGCACTAGTCATTATTTATTACGGTGTCCATATACAAAAAAATATAGTGTAAAGGAACACTCACTAGAAGAGGTAATATTTCCACGTTGTCGATGCGTGGTAAAATATAGTCCAATATATGCAGATCCGTCAATCTCCACAATCAAGCGTATATTGTAGGCTACAATGAATATTTTGTGATAATGGCAAGTAGTATCCTGCAGGTAAAAGTTATTGTATATAAGTATATGCAGGTATACCAGGCGTAACTCAGTAGTAATGACATTTGATAACTAACATCAGAAATTATTAGCAAACTTGACGAGTAATCCTAATTCTAAAAAACACGAGTAAATCGAGTAGTTAGAAAATTAACTTGGCGGACAAATATAAGTGAATTTGTCCTATTGCCAAGTATCAGATAAGGGCAGACGGGGTACTAAATTATCAATTCCCCTAAAGTTAAAACGATAAAAAAGTTTCACGATGAGATTTGGTCGTCGGCTGAGACAAAACGTATAACGTCTGTTTCTTACCTCCGAGTGCAGAGAAAAAAGCCGACAGTCTCTCCGTGTGTTTGGCGTTCAGCAGGGGCGCCATGCTTTTAGCCTCATATACGTATCCGTAAGTGATGAGACACAAAAAGGGGACTAAACAGCACACCTCTGATGGAAAAATTATGGCATCCATCTTGTAACAGGCAAAATTCTTCATTGCAACTTGTAAAGTCCATACAAGCACATGTTAGTGGACCACTATAACGTAATATCTTGCCCTAATATTCAACATGGTTATGAGAAATAAATAACCAAAGTTCAAAATGACCGATGTTTCTAAATATAAATATTCGTAAGCGTCTCATCTTTCTATATCAAAATGTATAAACATTTATTCCCCACCCGACGGATATCTCAATAATCATTGCGGTGAAAAAAGGGGGGGGCACCCATTATCAGGAAATACTTAATAATGGCGTAAGCAATGTCACAAACCGAATTGCATATCGAATGTTAGTGTAATGGAACCAATAGATTGGTCGATCAGAAATGAATTATATAATAAATCCAAAATATTTTTGGTAAAACGACTACCACTCCAAAATACCTGCAATTGAGGTTTTATGTGAGAGTGAATCGATATGTCCAAAAGGCAAGGAAGAGTAATAGGTAAAATACTATAGCATAGTACAAAGACCCTCAACAGAAAAAGGGGAAGGGAAGAAACCAACAGAGGGAAAGGGAGTAAGTGAAAAGAAATAATATACATTACATAGTAATAACCATATGTACATGTTCATATTAGAAAATACATTTTATATTTACAAGTGGATTGCATCCAAAATCCAAATGGTTCAATCTAGATATGGTCATTTATCACAAGTCCGTCCGGATTCGCGATACATAATACAGTATATAAAGTCAGGAGTCACAATAAGGTCAACACCAATCTCAATGTTTTTCAACATAAGAAATATTGCATTTCCCCATCAAAATTAAGCCCCTCATCCACCGCGTTGGCACGCATAATCCAACGTGCCTCCTGTTGTCTCAGCTTAAGTTCACGGTTTCCACCCCTATCATCCACAGGTACTACCTCTATACCATGAAATGACATTGTTAAGTGTTCTGTTTGCGATGTACATTTGATAGCATGAGCTGCTATTGGGACTCTGTCATCCCGATTTTTAAGAGCTCTGAAATGTTCGCTGATCCTATCCTTGAGTCTTCTAATGGTACTACCTATATATACTCTTTTACATTTACACAAGATGGCATATATGACATAGGTAGTATTGCAGTCTATGTGTGATTTAATGTGGAAGACTCCAGAATTATTATACTCAAAGGATCGAGTGCCATGCAGGGACATTCTACACATGCTGCAATTGCCGCATCGGAAAGACCCCTTGTTATGGGTATGTAGCCATGATGGTTTATGGCTATTTTTAGGATAGCTGGGGCTAATCATATTTCCAATTGTTATGCCCCTTCGATAAGTTATCGAGGGATGAGGTAATAACAATTCTTTTAAAGATGGATCGGATGTGAGCATAAACCAATATTTGTTGAGGATTTGGTAGATTTGCGTTGACCAAACACTGTAATTAGTAACCAATCGAATAGGATTCTTGGTTTTAACAGGTTTACTTTCAGTTCGTTTGAGTTTCAGAGCTCTATTTTTAGCCCTTCTAACCACATCATGTTTATACCCTCTGGAAAGAAATCTATTTTCAATGTCATTCACACATGTTAGAAATTCAGTATCCTCATTGCAATTTCGACGGGCTCTATGGAATTCCCCATATGGGATCGAATTTATTTGAGATTTTGGATGTGCACTGGTACCATGCAGAACTGAGTTACATGAAGTTTCTTTCCTAAATAACTTACTACATAATTTGCCATCATGAACATATAGTTTTAGGTCAAGAAACACTATTTCAGTTCGACTATAGTTGATTGTAAAAGTCATGTTGTATAGATTATTGTTCATATATGTAAAAAAGGTCATAAGTTGCTCCACACTTCCTGTCCAGATGAATAAGAGGTCATCAATGTATCTTCCATAATAATTGATGTATTGCTGCCAAGGAGCACCACCAGGGCCCCAGATATGCACCGTCTCCATCCACCCCATATAGAGGCAGGCGAAAGACGGCGCAAACCTGGAACCCATGGCTACTCCACATTTCTGTCTATACCATTTACCATTAAACAGGAAAACATTGTTGTCAAGGATAAGTTTAGACATATTCAGTAGCATATTGGTATGGTCTAATAGTTCTACCGGTCTTTTATAAAGAAAATATTCTAGTCCGTGGATACCCTTTTCATGTCCAATGTTGGTGTATAGTTGTGAGACGTCCATGGTAACTAGCAACATTTCAGGTTCCCAAGTAAGGTCGTTTAGAATTTATTTATTTATTTTTTATTTTATTGAATTTGTATTGCGCTCAGCTACCCGTAGAGGGTTTCCCGGCGCCAGGGACAGCCTAAAGAAGAAAGATAGGTAATTGCTGAAAACAGGAGAAGCAGAGAACATTTGACCAACTAAAACAGAAAAGTTTTTAGCTTTTTGCGAAAGGCCAGAAGATTGGTCTCCGTTTTAAGCGTCAGCGGAAGAGCATTCCACATCTTCGGCCCAAGATGGGCAAAAGAGCGGCCTCCCATTTTTGTCAAGCGAATTCTAGGAATTACAAAATTGGCTTGATTTGATGACCTAAGGGAACGATTTGGCTGGTATGGCCGGACAAGATTGTGCAAGTATGTGGGAGCAGAACCCTGACGGATTTTGAACATAAGGCACAAAGTTTTAAAAGCTACACGGTCAGCAATTTTTAACCAATGAAGGTCACATAGGGCTTGTGTTGCAGACATTCTGCGTGGGACATTGCACAGAAGGCGGGCAGCTGAGTTCTGCACAACCTGGAGTATATTCATTGTAGCTCTATCAGCTCCCAGATAGAGCACATTTCCGTAGTCGATACGGGACATTACAAGAGCCTGGACAACAGTTCGACGAGTAGACTCAGGCAGCATCCATAGGATCTTCTGCAACCAGCGTAGAGTGTTAAAGCAGATTGCAGCGACCTTAGTTGCCTGTTGACGCATCGAGAGTTTCTCGTCGATTAGAAAGCCGAGGTTACGAACAACTGGCACGGGGGTAGGCAGTGGACCCATGTCACTAGGCCAGTGTCTAGAACCCCACAGATCTTTATGTTTGCCAAGTACGATAACCTCGGTCTTATCACCATTGAGTTTTAGCAGGTTGACCTGCATCCAGGCTGCAACCCGAGAAAGGCCAATTTTAAGGGCAGAGGTGTCCTGAGACCTACTGTCAGACAGGGAGAACACGATCTGCGTATCATCTGCATAGGAGTAAATAGACAGACCGGCGTCCTCTACTATCGTGGCAAGGGGTCTGATGTAAATATTGAACAATAAAGGGCTCAATATAGACCCCTGCGGAACGCCATAAGCAGATGAGCAGATCGCCGATTCAGCTTTGGTTGAAAATACCTGAAAGGTACGCTCATTAAGAAATGAAGCCACCCAGGCAAGCGCAGATCCTGCAACACCAAGGGAGTGAAGGGACTCTAGGAGAATGGAATGCGACACGGTATCAAAAGCCGCGCTTAAATCCAATAGTATAAGCGCAAAGGTCTCACCACTATCAATACCGTGTCGGAGTCGCTCAGTCACCCCCAGGAGTGCGGATTCGGTGGAATAATTGGCGCGAAAGCCTGATTGGGATGGATGGAGATATCCCGTATTTTCAACAAATCCGTTTAGCTGAAAGTTGACATGGCGTTCTAGTATCTTAGAACAAGCTGGCAGCAGGGATATAGGCCTAAAATTGGCCAGGTTAGTAATGTCCATACCAGATTTCTTCTGTAGGGGAACGACCATGGCGTGTTTCCATTCCTGTTCCACCCGAGATTCACTAAGAGAGATGTTAAGTAACCTCATTAGGAATCTACGTGGTTCAAGGTCAAGTTGTTTCAATATCCTCATAGGGACAGGGTCCCGAGGAGATCCTGACTTAATGCTTTTTAAGCACGACAGGAAGGAAACATCATCAAATAATTTCCAGTTGTGCAGAAACTCAGTAGGAGGGACAAAGACATTACAGCAAGAGCCAGATAGAAAGGGATCAGTAGGGGGCGGAAGGGAAATTAAGGATTGGTGAATGTCTTGAACCTTCGATATAAAAAAGTCTGCAATAGCATTACAATGTTTACCATCCAGAGCCGGCAACACAGGAACAGTGTCAGCACCTGTAAGTTTATTAACAGTAGCAAAAAGAGTCCGAGGACAATTTTGCACTGAAGTGATAGTAGAGGTAATGTAAACTGCCTTGGCCCGTTTACAGTTGGCATGATAGGCTTTAAGCTCATCCTTGTAAATCAGTTTAGAGGGAATGGAATAGAATCTTCTCCACTTCCTCTCCAAGGCTTTACATTTAGCACGTTGGATTTTTAACTCATCCGAGTACCAAGGTGCTGGGAGACGCAAAGATCGAAATTTACTGCCCGAACGGGGGGCATGTTGAGAACATCCTTGGTATCTCTAATATAAGAGGCTAAGCCAATAACATATGGGCGAAGAAAGATGTCTACGAACTCTGATAATTTCTCGGTAGGTCCCCCTATACCCGAAACTATGGGCCTCCCCGGGGGGCTGGTAGAATTTTTATGCACCTTAGGCAAGGTGTATAAGCAAGGAAAACGGGGACGATCCACCAATAGGTATTTATATTCCTCATCTGTTAAGATAGTTTCATGATGGCATTGTTTGAGGTACATGTTAATTTGTGTAACAATTGTAAAGATAGGGTTGGATGGTAATTCAGCATACCAGACTTGATTGTTCAGTTGAGTGTAAATCTCCTGATCATATTTTAACTTGTCCATTAGGACGACATTGCCTCCCTTATCAGCCTCTTTGACTATAAGGGAGGGATCCTCAGACAGAGTTTTAAGTGCTAGTCGTTCCCTTATCGTTAAGTTATTTGTATAAGGAGATATCTTGGTCTTTTTGATCTTATTCTCCAATATGTTAAGTTCCTGAACAATGATCTTGTGAAATGCGTCAATGTTGTTGTTTCTGGGTAGTTGTGGGGTCCACTTGGATTTACTTTTTAGTCCGCTATCCTCACTGTAATTAGTACAGTAATCTAGATCTTGTAAGACACGTTGTAATGTGATAGGATCATTTTCGTTTTCAGTAATGGAGAGTAACAGTTTAGTTGCTTCCACATCATGAATGGTAACATCCCCCCATACTTTTTTAGACAATTGATTTTTCTCAACACCATTTGCTGCAAAAAACTTTTTAATTTTCAGCTGTCTGATAAATTTATATACATCAATTTTGACATCAATCACATTACATTTATCAGTAGGACAAAAGTTTAAAGTGCTGATATTGTTTCTCCGGCGAAGTTCCTATCAGATAAGTTAATTATCTGGATATCGTTCTCAGGTTCTATCTTCCCTGATTCGCCTTCCATGATCTGGTCTGATACTGGGTTCTTGTGCTTGAGTTTGCGACCACCCCTTTTACCTCTCTTGGACCTACCACTTCTTCCCCTCTTTGGTCCCTCTGTCTCGAATTGCCTATTCGTATGCGTTGGACCTCCTTTAAAAAAGAGGAGGAAGCAACCCCCACATTAGTCTGATCTTTATTAGTGTTGCTAGCTCCTTCATCTTCGCTGATGGAAATGCTGCTAGATGAAATCGTATTTAAGCTGCTAGTTGATGGCATCTTATTACCGCTAGTCAGTGTGTCATTAGTAATGAGTACATCAAATCTTTTGGCAAAGGTAAAAACTCTGGCTGTGGCGTAATCATGTTCATCCCGCTTAAGTTTGCGTGCCTTTCTTTGTTTAATGTCATCCTCATATTTGTTTAAAATCTCATTTAGGATATCATAGTTTTTCTTAGTCCCTTCCGCTTTCTGTAAGTCAGCTATTTCCTTCTCCAAGATGTCAACCTCCTGTATTATTTTAGTGACCTTTCGCTCACCGTTCTCTATGAGTAAATTCATTAACCTCATAGAGTTATTAGTCAGTTCTTTTTCCCAAATTAGAAGGAGATCTTCGTCAAGATCATCATACGTGGGAAAGAGTTGAGATCGGAGACCCCTCGGTACTCTGTCCAACCTCTGGTATTCCTTTAATGTGGCTCCGTCCCACCATTTACTAATCTCCTGTTTCTTCAGACGTTCTAATCTCATGAATTTAGATTTTAACCCATCATTAGATTTAGAGGTTCCTGATGTTACAGCTTTATTAATTGAAATTCCGGCACTGAGACTTTTAAAAAGGTCACCTGCCACTTTGCTACGGTCATTTCTAGAGCACATCTTAATTTATTCAAAGGCACCAATGCCACGTAACTTCCCTGCTGCACACTCAAAATATATAGACAGAAAATAGAAACAGGAGAATGAGTATATATTGCGCTGGGAAGATACACCAGTAAAAATCCAATATTTGTTCAAGCTCAAAGGATAAGGTCTTTGTCACCCTGCATAGACCAAACAATGTGATAAGAGAAGCCGATCACAATCGTAATAGATACACAATTATATATCCTGAGCTAGATTAGTCAAAATTATAGTCCGTTAGTTAAATTCAATGAGTCAAGTAGCTTTTCATGTCATCTTCATTTATTTTCAAATTGACATGACAATAGTTCCAATCTTCACCAAGCAAGCAAAACAATAGCCGTTGCCAACACGTGTTTCGTCTTGGTATGGTGACCAATGACTTCTTCAGGGCTGAAATTGGTACAATAAAGATAATCACTTATCCAGTCCAATTTAACAATCACATTTAAGTACATAAAAACCACACCTGAAGTGATATATACCAAACAAAGTGGCTTAAGCTATAGGTAGAAGTTTGTAAGTTAAATCATACCAAAGTCTTCAACATTTCAATGATGATAGTTAGACAAGAGTAGTTCATTGTATCAAATACGTATAGTTAAACATTTAATAGCTAGAACCATCATTGTTCATTAAGTATTTAAAAACCACCCACAATCATATTTTATTAATTATACCAAAACCTATGACATGATCCTATAACGTAATCCAGAGGTTGACATAATACAATAAGTGAAAAAGAGGGAAAGAAAGATATGATAAGAATAAAAGGACACACCCGAAACGTGAAAATATGAGTCACTGAATAATCAAAATTTTTAATAAATCTAATAATTTTGAAAAGAAAATAATAGTGAATCTCATCAGTAAGCGCCCAAAGCTGCAAGACCAACTCTAGTCCAGTGTAGAAAAAACTATAACAAACAAAAAATCCAAAGGTGAAGGTGTTCAAAACATACGATGTAGATCGCTCACCTATGGCTAAAGTTAAACCATCTCAATAACGGCAAGCTGTGGCTAGAGTAATCCACGGCATAGACCAATATATTCTAAAGTAAAAGGGAAATAATATTAAATCATCCTATTCCAGTTCATCATATTCATTCAAAAAGGATCATAAGCACTAGTCATTATTTATTACGGTGTCCATATACAAAAAAATATAGTGTAAAGGAACACTCACTAGAAGAGGTAATATTTCACTCCATCGGACCTCCGGGGACCCATCCACCCCCCCACCCCGCCGGGATCTTTGGACCTGCAGAGAGGGACTACTGACAACGGCGGAGGGTGCCGAGGAAACACCAGCGTCATCCCTGGGCCCCGCCGTCAAGTGCTGGCCCGCACTGGGGGGAAGCAGACTCACCGGGGGGAACTACAGTACCCCCCCCCACACGAGAGAGTCTCGAAAATAAGACCCCTCACCTTGGCGGCGATCGGCCGGGGAGGTGCGCACTGCTTTGTTGCTGCGGCCTGCACATCTGAAGATAGAGGCCTGGAGTTGGGAAACCCTCGCTACGACCTGAGAGACACCGGGATTAAACAAAAGACTGGTGGACACGCCATGGGGAAGAAGGAGACGGTCTCTCGGACCCCGAGACAAGGTACCCTAGACCGCTATGGAACGGCTCCTCCGGCCACGGAATCGGAGGCTCAAGGACCGCGCTCGGACACGGCGCTCCTGATGGGTCCCATTCAGGCGTCGCGAGACGACATACAGGCGTCCAGGGCCGCCCTTGAGGTCAAGATCGGCGAAGTGGGGTCAGAAGTTACTCTCCTGTGGCAGGACTTTCGCAACTTGACGAAGAGGGTGCCCGGCAGAGACAAGGCTGGGGGAAGCGGAGGATACGCTCACCATACTAAAGAAAGACATGGCGGACCTCCAGGCGTCACACAAGCAACTCCAATGGAAGGTGGATGATGCAGAAAACAGGGCGCCGCAATAAGCTACGTTTTGTGGGATTTAGAGAAGGAATCTTAGGGAAGAACACGGCTGCCTTCCTCCATACCTGGCTGCAGAAGACTCTCCCGACATCGCGCTTCTCAAACTGCTTTATTGTAGAGAGGGCACACAGGGCTCTACTGGCAAGGCCCCCGGAGGGGGCGAGGCCCCGACCGATTATTGCCCGCTTCCTGAACTTTGCAGACCGAGATCTCATCCTGAGAGAAGCCCGAAATCTAGGTGAAATACGATTCCAAAACGCGGTGATTATGATCTTCCCAGACTACAGTCAAGAAGTCCAGAAACGGAGGCGCTCGTTTGACTCAGTGAAGGCAAAGCTGAGAGACTTAAAAATACAGTATATGCTGCTCTTCCCAACGAAGCTAAAAGTCATCTACCAGGATAAGTCGCACTTCTTCACACACCCCGAGGATGCATGACAGTGGTTGGAGGAGCGGCCCCCGTGGCAAGGAGCGGTGGGAGAGAGACGGGAGATGTCGGACAGGTCGCGGACCGTGGAGGCATCATGGGGGTCACCAAAGACCCAGAGGTCAAGAGGCGCGAAGCAGCACAGGAGGCTGACGATGACCCCAGATCCAAAGTCGGCGCAGACTACCAGCATGCGGCGACGGTCGGCATCCCCAGAGATCGGGGGCATCGCAGGGTCCACGTTTCGCTGCCTGGAGAGGGCCACGCGCTCAGAAGGAGAAGAAGACGCAGTCGGAAACACATCGGGGAAAGAGGACAGTGAAACGCAATCTATGCATCCGCTGGTGGCAGTGGTCCGTGTGATGGAACAAGATGCAACCAGGGAGACTGAGGCCTCTCAGGACGCTATCCAGGACTCTCATTCGTGATTCTGGGACAGTATGGACAAGAAGTGTTTGGCTCGGCTGGAGTACACGCAAGTTGACACTACCCCTACAAACTTTCTTCTTGCACGTTGTTTGATTGGTATTGCTTTCCTACATGTAATTCAGGTGGAGGGGAGTCTGGTTGGCTCTTGGACTACTGTCCGGGAGATGGGGTGCTAGGGGATCTTCAGGGGTGGGCGATATACCTTCTCTACCCGAAAGTCCCTGAAGATGCTGGCAAAACAGAAGGGGCTGGCGGGAGGGGGAGGTAGGGTGGGGGAGGCAAGAGGGGTTTTTGCAGTTCTGTGGTTGTGGGTTCATGGGAGACTATGGCGGGTGGGTTGGGGAGGGGTGAGTTGGGGGGAAGGGGTTTAGTTAAGCATGACATGTTGAACGTACACACACATGACCCGGCAGCCCTACATGCAGGACAATGGCCGCGATTAACCCTTAATGCATGACATGACGCGAGATAGCCCAGAGGGGGAGAGCGGGTCCTTAGATGAGCTCCGGGTACTCACTTGGAATGTAAATGGCCTGGGCTGTAAGGTCAAGAGAGGGCTAGTAAATAACTATGTGAAGAGATCTGGGGCAGAGGTTATACTGCTGCAAGAAACATATCTACAGGGTACAAACTGCGCCTTCCTGGCAAGAGGACGCTATAGGGTATTGGCCCATGCAGGTTTCATATCTGGCTCGAACGGAGTTGCAATCCTGATTAAAAAATACCCACCCATGCAGATAGCACAGACCTGGATAGACCCACAAGGGACATACGTGGGGGTGCGGGGCCACTGGAAGAGAAGGGAATACACGCTCATCTCAGCTTATGCCCCACCCAAACTCCAGGCAGCCACGCTCAGGGGGGTCACCGACATACTCCTCAACACGTCCAACACGATCCAAGTCCTGGGAGGGGACTTCAATGACGTGATGGACTTGAGGGTGGACAGGACGGGAGACAGGGACAGGCCGGCTAGTCCGACCTTGTTGGTAGGTCTTGTGGATGCATGGAGGTGGCTGCACCCAGAGGGTAGGTAGTACTCCTTTTTTTCAGGAGAACATAAAGTGTACTCCCGCCTTGACTATATATTTATGGCTAGGCAGTCGCTGAGCATCACTGATGTGGCAGAATACCGGGCTCGAGGCATCTCGGACCACTCGCCTCTATTACTCAAGGTGGGGGGATGCAGAGGAGAAAGGCCCACACTACTGCGATTGATGGCATGGGACCTCCAAAATCCAGACATACTGAGAGGCTTACGGGCTCATTTGAAGGTCTATATAGCAGAAAATGAGGGGACGGTGAACTCCAGGGTGATGCTATGGGAGGCACTCAAAGTGGTAATGCGGGATAGGGCACACACCCGGTTGGCAGAAGACAAGAGAAAAGTGCAGGCAGAGGTACTAGCGGTCATACTAACGAGTAGGCCTCGATCGGCGTCTCCGAAAACAGCCCGCACAAGAGGTCTGGCACGGAAAAATGAAACCGGGCGATAGCAAACAGCAGACACTATCAAGCCGGACATAGCCATTGGAACTGCCACCCGAATAATCACCATTATACACGGTGCTAAGGCAGATATCGTGCGCATCGGAAGCAGCGAGTCAGCGCAGAACCAAGATGGGCAAACCTGACAAAAATCAGCCGAAAATCAATTTTGAACAGTCCAAAAAAGTACAGGAACAAGATGGCGACGACGCCCAGACAGCTTCGCAGTCAACGCACGCTGCGGGCGGACATGCGACGGACAGTGTACAGTCGATGTTCGTCACCATCCAAACAGCATTGACGAACATAGATGGCAAAATAGACAACCTTACACATAGGGTTGATTGCATGTCGGAGCGGCTGGACAGGCACACAGAACGTACAGACATGGCTGAACGCAGGATTTCAGATGTGGAGGATATGAATACCCAGATTTGGAGGGCCGTTCTAGGCGGAGGAACGTCCGGATTATGGGCAATGCGGAAACCACAAATACTAGCCCCATGCTAAAGTATGAGGAACAGCTCTTGATCACACTGCTGGGCATAGAAACATTCTCGGAGGTCTTCCTGATTGAAAGAGCCAATAGGTCCCTCGCCCAGAAGCCACCGGAAGGCTCCAGGCCACGGCCCATTATAGCAAAAGTACTGAACTATCGCGACCGTGATGTAGCATTACGGAAAGCCCGGGAAGTGGGGGCCCTGCGACACGGTATGGATATAGCTCTCTATCCCGACTTCACCCAGTCTGTTCAGGAAGCGAGGAAAAAATACATACAAGGGAAGCAGAAACTACGAGAACTGCAAATCCCATACGCAATGCTGTACCCTGCCAGGCTAAAGATCACAGATGAAGGATCAGTAAAGGTGTTCAAGGATCCTAAAGATCTCCACAAATACTTGCAGCTCAGGAAACCGAAGGGAGAACGCAGACATTCGCCTAGAGATAGACAGCAAGATCAAGGGCCGATGTCTGATGTGGAATAGGATGCCTGGTCAGACCGGATGAACAAACCACAGAGGAACACAGTTGCTGGTACCCCCAACACTGGGGTAGACATTGGAATTCTCTGCAGCTGGATGGTGCATGGGAATAACTACCACCTTATAACGTTCGGAGACCGCAATGCTTTGAGACACACGCACGCCGGAGGCTCCGAGGAGTGGCCGCGTTGGTTCAGATAAGTTGGGGAAACAGACAAACCATGACTGTCTATATGATAAACTGTATGAACTATTATGGGATACAAGTTAAGATCGTGAAAAAGGAGATGCAGGGTCCACAGATACAGTGCACTCCCAGGTTAATAGGAAGGCCACCCCTCTGGGCGCTTCGGTAGAGGGGGTTCGGTCCAGGCTACTTCTGCCCACCTGTGTACTTCACAAAGTTTGAAACATGGAGAAATGTTCGATGCTATGCACGCAGGGAGGGGAAGGAGACGCATAGCGAAGTTGTGGGGGTTGACTTCGTCAGGGGGTCTTAGGCGAAGTGGGAGGGGGAAGGGAGGAGGGGACAATGTTGAAAATCACCGGGTGGCATGTAGAGACACCACGTGTCATTTAAATGTTATTACAGGATCTAAATGTATGACGAACACAGATGCAGCTAACTGTTTAAATGTACATTGTGGTAGACATGATGCGGCAGGTTAGAACACTGACTCTTTTGTCATGGAATGTAAGAGGCTTACAGGACCCGCGAAAAATCAGAAACGTCTTAGCGTATTTAGACAGGCATAAAGTTGACGTAGCATGCATTCAAGAAACACACGTTGCACCTCAAAGAGAGTGCAGAATCGGCTACCGATGGGCGCAGTTCCGAGTGGCGTCTTCGTACTCGAACTATGCCAGAGGAGTGTTGATCTTGGTCAAGCGCAGCACCCCATTTACCATAATTAACACGATCACGGACGACCAGGGGAGATAAATCATACTCAGGGGGAACATCGGAGGCACGGACATTACAATCATCACGACATATGGACCCAACACAGAAGAGCCACTTTTTTATGACACTATCTGGTCTAATATCCGGTAAAGGAATCTAAAAGCAATGATATGGGGGGCGGGGGGGACTTCAACACATGCTTGGACCCACTACTAGATAGAGCCACAGGGGTGGACAGACACGCGAGACGCGCGGCCTGGGCCATAGTAGACAGAATGCAGGAATGGGACATGGTAGATGTGTGGCGACAGAGGCATCTGGGGCGTAGGGAAGGTACATGCACATCATTGACATATAACACGTGGTCGAGATTAGATTACTGGCTCATTACAAAAGAGGTAAGCACGTGGACCACGGCAGTGGACCATCTGCCTAAAACTCTATCGGACCATTCCCCGGTGAGACTTGTGTTGGAGGTACCCACTCACACTCCGAGACAATTCACATGGAGACTCCGCCCGAGGTTTTAAAAGACCAAGTGTTCCGCGTGGAAATGCGACAAGCCATAGAGGACTTTTTCCAGATAAACACAGGGTCGCTGGAGAGCCATAGGACAGTGTGGGAGGCTTTCAAAGTAACTATAAGAGGTCACTGTATAAGTAAACACGCAAGAATTCTCAGCGATATTAGACAACAGATGACAATGGTAGAAAAGGACATTCAGACGTTAGAGACCGACTATGCCGATACCCTGCAGGACTCCATTCTAGCGGACATAAGGAGTAAGGTGAACACATATCATGAATATAGGGACACAGAAATTAAATACCTCTCCAAACAATATAGAGCTAGAGCTTATGGTGAGGGAGGCCGACCAAGTCGAGCACGGTCACACAAAATTAAACCAATGCAGGGAGCATCCCTAATAACACAAATAGAGGATGAGCAGGCAGGGCAGGTATACAACACCCCATCCATTCTGGATCAATTCAGAACATATTACTCCGCGCTATACACCACGAAGGTACAACACTCACAATCAGAGATTCACGAGTGCCTAGACGATATAGGACTGGCCTGGCTGACAGATACTCATAGGGAATTCCTAGGACACCATATTACTGAGGACAAATTTAAAGATGCGGTCAACTCGCTACCTAATAACAAGGCCCCAGGGATAGATGGGCTACCGGGGGAGTTCTATAAAGAATACAAAGACCTGCTGATTCCACAACTAGCACAGATGTTTCAGGAGGCTTATGAGGAGGGTGCACTCCCACCCACGCTGCGAGAGGCGCTGCTAATAGCACTTCCAAAACCTGGCAAAGACCCCACACGCTGGGAATCATATCGCCCCCTGTCCCTTATCAATATAGACGTAAAAATATTGGCGAAAATAATAGCAAACAGAATACAACCGCTGCTTAAGCTACTGGTACTCCCGGATCAAGCGGGAATTATACCCACGAGGTCCACAACCCAAAACATACGCACTATATTTACGATGTACCACAGCTTGAAACCAGAATTGCCGGAGGCGGCTGCATTACTTGATGCGGCGAAAGCCTTCGATTCAGTTGAGTGGGATTTTATGATGACCGTCCTTTCCAGGATGGGGTTCCCGCCCGCCTTCTTGATATGGATCGCATTACTATACGATGAACCCAGGGCCAGAGTACGTATCAATGGGCTCACCTCCCAACCATTCAGGATTAGCCGTGGCACACGGCAGGGATGCCCGTTGTCGCCTATACTATTTGCGCTCACGCTGGAGCCGCTGGCATGTAAAATCAGACAACACCACCCAGAAACTGCACTCCAATTTAGTCTTCGCCCTGTGAGCATATCCTTATATGCAGATGACATGGTACTGTACACTAGATACCCCGAAAAGAACCTCAACTCGCTGATCGGGGAATACATAAAGTTTGAACAATATTCAGGTCTAAGTATAAACTGGGACAAATCAGTAGTGATACTTTTGACGGCAGGAACCCCAGAACCTCAACTAGATTATCCATTGACATGGAGTACTGAACCGGTGAAATATCTGGGGATCTGGATACACCGCGATCCGGAGACGTTGATCAGAGCAAATTATGGAGTGGCAGTGAGCAAACTAGAGCACCAAATTGAATGCTGGATTAAAATGCCGCTATCAATAGCAGATCGTATTGCACTGCAAAAAATGATAGTACTGCCCTGATTCCTCTACCTGTTTTGGAATGTTCCTATTTGGCTCCCACAGTCCTTCTTTACTACATTGCGAACGACGCTGCAAAGACTCACGTGGGCCGGAAAGCAGCCCAGGGTGAGCTGGAGGGTCCTCACGAAACCGTACTGCCGAGGAGGCTTCGTCGCCCCCGACCAGCAACTATACTACTACTGTGCACAAGCACATAATGCACACTACTGGACGCAGCCACACTCACATATCCTGCATATAGCTGTGGAGACTGACAGCATCCACCCGCATAAACTGATACAATACATAGTAGACCCAGTAGGGAATTACCTAAATGACATAATACACCCTGTCAAGTGCACCTCGAGAGCTTGGCATGTATTAGCAATGGGAGCACGTAAATTACCAATTTACGCACCGGCGCTGCCACTGGCACATCACCCCAAACTGTCGGTCACACAAGAACAGAATATGAGAAAGATTCTTGGGGAGATGGGTCTTCAGACAATGGGTGCACTGTTCCCACATAACAAATTCATTTCCTGCCAGGACCCGTCTCTGAGTGCGCACCAAACGCCATTGAAACGGTTTGCCTACTTTCGATTGCGGGCGGCAATGAGAGAACTATATGATGATTTCCGGACTGTACCGACCCCATTGCAAGCACTACAGGTGCTACTCACTGCGCCGACCAGGGCAGCATTGGTCACAAAATTATACACAACATCACAAAATGAGCAATATACAGACACAAATAGGACAGTGGCACGATGGGAGGAGGCACTTGGGGCCCCTATATCGGAGGAAGAATGGAACTACAGCTGTACACAGTTGCATCTACTTACGCCGAACTGCAATCTGCGCATTATACACTTTCGCTTTCTACATCAGACATACTACACACCAGATAAAATGTATAGATATGGGCTTCGAGCAGATGATAAATGCAAGAGATGCGCCGCCCCTAGGGCTGACTTCCTACACATGGCGTGGGCATGCCCTGTGTTGGAATCGTACTGGCGTGAGGTGGTGGAAGCATTGGCTTGGATGTTGGCAGACCCCATCCCCAACACACCCATGACATGTCTTCTCGGCGCAAACTGCTGGCAGTGGCGCTCCTCCTGGCAAAAAGACACGTAGCTATGAAGTGGGGCAGCAAGCGCCCACCTAGGTTTAAGGAGTGGGTGTTTGATATGATATATTGCAAGGAAACACTGGGAACCTACGAAGAAGAATTGCCACAGGCATCTAGGCCGAAAGATTTTTGGAAGCCCCTTATGGAATACTTACAGAAACAATCAGAGGCTGGATCATCGGACAATGGGGAGGAATTGGGAGGCGCTGTAATAGGTGACGCACTTGTAAACCAAGCTACAGATCGGGAAAATGTAATATGAGGCCCACCAAATGACATATATGCTCGATACAAGTATAATGTGAACTGTCTATTCCATTGTAGCCTCCTGCACAAGTAATATGTCGACATGCTGCATCACTGCCTTATGATTATTAATGCTTTATATAATGTAAGATTGTACAGAAAGACGAGATGTTGTATCTGAGACTATATTGTTGGTGTATGTATATACTGCTGCCTGGTGAATCAAAAATAAAAGTAAAAAAAAAAAAAACCAGACACACTATGGATACCCACACATGCCTACACTATTTATATGGAGGGAAGGGACGGGCCAGACTATTACCTGCTACGAGACTCACACTAGGGATATGGACGAGGGCGACGAAAGATATAGGGTGGGAATGCAGACCGACAAAACAAACCCCACTGTGGAAATGCGCCTGGTTAAAAGAACTTAATAAATTGAAGGGATTCCGAAGTTGGGATGCTATAGGCATTTCGACTTTGGGTGATGTAATGAAAAAAGGGGTACTGCAACTGTTCCCCTTACGGCGCAGGGAATATGGGCTCCACCACACGCAATATTTTAAATATATGAAACTAAGACACGCATGGAGGGCAGAGGGTGCCCTGACAGAGGCGCTTCCGGAATATGCCCCCCTAGAGGGTCGACTTCTGCAGGAAAAGATTGCCGGTAAGGCAGTGTCCCTTACATACAAAACAATAATGAATAATAGACCAGACAGACTAGGGAACCCACGGGCCACATGGGAGCGGGAGGTGGGTGACATGTATGAAGTAGACTGGGGTATAGTCCTAATGCATCCCAGGGAGGTAGCTGTTAAATCTCACCTAAGACTGATCCAATTTACCGTCCTCAATAGTACCTATTTTGACAGAGTGCGCCTACACAAGATTGGGAGACTAACGGACCCGAGCTGTCTGAGGTGTGGCACTGGCATAGGAGACTTCTATCATACTATCTGGACATGCCCGAATATCCAACTCTTCTGGGGGGTGGTCCTGACAGAGTTGGGGGAGGTGTTAGAGACCACCCTACCCTTGGAACCCAAACTCGCCCTACTGGGAATGACGAACGATATAGACTTGGCTAGTGGTGGCCAAGAGGGATGTGGCCCGGAAATGGGGGGCACCAGACATGCCTCAACTAGAAGAGTGGAGAAGGGGGATGGACCTCTATATGGCTGCTGAGAGAGTTATGTACAAGGCGAGGGGGTGCCCCAAGAAATTTGGCAGGGTGTGGGGTAAGTGGAGGCGCTACCATGGGCTGGATGGAGGGCTGGATGGAGGGCTGTGAGCTGCGTGGGATCCTACTTCTCAAAGAACAGAAATGGATGGAGGGACTAAGGCTGCTCTGTAGATGGCTCTGGGTGAGAGACTTAACTGAATTATTGGACAATGCGGACTGTCAAAAGGATGGAAAATTGGATAAGAGGACGGGGGATGGGTGTGCTGTTCGACAATGACATGCTTGATGTTTGTTTTCCTGATGCAAAATGCCAATAAAAAGGTTTATTTAAAAAAGTGTATATGGTATGGCTATATCATAGAACAGCTACAAGGACATGGTTCCAAAAGCTGCAGAAGGGCTCAGCTCATGCTAGGGCACCCTCTCACATAAAACCAAGCACTCTGCCTCCAGGATTGTCGAGGCCTGCCATAGGAGTGACTTATAGGTGCATATGTGTCTATATATAAGGTTAGATATAGAAATACTATATCTAAGTAAGGGGTGATTACACCACCTTACCCAAGCTGAGTGATCAGCCTGTGGTGTCAGTTTGGATGGCCAGCCAGGGCTGGCATAATACATGCTGCAGCCCCTGGTAGGCCTTGGATGCACCTATGCCCTAGGTACCTATGGAACACTATACAGGGGCTCACAGAGGTGACCCAACACCCAATCAGGTATGTACCTAAAGTACATGGTATCAATTTAGAGAGAGAACAGCTGGGCTGTTGGTCTGATTAGCAGGTCCACAGCCAGACTAAAGTCAAAAAAACAGTAAATCACAGCAAAAAGTGGGGGTGACCATAGGAAGCAGACCCTACTCTCCTACACCCGGTAGTACTAGTTAGCCCCCACTCGCACATCCCCGCAAGCACTGGTTAGCCCCCACTCGCACGTCCCCACCAGTACTGGTTAACCCCAACTCGCACACGCTGATGCCACCGTAGCCAGTTAGCCACTCTCTGCACTTTGAGGGCGGATCGCTGCTTATCTTTGGTCGTCTTTGTCACTAAGTTCCTTGGGGCTTTGTGGATATTGTGCAGGTCACCTTAATAATGCAAGTGACATCCTTGTTTCACTGTAGTTAGCACCTAGAAGTGTTAATGTATTTTTATAATAATGCTTTTTAACCATCTATTATCACTGGACCTTTTTCTTATCACAATTATATGGTATCTTATTTTGCTTGTTTTATCATACCTCTTGGGTATTATGCATGTACTTTTATGGCCTTGGAAGCTGACAAAGTATTTTAGAATTTCTAAAAGAGTTGTGATTGTTTTCCAATTGTGCTTGGCAGGGGAGAGGTTTTATCTTAAGAGGAGTCCTCACTACAGACCCGGCCCCTCCCCCTACCCGCTCCCGTTTCCCACCTCCCAGCTGAGCGTCCCTCCACTATATAATGTGGACCGCTGCGCAGGCGCGCCGCTGGCACGCTGAAGGTGCACCTAAAACAGGCCCAGCTGCGCCAGTCTGTGACCCGATCGCGACTAGCGCTAAGAACCCTGGCTCTCCCAGGCCCCACCGCTATGACTCTACCCTCCTCAACGTACTCAATCCCGGAATACACACCGACTGCGTAAGATCCTCGTCGAATACCACCCATGGAGAGTTCTCATGCAGAGCCTGCCGCAGATCCTTCACCATCTACGCTACCCCCACTACTGTCGAAGGCCCCCCTGACGCACGCACCACCAACACCCTGACAAGCATCCTCCTGAACGTGTGCTCCCTTTACCGACACGCCATAGAGATCTGGGACATGATCGACAACCTCTCACCCGACGTCGCCTTCTTCACGGAAACCTGGACCAATGCCACCTCCGGCCCCGACATTGCCACTGCCATCCTTGATGGCTATAAGATCCAAAGAAAGGACCGCCCCCACCGCCCAGGAGGAGGGCTCGTCATCGCACACAAGACCCCCCTCCGCCTCTCCACGTCCAGCACTAGTGACCCCCACTCCAACACAGAACAAGTCAACTTCCAGATCCAGAGTAGCCCCAGGACCACACTATGCAGCACCCTCATCTATAGACTGCCGGGACCCCGCACCCAGGCCGCAACCACCATTGCTGAGCTTGCCAACCCCACTCAATCACCTCCCAAACTACATCCTACTCGGGGACCTGAACTTCCACCTCGACAACCGGAACGACCCCGACTCCATCACTCTCCTCGACAACCTCGCCAACCTCCGACTGAAGCAGCTGGTGAACATGCCCACACACAGAGCTGGACACACCCTCGACCCTATCTTCGCGGGAGGAACAAACACCTGTTTCAGCCACACCACCCAGCCTCTCTGGATGGACCACCGCTGCGTTCATTTCAGCTTCAACACCACCACCGCACCCAAGTCCTACAGGAAACCAGATGCAAGAAACCAGATGCTCTTCCAGATGCCTAGAGAAAACCTGGCAAAACCAGAAAACCGCGGAAACACGGAACAACCACAGGAGTGCCCTAAAAGAATACGACCAGAGCATAAGGGACACCAAACGGACCTTCATAAGAGACAAAGTCCAGACCAACGTGACCAATGCCAAGGAACTGTTCAACGTCATTCAACAGTTCACAAAACACCCCAGCGAAGCCACAGATGTCACACCTTCCCAGCAACTCTGTAACAAGCTCAGCTCATACTTTCATCTGAAGATCAAAGCCCTCTATGACAATTTCAGCGAACCGATGCCTGACCTCACCCACCCCCAACGCTGCCGCTCAGCCTACCATCTTGACCTGGATTCCTGCTACTGTTGAACACATCACCGCTACCATGAAGAAAACGCACTCAGGAGCCCCAACGCAGCCAGACTTCACGACGCAGGAATACAATGAGCCGCCCTCGACTGGATCCAAACCTTTCTCTCCGGCCGAACCCAGAGTTTCACACTGCCCCCTCTTCCTCTCCGAACCCACCGATAACAACTGTGGAGTACCGCAAGGATCATCGCTCAGCCCCACGCTCTTCAACATCTACATGGCCCCTCTCACCGCCATCGTCAGACAGCAAGGGCTCAGCATCGTATCCTACACTGACGACACCCAGCTCATTCTATCACTCACAAAGAACCTCAAAGACACCAGACTCTGCTTCCAATGAATGAAGAACGTGGCAGCCTGGATAAAGGACAGCTGTCTGAAGCTCAACTCAGAGAAGACCAAGGTCCTCGTCCTCGGATCCTGCAACTCCACCTGGGACAACACCTGGTGGCCCTCCACCCTCTGAAACCCTCCCACTCCTACCGACCACGCATGAAACCTCGGCATCATCCTCGACTCCTCCCTCTCCATAAACCGCCAGGTCAACGTCATCGTCTCCATCAGCTCCAAGTGCCTGCGCATCGGACGCACCTGGCAGAGCACCCCGCATCCGCAGAAACAGAATAGGCAGGAGAGCCTTCTCCTACATCGCAGCCAAGACCTGGAACGAGATCCCTGTGAACATCAGGAAGGACCTCAAGACCTGGCTCTTCAACTGATCCGGAGCTGCCCCCCCCCCTCCCAAAAGAGCCCTGATGGATAGGTTTTTATATAGCGCAATATCACCGCTAGGTCTCAAAGCGCTTTGCATTGGGAACCCGTCCTGGTTTTTCCCTGTGAGATAGCCCCTACTGGGTATCCCCAAGGTGAAAGCCAGGCATCCCGCCGCGGGGGGCCACAGTGGAGATTAAGCAAGCTATTGCCCAGAGTCGCAGAGTGTGAACCCTGTGGTTTGAGTAGGCACCGAAGCGAGAATTACCAAGTCCGTGGACATTTTGGGCTCAAGACCCTGCCGCGTCGGGAATTGAACCCTGGTCCCGGGTCTGCCTCCTCTAACCAGTGAGCCACACTTCTCCTGAGCCCTGAGACCCTCACAGGTGAGTAGTGCACTACATAAACCCTTGATTGATTGATTTTTCAGTAGCATGTTATTGTCCACGGTGTCCTGGCCCCCAAGGGTAGCGATCTGGTGGTTGCTCCATCGATCCTCTTTCTCACTTGTGCTCTCTGAACCCAGGGCCGCCTTTAGCACTGGTGGCGCCTGGTGCGACAATGTTTGTTGGCGCCCCCCCATGACCCCCTCCACCAAGGATTCCCTCACCACCACCCTTTAACAGTGACCAAGTCTCCATAACCACTTTCTCTCAGATGCATTGAATTAGTTATATAGCATCACTCATATCAGTGAAGGATGTCAGAGCACTTTGCATCAGACACACATTACACAGAGACAATCAAGCATACATGTGGAAATCAGTGTGTAAGAAATGTTACATAAGCCAAAGGACCACAAGTGTAGGAGTCACATGTCATCCATACTGGTAGGCAGTACAGTTTAGGAGTGCTTGGTGTGGAGAAGCACAAACTCAGAGTCGAAAAAGAAACAGCATAGTTGGGAGTTTTCTTTATTAATTAGTATTGATTTCTACCCAAATTAGCCCTTTTAGCAACATTAATCTATGCTCAAATGTATACTATGCAGTGTGTATGCATTTCTCTGATGAAGGTTAATAGCTCACTGTTCCGTATTAGGACTTTAAGTTATAAATTGCATGTAACAAAAGGATGTCTCTTTTAAAAGCAGTAACCTGCTGATGTGTTTACATTATATGCACTCTGTAATCTACATGGTACACTTTCTTGGCAGCAGGCACATTAACCCTCTGCACTACCTTCACATAAGTCAAAACCTCAACTATACCAAACTCCAATCTCTCTCCAGAAAGAACATTAATCACAGGCATGGTCTTGACATTTTTGTGATGCCTGGTAATTGCTGGAGGAGAGGAGCGTGGCAGCAGGTGCTTTAAAAACATAATAAACACGGCGGCCTGAGGTAGCCAGCACCCGGTGCAGTGGCACCAGTTGCACTGCCCTGGCCCTGTCTGCACCCCAGCAGGAAGCCTTCATGGTGCGGAACAAGTCTGGACCAGCCATGGACCCGGGATCTGAGGCAGGGGAGGCGAGGGGGCCCCCTACCTCAGGTCCCGGCAGGGGCGGTCCTCAGAAGCGCAGTAAGAAACGGATGCATCGCCTCCCCACGTGGAGAAGAACCGGCGCATCACCATCCCCTACGCAGCAATAGGGAACCAACGCATCACCGTTCTTGCCTGTAAGGAACCAACGCAACACCTTCCCTTCAACTCTTTCATTATTAGCGTTACGCATCCTAAGGTACATTGAACGTAAAGTGTCGCATTTACCCTCTAAAGAGAACTAAGCTATTTCTACCATTCTAAAGTACAGTATTGTGGATTTTTGTCGTTTGTGGTCTGGTGTTAAATCTATATAAAAATACTTATTTTTATACTACAACTTAATTGGTGTCCATCTGTAGTGTTGTCAGTGGCTTACAGTATGTGTTCACAAATGCTTTACACACTGAGATAAGCCTGTCTGCTCGTGCCAAGCTACCAAGGGGGTGAACAGGGGTTATTTTAGGAGTGTACCCCCTTACTCTGACTAGATGCAAGGGTCCCCATTTGTTCAAAGATACCTACCTCTGTCAACTAGAGACTTCCAAATCTAACGAAGCTCCTCACCCACATGTTCAAAGCACTACACAACATGGGCCAGGCCTACCTAACAGCCACGTCTCCTTCCAACGAAGATCGGGACACCTCTGCTCAGCCCGACTCCTACTCACATACACAGGAACAGACTCAGTGGCCGCACCTTCTCATTCATGGCTTCTCATATGTGTGAGAGAGTCTCACAGCCCACCTCGGGGCCCCCTCGCTTATTGAACTCTACAAAGAGCTGAAGACCTGGCATTTGGACTAGTGCCCGTGGCCAGACTTCCACCCCTGCACAGCACCGGGACACTAAGCAGGGATAATCCGCTCCGCAAATACACATAACACAACATGACATCACAAAGTGCCTTTCTCCTAATTGTAATTACAAATTCATTTTTTAACATTAGATTGTATTTGAAATAACTATTAATAAGAGTCTTTGAAATATATTAATGGCTGCTTCCGAACCAAAATGATCATTATGAAAGGTAATAATGTATCACAGTGTTTTCCTGTGGAACAGTCTTATCCTAAGGGGGTGCATGGAATCAGTCTGCACAATAATTCAATCAATCAAAGTATTTATAGAGCGCACTACATACCCATGAGGGTCTCAAGGCACTGGGGGGGGGATGCTGCTACTGTTCGAAGAGCCAGGTCTTGAGAAGTCTCCTGAAGGTTAGGAGGTCTTCGGTCTGCCGCAGGCGGATGGGGAGGGTATTCCATGTCTTGGCGGCGAGGTAGGAGAATGATTTGCCACTAGTGGTCACTCTTCGGGTGCGGGGGACGGTGGTGAGGGCACAGTCTGCGGAGCGGAGCTGGCGGGTGGGGATGTAGAGGCCAAGTCAGCTGTTGATGTACGCAGGTCCAGTGTCGTGGAGTGTCTTGTGTGCGTGGGTGAGGAGCTTGAAGGTTATCCTCTTGTTGATGGGGAGCCAGTGTAGGTCTCTCAGGTGGGGTGTGATTTGGCTGTGGTGAGGGATGTCGAGGATGAGGCGTGCGGAGGCGTTCCGGATGCATTGGAGCCATTTCAGGAGTTTGGCCGGGGGTCCTGCATAGAGTACGTTGGCGTAGTCCAGTCTACTGCTGACGAGGGCTTGGGTGACCATCCTTCTCGTTTCGGTGGGGATCTACTTGAAGATCCTGCGAAGCATGTGGGGGGTGTTGAAGCAGCAGGAGGAGACGGCGTTCGACCTGCTTCGTCATGGAGAGGGTGGAGTCGAGGATGACCCCTAGGTTGCGTGCGTGGTCGGTGGGTGTAGGGGGTGCTCCTAGAGCAGTTGGCCACCAGGAGTCGGCCCAGGCCGAGGCGGTGGGTCTGAGGATGAGAACCTCCGTCTTGTCCGAGTTCAGCTTCAGTCGGCTGTTTCTCATCCAGTCGGCGATGGCCTGCATTCCTTCATGGAGGTTGGTTTTGTTGGTGTGGGGGTCTTTGGTGAGGGAGAGGATCAGCTGGGTGTCGTCGGCGTAGGAGATAATGTTGAGGTTGTGTCGTCGTGCTACGTGGGCGAGTGGTGCCATGTAGACGTTGAGCTGGGCTGGGGGATGAGCCTTGAGGGACGCCGCAGATGATCTCGGTGGCTTCGGTGCGGTAGGGGGGGAGGGAGGCGGAGCTCTGAGTTCTGCCAGAGAGGAAGGAGGTGGTCCAGTCCCAGGCCTTCTCTTGGATTCTGGCGTTGTGGAGGTGGGTTCTTAGTGTGCGGAGGCAGACCGTGTCGAAGGCTGCTGACAGGTCCAGGAGGATGAGGGTCGTGGTTTCTCCATTGTCAAGCAGGGTCCTGATGTCGTCGGTGGCAGCGATGAGGGCAGTTTCGGTGCTGTGGTTGCTGCGGGACCCAGACTGGGACAAGTCCAGCATGTTGTTTTCCTCGAGGAAGCTGGTCAGTGGTTTGTTGACGGCCTTTTCGATGACCTTTGCCGGGAACGGGAGCAGGGAGATGGGTCGAAAGTTCTTGAGGTCCTTGGGGTCCGTCTTGGGTTTTTTGAGTAAGGCGTTGATCTCTGCGTGCTTCCAGCTCTCTGAGAAAGTCGCTGTCTCAAAGGAAATGTTGATCGTTTTCTGGAGGTGGGGTGCGATCGTTCTGCTGGCTTTGTTGAAGATGTGGTGTGGGCAGGGGTCTTACGGGGATCCGAAGTGGACGGTGTTCATGATTTTGATGGTGTCTTCATCGTTGATGTTGGTCCAGGTCAGCAGGTGGTTGGTGCGGGTGTTGATCGTAGGAGAGGGGGTCTCAGCGGTTGCTGGGGTGGTGACGGCATTGAAGCTGTCATGGATGTTTGCGATCTTGCGATGGAAGAAGGTGGCCAGAGAGTCGCATAGGGTTTGAGACGGTTGGAATGTCGTTGGTGTTGGAGCTGGGTTTGGAGAATTCCTTCACGATGCTGAAGAGCTCTTTGCTGTTGTGTGCGTTGTTGTCTAGGAAGTCTTTGAAGGAGGTCTTTTTGGTGGATCTGATGAGGCGGTGGGGTGTGGGGGTGGCGTTCGTGTGAGCTGTGTATGTTTGTTCACGGGTCCAGTTCTTTTTGAGTTTTTGGCAGGTTCGCTTGGAGGCATGGAGGTCTTCGGTGAACCAGCTGGCTCTCTTGCTGGTGTTGGGGGGTTTCTTGAGCGGGGCGAGGGTGTTGGCACAGTCGTCGATCCACTGTCTGAGGCTGCGGGGTTGGTCGGGTCTGCGGGCGGGCTCTTGGCGAGGGCGGTGGTAAGCTGGCCCTCGGTGACCTTGCTCTAGTTGCGGCGAGGCATCTCTTGGGTGTGGTGGTGTGTGGTGGGTTTCCGGAAGGTGAAGTGGATGCAGCAGTGGTCGGTCCAGTGGAGTTCGGTGGTGTGGTTGAAGGAGACATGGGTGCTTGCTGAGAAGATGGGGTTAAGCGTGTGGCCGGCGGAGTGGATAGGTGTTGTGACGAGTTGTCTGAGTCCAAGGTTGGCGAGGTTGGCGATCATGGTGGAAGAGTTGGGGTCGTTGTTGTTCTCGAGGTGGAAGTTCAGGTCCCCAAGGAAGATGTAGTCCATGGAGGCGAGGGCGTGTGTGCTGATGAAGTCGGCGATGGAGTCGCTGAACTGCGGTCGGGGTCCGGGGGCCCTGTAGATGAGGGTGCCTCTGAGGGTGGTGTTGGGGTCAGTGTGGATCTGGAAGTGCAGGTGTTCGGCGGTGCTGAGGGCGTCGTTGGTGTTGGGTGAGACTTTGATTGTGTTCCTGTGGATGATGGCGATTCCTCCTCCTACTCCGTTGGTACGGTCCTTGCGGGTGATCTTGTAGCCTTCCGGGATGGCTATGGCGATGTCGGGTGCCGAGGAGGGGTTCAGACAGGTTTCCGTCAGGAAGGAGATGTCTGGGGCGTCAGTGTCGAGTAGGACCCAGAGTTCGATGGCGTGTTTGCGGGCGGAGCGGGTGTTGAGCAGGATGCATCTGAGGAAGTTGGGTTCCTTTTTGGGGTGGTTGGCGAGCCGGATGCTGGTGAAGCTGCAGATCCGGCAGGAGAAGGGTCCTTGGGTGCGTTGCAGGTGCGAGATCGTCCGGCGTTTTGTGCGTGGAGAGTGCTGGAGTCGTAGCGGAGGCGGGCGTCGTGGTGTGTGCGGGGGCCAGCAGTCCTGGCGCTGGGTGTGGTCCAGGTGCAGATGGGCTTGCCTTAGGCGCACTTTCAGCGCGCCAGCAGCACGGCCGCTGCGCGGCCTCCATATGAGGGGCAGTGGGAGGGAAGAGCAGCTGGGAGGCGGGAGCGGGCTGGCGAATGGGTTTGGAGGGGGGCGGAGCCGCAGGAGAGCAGCGGCCGGAAGCTGAGGGGGGGAGTGGGTGCACAGAGGCAAGGGACAACAAGAGAAGGGGGCACACAGGAGAAAAAACTGGCACAAAATACCAGTAGTGGGGGCACAGAAAATAGTCAAGAAAAACAAGGCAGGCAGTGCAGAGGCAAGTGAAATAAAGCAGAGAGCAGGCGGGATACCGGTCAACTGGCGGCAGCAGCAGCAGTGCACAGGTCACACAGGGGGCTGCGTGGCGGTGAGGGGAGCAACCTGCCTGGTGACAGGGTCAAGGGTCCCAAAGATTATGCTGTCCACAAACGCCAGTCCTATCATAGGGTGGAAACTGCGTGACGGCCTGTCTTGAGGGCAATGAGCCTCACTGTGGATGACTTATAAACATTTAAAAGTAGGCGCAGTCCTGCCACGGAGGGCAATTTTCACCGGTCGATTGTGCACTTTACCTGCACAGCCAGGCTGCACAGGGCAGGCCTGCAGTCATGTTTACAGTGTCGCTTTAGTGGATGCATAATAGGTGCTGCGGTCCACTGAGGACATTTAAATGACAGGCCCTCGGTACACATTATGTACCATATACTACGGACATATCGGTCCATTATGGTAAAATGGCAATTTCATCATGTTGAAATGAGGAGCACAGACGCTTTACAGCTGGTCAGCAAGAGGAAAGTGTACAGAGGTCTAGAGCCAGCAAAGGCAGTCGATGCAAAGATCTGGGACAGAACCGCGCAGGAGGTGGTTACTTCCAACATGTCATGTAAAGTTCTGTGATGTCATCATTACATGACTTGCTTCCTTTCAAAGATGAAGCATTTCTGCCTCGGGCCGCCAGGGAAGGGCCCTCGGGCTGCCAGGGAAGGGCCCTCGGGCCGCCAGGGAAGGGCCCTCAGGCCCCCATAGAAGGGCACTCAGGCCCCCAGGGAAGGGCCCTCGGGCCGCCAGGGAAGGGACCTCGGGCCGCCAGGGAAGGGACCTCCGGCTCTCCGGCAAGGGCTCTCGCTTCTGGTGTGCATCCCACGGTTTCCATGAGAGCTCTGCCAACATCTGTCTTACAACTGTCTAGATATGCTGGGCCAGACGAAAGATCATTCCAAATTGCGAGTCGCATTTTGCACTCATTTGTGAGTCACAAATTGCAAGTCGCACTTTGGAACGTACAACACTGATTGGAATTCCCGATTGAGTCGCAAAATGCGAGTATGAATATTAATGAGCCTCTCACAATTTGTGACCCCATCGGGAATGGCAGGCCTTCCCAGGGATGGTGGCCTGCTGGGCTCAGCAGACCTCCATGTCTGGGACTGCTTTTTAATAAAGCCTCATTTTTTTTTAATGCAGCGCGTTTTCTTTAAAGGGCCACTGCCTGCCCTTAAAAAATCTTTTCAGAGCCAGTCACAAAGGGGAAGGGGTTCCGTGGGGATCCCTTCTTGTTTGCGACTCCATGTCCACCCTCTTGAAGAGGGAGGTAATTTGCGAGTGTTTTGCGACCGTATTTGCAGGCGTAAACATTGGTACATGGCTTTGCGGTCGCTATTAGGAAGGGAACGCCCCTTCCTCATAACTAGTTGCAAAACCTATTTATCGAGTCTCAGTGAATAGGCTTTGTGCATGGCCCTGTAAGTTTTTGCATGCTCAAACGGGTCGTGCATCTGGCCCGGTGACTTACACACACTCGCAGGGCTAGCGTTCTTGTCCGGGTTGTAGTTAACTCGCATGCGCGCGATCACTCTGGGCCCTTTTGCGCATGCACTAAATAGTGTTTCAACAGCGCACAGGCGCTTTTACAGCGGAACATGAACCAGCTGGAAACGATCACCTAATTAACGCAAGTATAAGAATGGCCCAAAACTGTCAGTCGGTGCCTCCCCTTCGGCTCGTGAACCCGCCGTGAGGTACCGACGGACAGGTTAGTTGGGATTGTGTAATTTGGATTATTATTTTGAGCGTCTAGTTGGGGTTTGGCCAGTATGGCATTGTCAGCCTTTACCAGAGACATGCTTGTGAGGACAAGGTTATTACTACACCTGTTTCTTCATCATGAATGACTGCACAGTGGTTCAGTGTAGACATGTAACTGAGCGGCTGGTTTGCAGTCAGTAATATTTTGCAATATGTATAGAGGTTGCACTACATGTCAGTCGTCTGATGTTTGCATCCGGCTCTTCGTGGTGAGAGCTTAGCTGTGGGCAGTTGAGAAAATTATTGGGTTTGTTAGACAGTACATTGTACTTTAATTTTGACAGTGATCTAACTTGGGAACTGTCTTCATTCACATGTCTAGAGCGGGGCCTTATCCTTCCGAGCAGTTGCCGGGTGAGGTGAGGCTTACTTCCCACAGATTGATGGGTAAGTGAAAGAAATTTTGGTTCTTGAAACTATGCACAGGACAAGTGCTGGTGACGCTATATTCGCACCTTTTGAATGATCATCATAGTTTAGTGATGGATCTGTCCGAGTTTGCTTGGATGATCGCTGGTTGTGCACAGTAATAACACGTGGCATTTTGGGTATATCTAAGTCATAAATGTTGTCTATGTCTTATTTAACACCACGTGTTTATATTTTCTATATGGTTTTCCGTTTCTTTTTTATTTCTACTACAGGGAAGACCGATCGCATCCACTGAGCAAATTGAGAAGATGCGGTAGGATGGTCGTGTGCGACCACTCTTAGTTTACATGCAATATGGTTATTTAATCCTTAATTTATTCTTACACATTGGTTAGTGTAATTGCAGTAGCATATGAGAGCTTGGCCCTGATGAATGCCAGTGATTTTACACAATACGGCAGAAACATGTTGGCCTGATTTTTTCCACCAAGCAAGCTGGACGGTGATTATTTTACACTGTCATTACACTATTTTTAATCTGACGTCCAGGCAATCACTAATAAAGGTCTTTGTTTGCCTCGACAGCCATTTTAGTCACTTCACTACATATATACTTTTTTGCACTGCACTTATCAGTACCACCTCTTGTATTAACATTTGCGGTGTTCAGACCATGACGAAGTCATGCATTGCCAATATACATCTGGGCGTTTGCAGACTGACCATGGTATGAGTGTCCTACTTGATGAGGCTCTGCCATTTGGGTGGTCTGATAGGACTCAAAACAGCATTTGTTGATAGTCTATGTTATTACTAAGTCCTTGACCTATCTGTCTGTTTTGTTTGTTTTTTCTGTGCTCCCCCTTCCAGCGTGACTTTTTAGCGCCTCGGCGTCACGTGACTGACAGGTACCTTTGTTCTTTAGGTTGCTACACTGGGGGTATTTACCTGTGAGGTCGTTAAACTTTGCCCTCGGACCCTCCTTCACCAATTGTTGTTGTATTGGCCTGCTGGGCTCAGCAGACCTCCATGTCTGGGACTGCTTTTTAATAAAGCCTCATTTTTTTTTTAATGCAGCGCGTTTTCTTTAAAGGGCCACTGCCTGCCCTTAAAAAATCTTTTCAGAGCCAGTCACAAAGGGGAAGGGGTTCCGTGGGGATCCCTTCTTGTTTGCGACTCCATGTCCACCCTCTTGAAGAGGGAGGTAATTTGCGTGTGTTTTGCGACCGCATTTGCAGGCGTAAACATTGGTACATGGCTTTGCGGTCGCTATTAGGAAGGGAACGCCCCTTCCTCATAACTAGTTGCAAAACCTATTTATCGAGTCTCAGTGAATAGGCTTTGTGCATGGCCCTGTAAGTTTTTGCATGCTCAAACGGGTCGTGCATCTGGCCCGGTGAGTGCCAACAGGGAGAGGATGTAGCCTAACGAGTAGAACTGCCGACATTGGAGCTGCGGAACCAGGTTCGAGTTTTAGCGTTGATTCTGGGAAAATCACTTGTTCTTCCTGCCATTAAATGATTGTGCCCTTGTGTAGCGTCACCGGAGCTCAAGCGAGGCGCTGCAATGCCTTCGGGTCAAGTTCGCGCTTTAGAACTATGCAACAACAAAGACATGCCTCGGACTGACGCGGGCGAATGACACTCATCTTACACCTGGCTCTGACGTCACCGCAGTCAGAATGAGCACCCCACCAATCAAACATCAAATCAAATATCTTTCTCTACAGAGCCCCCACAAATGAACAGCACGTGTTTGTTGACAGACTCTGTAGAGCCTTGAACGGGCAAATGGCCTCTTGCCTGCAGAAGCAGGCATTTCTAGCACGGAGGCCAAGGAGTGAATGGGCATGGAGACTGAATTACAGACGGCTCCAGTTTAGCAGACACCAGTGTAAGTACGCCCAGGGATGACAGGCGAGTGATGGAATGGAATGAAGGGGGGTCCCCGCACTTCATCAGGCGCTGTTGCTCTCGCAGGGAGAGTTCAAAGATCGAATGTATAAGACACCGTCAGACAGGCCCCCACCCAAGCCCCACGGGGCAAGTGGCGTCAACATATAGCCCAGGGGCAGAAGAGGCCTGCAGACTGCCCACACCATCCCATAAACCAGCGCAGGCGGTCGCGGCCGAGAGGCCCTATAATAAATGGGAATGTGGGTGAATTTATCCTATTTCAACAAACAGCGTTGTCAGAGACGCCAAGGAATGGATGGGCAGCAGGCTGACTACGCTTTCTACCGGCCTGCTCGCTACGGCTTGAGGGACAGCGAGGCGCTGAGTGAGGGAACGTGTCTGGGGGGTGTTAAGCCTCGGCGTGCCTGGCTGAAAAGCTGTTAAAGCGCTGAATACACACCCTGCACGTGTCTGGGAGCTCTCGAAGTTTGGGTCCACCCTCCCCTAGACGTGGGTGCGCTCCCCCTCCAAGACCCCCGGCCGCCCCCCTAGACGTGGGTGGGCTCCCCCTCCGAGACCCCCGGTCTCACCCTCCCCTAGACGTGGGTAGGCTCCCCCTCTGAGACCCCCGGTCTCCCCCTCCGTGACCCCCGGTCTCACCCCGCCTGGGCCCTCAAAGCTCGGGCACGTGCCCAGGGGCCGCTGAGTCCCAGCGCGCCCTCACCTACCCTGTGCTCCTCGGCAGCCTCCTGGACGGGCACGGCGGCGTGGCCCCGGTGCTCCCTGGACCTGTCGCACACCACGCAGATGGGGGTCCGGTCCGTGGTGCAGAACATGAGCAGCTTCTCCCCGTGGGCCCCGCACAGGTGTCTGTCCGGCTCCGGGAGGCCCCTCAGCCTCTCCACGATGTTCTCCAGCTGCCTGTTGGGACGCAGGAGGCCCCCGGGGGCCACTGCCCTGCACTCGGGGCAGGGGGAGCCCTGCCGCCCCTTCCTGGACTGGGTGATGCAGGGGCGGCAGAAGTTGTGTCCACACTCCAGGGCCACGGGGTCCCGGAAGAGGCTCAGGCAGACGGAGCAGGTGGCCTCGTCCCTCAGGGCCTGGAGCTGGGCCGCCGTCGCCATGGCCGGGAAGTGCAGGAGGTAAGTTTCGTTTCTGACGTGCTGGGTGTGTCCTCCTCCGAACACACCTGACTGGTGTCTGTGTGTCCAGGCTGGGAGTGTCCCTGCCCCGCCCAGGCACCGACCCAGGGACACCTGAAGGATTCTGGGGCCCCTCCTCCTATTATCATCCTTGGAATGCATTGTTCTATACATTTATGCATGAAAAATGGAAAAAAACACTGGAGGGTTCTGGAGATATAAATTATACAGGAATGAGTACATCAAAGGTGAAGTAGGCACAGGGACACAGGTAAGAGGAAAGGGCTTAATTTAGTATTTGTGGCTGAGCCACCGAGCGGAGCAGCAAGCAGGAACCAAGGAAACTGTCACCTGGCAGTATTGGAAAGAGTGACACGGGCATCCCAGCAGTGAGATTCCCTAACCTGGACATTCCATAATAAGCACAAAACACTACATCGCGCAAGAAAACATTGTCCACACCTTCTTTTAGGAGCAAGAAAGGCCACTTTTATTTTAGGACAGGTGCATCATCAATATCATAAACATATTCATTATTTATTTATTATTTACATAATTCAACTCTACAGTGAGCCTACGAAACCTAAATCCCAAAACCCCGAACAAACTCCTGCCTACTAACCCTAGCCTACCCAACGCTACCCTTCAGGATGGCCAACCCGCTCCAGGCTGCCCACCCCCACTAACAAAAACCCGCCTACAAAAGAACAAAGGCACCCATCCTAACAGTGGCAAACCTACCTAAACTAAAACAGTGCCTAGAGCACCGCAAAATAACAAACCCAGAAATAAAGAAAGAAAAAGAAAAAAGAGGGAGGGTGGGTGGGGCAAAACAACCTCCCTACACGCCTCCCGCCACGCAGTTGCTAATCCCCGCCTGACTTCCCCTTTTCAACCCTCTGCTAATCAGCCCCCACCTGTTGATGTTCCTCGCGCGAACCTGCCCAGGGAGAGACCGGCTCGCGCCTGGCTCTCCCTGGGTCCCCCCTTGGTCTTCCCTAAAGAATACCTAAACAACCAAAAAGAGGTAAGAAAGAAAAAAGGTCAGTTAGAGAGAAAAGAGAAAAAAAAGAAAAGAAAAAGATAAGAACAAGAAACAAAAGAGTGCATGGAAACAAAAGAGGTCAGAGAATGAGAAACAACATCTATTTCCTATAACATAAGGGTAAAAACTTAGCTCGAGCACTGCGCCTCAATTGAAACTGGCCCACACAATCTCCAACTCCATCATGAGATTCGATCTTATTATTACTACTGTCATTCTCCTCTGTATCCTTGACAACTGTACGATATTTAACAAGAAGGCACTTGTTCCACCATTGTCCTTTAGCTAGCTTAATAGCATCCCCATTCACACCAATGACTCTCACCGGGGAACGGAAAAAATGTCCTATCAGCCTAATTCTGTGAAATGTGTGGTTGATGCAGGAATGACTAGTATTGCAGGGAGCTGCATTGTAGACACTGTCCGGCGGAGCATTTCCAGGAGCTGGCACGTACCTGAGGAGAGCAGCGGGAGTCCAGAGCACGCCGCACCAGAAGCCAGCCACCGCGAGCACCAGGCACGCCACCGCCGCCCCGGGACTTCAGGTCCCGGCAGCCTTTGCGGCGGAGGCGCGTTCCCTGACGCGTCAGCAACGCGCCAGGAGGGGCTTATTTAATCAGGAAGCCCTCAGCTCCGCGGGACGCGAGCGGGACGCCCGGGGCTAAGCCCGGGCAAAGGGCGGGCCCTCTAAGGCCCTCCGAGGCATGAGAAGGCCAGGCAAGGCTATTCCCCTGACATCTATCGCGTGGATATCAAGGTACTGTGTCCCTGTTTGATATTTGGCATAGTCCACTGTATAGAGAACATCCTTTGTTACTACATCGCTGCCGTATGACCCTCTCACTATATCCTGCTATTGCTATTTACTGATTGCCTTTCTGAGTCACAGCCCAGAGCATGGGGAAAAAACTGGTATCTGCCCCAGTTGAAACTTTGAATACTTTAGATTCGTATCTTGTCCAAGTTGTCAGTAGCATTAATAATAAGCGAAGGCAATCTCTGGGCCTAAGTCAATCACCGGTGTTGCCCGCAGATAGTCCATCAACAAGTGCAGTAAGCACTGCAATGTCTGACTCATTGCTAGACAATCCTCCGCTTATTTTAGCTGATTCTGAATCTTTAGATAACTTTATTGAGGCTATCGATGATCCTGAGCCCTCGACGGGTAGAACTGATTTAATAGATTTATCAGACAATGCCCTCATTGATTCAAACAGCCAGATAGCCCCTTTGGACGAAGACCAACAATCCCCGCAGCCAGAAACAGGCGCGGTTAGAGCGTGTAGAAAGCTTCCTACGAAACGAGGGGGGAAACAATTAGGTAGAAAAAAGCCTGCCACCCCTCCTTGAGGCAGATTCCGAGTCTAAACGTATCATTGATGATGACCTTTTCAACAGGATCCAAGATATGATAGATATCAAAATTAGGACTATAATCAAACCTCTGATCGGGAAAGTGGATAAATTAACTGCTGAAGTGAGGAAGTTGAGTGGGGTGCATAGTGTTCTGGCTAAGGAGGTAGAGAACCTATCTTCCCTTGTCACAGACTTAACAGCTACGGACGAGGAGGATATCCCCACTGAAAGTAACCTACAGCCCATTCAGACCATCCAACAAGGGCTGGCACCTTCTCCTTCATTGCTATCACCACCTGTTATGGATCAGAATGTCGAAACCGGAGTCTCCCACACCAGTGTAACTGCCGCAACAGTGGTAGCGCACCAAGAGACTGCCTCAGTAGAATTTATTGTGGAAGCCTCACCGGTAGTTTTGGTGTTGGCTAACGTCCCAGTCCTTTCACAAGATAAAACAGAGTCTAATCAGGGTCTAAAAGACAAAGCTTTACATTGGCTTTCAAATAATATGTATATGGCTCAAGAAGGGCTAGACAAACTGGCTGGGGACATAGTTTTGACCAGGAGGGTATCTTGGATTGGCAGTAAGCCTAAAAAGTACAAAGGCGATTGTGTCATTTTAAATTTTGCTAATGCCGAAGTCCTCCCAGACATCCTGAACAATGTGTTCCCACCACAACGCCGCAGTGGCTCTATAATTCCACTGACTCTCAAGTTCTTCTATGATGAGATTCAGGCTGCTACTTTGCCTAATACCACCAGACAACACAAGCCCATTAATACCAGTAGCTGGGGGAGGGCCACTAGATTGCGACATCCAACCGAGTGGTTTCAGCCGATAGTACATCGGGATTTAGGAAGATCTAGTTACCCGCATGAGCAAAATCATCAGTTTGGTCACCCGCATGAGTTAAGAACAAACGGGTGGGGGCCAGGTCCCTTGGGATACGACCATAGTGAGCGGGGTTTAAGGCCCACACGGTGGCAGAGACCGGACCCATTTTTGATCCATCCAAATACCTCACACCCCATCTGGAATCTAGCTCACAATGGACAGTTTCAGCCACCTAATCCATCCGTGTGGGGTTTCGCCACAGGAAATAGATTTGGCCCCCTATCTGACTTAAACACCTGTGACTGACTTGCAACAGGAGCGGATCAGGAACGTGTGGGGCCCAGCAACCCAAAAACTAGTAGTGGCGGTTTTAATATTGAAGATCACTCTAGTTTTCTATCGTTTAAGGTAGTGGCTGAGCCTCATTTATCTACAAATCCTACCCAGCAACTAAATCTATCTGGGTTCGCGGCCGGTGTGAAACCAGGTGCCATCGGAGAGGACACACAGTGTCGCGGTCATGGGGAAATTAGAGAGGTACTTCTATCGCAAGATATACTGGAAGGAGACTCCGAGGGTGGAAATGAGCCAAGTGTAATTATTGATTCGTGTAAGATCATAAGCTGGAATGTAGCAGGATTAAATGCTAAAAGTCAGGACCCTGTCTGGCGGAGCTTTATTTCAAAACATCATATTATTGCTCTGCAAGAAACTTGGGTCACATCCAGCAACATTTGGTGGGATGGGTTCACCAGCTTTATAAGACCCGCAGTCCTCAGTAGAACGGGCAGGGCTAAAGGGGGTTTGGCGTTCTTTTTTGCTCTGAACCTAAAAGGAAGCTATAGGCAGATCACCTCTGACTCTGATAATATCTTAATAGTTGAAAGGGTGATCAGTAAAACTAGCAGGACTCTATATGTTAATTTTTACAATTCTGGGAATAGTGACTACGCCGGCTGTAACATTGCTAGTCTGGACAGTATTTTAAACAAAGTCTCACAGAATATCGCATTTGCCTCTGAGTTCATTTTACTAGGTGATTTTAATATTCATTTATGCAATTTAGACTGTAAGGGAATAGAAGTTGATGAAGTGGATGATGCGGTACCATTAGGACCTCACTTTGAACATTCTGCTGAGGGGCAAGAGCTTGAAGATCTACTTGCAAACTACAATCTTTTTGAACCTGACTATGGTTTGAGAATGCCAACTTTTATTGGCGGTAACCATGGAACGGTGATAGACTATATTTTTGTCTCACTTGGTATCTTTAATCGGACCATTGCTTACCGCACAGTAGAAACTCATTATAGCGATCACAACCCAGTATTATTGGAAGTGGCCTGGGGAGCCCAGATGGGTGCATCACCATCAATCGTAAAAGCCTCACACCCCCTGAGGACCACCGACCAAGATAGAAGAGTGAAGTGGGCAAAAGTGATTCCGGACAATTTCTACAAAAAAGGCTTCCCTAAAATCAAAGATCAGGTTGAGCTTTGTCAGAATTCGGACGCTCAAGGGAAACAGATTGTAGCAGCTTTTGAGGAGATATGTGCCCAGGTCTCTAACGAGCTTTTAGCTAAACCTATTCAGGGATCTCAAGGACACAAGCGATGGTTCGACTCAGCATGCTCGAAGGCCCACAGAGATCTGATGGTGGCTCTAAAAATTGTACCGAGGGCAACAGATGACATCGTGAGGCTAAGGAAAGCTTATAAGACAGCCATAAAAAATTGTAAAGAATCTATCAAACGTGAAACATGGGAAAATCTCCTATCAGCGGCAGTGCTGAAGGACAGCAGGAGATTCTGGGAGATCATTAAGCAGCCCCTATTCTCCGATGACAGTAACGCTACCATGGATTGCGTGATTTCTGATGATAAATGGCTGTCTTTCTTCAAAAATGTATATGGGGGTGATGAAGTAGATGAGAGTACTAATATTGGTTCATTGCCCACTGGGACTGCACATCCTATTGTTTTTAACACCCAAGAAGTGGAGAAAGCACTTAAGGCAACTACCAAACACAAGGCACCTGGACCAGATGGAGTCCCGGCAGACTTTTTTATGCACTCCCCTAAATTGTGGTCGAATGTTTTGTGTAATGTGTTTAACGCAGTTAACGATAATTCAGCTCCCGCATCCTGGGCAATATCGACTATTGTCCCCATTTATAAAAACAAGGGTCAGCGGGACGATCCAGCATTTTATAGACCCATTTCACTTTTGGACTCAACCGTAAAAGTTTTGGGGAGGGTCCTTTTATATAGATTAAAGGAGAATGTTGAGGGCTGTGGGGGGCTGTCCGAACTACAATATGGTTTCAGGGAAAGAAAAGGCACTATAGAGCAATGCATAAACCTGCATTTACTCATTTCTAAGTATACGGTGGCCAAGGAGGGTTCTGTCTTTCTAGCATTTATGGACCTCTCCTCGGCTTTTGACCTCGTCAATAGGTCCAAACTATGGTTAAGCTTATTGGAGTTGGGCATTGACGAAGCTCTGGTCACGTTTATGGCCACTTTGCACCAGGAGCTTTTTGCAGCTGTGCGAGTGTCTAACAACGGCAGGTGTACCCCTTCTTTTAAATCTTTAAAAGGGGTTCGGCAAGGCTGCATCTTGGCCCCCACGCTCTTTACTATCTACATCAATGGCCTGGGGGAATACCTGCGAGGCAGGGGCACGGATTTTCCGCGTGCAGGAGATGTCCAAATCCCGGCACTCCTGTACGCGGATGATGCCGTGTTGATTGCCCGCACTGGTATTGGGCTTCAGGTGCTTTTGAATGCCTTTGGCACCTTTATGGAGAATTTGGACCTTAAGGTTAACGTGTCCAAATCCCATACGATGATCATGGGCCGTGATTGTGCCAAAAAAAGCCATAAATCATTCTTTTGCAGTGGGGTCCCAGTCTCCAAGGTTACTACATTCCCCTACTTGGGCGTTTTGTTTGATCATAGAGGGACGTGGGGCCCGCAGATAAGTGCAAAACGATTGGCGGTCACAAGATCCGCCTCAGCGCTCTTAGGTTTCGCGGGCAAGCTGGGAGCTAGGCCCATGGAAGCATTGTTGAAAATTTATAAGTGTAAACCTGTGGCCATTGCTCTATATGGGTCCCCTTTGTGGGGATATGTAAATCTTGACCCCATCCAGAGAGCTGAAAATAGATTTATTAGATCTCTCTTATCTGTCCCCCAGTCGACCCCAACCTATTCAATCCATAAGGAGGTGGGCCTACCGTATTTGTCAGACATTTTGAGCCTAGCACCCTTGACCTTATGGTTGAAAATGTGGCTAAATGAAGATCTCCCATTGAATCATATGATTTTGAGGGATGTTCAATTATTGGACAAACATAGCAAAATCCCATGGCTGGACTACCTGATTAAATCATTTACGGACTTGGGTCGCCCAGAACTTTTTTTCTGCCCAGAAAAAATCAGGGTTCAAGATATAGGCCACATAAAGAAGCTATTTTATGAAAGGAAAGATGCATGCCGCGAGGTAGTTGAATTGCAGAAACCAGCAGTTAGGGCTCACTACCTTTTGGTAAGTGTACCCCATCTTGCACCTTATCTTAGTTTCGTCACAATCCCTTATCATAGGTTCCTTTTAATTAAATTTAGGTTTAACCTTTTACACTTTCACCTTGGTTCTTTTAATTGCTGGCAGAAGCCAGAGCAAGCCGCCCCTTGCAGCTGTGATAATTTTTCTGTGCAGGACACAATGCACTTTGTCATGTTTTGTAGTCTGTTTCATGAGCAGAGGAAAAAATATTTGCTCCCCATTTTGAAAGAAGCAGGGTTCACACAGGTGCGCCCTGCACTGCTCTATTTACAGCTTTTGACAAATCCCCGCACCACCTTTAGTATTGCAAAATTTTTAGTGGCAGCTACAAGGGTAAAAGCTGCTGGCCAAACTCTTTCTTAAAAAAATGTTCCTTAAACGGGATAAGATGCATCTTTTTATATCGTACTTTGTAAAATTCTGTATATAGTATTTATAATGTGTTTTTAGCTTGATGCTTTTTAGGGATAACTGGAAGGCTTAGTTTGCTTCTCATGTTATGTTTTTGTTTGTCTTGTTTTATTGTTTACTGTTTTCTTTGTATGACTTGGAATAAGTCGAATAAAGATATTCTGACAGTGTGCTTGATAGTGTTCCAATTCGAGGACGGGGCGGCAACAGAATATTAGAACTAAGAAGATTAGAATCAAAATTGATTATCAGGTACAACGCCCTTCATCCCACAGGCCTTACACTTGATGAGGAACTAGCGGTACATCTTGGTTAATCATTACTGACTGAAGGATTAAAATAGATATTAGGTTCATATGTTTTTTATTTGAAATATATAGCTACATATTTGATTTTAATCACTATCTTTTGTCTATTTTTTTGCAGTATACATGAAGATATCGTTGAGACGCAGGAGAGCTATAATATCTAACTAGTGTTGTACGATAGGAATGTTATTTTCTTATTGTTAAAAACATGGATGTGAAGTATAATCAAATTAATGAATCAAAACTATGACAATGCAGTTTGAATATATCGTATCAAATGATAATAGGCCCACTTGGGCAGAATTGAAATTGAAGGAGTTATTTTAATCAACAGCGGAGGGTTGAAAGTCAGATGTGGTGCAACCATGTGACAATGAATCAATTTTGTTTGAATGATCGATTGATCTTCATTAATTATGACCAAAAAATGGGATTATCTAACAAAGTTATTCACATTCATGTATACCAACCAGGGCGGATTGGACCAATTGATTCTAAAAGTGTAGCATATCGGTGATTGCTACATAATGTTATGTGAATTTTACAAGTATCACTTTTTGAAATCTAAATAAGGATGTTACAAAATGATGAATTAATTTTGTCTCTCCAAAGTTGCATTTAAGTTTATATAATGTATCATAAGAAAAAGACTAAAGATGTTTTCTTTTTCACATGGTGAGTTCTTCAAAAGAATCGGAAGGAACATGTAACCTTATCCGTGATCAAGGAGCGCAAGGCTCCAAAACCTGTTGGGATGTTGCTGGCAGTATTTGATTAAATCACGCTGTAAAATTGATGCCGCGGTACTGGTGTTTATGGACTGAAGTGAATTGAAAGTCGGTTGTTTATCACAGGCTTGCTGTATACATATATAATGTAGTAGACAATATTTTGTCATGAATATTACATAGTGTTCCATTGGTACTTTTCTGTGAAAATGCGGACATCAGTATGATGCGACTCACAACATGCATCTCTATGGGAGGGAGTATCCTAAAGGAGCAAATTACAAAGCCTTCCAAAGATGCCCAGTACATTGGACCAAAGGGTGTCATCAAACAGGAATTCAGAAATCCATCAGCATGTGTTTTTTTAGGTGCTGTTTCAGACTAGGCTCTGCACCCATATTTCAGGGGAAAGAGGAGTCTATGCACCCAGTGTGAAGGATTAATGCACAGAGGTGTCGTGCTCTGCACCCACTGCTAGAGAGGATAGACCCCAGGAGCCCAGTATGGTGGAGAAGAGACACGCTCCATACAAAGGGAAAGAATCAGGCTCTACGCTGAGGGTGATGGTGGACAAGGCAGGCTCTGCTCCCAGTGTTACCAAAGAGAAGCCTTTGAAGTTCAAGTCTCTTCTTCCAGAGTGACGGTATATGCCAGGCTCTGTGGCCAGTGTGATGGAGTAAAGACCTGGAGGGGTCAGGCTAAGCTAACAGTGTGACTGGGGATGAGTGGTTAGAAACTGTCAGCCCTCCATTCATTGTCTCGTTGTGTTTGCTGTCTATGCCTTACGCGGCCAAGGGTATTCCAAGACGTGGGTCCCTTGCTCGCCGTGCCACTGGATTCAGGCTCGCCTGGCTGATATGGGGTTATACCCTGAAACCGGTCCCAAGATGCTTGTTTCCGGTCCAGTGAGGACCTGGCCTGGCGATTCGGGTTGGACTGTGGCCATGAGGAGCAAGGTCAGGACTGATTACCACATGGCTGGGTCCAAACTAGGGTGATATAATGAGCAAAAGAAAAATGGTTTAAACCCAGATCTCTTGAATGGGGGTGAATGGTTTAAAGGTTTCAGCACTATGTCCATCATCAGTGTGATGAAGGAGAGATCTGGAGAGGTCAAACTTTGATCCCAGTGTGATGGAGGAGAGAACTTTAGAACCCAGGCTCTACTCCCAGTGTGCCAGAGGAGAGCCCCAAAGAGAACAGGCTTTGCAACCAGTGTAACGGAGGGGAGACCCAGGCTGGAGAGGCCAAGCCCTTCACTCTGTTTGGTGACAGAGAGGTCCAGAGAGGCCAGGCCCAACTCTACATCCACTCTGAGAGTGGACTGACCAGGGTCCTCACCAGGAAGAGAAATAGTAACTTACTTTCTGACAGTGTATGAGAAGTTAGAAGACTTGGCAAGAAAACGAGCAAAAAGCCTGTGCCTCTTCACAGGAAGAAAGTGAGATATGTCAGATATATTATGTCCAGCAAAAAGATTTGCTATGCACCCCATATCACCCCTGTGTTTGACAGAGTATGGCAGGGCACAGTCAAAGCCACCAGCAGAGAGACAGAATTTGGTACAACGTGCAATAGTAAAGTGATTCCAAACGTGTGAACAGTGTGGAGTGCAGCAAGCGAGGTGCACCCCAATAACAACTAATGGAATCCCTACTCCCTCTGAGCTGCTCGATGCCACTCATTGTATTTTCTACTCGATCAGCTCTTTGGATTCCCTACTCCCTCTGAGCTGCTCGATGCCACTCGTTGTATTTTCTACTCGATCAGCTCTTTGGAATCCCTACTCCCTCTGCGCTGCTCGATGCCGCTCCTTGGAATCCCTACTCCCTCTGCGCTGCTCGATGCCGCTCCTTGGATTCCCTACTCCCTTCTGCGCTGCTCGATGCCGCTCCTTGGAATCCCTACTCCCTCTGCGCTGCTCGATGCCGCTCCTTGGATTCCCTACTCCCTTCTGCGCTGCTCGATGCCGCTCCTTGGAATCCCTACTCCCTCTGCGCTGCTCGATGCCGCTCCTTGGATTTTCTACTCGAGCAGCTCTTTAGACTCCCTACTCCCTCTGCGCTGCTCGATGCCGCTCCTTGGATTCCCTACTCCAGCAGCTCTTTGGATTCCCTACTCACTCTGAGCTGCTCAATCTTACTCTTTGGATTCCCTACTCCCTCTGCACTACTCCATGCCCCTCCTTGGATACCCACCCCCCTGTTAGAATAGAAATGATTTTGTTTATGTATTGTTATATGTAAGTTAGCATTTGGTGCACCATTTTCTATTTGGGCGCCATTTTGAATCATGATTGAAACTAATCCTTTGCTATTTCTGAGAAATGACCTTTTCTGAGTTGCGTTTCTCCAGGGTTGAGTTTTGCTTCACTAATCAATCAATCAATCAGGACACTTGTAAAGTGCACTACATACCCGTGAGGGTCTCAAGGCGCTGGGGGGGGGAGTTGCTACTGATCGAAGAGCCAGGTCTTGAGTAGTCTTCTGAAGGCCAGTAGGTCTTGGGTCTGCCGGAGGTCGGTGGGGAGGGTGATCCAGGTCTTGGCTGCGAGGTGGGAGAAGGATCTGACTCCCGCTGTCGTTCTTCGGATGCGGGGGACAGCGGCGAGGGTGAGGTCGGCAGAGCGGAGCTTGCGGGTGGGGGTTTAAAAGCTGAGTCGTCTGTTGAGGTGCGCAGGGCCGGTGTCATGGAGGGCTTTGTGTGTGTGGATGAGGAGCTGTTCTTATTAGCGCATACCTTTCCAACCAGATAGATGCCTTCTCCCACTTGTCCAGTGGCAGGGATGGGAAGAACGACCTTGAACAGCAGATAGTGTGTGCCCGGTCTCAGAATCAGAACTTACTCCTTGTATTTCACTGTTTAACGACATCTGCTTGGAAAATTCCATGATGGACGTGCCTTCATTGGTTCTGAAATGTACATAATGTATCTTTATGCTTGCTCTAATGGTTGCCCCAGACTTTTTGTGGAGAGCTACTATGATTGGCTTGGAAGCCATCACCCAATCCTAGTGCTCGCTGCTCCGCTGCAGGACTTGTATGGGGCAATGAAAACAGCTTTGGTTACCCAGCTTAGGGTTGCTTTAGCTCCCGCTTTCAGTGTTATTCTAAATTGTTTACAGTGTCCTGCACTTTTGAAACTGCAACTCTGTTTGCAACCGGCCACCAAGTCAGCCATGGGCTTCATTACTCCCTTCAATCAACTTCTCCAAGGTAAGTGGAATAATTATGCTTTCATGTTTTGAAGTTTTACATTTGCGTTTAGTTTCAGTAGAATGAAATTTATCTACGGTCACAGTGTTTTCACTCTTCCTCTCTGTCTCGACATGTGTACTCGTTCCTTCTCTCTTTCCATCTTTCTCTTTCCCTATATCTCTCTGCTGGTTCCAATTCCCAGTGCACTGGGTCTCGCATTTACGAGAGTTTGTGTCATTGGTATTGTACATGATAATCCCTTTTATTTAAGTTTTGTTTCTTAAAACATAAATAAAAGGCATTGTCATTCACAATGCTTATAGCTTAAACTCTTGCAGATGCGAAGCCTATTGCATTGAAAATGCTTGTTTAATTAATTTATTATGTCTCTGAGTCTGGTAAAGGCTGCCAAAACACATTGTTCAGGTTGAAACCAACCAATCAGGATTGACTACTGCCTCTTAATTTGGTCAATCAGAGCACATCTGGACACCAACTGCCTAAATATACAGTTATTTTTTACACTTAATTTCTCAAAAACTACTGATCGGATTTACACCAAATAACAAAAAGCTAAATCTGTGGGCCAAGATCTAGCTTTATGCCAAAGTTAGTGTAATACTGTTCAGCAGATTTTGCTACAGCACTGTTTAAAGAAGTCTATGGAAAATACAAGGGGGGGGGCTGTTTTTCTCGGGCCCCGCCTGATGGTTCACCTTGAAACTTTCCAGGAAGGAGCTGAAATGAGAGGCCTACTTGTTTTTTATAATGCCCCCGGGTGGGCCAGATTCTGGGGGATAATTAGCCTCAGAATTAGGAGAGAGGGGGCGCACTTGGCCCCACTTCCCCGGGCCAGGTATGACTCTGGAGACCACCACTCCCCAGCCATCGAAACTTAAGAGGAGGGGGCACGTGGCCCCTCCCTGGGCTGATTTCAGCCCTGGGGACCACAACACCCCCAGAGCCTAGCTATCCAAACCACAGAGGAGGGGGCAGATGCCCCCATCCTGGGCCAATTTCGGACCTGGCAACCCCATTACCCGGGGCCCAGCCGTAATTGTAATGAGGGAAGCCATGCAGTCCACCTCCCTGGGCCGATTTCGTATCAAAAGGAGGGCATCCCAGGCACGAAGCAAAAAACGCACCCCTCCCAGGGCCATTAATAAGCCTGGGGAACCCATACTCCATTGCCGGGTTTGCTATGCCCTGGGGTGCCCACACCCAGAGCATAACAGTTTCCCTGCCCGCACTGGTCCGAACACAGAAACCTGTGTTTGCTCTCGCTTCGTGGGAGCAATTTTAAAGCTCCTGCAAAGCGAAATCAAACACTACTTCTGCAGCCAGCAGGCAGGAGCATTGAAAAATGCACCTGGCTGCTGAGAGCAGACTTTATAATTGCTTCCCTACCCGCTGTGAAGTGGGCAGAGAAACAGATGAACAAAATTGCTCTCGCATGCAGGGAGCAGCATTTTTAGCTTGTCCCTGCGAGCAGGAGCAATGCTGGTTCATGCCGTAGGCTTGGAGCATCTGGGGCCATGCCCTAAGGTAACTATAACTCGCACCCTGGCCATGCACTGCTAATTACCCCACATATTACATCACTCATGATAACTTCTATGCCATCATTGATGATATAATTTGCAGCATCAGGGCTTGGGTGGTAAATGTTGTGTACTGCAAGCAATATACCCGAGAGTGACAGTTCACATTCTTCTCCTTTCACTTTGCTTTTGGACACTGTTCTCTGGCCGCTGTCACTGAATCATCACTGTTGTAGAAAACAACCAAACACCACAATCAGCTGTGAATATTCACCAGTGTGTGCTTGTTAAATTAGTTCTTTTTGCAGGGACTCAGTCCAAGTGTGTTGAGTTTATAGGTTTTATCACTAATCCCTAAAGTTAGCTGAAAATACCCTTCTTAGTCCAAGCCTTATTCCTAGAGCTGCTTTTGTTGCGGGGATTCTGCTCATGCACACAACTATGCATAGCAAATGCCCATTCCAATTGGCAATCCAGGTAATGGAACACGGGCTGAGCGCAAGTAAAGTATGAAAAGCGAAATGATAATCCATATGCCAAACCCAATGTGCCCAAAGGCAGTACTCCATAGTGTTCAAGCTTTCGATCATGAAGCTTGGTGAGCCTGGGTCGGCTGTCTCTTGACACAGACAGTGCAGCCATTTTGGAGCAAGCAAATCAACAGCAGCACACCGGCAGCCAAGGCGAGAATTAGAGGGAAGCCGCCAAAGTTGCTGGAACAAAATAGAATGAAAAAATGCCGGTATTACACCAAATATAGTTTGGAATGAGGTCAAAAGGCCGGAGCTAACAGTTTTAAAAAAGTGGGCCAGGCCTGTAGTGGTCGAGGCATTAAATATAGTGTGGATTAAAGTGCCAAAATGAAGTGGGAGATCCGTATTTAAAATTGTGTGTACTTCTGTACGCGTGTTAGTTACATGAAGGACAAATGTTTCATGAGAAGAAGTGAGAGCGACTTCTTTTTGAGACAATAAAGCTCTTATTCTGTTCAAATTGTTGAACTCTGCTTTCAGGGTCAGAATGGAAGGCTAAATAGAGATATCAAGCCTCCCATGCCAGGGCGGGAAAAGCACATTTTTACAGCAAACTACTCGCTGTGAAACAGTGACAATGTATGAAATTCAAGCCAACATCCCGCAGCAAACTTCATGATTCAAAAGCAAAAAGCTACCGTTAGCTAATAGTGTGAATGTTGGTATGATAGCTAGCACAGGAATTCCCTTCAAAATGCAAGCTAAATTCGTAGCCTCCACATTACACGTGCCGTGCAATTGAACATTCTTGCATACAAGTGAATGATCAGGTGTGGAAGTGCACTCCTCCCCTTTTAAGTAAACCTCTTAGCCATCCCTCCGACATCTGTATGAGAAGGGCAGAGACCAAACTTCATGGAGAAAGCGGTACCAAGTGGTTCATATCTACCCAGGGCATAGTGTTTCATACATGAACTAAACTTATACAGAGGAAAAGGCAATGTTATTAAACCATGGATGAACCAACAGCTGAATTAGATTCGACGACAGAAAATGGTAATGGTTCTAATTTTTTTATATGCGATAGAGAATGTGACGCATCCTTCATTGACATGAACTGTTATTTTTCTGTTCGATTAAACTGTAAAAACACTGACGAAATATTAATGTAGTCCCAAGGCACTTTCCCAGATTTTAAAGTTTGTAAGGTCCATGCAAACTGCATGATGGACCGCAATTGATTTTGACCATGGAACAAAACAGAAACATCATCTTACACAATATTCACAACAGATGAAACAATATTACCCAAGGTGTAAAGCCTGAAAGCGAGTGTGTTAATGCTATTATCAATGACAGCAAGCACTTTTTCCAAATTAGCTTGGTCTATTGCTCTTAAACGGGAAGCAGCCTCAACCTGCGACAGTTTCCAAACTTCATTGTAAATTGCACATATATATATATATCTTTTAGATCTTCCACTCACAGGACCCTTAACAAAATCAGTTAAATCAACATTGTCAGTGAACAAAGATAAATAATGTTTAACAGACGAAAGAGTGGAATGTTTCAGCCAATTTTGACATCATTTCCCCACTGACTAGGTGGTAACTGAATGGGAAGTTTCAAAAATGGATCAGTTCTGTCCTGTGTAAGGCCAGGGGCTAAACCCAGAAAGCCATGTTGACAAGAATCAGAACTTGGTGGCCACAACAGCCAACCCTCAGGATCCAGGGACGAAATGTTAAAGGAGGAATTTGAAATGAAAGATTGTAATTCATCAAGGGACCTATCGGTATGATTGTTCCAATTAGGGTAAGCATGCAGATTAGGAATTTTAGGGGTATTCATGTGTTTTGAAGTGGCCAAACTAAGACAAGTTGTTTGTGAGATCGTACTATTTAAAAACAACATGTGGCCGAGAATAAGACATGCTTGGTGTAAAGCTTCAGTGCCCTGCACTTGCCAGGGTCTAGAACCCCAAACAGATTTAAGATCTATGGTATATTTCCATAGCTTGTAGCCATCCACTTCTAACTGATCCATAAAGGATTTGGAATACAACAATTTTGAGTGAGTAAGTCTCACTTTTGAATTAGATTTGTAATTTAATTTAAAATAAAATGAGCTCAGGTTAGACCGATCAAAGTCAGTAAAATATGTGAATTTATTCAAAAGGGTATTTGAGCTGCCTTCTATGGGAGTAGGACAATGTTCCCATTGGGTGTAATTAATCACCTTTCTAAATGTATTAGCCTTATGTTGAAAGTGATGGCCATAGTGTTGGTAACAGAACAAGTCGGCGTAGTTTGTGGAGTCTAAATATAAATCCTCAGCATCAAAGGCAGCATAATATTTCAAATCAGAAAAGACAGCTTCAATGGCTTGGACATCCCAATCATCAGAACGTATGTTTTGTTTCACAACATCCCCCATTGAAACATGAAGTACATTAGGAACACTAACCACCTCTGTGGGTCCATGAATTCGAAATTTTACAGTATCTCAAAATTTTACAACATCTAGCACGGGCTAGGCTGTGATGTTGACAAAAGTCTGGTCTCTTTTCATAATGTGTGATGAGGAGTGTGGGGCCAAAGTTTCATCAATTAATCTGATTTTTGATCGTTCAATTATATAGTGTCCATTTACCAGACGGAAAAATACCATCACAAATCCAATCGACATGAACAAAAAAATGGAGATGAGAACCAACCAGATGTAATTCCAAGGTGGAACTAAAAAATTTCTTTTAAACCAAGTAACAAAAATAGAAAACCTCAATGGTACACTCGATGTTATAGAGTCAGAGTCAAAGGAAAAATGTGACTGGTCAGCTAGACTTGTTTACACAGCAGGCAATGACAAATCCGTGGGATATGTATACTCAGTATCTTCATGTGGATCGCCAGCTGGCGAATTTAATAATGCATTAGTGACTGTGAACATATCTATAGCAAGGTCAGGGATGTTGGTGTCAGCAGAGGCCAAAACAGAATTTCTCATCAGTGCTGGACAAGAGACAGCAGGAGTCATACTAAGAAGAATCAGCCACTTGTTGTAGTTTGACATTGTCAATGGAGTCGTACCTGTTTCCCTTGCCACCAGGAAGTGGTGGTAAAATGACTGTTCTTGTGCCCTGTATGCCAAGCACTGGAACGGGTGCATGATACGAGGGGCTGAACTCCTTCTTGTTCTCCACCTTCTCACAGACCAGGTCACCGACTCGGGGTAGCCAGCTAACTACCGGAATCTACCGGAATCTGTAGAGCAGCTGCAGCTCCATATGTGGAGGGCAAGTGTTCCTTTGCAAGACTGCCTCGAGTCTCTTGTAGGTTCTGTAACACAGCAGAATGATTATCTACGTCAAAGGGTACGGCTGTCGCCGCCATGTCTAGACCAACAAGGTCCGTGACAAACATTTTTATGCCAAAGAGCATTTTGTACGGGGTCTGCCCACCCAGAGATCTTCTAGGAAGATTATTTAGTGCACGTAGTACCTAAAACCCTAGCTGTCAAAGATTGCTTTAAGTCACGGTTCATTCGCTCCACAACAGAATTGCCCTCAAGCCGGTATGGAGACAAAAATTTCACCTGCACCCACAAAGACCCCATGGCTTCCTTGTACACCGCAGAGAAAACGTGTGCATGAATCCACTGCAACTAAGATATACTTATACGAAGTATCAGCAGAAAAAGGTCAGCAGTGATCTAAATAAACACAACCAAGTGGTCTGTTAGATATCTACAGCTGAGGCTGCCGTGCAGAAGTTGAAGGTTTAATCTGCTGATATACAAAACAAGAAAGGACATATTCACAAGTTTATTTATACAATCCACGCCACCAGTAACGCTGCTGTAAGATAGAGACATACACTGAAACATCGGCATGAACCGAGGCTATGCCTTCGTGAGCGACTGTTATCAAGGGTAGCCTGTGGTCCGCGTCGGGAATCAGCCTGTCACCAACGTTGTTAATTCTCACATAGGGAACTTTATCAGGACTTAAATGATAAGAGTATTTAGAAGGAAAACCCTTAGGGTAATTATCACCGATCTCTGTAGCAGCTATAGCTGCCAAGATGTCATCATAATTCTTACTGTTGGACCTTGTAACTACTGCTACTACATATGTTGCTACTGCGGTCTTTGCTGCTTCACCAGCAAGACTGTTACCAACAGCGTGTACTCCTACACGCTGGTGACCAAGAGTATGAATTACATTTACGAGAGGCAGACGTTCTTTATTTCTGCGACTCAAACCCATAGCATCTTGTGCTTAATTGAGCCACCTTTGGAATCACGATAGTCATTCTGAGTCCAAAATAATACATTTTTATTGAAGGACTGAACACAGTAATAAGAGTCACTCACAATTAAAGTAGTCACACGAGGGTCAGCAAACTTCAATGCAAACACTAGAGAACAGTTTGAGAAAGGTGTGTCAGGGCAAGCTTTGTTTTTTATAGTCTATTATGGAAAAATTCCAATCACCCAATGGTTCATTTTTTTGTTTAATAAAGGTGTTACCATAGTCGTGATAGTACGTAGGACAACAGCCAACACTGGTTTCACCCCTTACATGGCCATCCGGCCTGGGGCTTCCTCAGGGCGTTACGAATCAGGTTGAAGAAGTATATCTGGTCATTCTTTTCTGTGGATAAATGGGGATTCCCTGATTTTGGTGTAATGCCGGTACGAGTCGTCTCGTGCGATTGGAATTTTTCCATAATAGACTATAAAAAACAAAGCTTGCCCTGACACACCTTTCTCAAACTTTGCTGTAATAGGGGGTTAGGGGTTTCCCCATGCCGAGGGCAAGCTTGACAAAAAAGAGGGACCATTGCTCAATAAACGGCTAGTAAGGGATTGGGACCTTTTACCCCTCATTCTCACTAACCCAAGCACTAGAGCATGTAGCTCTGCCAACTGGGCGGTACAGTCACCTAATGTCTGCGTGTGCACGACATCGGACTTGAATTCTCCATTCACCATGGTCCCAGCCACGATTGCGCAGGCCACTGAATAAGAATGCTTAGATCCTATCACCGGTTGCGCCGAACCGTTAGTGTTAATGATACAATGGTAATCCTCAAGCGTGCGCATGAACAGAGGAGCGGGATGAACAAACTCATACTGTAAGAACTCCTGAAGTTTGCAATGAGGGGTCAAAGATAAATGTGACATCTGGAGATGTCAACGAAGTTGCCCTTTGTATCCAATTAGGATATAAAACCTTAGAATCTGGTACACTGGCGTTCATCACTGCTTCAAATGCAGTATAAGGTGTAACAACCAACATGTGTTTTCCTTGTGACTGAGCTCTCTCTTTTAGAATCGCCATCTGTACAGCTGTCAAGACTTTCTCGACAGAAGAAAATCGTTTTTCAGCCGAAGTGTACAAGTGTGACTTGTAAGCGATAGGCACTGTGTCTCCTTCATTAAACGTCAAGTACGTGAAACCCACGGCACCAGGCGCAATTCTTATTACCAGGTTAGTGTGGTTATCTTGAGTCAATAAGTACTTAGATTCAAGAAGATCAGACTGCAAAAATTGAAGAATAGCTGAATGTTCAGGCAGCCAGCATGACTTGGTAAAAGTTGGTTGCATCAAACCATATAGAGGTTTGATACGCTGGGCATAATCGGGAATATAAGTATGCCCGAAATTCAAAAATCCCGGCAAGGATTGTAGTTTTTTCAGAGTTGTAGGAGACCATAAACTTGCGCATTTCTGTAGGAAGTGAGGTGCAAGACCTCTACCTTCATTGTTGAGCCCAGGAACAACACTGTGAACTCCGCAATGTCTGACTTTGCAAAGATAAATTTATAACCGAAGTCCGCAAACATAACTATGATGCGGTCAATGCGACACAGATGCGGCCATAATTCGTCGTCCATTAGATAAATATCATCAATGTACGAGTGCGCATTAGGATCAATGCCATCTAAGAAAGAGACGACACGTGCGGCAAAGACACCTGGGCTGTTTTTATAGCCCATGGCCAATCTTTTAAATTGTTTTTATTTGCCGCCACAAGTGAACGCTGTCCATTGACTACTAACGGAGGACAGGTTATGACTAAAAAAGCCATTTGAAATGTCTCGTGTGATCTTAAATCTTTTTCGCATTAGACTGTTAACGAGAGCTGAACTGTGGGTGTTCTGTACCGCACATGTACGACAATGTGAATTTAAATGTCGATAATCCAAAACCAGAAAACACAAGAATATGTCTACACCCAATTAATTTCCAAAAACTTATTTCAGATCATAGGAGAAACACAAACTTATTGAGTTTGACCCGATATATTTATTTATACCTGTTTATTTCGGAAAAAAAATGTCATTCTTCTTTTGAAAGTTTCACAAAAAAGAAAAAACTGTACATTCAATACATTTAAATTCCAACATCTAACTATTTAGAAACAAAATATTTACAATTCATATACACAATTATCATACATTCCACAAAAAATTCACTATACAAACACAAACAATTGAAATTTTTTTCAATAAAGTTAATCTGAATTCATAAAGAATGTAGAGGCAAAGTCAAAAGGAAGGAGCACGTCCTAAAATAAGGATGACTTTTACAACCAGCCAGTGCTAGTTCAAACGCTTAGTGATATTGATTGCTCCCTCAGATGTGCCGACCCGTTTCTCGTCCGAGGAAACCAGTTCCCAGACAGTCATCAGGGCTTTGTCACTTTTCTGTGTAAAATGCAGAAAAACAATAAAGTTTTAATTATCTAGCATGAAGCCTCTATTCTTTCTGGTATTGCACTAAACGATCTAAAATAGTTTATTACGATCCAGTCTACCCCATACCCTACATGGACCTAACTCCTTTGATTCACAAAGATAATCCAAAACCAGGCAGTACGACCCATCAGGTTTGGTAACAGTGAGATGAGGATTATTCATAGGTGACACACATGTCTCAATCCCACCTTGGTATTCTAATTCAGGTTGCGCAGAACGCGGCGGCCAGGGCCATTTTTGGTCTAAACAGACGTGCCAGCGCCTCCGGGCTAATGAGGACTTTGCATTGGCTACCGATCCGTAAACGGATCGCTTTTAAGGCCATGATATTGGCCTATAAGGCACTCCACGCAGTAGGAGCAAAACATCTCCAAAAGAGAGTGGTCTTTTACCAGCCGGGCCGCTCTCTGCGGTCTGAATCGTTGTTTATGGCGGCCGTCCCTCGTATTAAGAGAGCTCGTTTGGGCGGCCGCTCTTTCAGTCTGCTGGCCCCACAGATGTGGAATGCGCTTCCACTCTCACTTCGGGGAGCGACCAGTCTTTTGGACTTTAGGAGAGGTCTTAAAACCTGGTTGTTTACCCAGTAGGCCTCCCTAGCCGCTCTTCCTTGTTCTCTGCGTGTGTGGTGTTTTCTTTTTCTTTTTTAATTGCGTTATGCTATTCTGAATCTGTTCCCCTTACTCAAAGCGCCGGGACACTCTTTTTGAGTATCCGTTGCGCTATATAAAAAACATAAATAACATAACATAACATAACAATTGTTCAAGGATTTCTGCAACGGGGGCTTTAAACGAATCGCCGCATGGGATAGCAGGGTGGTGGCTGTGGCATAAACCGCAATGGAATCTCATGTCTGGGAGAAAATTGATCCTACCCGACTTGAGTATGGTACAACGCAGGTGCAAAAACCAGAGCACACTCTTCTGCAAAGTTCTGCGGACTGCTCCTTGGGCACGGTGTGCGGAAAGCTGGGGAGGGTGACCTCCTCCCCTCTTGGAGCGTCCAAAATGAAAAGCGGGGGCCAGTGTGACTCAGCTAACAGAATGTCATATGTAGAGGTCAGATATTCCCAAAAAATCCTTTTTATTACACGTTGGATATCACCTTCTATTAAAAGAACTATATCATATAGTCTGTCAGGGGGAGCCACCCTACTGTCAGCAGTTTCCATTGTGATAAAAGTGTCAGTTGCTGTCGCCTTCAGATATGGACGCAGTGCTTGCCGCACTATTGTAACCTCCGCTGCGCTGTCGAGCAGCGTTAATGCCCATGTCAGGATCTGAAGCTGTGTTCTCACTATCTGTGGCATACCTTACGGTTAACGCAGCAACTTTCTTTTTCTGAAAATGAGGGCGTTAACGTGGCAAGTCTTCCTGCTTGCCTTTACCATCAGACGGGCGGGGCTGCTCACGTCCTTAAGAGCCACCCCGACCCCTGCCGTGTTCTCCTCCACCAGCTTGCGCACGATGTTTCCTGTGAAGAACCTGAAATCTATTAGGAGACCTAATTCTTGCGTGGTCGCACAAATCATAAGTGCGATCAGCAGACGCTGGTATCGGCGACGCCGGACGCGAACCTGTTTCTATTGCTACTTCCCCTGATTTTTATTCTTCCAATTCTGTTTTGGAAAATTTGGATGGTCGTCTTTAGTAGACTTTGCCGTTTTAGCAAAAGGCTTAACACCCAAACCATTGCGGCCAATGGTCTTATAAGCCTCCGCAATAATTCATGGTAACGCTCGGGGTTTGGCGTATTGGACAAGGCGCAAAGCATTCGACATCTGAAAGTTAACCGCACCTCCCTTTACATTACAAAAGAAGAGATCAGCAACTACGTCAAACACTCCAACGAGCCTCATTCTCAACTCTACAGCCGCCTCCGCACTGTGCTCATCCGGAACATGCTTGATCACTGAGGGCAAGACATTCATAGACGGCGTGCAGAAACACTTCGCATATTCTGCTGCAAATACTTTACCCTAAATCTCACAATCTGTTACCTCTGGCAATAAGTCTTTCTGCAAACTAATTGTGAGAATCCTGTGTTTTTCCACAGGAGTGGTATTAGGAAACACTGCTTCCAGTTGGTCAAATTTCTCAGCAAGCCAATAAGGCATATCGTACTTAGTTTGAGGGTGCTTGCCCATTACCGAATTAACCGAATTAACCATGACTGGACTAATCTACATCCCGGCCGGTACAACTTGTTCCGCTGCAAGAAACATATTGAACTAAAGCCCTATTTACCCCAACAAAAGAGGTATAAAGTTGACACAAGTCGTCAATCGGGGCATTGAGATAACGTGGATATGGTGTGAACCCGACTAAGACTGGTCAAGTGGCCCCAGGAATTGACAAGGGACCTAACCGAACCGGAGTTACGGTGTGGGGGAGGGTGCCATACAACCAAACACAATGCTGCCATGCCTAAATTGGAATCTCTTGTGTCCTATATGGAGTATAGTTCACAGGAATCGCAGTGTGAGTGTATGTATGAAACGTATCCTCATCCGCATTTATTGCAGGAAACGTGACCCAAGAGTAGAAAAGCTCAAAGGGGATCGCCGAATCAGCACTCACCACAAAGATAACAGACATACCATCGTCTGGTACTCCAAACTGCGTCAGATGACGCCAGAGCGCTGCCCAACTATGCTGAGCTATGTCAATAACATCCATGAGGACATAGAGAAGAAAAACAATTTATATAAATTGCAGTACAAGAAAGGGTAGTAATTCAAAATGTGAACCTTTTCATAAATCTCATGCTTGAATTAACCTATAACACATTTATATAGGTAGGTTAATCCGTCACGCCTGTTAACCGTAAAAGGTGTTGAGGGTATTGTGGACAGATACGAGCACTAATCAAGACTTTGGACGCCATGTTGCAGGAATTCTGCTCATGTACAGAAAACCACGACCTCAGTGTTTTGTGGTGTACCAAAAATCCACCTCAGTGCCCAGAACCCCTATCCGAGTAGCAACAGTGTCTCATTCATTCTCCGTACTACAGCGAAGCTACCAATGAACAAGCGACTTTGGGACCTCTCAGGAATAGTGGGAATCAAGAACACTCTTTTGTTTTTATTCTCATAAATGTCCACATCGTGAGCAATCAGAGACACTGTAGATGCAGTATGTTTATTAACATAAGTATAAAGATGCATAAAATCAATACAATCAACATTGTTAAAATTCCATAAAATACAAAGGGAGAAATCATATTATAATGATAGTGGAACCAGGTCTATAGCACCGTGTGTACCACCCTCCCCTTGCTAGGAGCTAGGTATTATGATAATAGAAGATCTCTAGGTTAAAACCGGGAACCCCATACCTCCAAAGTCAGGTGAAGTGAATCACATCCTAGATCAGCACAGCTCTTTGTCGATTGAAAGGTTTTTCCCAAGTGCTACACTCATGCATGCAGTGCAATATTTAAAGCACATGAGTTTCAGAAATGAGCAGCTGTGTTTGTGTTGTGTCTAGAGCGTGGGCCGATCAACCTGCATCAACAGCATACATTGTTATTTTAACCTTGAACACTTTGTGCAGACTTGAGGTCGCAGTGTGAGTCTAGAGATATGAAAAACAGACCGTTCTCATGTGAAGGAAAAGCAAGCAGTTTGTCTTTATAAAAACAGAGATGTTGTGTCATGTGCAAAAGCAGCAAAATGGCGTTTTCACAACTAACTCACTTATGCTAATATAGCAATATGTGCAGGCAGAATCATATTCATCCCTACACTTTTATAGGTGGCAAAAACCGGAACACTTGGATGTTTTTCTTTTGTAACTCTTTATTGCCAAATAAAAACTACCAGTGTTTCTTTTCTTTTATTCCTCATTGTGCTAGTCTCCCAGTGGATTTCCTGTTATATCACGTTGTTTTTTCTATGTGTACCGAAGTGAACAATCACTGGGAAAAGACACTTTCAATATTCTACAAATCTTTGGTTTTCTTCATTTCTTCTAGTCGAGTCTTCATTCATCTGGTATTTGAATTACTAACATAATTATATACTTGTTCCTGTAATTCCTTCATCTCACAATAACTGCACTGTTCTGCCCCTGTCTATGTCCTCAGATGAGTCAATATTATTGTTAATGTTCTTAAGTTCTTTTTGAATTCACTGCATCTCTGGGATTATTTCTAAGTGAGTTAAATGAAGGTGTGTGTTCGCTGAGGCTATGTAAGATCAGAAATTGACAAAAGCTCGTCACACTTTTAGAGCAATTGTAAGGTTTACCCCAGGTGTGTTTGCAATTGACAAAATCACTTCTGACATTCATTGCAATGCTCTTTTTTTACTCTGTGTACGTTAGTTGATGTATCCGTAGGTTTAATAACTGACAGAAGATATTCACACATTCACTGCACCTGAAAGTTTTTTTCTCTGTGTGCATTAACTGATGAATCCTTAATGCGGAAGATTTCCTAAAGGTACTTCTACACTCACTACAGTTGTACGGTATTTACAGAGTGAGTGCAAGCTGATGTCTACATAGGCTTGATAATTGAATACATTTCTTCACACATTCATTGCACTTGAAGGCTTTTCTTCTGTGTGTGTTCGCTGATGCCTGTTTAGGATTGATAATAAACTACAGCTTTTCAAGCATTCATGGCATTTAAAAGATTTGTTTCCCCTTTGTGAGCTCGCTGATGATTTCTTAATGCTGAAAAGTAAGTAAAACTACTGCCACATTCATTGCAATGGTAGGGTTTTTCCCCTGTGTGTGTTCTCTGATGTGCGTGGAGCTGTGAAATTTGACTGAAGCTCTTCACACATTCACTGCACTGGTATGGTTTTTCCCCTGTGTGTGTTCTCTGATGTGCATGGAGCTGTGAAATTTGACTGAAGCTCTTTACACATTCCTTGCAATGGTATGGTTTTTCCCCTGTGTGTATTCTCTGATGTTTGTGGAGGTTTGAAATGTGACTGAAACTCTTCACACATTCACTGCAATGGTATGGTTTTCCCCTGTGTGTGTTCGCTGATGTGTTTGGAGGTGTGATAACCGACTGAAGCTCTGCACACATTCCTTGCAATGGTATTGTTTTTCCCCTGTGTGTATTCTCTGATGCCTTTGGAGGTCTGATAACTGACTGAAGCTCTTCACACATTCACTGCAATGGTATTGTTTTTCACCTGTGTGTGTTCGCTGATGTCTTTGGAGGATTGTTAACATACTGAAGCTCTTCACACATTCAGTGCAATGGTATGGTTTTTCCCCTGTGTGTGTTCGCTGATGTGTTTGGAGATGTGATAACCGACTGAAGCTCTTCACACATTCACTGCACTGGTATGGTTTTTCCCCTATGTGGGTTCGCTGATGTGTTTGGAGTTCTTGTAACAGGCAGAAGCTCTTTACACATTCCTTGCAATGGTATGGTTTTTCCCCTGTGTGTATTTTCTGATGTCTGTGGAGGTTTGAAATTCGACTGAAACTCTTCACACATTCACTGCAATGGTATGGTTTTTCCCCTGTGTGTGTTCCCTGATGTGTTTGGAGGTGTGATAACCGACTGAAGCTCTGCACACATTCCTTGCAATGGTATAGTTTTTCCCCCATGTGTGTTTGCTGATGTCTTCGGAGGTCTGTTAACCGACTGAAGCTCTTCACACATTCACTGCACTGGTATGGTTTTTCCCCTGTGTGTATTCTCTGATGTGTTTGGAGGTGTGATAACTGACTGAAGCTCTTCACACATTCATTGCAATGGTATGGTTTTTCCCCCATGTGTGTTTGCTGATGTCTTCGGAGGTCTGTTAACCGACTGAAGCTCTTCACACATTCAGTGCAATGGTATGGTTTTTCCCCTGTGTGTGTTCGCTGATGTGTTTGGAGATGTGATAATCAACTGAAGCTCTTCACACATTCAGTGCAATGGTATGGTTTTTCCCCTGCTTGTATTCGCTGATTCTCTTTTATGGTTTTTAACTGGCTAGAGTTCTTGACATATTCAGTGCAATTGCCAGATTTTTTTCCTAACCGTGTTTCCTGAAGGGCCAGGATAGTTAATAAACCACTTGCGTTATTTTCACATTCCCTGTATGTGTGTGATATTTTGGACGCTTGATTTCCGATTTAACAATAAAATACAAGGTTCACTAAATACCTGCCACATTCATAATATCAGTCAGGCTTCCTTGAGGGTGATTGCATCTTTAGATTGGATAATGGCTTCGCCTGCTTGCGGGTAAAGCTTAATCTTCCTTCCAGTAGGTGCAAATGGGACAATACTCTGTACTTCAGAGAGCAGATCTCCGCTTTCCTTTAGCCTTCAGTTGTTTGGCTCCACTTCGTTGTGCTTTTCCCTGGTGCCTGTGGTTTGGCTAGAAAGAGTTAACAATACACTGAGAGCACTGAATGGTGGTCTGTTGCCAGTTTAGATAGCGAAGCACTGCTCTAGCCATATCATGATGGTGAATCGACTCGTAATGTGTACAGCTACTCCAGAGAGTGTCCCGGGGCAAAGCACAGGTCAGAAAAGAAAGTAAATCAGTTTGTTTCAAACATGGACAAAAAGCCAAGTTTTCAACCTTTTTTAAACATTATCATGTTGCTAACAGCTCAAAGCTGAAGAGGGAGTTTGCTCCAAGCTATGGATCCCAAATAGACACGAGACCTTCCTCCAACTCTCATACCGGCCTCATGATCAAAGCTGGTGTTGGACGCTTGTTTATACAGCAGGTGGTTTGTCAGTTTTGTTGTCTTGGTTTTGTAGAGGTAATTTCTTCGTCTTGGGGTGTCGAGGTGCAGATCTCAGACTCGTACACTCACTGAATTGCCTTTGACTGCTTCTTACTGGATCTGTCCTCTGCCTCTGATTGCACTGATGTTTTTGGAGCTCCTTATTTTTGATAATTTTTGCTGGTTTGATGTGGTATCTTCATTATTCATAATCAATCCGTGCATTTAAGGCTTATTTTCTGTTGGATGTAAAGAAATGTAATATTACTAAATGCAAATGTAATACAATGTGAATACACAATATTTAACCAGCTGTAGAAGACATCTCTTCGCTACCATATTTGAAATTTAGTAAGGAACATTTTACCATACATGGATATTTCATTAAAACTGCGGTTGAACATGTCACATCTTATTTACTTCTGAAAAGGGAGGATTTACCATTGTTCAGAGTAAATTACTAAGGAAAGGGCAGCCACAGAGCACTCATGTGCTACAGGTACAGTTTTGGGTAGATACACAAGGACAAGATTTCATTTAAACAGAACAGATTGTGGAAAAAGAGAGGAATCAGGAAGCGCAGCCGTTAATTCAGTTTCAGGAAGTATCTACCAAAGGTAGCTCTTCAGAAAGTGTATAACAAAGGTATCTCTTCAGGAAGTGTATAGCAAAGGTAACTCTTTATGAACTGTATAACAAAGGTAACTCTTCAGGAAGTATATATGACAAAGGTAACTCCGGACATCTTTTTCCACAATGCTTTCCTGTTCACACTGGATCAGCTCAATTGACAACTGCCGCCTTTACCTTGCTTGTTACTAAAGACAGGGGTCCCTGTTTACACAGGGTGGTCACTCCTTGACCACAAGGGAGATGTCTTCAGTCTTCTAGTCGGTATAGAATGTCGAAGGTTAAAGAGTTTCATTTCAGAGTTTCGTTCCAGGATAATCTAAAGTCCTGGGGACACAGCACCTATCTTTATACTAAGAAAATGGGCTGGATTACCCACTAGGTCCCTCCTATGGGTACACCTGGGAAGGGGGTGGTTACACCCCTTACCCTTTGTCCAGTATCGCGCCAGAGCGGGGCTGGAGTGCCCCAGCAACTGGTTTGAACCGGGCTATGCATGGAGCATCTTGTGTGCCCCAGGCAGTGTCTGGAAAAGCATTGTTCCATTCAACCCACCCTGCCCCAATACACTACAGGCTGTATGGGGAGGTCCTAGCACCTCCCTCAACAGGAATCCCATTGTCCAGGCCTCCCTTGCTTGAGTTTCTTCCAGCAGCAGGAGGTCAGACTTGTGTCTGTGGCAGCAGCATCCATTTTGTGATGCTGAAGCTCTGCTTAACCCTAACCGGGTAAAGCAGTACCATACATGTCTTTTCCCTCTAGAAGGGTGGAATGCTACCCCCGTCGCCGGAATTGGCGGGAGGGGGTAGTATTCCAAAGTGTTTAACACCTTACACCACATGTTTTGATAAAGCCACACCAAAGTTAGCATTTAACCGCGAGGATTATAATGCACTTAAGAGTATATGGTATGGCTATATCATAGAACAGCTATAAGGACATGGTTCTGAAAGCTGCAGAGGGGCTCAGCTCATGCTAGGGCACCCTCTCACATAAAACCAAGCACTCTGCCTCGAGGATTGTCGAGGCCTACCATGGGAGTTACTTATCGGTGAATATGTGTCTATATATAAAGGTAGATATAGGTATACTATATCTAAGTAAGGGGTGATTACACCACCTTACTCAAGCTGAGTGATCAACCTGTGGTGTCAGTTTGGATGGCCAGCCAGGGGTGGCATAATACATGCTTCAGCCCATGATAGGTTGACTTTACGATCTCTGTTGTTGCCGAAGGTGTGTTTGCGCATGCGTGCCCTGTGAACCCAATGGACGCCGAACGCTGGAGGTGGAAAACCGGAGCAGGAGCAGAACTCCGTAAAAAGTGAAAAGCGGGAAGCGGAAAGCAAACGGGCTAACTAAGGAAGCGGAGTGCGGAACGTTAACACTAAGGATAATTGAGGCGCTTGGCTGGGCGCGAGTAAATGAGCGAGACGAGCACCGAGGTAAAAAGGAGCTCGGAGCCCGGGTACTTGCTGAAGTGTGACGATCTATAGAATCGGCGCCAGACACTCTCCACCAGTCACGCAGCTGTTTCACTAATGATTTGCTGAGGCTTGCTAGTGTCTCGGGAATTCACAGACACGGGCAGGCAGAATCTTGTTTAAAAATTAAGAATCAAGCAAGAACTCCCACGCCTCTGCATGAGCCCATTTGAACTACGGGAAGGTAGAGGGGGGGGCAAGGAAGCAAGGAACTAGGGGCAAGGGAGCAGGAGCTTGCTTGGGTGTCCCTTTTGAGTGACTTTTTAGCCTCAAACATAACCTTAAATAAGTAAAGCCTTGATTGGAGAGAAAAGTGAGAACCCTACAAAAGAAAAACGGTAAAGGGCACGGGCAAGAGCGCAAGCACAAGAAGTAGGCACAACAGAGGTAAGTGAAGTGAAATATTAGTTATTTTAATTTAATAATTTAAGAAATTTGACTCTGTTTGAAGTGCTGAGAGAAAAAACAGAGGGAATAAAATGGCGCCACGGAAAAATAAAAGCACATTAGGGAATACAAAGAAGGCAGAACTGAATGGGGATAATCAACAGGTTACCCAGGAGAGTCCTTCTCCCCGGAGGGTAAATGAAAAATCAAAACGCTCCCAAAAATTAAAAGGAAAAACTCCCAAGGCTCCCAAGGAAGTACAACACGGAGGAAGTAAGGGGAGCATAGCATCTAGTACAATTAAGGAGTTTGTGGGAAAGCATTTTAAACTGGTTTTTTCTCCTGCAAAAACTATAGAAACGGAAGAAATGGAAGAAACATGGAAAGAAGGATCCTCCCTAATATTCAATGGGCATTTGGTAGACTCCATAGATTTGGTGAACCGATCAGTCCTATCCTTGACAGGGCAGAAGGGGATAATAATGTCACCGAGACTTTCTTCCTCCCCAAGATTAACCAACCTGGTGGCAGAAGAGAAAGAGGAAGATAGTCAGGCCCTTAACCATAGTGATGATTCTGCCCATAACTCAGACGGTTGTCCAGTTGGATTTGTAAAGAATGTCTTGGGGGAAGTCAATGACCAGGAAGATCTGGACAAAAGCAGTGTCACAAATGGGGAAAACCGGTCACTGGATATAAACTTGGAAGTATCAGAATCCCCGGCAGTTTCAATGTTAGAAATGATGTTAATGGTGCAAAAATCGCTACAAGGATTGTTAGAAATAACAATGCTAAACCACGATGTCCTGAAAAGTCAAAAAACTTACCTCTCTAAAATTGAGGGAGAATTACAGGGCATTAGAGGTCAAATGCCTTCAATGTTGAGACCTGTCATAGACCCGGTGGCTACGGGTCAAGGGAGGGAGGGGGATGATAGATTAGCCGATATCCCACTTGTAAGCCAAGTTGATGAAGCTCACGTTGATGGCCATGAAGTTTATGTGTCAAAATGGCCAATGTTGGTAAAAAGGAGAGGTAAATATAGGCATTATGGTCACTCTAAACGAATAAGAGATTCAGGTAGGGAGGCACAAAGAAAGTTCAATTTAAGAGCGACGAAAAAAGGAAAGGGGAGGAAGGAGTCATTAGAAGAGGTAACACATAAGCTTAAGTCTCAATCAAAGAAAACAATGAGGGTTCAGAAAGGTATTGATTTTGAGAAAGAGGCCATCTTATCAGTAAAAAAAGAGAAGTATAATAGGAAGCAAACCCAACAGGATAAGGAGATTCATGTAACCTCAAAATTAGCAAAGACACAGGCTCGGTTGCCCCCCATAAAAAATAAAAGTAATGCAAACCGGGAAAGTGATACCTAGATTAAATACACTATATTATCAAGGTGTTACAAAGCCAGAAGAAGTGGTTGACAGAGGGAATAAGTGGCTTTATTTTGAACATGTAAAATTGGAAAGGGGTGGCAAAAAATCTAAAAAGAGTGGGTATTTAAATAGAGCACACCTACTCAAGGTTTTTGCCCATTGCCCAAATTTAAGTGGCATAAATACTCGAGATCTAAGAATAGTGGGATTCGAAACAATTGAGGATGGCAAGGAAGTCACTAAATTACAGCTTTATTCGGGCTTGGTGACGTCCGCAATAGAAAATGCAGAGCAAGAAATCCGTAAAGAGGGGATTCGTCTAGTGCCCAAAGAAGAGTTAGTGCCAGTGTTTAAGGTGCCCCAGCAGAAACCCTTTTTAAGATATCATGCGGGGCTAAGCAAGAGGCAGGTGAGGCTCCCCGAGGAGGAAATAGAGGAAGGGAGAGAAAACTTTAATATAGTAATAAACAATACAGATATGTTGGAGGCATGGAAGAATTGGAGTAACACCTCCAGCTTAGCAGGACCTTCATATAGTTACAGCGAAGATTCAGTAGTGAATGGGCCTTTAAGTGATGTAGAATAGGCAATGGGGCAGCCACAGAGAATACAATTGGTCTCTTGGAACATAAATGGATTGGGAACACTTTTAAAACGGGAAATTGTGAAAGAACTTGCAAAAAAGAACGGAATTATTTGTATACAAGAGACCTGGCTCTGTGGTGTCCCCCAAATAGTTGAAGGGTTTCGACAAGTCCACCGTGCAGCTGTAAAATCGAAATTTGGACGCCCAGCAGGTGGCTTGTTGACAATGATATCAACAACTCTAACAACTAAAACCATTTTGATATCTGTAAAGTGTAAGTGGCTTCTTGCCTGCAGAATCCAAACCACATTTGCGGATAAGAAATATAAATTTATACTGATCCTAAATGTGTATATGCAATGGAACTCGACGAGAGAATATGGGGTCGAATTGTTACATTTTAAGAATGATATGGATGCACTTTGTGATAAGTATGGAAATGACCTGATTGTGTTAACGGGAGATTTTAACCATAAACTAAATCCAAAATTGTCAGACCAATGGTACTCAGAAATTCGAGAGGCATATGATATAAAAAATGCAGAGTTTATGGAAACAAACACCTCTACAGATGCGGTGGAATTGGGCAACTATTTATCAAATAAAACTTTCTTTTCTTTAAACGGAAGGATAGTCCAGGACCACCCGGCAAAGAAAACTTTTAAATATGGGGCACATAATTGCCCAATAGACTATGTGTTTTTGCCGGCATGGAATTTCGAGTTAGTGAAAGATTTTAGCATCAACCCCATGGAATGTAGTGATCACAATCTAATAAAGTTAGAATTGGAAATAGCACAATACATGGTTTGCGACAGAGTTATCTGGCAAGAGACAGAGTACCCGAAGCGGATGACCACTAGGTTATCTGAAAAATCAATAGAGAAGTTAGTAAGCCTGCAACATAAGATTCAGCTAGGTTGCCTGAAGGGCCAAGACCTATCCTGGTTTGTGGAAAAAATAAAACAAGTAGTAGAAAGTATAAGTATAGAACTAAGGCCCCCTGCAAAAGAACAGAACAAGAAAGGAAATACTCAAAGTAAGAAAGGAACATGGTTTAATCAGGATTGTTTAATGAAAAAAAGAGAAATTAGGAGAGAAGAGCGTAGCCTACGTAAAAAAATTACACGGAAAACTTATTAAAAATAAAGAGAGAATATAATATGTTAATCCGCAATGTAAAAAGGATTCATAAAGAATCTTGCTGGGGCAAATTATTGGAAACCATTGAAAATAAGAACCTACGGCAATTCTGGAAGCTAATACAGTCAGCCAGGGAACCCTTGATTACACCAATGACCTGTGTAGTAGAGGAAGATGCATGAGCTGAGCATATTCAGAAATTGTATGCCCCGGGAAGGATGTCGGATAATTTGGTACCTAAGCAGTGGAGAGATCTAGTAGAGGATCTCAAACATGATTGCTCAGTAATAAACGTCCTCAGGATAATTAGGACTTTAAATTTAACTAGAGCGGCAGGCCCGGATGATATGCCGGCCCTGATCTTAAACTCAAACCAGCTCTGGTGGGCGGAATTTTTCTCAAAAATGTTTACTTTAATACTTGAGCAAGGGGTAATACCTGCAAACTGGAATGGTGCAATAATAAGGCCTCTGCATAAAAAAGGAGATGTACATGCCCCTAAAAACTACAAACTAATTAACCTATTAGATACAGGAGAAAAGATTTTTGCTAAAATGATACTCGGTAAGCTAAAAGAGTGGGCGGATCTTCGGTCAATCGTACCAGTGGAACAGGGTGGGTTTAAAAAAGGCCACTCCACGATTGATCATTGTTTTGCCCTGTGGGCCTTAGCTAGGAAATCGATTGAACAAAACGGAAAACTATGCTGCTGTTTCGTCGATTTCCGAGCGGCCTTTGATTCAGTAGATAGAAGCAGCCTTTGGGAAGTGCTAAAAAATTATGCATTGCCGGAGGGCATATTAAATATTCTAAAAGAATTTCATAGTGACAACTGGGCCCAGGTCATTAGAGATTCAACGGGCTCATTAACGCAGAAAATCCCTGTAAAGAATGGCTTGAGACAATGGTGCGTTTTGGCACCCTTGCTCTTTTCAATCTTCCTAGCAGATCTTCCCATGGTTTTGGAAGTTGAAAAGAGTGCGAGCCCACGCATGAATAATAATAAAGTTGCATGCCTTTTATATGCTGATGATTTAGTGATCGTGGACCAAACTGAAATGGGCCTCCAAAGGAAATTAAATGCCTTTAAAATATATTGTGAGAAAAAGTTTCTATCGGTGAATATGGAGAAAACAAAGATCCTATGTTTCGGGAAGAGGGTACATTTTTTTAAATGGTTTCTAGGTTTAGACAAATTAGAGGTAGTAAATGAATATAAATATCTAGGCCTTTGGTTTGACAGTGCATTAAAGTGGAATACCCACGTGGTGGCACAAACTTCAAAGGCATCCTCATCGGTCTGTGGATTGAAAAAATTCAATAAGGACTATGGTGACATGTCTCACAGACCGCTAATAAAGGCATTTGAAGCTATGATACCCCCACAAGTTCTCTACGGCGCAGAAGTGCTCTATCTGAGTGGTAAAAGGGGTTGGGACCGGGAGGAAGGAAAGATAATTAAAATACTGTTATCTCTACCTAACGGTTCCATGTTGCAAGCTATTAGATTGGAGGTAGGCTTAACGGCATGGGAGGTAAAGGCACAAATGTCATTGCTAAGATTTTGAAACCGTCAGACGCCCGGTGGTGAACAGAAGGTGTCAATTTGGTGCAGAAAGGAAATACAAGCAAGCAGTTTACATTGGGCACGGGAAGTGAGGACAACCCTTCAGCAAGTAACTGCGCAATTAAAGTTGACCCTCGAGCAACCCTTATTGTACTTAGTTTTCACTAAGAAAATGCTCAGGGACCAAGGGCATGAATATTCTAGATCACAAGATCTAGAGCACCTGAAGTTGAAAAAATCAGTGAACTGGGTAAGGAATGAATGGGAAAAGGAGGTCCGGTTTCCTTATTTGGATGTGTTACCCAGTAAATGGTTAAGGTACGAAATCATGAAGGTTCGGGTAGGCTTAAATCCATGGAAGATCGATAGTAAATTAAAAGTAGCCCTGATCCAACCTGATGGTATTTGTAAATGTGGCCTAGGTGTGAAGAATGATATTTTACATATACTACTGGACTGTACATGGATTTTAACAGTGCGTAAAATGTTTCTACGTCCAATATTTTTAAAGTATAAGGTGAATACACGATCAGAGGCTGTTGTTCTCCTTACTGAAATGTCATTTTTAGATATCACAATTGCGCTGGGGAATTTTTTGAAAGCGATAAGGGAAGCTGTAATGGAGACAGCCAAGGAAGTTGGGAAATTTTAAGATTTTAAGATTTTTAAAAAATGGAAAATGTCAATTTAGTGCTTTTATGGTTTTAAATGTGTATTGAGTGTTAAAATGAAATATGATGTAACATTTCTATTGCTAAGTGGATCCATGGTCTTGTGTATGGTTTATAGACTATTGTCTAAATAAACTTTGATTTTACTACTACTACTACCATGATAGGCCTTGGATGCACCTATGCCCTGGGTACCTATGGTACACTACACAGGGGCTCACAGAGGTGACCCAATACCCAATCTGGTATGTACCTAAAGTACATGGAGTCCATTTTATAGGGAGATCAGATAGCCCGTGGCCCTGAAAAGCAGGATCCCAGGCCAACTAAGTCGAAAACCAGCAAAACACATGGCAAAAAGTTGGGGTAACCATATAGTCAGATATCCACCTTCCTACACCCAGTGTCTTCTCAGTGTTGGAAATGATCAATTTTATTAAACGCACAATATTAACTTACCACTGCTGTGGCTTGCAGTCATAAGGCCATTATGAATGGACTAAGTTGTGTGCCAGAATGCCTGTGAATAGCTTAGCAAGAATGTTTGGGAGGGAGATTGGTCTCATGATGAGCAGGCCTAGGGGGTTTGCCAGGGCCTGTGAATAACTGTTATTACTGTTTCTCTCTTGGTGTCAGTGGGCTTGTCTGTGTCCTCAGCTCTTTCAACAATGTTTGAAAACAAAACTAGTCAGATGATAGCTGCCAGGTGTACATGTTTTGCACGTGCAGAATCACACACTAGTAGCTGTAGTGCATGCATGATTCACCTTGCCAGTTTGTGAGCAAGTGAGCATTCACAGACCCCAATCTGACTATTTCTGACACTGGTAACAGTTAGAGTTTCACTTCAACAAAATGCCGGATGTATCTATTTTTCCAGGGTAGTAGGAGAAATGGATCACCCTCTAAACGTGGTGGCCAGTAGTGCTATACGGGTCATAGCACTATTTATCTGGGGAAAACTGGGGAAATGGTACAATGCACTGGGGAAATGTCATGTGATGACAATGTGACATGACATTCCCACTAAACCTGCTTTTACACTTTTTTTGAGCTGTCTGTGTTCAGTTTATCAAGGCCCAGGGTTTAGTTTCAAGTCAAGAGATAGTGCAGGATTAGACTAATTATAATGTCATAGATACCAACAAATGCCTTTAACACGTATGCCTTTACCACGTAACCCCTTTACCATTCATATGCCTTGCCCATGCATAATGAAAGATTTACAAAAATGGCCCTGCCAGTAAAGGGTGGGTGCCCTTGAGCCCATCCAGGGCACCCATATGATGAATGTTGAGGGCCCCCAGAGACCCCGTGATGCCAGCGGGAGCCAGTATTGTTCCTACCCGTAGAGAGCAGCTTAAAATCCTGTGCTCTACGGGCAGGAACATTGTGGGGAGTGTAAGTTATAGTTAGCCCAGGTAACTATAACTGCTCAGTTTCCACGGTTTTGAGTATGTAAAATCTGAACCTAAGTAAACGTCTCTGTAACCTTTGTTTTTGTCTGTGTATTTCTAAGGTTTTTGATGCTATTTCCAACCTATAACGACTATGTAAACTATGTTTTCTTCAGTGAAAATATCTCTCTCTTTCTCTCTCTCTCTCTGTCTCTCTCTCTCTCTCTATATATATACATTTTCCACCAAGAAAGCGGCACTCAGGGTTTATAAAGTTAAACAATTTTACTTTATTTCTCCAGCTCGGACCAACGCGTTTCAGCCATCACAGGCTTTGTTCACGGTAAGTGAGCTTTTTTCTATGTCCACTATTTATCCCAAACAAATCCAATAAATAAAATGACGCTGCAACTAAATGGATTATTAGAGAACTGGCAAAGAGAAGGTCTGCTGGATGAAGAAGAAAGGAAATTCTTAATGAACGATCACCCAGTAACCCCGACAATATATTTTCTGCCGAAAATCCATAAGACACTCGTGGACCCACCTGGCAGGCCAATTGTGTCATCATGTCAAAGCCTATATGAGAACATCTCCCAGTACGTAGATCTATTTCTGGCACCCATCGCAAAGAGCATGAGCTCCTACATCAAAGACACAGGAGACTTCTTACGAATACTTAATGATATCGCATGGAGTGAGAACTACCTACTGGTTACAATTGATGCAGTTTCACTGTACACGTCCATCAAACATGAAATTGGCTTAGAGGCATGTAAATACTTTCTAAGACAGCGAAACATCGGAGAACGTAAACATACTGAAATGTTAATGAATATGATCGAGCTATGCTTAACCAATAATGTATTCCTCTTTGACAACCAACTATACAAGCCAGAATGTGGAACGGCCATGGGAATTTCATTCTCACCCAACTACGCCAATATCACCATGGGGTGGTGGGAGAAGTTGATTGCATGGGATCCCATAAACCAATCAGATCTGGATAAAATAATACTGTGGGTTCGTTACATCGACGATCTGTTTTTAATCTGGAGTGGTACAGAAAGTGACTTTAACACATACTTTACTAAACTGTGTGATTATGACCTTGGACTACAATTCACCCATACCACCAGTAAACAAGAAATTGATTTCCTGGACATTAAAGTGTACTTTGAAAATGGACAACTACAAACAACACTGTTCAGGAAATTAACGGCCACAAACAGTATTCTCCATGGGACCAGTTTGCACCCGCAGCCCCTACTGGCAAGTATCCCATATGGCGAATTTATTCGCATGAAAAGAAACTGCTCCAAAGAACAAGATGCAGAAAACAAAATCATGGAAACCACAGAAAGACTGAGATCAAGAGGATACAGTGAAAGAATATTGGAAAAAAGTAAGAAAAAAGCTGAACTCAGAACAAGATCTGTGATATTAACTACGAAAACAGTGAAGGATAAATTAGATGGACCACCAAGATTTGTGGCAACCTTCAGTAAGGAAAGTGGCATCATCAAAAGTAAAATCAAGAAATACTGGCATTTGATATCGGGGGATCCTGATTTGAGAAAAATAGTTGGCGATGGCCCAATGATAAGCTACAAAAAACCATCATCACTAAAAGACCATCTTGTAAATAGCCATTTCAAATCCAAGAAGTTAAGAAATGAAAACAACTGGTTGACTGAACAACGAAATGGATTTCGAAAATGCAATGCATGCAAAGCATGCAAAATTGGCCTGAATAAAAACACCTATGATGAACCAGATGGAAAGAAAACGCCCATTGAAGGAAAAATTACCTGTTCCTCCTCACATGTAGTGTATGTGATACAATGCAAATGTGGGTCATGCTACATTGGAAGCACAACCTGTGCTCTAAAAAAACGGATATTAGAACACATCCGGGCTGTGAAGAATAAGGATATGTCGTATGCAACAGCCAAACACATGCTATCATGTCAGAAAGGTGATTGGAGAGCCATGTGTTATTTTGGGATACACATGGTCAATTTGGACGAACGAGGTGGCAATAGACTACGCAAACTGCGACAAATCAAATCCAAACTCATAATCAGACTCAAAACAAAGATGCCCCGTGGGATGAACTTTGATGAGGAACTTTACGTACATTTAGATTAAAAACGCGAAGACTGCAATATGTGTAAAATGAGCAGAGACAATATGGTTGGGTACTATACCCATACAAGACACATATGTGGAAATACATGAGTAAATTGAATTGGGTACTAGACCACTGACACTAATTCATTTTCTATATGATGTAAACATAAGAGATGACTTGCTCAATGCGCGTAAAGCAGCGCGATCAGAAAAACAGCCATGCTCTACTTTTCATATGAAAAATACGTTAAGTAAATAGAAAATGATGAGGTACTTTACCCACAAAGCAAACAACACAAAAAAGCTTTTTTTGTTAAGTAAATGGGTACTATACAATTAAAATATGTATATAAATGGAAAACACACTCTGCATATGACATAAATATGAGATGTAAATGACTGTGCGCACAGAGCAGCGCGAACACCAAAGAATGTACTTATATGTAAATATTGTGGACACGAATTGCATTGATTCTTTATCAAGTAATTGTAACAAACTACTAGTCCCATAATGCACCCTTACAGCCAATTGAGATAAATAGTGGACATAGAAAAAAGCTCACTTACCGTGAACAAAGCCTGTGATGGCTGAAACGCGTTGGTCCGAGCTGGAGAAATAAAGTAAAATTGTTTAACTTTATAAACCCTGAGTGCCACTTTCTTGGTGGAAAAGTTAATTGGGCCAGGATCCGGCCCCGTAGCTGAGCACCCACAGTTGAGCGCGCAGAGTCTGAGGATCGCTTTGGTGGAGGATATATATATACACATATATATATATATATATATATATATATAGAGAGAGACATATATATATATATATATATATATATATATATATATATATATATATATATATATATATATATATATATATATATATATATATATATATATATATATATATATATATATATATATATATATATATATATATATATATAAATATATATATATATTACCTACTGGCGGTCGCCAGTAGGTATATATAGTTAGGATTTTTTCTCTATGGGATTTTTGAAAATTCTATGTCTAATAACTTTGGCGTTTGTGGACGGAATTGGCTGAAATTTTCAGGAAAATGGAACATTTTGTTTCTGAGCAGCCCCTGGAAATTTGGGGGGGGTTTGTCAAGGGGGGGCCGAGAAAAAAGGGGGTCCCAAAACGTGTTTTTAACATTGAGTTTTCCATAGGGCGGTTGGCCTCACTTTTAGCCCGAACGGCTGAATGGATTTGCACGAAACTTGGCAAAATTGTAGGGACTGGTAGCCCGATGTGCCTTTGCTAGGTCTCAATATATGTGCTCCAGTGGATTTTGAGAAATTAACGTTCAAAAAAAGATATATATCTGTAACAGCGGACCGGGCAGCGCTCCGCTACGCGTACTTTTCGCGTTACGGAGCTTTGTGAAGCGAAGCTGATTGGTTCTCCGGCGTCTGTAAACATTCCAAACAGTCCGTAGCGGCCGCCATCTTGTCTCTCAGTAGGATCGAGAGACAAGAGGAGGCCAAAGCGAAGGGGCAAATGATCATAAGGGGGCATAGTAGATCCTCGCTGACCCCCTAGGTTTGATGTGGAGGTTTTAAAAGGGCCCCGCGGGGCAAAAAAAAATAATAATAATAATAATCGAACGGCTGAATGGATTTGCACGAAACTTGGCAAAATATTAGAGACTGGTAGCCCGATGTGCCTTTGCTAGGTCTCAATATATGTGCTCCAGTGGATTTTGAGAAATTAACGTTCAAAAAAAGATATATATCTGTAACAGCGCTCCGCTTCGCGTACTTTTCGCGTTACGGAGCTTTGCGAAGCTGATTGGTTCTCCGGCGTCTGTAAACATTCCAAACAGTCCGTAGCGGCCGCCATCTTGTCTCTCGGTAGGATCGAGAGACAAGAGGAGGCCAAAGCGAAGGGGCAAATGACCATAAGGGGGCATAGTAGATCCTCCCTGACCCCCTAGGTTTGATGTGGAGGTTTTAAAAGGGCCCCGCGGGGCAAAAAAAAAATAAAAAATAATAATCGAACGGCTGAATGGATTTGCACGAAACTTGGCAAAATTGTAGGGACTGGTAGCCCGATGTGCCTTTGCTAGGTCTCAATATATGTGCTCCAGTGGATTTTGAGAAATTAACGTTAAAAAAAAGATATATATCTGTAACAGCGCTCTGCTTCGCGTACTTTTCGCGTTACGGAGCTTTGCGAAGCTGATTGGTTCTCCGGCGTCTGTAAACATTCCAAACAGTCCGTAGCGGCCGCCATCTTGTCTCTCGGTAGGATCGAGAGACAAGAGGAGGCCAAAGCAAAGGGGCAAATGACCATAAGGGGGCATAGTAGATCCTCCTTGACCTCTTAGGTTTGATGTGGAGGTTTTAAAAGGGCCCCGCGGGGCAAAAAAAAATAAATAATAATAATCGAACGGCTGAATGGATTTGCACGAAACTAGGCAAAATTGTAGGGACTGGTAGCCCGATGTGCCTTTGCTAGGTCTCAATATATGTGCTCCAGTGGATTTTGAGAAATTAACGTTCAAAAAAAGATATATATCTGTAACAGCGCTCCGCTTCGCGGAGATAAAATTATCTCTGTATTACCTAGCTGTTGCTAACACCAGTTAGCGACCGCTAGTAGGAGATAGCGACCATCTTGGGCTCCACTTTGCATGTCAGTGATATTTATCACTAATGACATGCAAAGTGGGCATGCCAAGATGTTAGCGACTGGAAACAGTCGTTAACATCGCTATCTCCTATTACCAACTTTTGGAGATATTCGCGCTAAGCGCGAATATCTCCAAAAAGTAACACCTGCCCTGAGCAGTTCTTAGCCATGTTATCCAATGGGAGGTGGATAACATGGCTAAGAGCATTAGCTCGGTAATGCATGAATATCGCGGACTTTTCAGCGATATTAATGCATTGCGGTCGTTTTTCATCGCATTTGCGATAAACATCGATAATTGCAAGGTTTATCTGCGATAATTTCTGACGATGCTTAGCGGTAAAAAATTCGTTGCTAAGCATCGTTAGGGATAAATATCGCTTAACTTTGGTAATATGCCCGAACGTCTGTTAACGTTCGATTCGAAGGAAATCAGGAAGTGTTGAAAAACATTGTCTGCGCCATCTTGCCTTTTTTCAAATGCCACACTTTTGTCGTGCACGGCAGCCATTTTAGATGCCTTGACCAGACCTACTCTCTGTACGCTGTCGATCCTTAGCATGGTTCCCCACCCTCGCAAGCATCTCCCCCAGGCACTGGTCACCCCCGCTCTCTGTCTTATGCATGGGTAATAAACCTCCCCCCATCTGCGCTGCTCTTCCCTGAGAATCACACCCTGTGCCCGCCCGACACCTCCCTTTCGCCCTATTCACTACCGCACCCTCTGACACTCCTTTTCCTCTGTGTCCGATTGTCCAGGCCGGTCCTAGGCTATCAGCTAGCCCTGCAGATGTAGTTTATGGCCCCAGCTGTAAAGAATCACCCCTCTTCAAAGGAGTTATAGTAGATCAAGGCCCACACCCGATGAGATCCGTCACAGCACACGCGTTCCTACTATCTGAAAACCATCCTGTATTGTGATTGGGGAGGGGACCGAGCCTGAAGCGGAAGATTCCAGGGATGACTCTTTGTACATCAAAGTTTTTACAATTATGTGTCACATTAAAAATATATAACACTCCAACAAAGTAGTAAGATTATAAAACTTTAATAACGTATAAATATATACAACAAAACAAAAACAGTAAAAACATTTAAACATTTTTAGGGAAAATGAAGGAAGTGGCGGTAGGCTGTGCGAATAGTCCCAACGTAGCACAACGTTCAGATTTCTGGACGGCACCCAGGTGATGTTGCCTGGGTGCCGCACTGATTTCGGTATCCGCCGTGGGGCGTCACGGGGGGTGGGTCATCAGTAGCGGTCTGTTGTGCGAATAGTTCCAAGGCAGCAGAACGATGGCACCAAGGTGATGTCCAGTAAGTTGCCGCCCTCCGAATAACGGCGTGGGGCGCCCCGGGGAGGGGCGGGAGGCGGCGTGAACGGGCCTCTCCAGGTGGAGTTTCGTCTGCTGTAGTGGGGCGCCCCTTTACCGTTTCAGTTGCCATTCTGTCCGCTTTTGGTCCACTGTGTCAAAAGCCGCAATTCAGCTGAGTTGCGCCCACTCTTGCGGTGCAGCGATAGGCGGCTGTCACAGGACTCTCAAAATGGCAGCAGGCTCTTTCCTTTTTGGGCCTGGTCCACTGAAATGGCCCTGGGACACCTTGGAAATCGCACGCTTGTCTGCTAGGTCTTGGACCCCATTCTCGAAAGCGTCCCCTCCGCCTTGAGGATTCAACAAAAGTTTTGGGGGCCCCCGACTCCTGCAGGCTTCTGGTGGGGAGCGGCTGCCATGATTGCTCGCGGAATGACCACGACGGAGCCACGAGATGGTGGTGCTTTCATGTTGACGCCAGCTTCAGTCTGAAACATCCAGAAACAAGGTGGGGCTTTCATCGTTTGGCAAAAAAAAAAGTTTTCATCCAATAAAAAGTGTTGTTTGTAGGTCATATGATCAAGCCTTCCATCATTAGGAAACCAAAAGTAAAATGAACCAATGAAAAGTTTTATAAACAAGTCACATGACCTGTTATGCGGCATAGGGTATAAAATGCGGAGAAAATACGTTGGCACGTGAGGCGGCGTCAGTAGCGGAACGATGTGCGAATAGGCCGAAGGCAGCACAACGCGCCAAGATCCGGATGGCACCGAGGTGGTGTCTAGTAAGTTGCCGCACTGGTGTGGCCATCCTACAATGCTGAAAGTCGGCGTGGGGCGCCCCGTTGGCCTGTGAGATGGCGTCAGTAGCGGACCGATGTGCGAATGGGGCCAAAGGCAGCGCAACAATATTTTCTGAATAGAAGACACCACAAGGCGCTGAGATGCCAAGATCCGGATGGCACCGAGGTGGTGTCTAGTAAGTTGCCGCACTGGTGTGGCCATCCTACAATGGTAAAAGTCGGCGTGGGGTACCCCGTTGGCCTGTGAGATGGCGTCAGTAGCGGACCGATGTGCGAATGGGGCCAAAGGCAGCGCAACAATATTTTCCGAATAGAAGACACCACTAGGCGCTGAGATGCCAAGATCCGGATGGCACCGAGGTGGTGTCTAGTAAGTTGCCGCACTGGTGTGGCCATCCTACAATGCTGAAAGTCGGCGTGGGGCGCCCCGTTGGCCTGTGAGATGGCGTCAGTAGCGGACCGATGTGCGAATGGGGCCAAAGGCAGCGCAACAATATTTTCTGAATAGAAGACACCACAAGGCGCTGAGATGCCAAGATCCGGATGGCACCGAGGTAGTGTCTAGGTTGCCGTACTGGTGTGGCCATCCTACAATGCTGAAAGTCGGCGTGGGGCGCCCCGTTGGCCTGTGAGATGGCGTCAGTAGCGGACCGATGTGCGAATGGGGCCAAAGGCAGCGCAACAATATTTTCTGAATAGAAGACACCACAAGGCGCTGAGATGCCAAGATCCGGATGGCACCGAGGTGATGTCTAGTAAGTTGCCGCACTGGTGTGGCCATCCTACAATGGTAAAAGTCGGCGTGGGGTGCCCCGTTGGCCTGTGAGATGGCGTCAGTAGCGGACCGATGTGCGAATGGGGCCAAAGGCAGCGCAACAATATTTTCTGAATAGAAGACACCACAAGGCGCTGAGATGCCAAGATCCGGATGGCACCGAGGTGGTGTCTAGCAAGTTGCCGTACTGGTGTGGCCATCCTACAATGCTGAAAGTCGGCGTGGGGCGCCCCGTTGGCCTGTGAGGTGGCGTCAGTAGCGGACCGATGTGCGAATGGGGCCAAAGGCAGCGCAACAATATTTTCTGACTAGAAGACACCACAAGGCGCTGAGATTCGGTTACCACCGAGGTGGTGTCTAGCAAGTTGCTGCACTGGTGTGGCCATCCTACAATACTGCTCCGAATAACGGCGTGGGGTGCCCGAAGGGGGGGGGAGGCGGCGTGAACGGGCCTTCCCAGGTGGAGGCTCGTCTGCTGTAGTGGGGCGCCCCTTTACCGTTTCAGTTGCCATTCAGCTGAGTTTCGGCCGCTCTTGATGCTACAGCGACAGGCGGCTGCAACAGGACTCTCAAAATGGCGGCCTGTTCTTTGGATTTGGGCCTGGTCCACTAAAATGGCCCTGGGACACCTTAGAACTCGGACGCTTGAATTTTTTTTCCTTTCCTCTACATGCAAAAAAAGGTAAATGCCCGGTACGTTACACGCTTCATCTGCCACGATGTACTCTCCAGAGGAACCGAAAAAAAATATAGTTATGGTAACTATACCATGCATTGTCATATGGAGAGGATTTGGAGAAGAACCCCCGACCTGCCAGTACATTCATCAAAGAAGTGGCACTGACAGCATCAGAGGCAAGGGAAACGGTCCCAAATATTTAGAAGAACTTTGGAAAGATTAAAATGACATGTTTAGATTGTGGCAAATTAATTTCATGTGGACAGATGAGTGTTACTCTAATAAATACAGCATATGAACATCATGATAGTCGATGGTTGGTAGAGACATTTTGACTATATCCTGGACCTGCCCGTCCTCGCCCAAAATGGCGCCGGAATAAATGGGACTCGTAACTCCTTGTTGTGTACTTGTTGTACAACCTTGATATCACGAGATACGTATGCAGTTTTGAAGCACATGGCGGGCGGGGACGAGAATAGATTGAATATTTCGACATCTCTATTGATATTAAGTTGTGATGTACTATTGAAAGTTCGAATTAACGTCACCCATGGTACTTGCCCGCAAATGTATATCTAGATAATTTTATTGTAACTGGCCCTGTCGTATTTTAATTATAAAATGTACGTCCACCGATTCCGCAACTGTTAGACACCTTAGTTCTTGCAACCTAATGGCCCGCCCGTTACGTTCCTCTACAGTGTAAATGTCTCCTCATCATATACGATTACAGTTTGCTCCGTGGCCGGCGCACGTGGTTATAGGCCCGTATTTGTATACTGACATTTTCACAATAAAGGTTTTTAAAAGAAAACATGGTAGTAGTATTTACATTGGTAAAGTTTTTAATAATAGTCACTGTTTTAGAATCAGTAAAAGGCAAGTGAAATAAAGCAGACCAATTACATGACGGGTAAAAGGTATAATACGCAGGAACGCAGTAAAGATAAATGGTCAAGGGCTGTTGTGTTTTCTACTCCTGCAACATAAAGTGATCGATAAGAATCTCGTATTCAGGCGTATCGGCAACTAAGACAGCAGGTTGACCCTCTTTTGCTTAACGGCTCCGTCATGGGACGAAGAAACGCCCTTTTTCTCGAAAAAAGAATATATTTTACTTGCAGGACAGTTGTAAATTTTCCGGGAAAGTACATTAGCCTGGAACATTATAACATATATGTTTAAGAAAAAATAATGTTCGGAAGTAATAAAAAGCGTAATTTTTAGGTCATATGACCAAGCCTTTCATCATTAGAATAAGAAAAGTAAAATGATCCAATGAAAAGTTTTATTAACAAGTCACATGACCTGTTATGCTTACGTTACGCGCTGCGCGTCGCGCCCCGGATCACTTCCGGATGCGCTAACGCGGCGCGTCATATGACGCATTACGCGACAACGCAGGTCCAGAATATAGTCGAAATGTCTCCACCAACCAGCGGTCGGAACACAACCCCTTTCAGCAGGCTAAATAGTTCTGTTAAATGACAACAGAAGGGACAGGCAACAAGAACCATCAGTCAAAGAGGGGAGGGCTAGTTCTTCTCTACCGGGTTACGTTGGGGCGCTACCGGAACTGATCGAATTGGTAGTCTACAGTGTTTCTGGATGTTTCAGACTGAAGCTGGGGTTAGCATGAGAGCACCACCATTTCGTAGCTCCGTCGTGGCCATTCCGCGAGCAATCATGGCAGCCGCTCTTTATCGTTATTTTGGGCGGGGTGGGTGGCGGAGCCGAGCTGTATTGCAGCCATCATGGTGTGGAGTTTAGTTCATCTCACTAGTTTCGTATTTGTCATGAGGGGTTGATCCTAATGTTTCTATTTTAGCGAGGTCAAAAAGAGATCCCATTAGTGGCCTACTGATTTTGCTCGATTCCTTTTGTTTTTTTACACGATTTTTCGTTATCTGCAAAGACTAAACAGAGTATTGCGACTCTGTGTTTGTTTGTAAATAGAGAATGAATCAAAGAGAACCAATTCTAAAACAGTAAATGCTTGGATAACAATCAATCAAATGGAGAGAGAAGCAGGCACGACGTATTACCACGGGGGCAAAGGCCTGCGTTAACTACCTTTCACTGAGAGTACTCCTAATAGAAATGAGGGGGGGGGCAGCATTCAAAGCAGATCAGTGTGCATAAACACGAAAATATTTTTACTTACCACGTACTTGACATTCGACAGCTTATGATATTTTCTATTAAAAAACTATTGAAATTCACTGAAAAAACCATAGGTTATAGACCATATATAGTTAGGAATTAGCATTTACAAAACCTTGAAAATTCACTGAAAAAACCATAGGTTATAGACCATATATAGTTAGGAATTAGCATTTACAAAACCTTGAAAATTCACTGAAAAAACCATAGGTTATAGACCATATATCGTAAGGAATTAGCATTTAAAAAACCTTATTTTACTCACACAAAACCATTGAAATTCCAAATATAGTTAGTTGCACTAACTATATATCGCGCACCCGCAATCCACTGCTGATGATGTCACATATTGCATCATTCATGACATTGTCAGTGACATCACTGATGACATCACTGATGACATCTCAAATGACATCACTGATGACATCACTGATGATATCATTCATGTGATAATACAATGCATCTCCTCACACTCTAATATAACCTCCGTTACACCCAGTGTTAAATACAGAGTATAATTTTTGAAACCATTGACACACCAATACTAGTTACTACATACGCACTCACTGATTCCTATGTCTACACACACATTCACTCATTCACCCATACAATCATTCATACATACAATCACTCATCTTTACAACACTATCATATGCACTCATACACCTATACAGACACTCACACTCTGCCACTCATCCATGGAGTTACTCACACACCTAGTCAGTCCTGAAAAGAATCAATCACACTTCCATTTTCTCATCTATACAGTTAAACACAGAACACCTTACATTTTTGAAACATATACTAACACATACTTACTCTCTTATACAATCACTGATACAAGTACACATTGATCTGCACAGAGTCACACACCTCCCAGCCAGCCATACACACACTCAGTCTCCCATACAAATACTTGTGCAACCAATCAATAACCCATATAGCCACTCATATAGCTACTGATCAACACATGCAGCAGCTTGCACAACAACAGACATACTGATGCACACTTTCAGACAGTTTAGTCACTAACCCGTGCATTCAGTAAGACGCATTTAATCACTCACTCATACAGTCAATCACGCACCTACTAAAACCTTCATTCAGACACTTATACATCCACTCATTCTTCAATACGTAAAACATATTTAAATTTTACAGAAACACATAATCACTGGATGATGTCATCAGTGATGTCATCAGTGATGTCATTTGAGATGTCATCAGTGATGTCATCAGTGATGTCACTGACCATGTCATGAATGATGTAATATGTGACATCATCAGCAGTGGATTGCGGGTGCGCGATATATAGTTAGTGCAACTAACTATATATGGAATTTCAATGGTTTTGTGTGAGTAAAATAAGGTTTTTTAAATGCTAATTCCTAACGATATATGGTCTATAACCTATGGTTTTTTCAGTGACTTTTCAAGGTTTTGTAAATGCTAATTCCTAACTATATATGGTCTATAACCTATGGTTTTTTCAGTGAATTTTCAAGGTTTTGTAAATGCTAATTCCTAACTATATATGGTCTATAACCTATGGTTTTTTCAGTGAATATATATATATATATATATATATATATATATATGTATATATATATATATATATATATATATATATATATGTGTATATATATATCATTTATGACTTATTATTATTAGAGACAACTCTATAAGGCCTAGTAGAATGCATTATTTATAGATTGTAAATAATTGTTGTGACAGAATAACTTACTGCCATGAATGAGGAAATTATATCATCATCTTGCACGCAGTACTTTAAGAGTACTTCACAGGAATGGAAGAAAAACAAAATGGCGATTGTATTGAGCCATAGTTTGTAAATGTAATGTAAATGTCTAGTGTTTAATGAACACAAAGAAGGGTACTACCACTGATCACTTTTTATAAATTTACTAGACGCCTGGGACTCTATGGTCCAGTTGAAGGCTAATTGTAGCCGAAACGCATAGGCCGTCCTATTCTTGCACGTTTTTGCACATGGTGCTTTAAAAATAAAATAATTTAGATAACCTACCTGCTGTCGTGCCGTGACTTCTGCTGGGAAATGAAAAGTGGCGAGAGGTATCAAAGGAATCTATGGTGCGTGGACTGGGACGGACATCACAGGCACTCACGGAGGAGGCGAGGCGATCTGGGAACAATTCCAGTCATTTGAAGAATCGGAACAAGATGATCGACGCCTCTATCATCTGCCGTGTTTAAACGCATCCAAACAAACTAGAGAAAACGGATGCCTGGAGTCTGAGCGGAAAAGACCCGGCGGTGAGTGAGCGAGGCGGGTGGTGAGTGGTGTCTGTGCAACTCAGTAGCGTGGCGGAAGCGGCGTATGAGGAGCAGTGGCCCGCGACTGCCTACTCGATCACAAACCGCCAGGAAGAGTAGCCGAGCATTGTGTCATCGCGAAAGGGGCAAAGAAAATAAGACGCTTTCCAAAAGACGAATGATACGAGACAACACATTGCGTTCTCGACTCCTAAATTACAGGCAAAAGCTGTCTCTGCAAGAAACCCGGTAGAAGCTAAATGAGAGGGATTGAGCATTAAAGAAACAGTATGGTATATTGTGATTCCTCGAACGTGGGGAGTAAGAGGAGCAGCAGGTCAATGGGATTCTGAACTAATCTGAGAGCAGACGACAGAATCCTGAAATAAAATAAATAAAACACCAAAGCAATTACAGACAAGAAACTGTGAAAATTATAACCTCATTTACATAGATGGCAGATAAAACCAGGAATCGCCAACTAAGGGCGAGTGAACTACTCAATGATGATGAAACAACTCCCTCAACTAGCACAAATACAAGAGGAACAGCAGGAGGAAAATGAAAAGAAAAAGATAACAGAACAATAGTAAATGTCCTAAGAGATTTACAACAAAACGGGATCTTGGAAATTAACAAATGGTGGGAAAAAACGACATTAGAAAAATATATAGAGATAAAAGAGTCCCTAGAGTGCTACGGATACTCATCATGCCCACATTGAATGATCTAGACCCGGATTTGATAAGATTATGGCAACAGAACACCAATGAGTGTTCATTTAAACTCAAGAGGACATTAATCATACACGCTCAGAGGAAATTGGAGAAAATTACGACCATAATCCAATCACTGGAACAAGAGTTAGCGAAAATCCCGGTATCTGAAGAAAACAAGGAATTAATTGAAAATATGGAGAAAAAATTGAACAAACATGAGACGGAGGTAGAGAAACGAAAAGCAAACAAATTCACGATGGACCGGATGGATTATGCAAACTGGTGCATATACACGTTTGCCCGCAAGTACGACACTCTTAGAAGTAGAATTGTGATGGACAAGTACGCTGGAACAGTAAATTCCGATATAATAGACAGTTCAGAAATCAGCTCAGCTGATGAGGACACAGTAACAACTCCAATGGATTTTCGCGGGGAGATACAATTGGCGCAAATGATAACGCGACAAAGAGCAAGAGGCAGAATCAACACGTGAGGGAGAGGACAACCAAAACCAGAAGAAGGAGCAAAACCAAAGAGAGGAAAAGGAAAGCAAAAATAATCCTAAAAAAAAGCAGAATAAATCAAGATAAAAATTTGGTCCTAAACATATCCGACAAACAACTAACGGACGTTCAAATCAAACGATGGAATCGAGGACTTTCCTACTGCCCCAACAAGGATATGGATATCCCCAATGTACGGATTGATCTCTACAACTTTTGTAGGAAAATTAAACTTAAAAAATACTTTGCGGAGAAGAAACCTCAACCTAATGCCTGTCAATCAGAAGAAACAAATCCATCCTTAATTGCCCAAAAAGATCTACCAGCACTCAGAGCATTAAAATCTTTGAGAGAGGATGAATCATCAAACATGGAGATAAGTCAAGATTCGTTCACATCAGATATTGACTTCTGTAACACTGTTGGACTGACAACAAACATAGGAGGTGAAAGTGGACTAAGAAAACAGTCCAGGTTCTGTCCACAGATGCCACCCGGGAATAAAATTGACCTATTCCATGAAATAATGGTAGAAGAAGTTACCAAGATGTCAAGCAGATCCATCGCTAATAAGAACATGGATTGGAATAATAACAACAATAAAAAAACGTGGAAACTCTCGCCAAAAGAATATCAGGCAATCACAGAACTCAAAAATTATCCTACAATTATAATCAAATCCTCGGATAAAGGAGGAAACATTGTGGTCCAAAATTTTACCGATTATATAAATGAGGCAAGTGCGACAGTTGGAGAATCAAGATCATTATGAGCTATTGGCCAACAACCCGATGGAAGAATGAACGAATGAATACCATACACACTTGCTGGGATGGAAAGAAAGAGTCCAAATTGATTTTGATGAATATTGCTACTTGAAAACAGACAATCCGATCATAGCTACTATCTACTTTCTGCCGAAAGTTCATAAATCAATTGAGAGACCACCTGCTAGACCGATAGTGAGTTCCATAGGATCGCTTTTGGAAACAACCTCAAGATTTATTGACATCTTCCTCATGAATTACGTAACAGTGCTCCGTTCGTATCTGAGAGATACCATGGACTTTCGAAACAAAATATCTAAAATTGAGTGGAACCCGGGATACTTGATGACCACAATAGACGTAACATCACTCTACACCTCGATACGTCATGAAGACATAATAAGAGCCATCAAGAAATTTCTGGAAAAAAGATCGATCAGTCACCTTGAACACTCAGCCATGCTAATCGACATTTTGACCTACTGTCTTGAACATAATATTTTCTCCTTCCTTGGTAGCCTGTATTTACAAAAACAAGGCACGGCGATGGGGACATCTTTCGCCCTAACTTATGCACACTTTATGATGGCTCTCTGGGAAACCAAAGTCGTGGAGGAAGAAAACAAAAATCACTCGAAAATAAAAACATGGTGTTGATTCATCGACAATTTATTCGTCATATGGGACGGAAGTCGCGAAGACTTACATAATTTCATCGACTCTCTGGAAGAAAATGATTATAACCTCCATTTCACATCATCTATAAGCGAGACCAGTATAATTTTTCTAGATGTGGAGGTCTTCATTAAAAACAAGAGACTGTGCACTAAAATGCATCGGAAACCGAAATCCTGTAATAGGATTCTTCATGCTAACAGTGGCCATCCAGTGAAACTAAAATGGAGTATACCTTACGGTCAGATGCTTAGATCTAAAAGAAATTGTTCAGAGATGGAGGACTTGAAACTGGAAATCGAGGGGATGAGTAGTCGATTTCTGGAAAGAGGATATCCTTTGGAAGTAATCCTAATGGCAATATCTAGGATGAACCTGAAACAACGATCGGATCTCTTAATCCCTGCGGCGGATGCAGCCAGGACGACAAATGAGAACACAACAGAAACAGGCAATTAACCGCTTGCTCAAGCAATGCGGGAAAATACATTTTTCACATAGTATTGCAGTGTACAAAATAAAGATTCCGCCGACCCTGAATTACGCATATGAAACAATTGACGAATGTGAGTGGGCTAAGTTTGAGAAAGTGGAAGGTAAAATTTGGCGTCAAATATGTAACCTGAGTAATGCTGCATTAATTGCGGCTCTTAGGCTCGAATTTGGCCTTCTCTCAACGTATGGTTTGTCATTGGCAGGGACTTTAAGGTGGTGTAACGCTTTGATAAATGGTCAAGAAAACCTGTTAAGGATAGCATTGCACAAGGACATTTTTAATATTTATTGTGTAAAAGTGTAATTTTTAGAAACTACTTAAAAGCGTTAAGCATTTTTGTTTTGGACTTAGTAGGGGCAGCAGTTTTAAACAAAATAGCGTTAAAGCAATTAATTAAAAAATCCATATATGTGATCTCACGAGAAAGAGATTTGAAAATATGCAGAGGGAATGGCAGACTGGACTGCATAGCGGAGAGCTCAATTATTAAAAATCCTCAGCCGTATGTTCTTTGGAACCTGAATCATGGTGTACGCAGAGTGATTCTACTCTCCAGAATGAATTTGTTGCCGTTGAGGATAGTAACAGGAACTTGGGAAGGTATCCCCAAAAATGAAAGACTTTGTGATTTATGCAATGGTGGTATCCAAGATTTTAATCATGTTTTGATTGTGTGCCCAGCACTTAGTTCAATACGACGCAAATTTCTAAGGCATGGTTTTTTACAATATAATATTTCAACAGCAGAACAGGCACGCAACTTTCTTCTGCACCCTCCGTCAGAACAGATATGTTTTAAGATTTTCAGTTTTTTCAAAGAATTTTAAAATGTATATTAGAAGCCAATAAGTAGGGTGATCAGTGGATTATGTAGTACCTTGTATAATCTCCCTTGTTTTAGTATTTTTGAGTACTTTAAGCTTTTTTAACTCGTGAAACATACGATAAGTAACAATTATTTATTAGTGTGTTTAATAATCCTGTTTGCTTTCTTGTGCAGCTTTTGAGTTATTTTGGTTATATTGATGCAAGATAATCACTCTGGGCTCTGTCCAGGATTAGGGCATCTATGCACTAGCACTTTATCTTGATATATTTGCACTCTCAGTAGCACTTTACAAAATCATCCGTTGTTAACACTGTTCTCTGTCCTTGACTTAAGAAATGTTTTAATTGCTCTTGCCTTTTCTTAATCTGCTGCCTGTATATTTGTTAACATTTGTATAAATGTAGCTGAGTTTATTAATCTTGGGCTAAAACCAAAAGTGTCGAATCATGTATAAGCCCTGGATAAAGATTAAGGTTTTATTGCATCAGCACAATGTAAAATGCATGGGCACTTTACATGGTATTTTATAAAAACCGGCCGATATCTTCATTTAAAATTCATCTCCCAAAAATATGATTTTAAAAACAAGATATTAATTACTATTTTTCGAATATCGTTAAACGTACATTGGATGAACTATACATAATTTCTTATCCATGCGTTGTCCAAATGTATTTGTAGATTAGATTAGATAGCTTCATCAAATTAGGGAGTCAGCCAATAATGTTCCTCACTAGATAATGATTAGAAGATTTTTGTCCCTCGAAGTGACGTATTTAATGATCCTCAGAGATTAGTCCCTTTAGGGAGGAGGTAATTTTAGGAAAATTGTTTATTTTAGTATTTATTCGTGACTAAAGTTAGGGGTCTAATGAAAAATGTATTATGTACTGTGTGTAATGTAGGATTATTACAGGGTGTAACCTCATGGGTTTTTAATACTTTTTTTTATGAATTAATGTTTTATTGTAATGTTATGTGGAATTCTTTGGAATTCCAAATCATAATAAAATGAATTGAATTGAGAATTGAATTGAGAGAACACAACAGAAACAGAGGGTACAACACGTTTGATCATGGATTTCAACAACCAAAGTAAGGAGCTGAAGAAGGTGATAAGGAAGAACTGGGAGATTCTGTTACTGGATGAAACTCTGAAGGAAAACCTAACATCTTTTCAAAGTATAACACATAGAAAAACAGCATCTCTACGCGATATCCTAACTCAGAGTCACCTGGAAATCCAACCACCAAAAAAGACAACATGGCTGACGACACCAGGTTTTTGGAAATGCTCCAAGTGTAAAGCTTGCGAACAGGGTTCTAACATCACAGAATACAAATTACAGAATGGGAGAACTAAGAAAATTAAGGATCACATCACGTGTGAATCAAAATGTGTGATATACAGGTTGACATGTCCTTGTGGAAAGTACTATATAGGGAGTACCATTAACAAATTAAAATTACGGATTCTGCAACATCTCCGTGCAATAAAAAACAAAGACCCAAACTACCCAATGGCCAAACATTTTCATGAATTCCATCAAAACGATTGCAGTAAATTGAAATATTCTGGGATTAGAATCATAAAACCATTAGAAAGAGGAGGCGATCGTACATTGAAACTTCGGAAAATGGAGTCTAGGATGATTTTGGGGATGGGTACAGAATACCCACATGGACATAACCTGGATGCTGAACTGTATGTACATTTGTAAATAAGATCAGGATATCAAGACTGTGTAAATAAACCTGAATAGTCTCAGCTCAAAAATCTGAAATAGAATGACCTTTCGTATATAGCTGTGTATAGGGTATAAATAGAATTCCTTTCCTCCCTGGAAATCTGTAGACAAGTGCATATGTGCAGGAGATATCCTCATGAAAAGACCAGACATGGGAAACCCGAAAAGTGGATATAAACTCTGGGTACATAACTTGTATATTAGAATCTAATGGAAAGAATCTGAATTAACTGTATATAGAATTAACCATAAGAAGAGGAATGTGGGACCTGGTACTTTTATGAACTGGATAACCCGCACACTCCTCTTTTTCTTTTATATTCACTGTCTTTTTACCAATTGCTCTATTTCGTTTTGGTGCTGTCTTTAAAAACTGACTGGCTCCTGTCAGTTGTAACGTAATATGCAAGACAAACAAAACCTGTTTGTTAAAGATGCACTGTTCACTTGCCCCTCAGGTGCTTAACTGATATCTCATTTCAACGTAACATTACTTGTTATGTGTCTACATGATCATTATTAACATATAAGAGACTAATATGACAACAACAAACAGTAAGAAACAATCTCTTGTATGTTTCTTCTTGTTTTCTTCTTTATTCTTTTTTCAATTCTTGTTGCAGAATATTTTTGGTTCATTACTTCATGAATCCTTCATATTTACACTTCTTTCCCAATGCATTTCGGTAAAATTACCCTCATCAGGGGAATGCTGTAATAATATACAATAAACACTGTATGTCTATCTTCCTCTGCCTGTATAGGGATATCCCCATACCAGAAACACCAATCTCGTGAATTTAACCATATTATCGTGGTTGTTAAAAGTGAATCAACAATTCTGAACCACCTCCCTTATCGTGCTCACTAAATATCAATGTGTCTGATACCGTTGTGTACCAAAAAACCACACCTAGTATGTCAATAACCATGCCTCACTAACCTGTGTAAAAATATGTCAAGGTTGCCTGTAACAAAAAGCGTCATAATCAAAACCAATTTAAGATTCCTCTCTCTGTTTGAATTACCACATGTTAAATATATCATAAAGGCTCTCTCTACCTTAGTTGTTGTCCGGAGCATATATTCTTTCTCTATTCCGTAGCACCACTCTTGCCTCAAGAGACGTCGTAAATGGCATCCGCTGTAAAAGACCCCCACACTACCATTACTTCACTCGTTCTTTCTGAATTTTAACCTTATGCATTTAACTAATGCCAACTCTGCCTCCATACCTTGGGACTTCAATATTAACGTTCCAAACGCTGGCCCGCTACACTGCTCCTGCCGGTAGTCGCACTCGGCTCGCCATCTCGCCTTGCTCTAGCGTGTGACGCGTGTTGTGATAGATATAGAAAACGGACTTCCCGTTTCCTAATATGCTGCCGCCATCTTAACCTAGTGCTTCTGTCTGGTTTATTATAAGTCCTCACTGGCATGCTAGTTCCTGCAGTGCTACTCCACTGGTAATAATAAACAAACTAATGACTGCACCTTCGAAAAATGACCAACGAAAACCCATCGAATCGAAAACATATGTGTTTGGTGTTTTCTAATTGGTATGTAGTAAAAGCATGCTATCTCAGTGTATGCCCTATCAGTACTCAGATCTGTGATATTGTATTGGGTGTTCCCCAATGCAATTGTTTATTCACTTTTGTAATGTAATAACCACCATAATTATAATCATTAAAATACTATATACACATTACTAATGAATTTTTCCTTTCCATACAGATGTTATGTGTGAAATCATTTACAACAGGCACTTTACTATTTACAATTTACAAAAAGCAAATCATTTCAATTTTGTCATTCAGACCACAAGGTTCCAACGTATTAAGATACCGTATCCAAAACGTTTCTCTTTGTGATAAATGTCTGTTGACATCGACATGATCTTTTTCTTCAATTTTTTCTAACACTGTGTAACGTAATTGCGGAATGGTATGTTGTCTGTCCTTCCAATGTACAGCTAAATTGGATTTTAAATTCTGTGTCCTAATCATACTCTTGTGCTCTGTCACTCGTGTCTTGACTTTACTAGTGGTTTTCCCCACATACACCAGCCCACATGGGCATTTAATTGCATACACCACCATATTGGAGTTGCAATCCGCAACTGGGACCTGGTACTTGACCATGAGGGCCACAATATAGCAGCATCTCAGATAAACCAAACATTGGAGGATTAAGGACATGTATATGAGAATATATCTAACATAGAATTCAATACAACCGAATGGTCTTGGCAAGAATGGGTTTCCGCAATGAGACATATTACAACAACATAATGACTAGAAATTATAAATAATTGTAAATAACAGGGTTGTAAATATGTAGAAAATGAGTAGTAAGTCACGTTATGTCCATCTCAAGAAAAAGTACTTTACAATGAAATGTATACATAATTTATGACTTATTATTATTAGAGACAACTCTATAAGGCCTTGTAGAATAAATTATTTATAGATTGTAAATAATTGTTGTGACAGAATAACTTACTGCCATGAATGAGGAAATGATATCATCATCTCGCACGGAGCACTTTAAGAGTACTTCACAGGAATGGAAGAAAAACAAAATGGCGATTGTATTGAGCCATAGTTTGTAAATGAGGTTAACAGTCTAGTGTTTAATGAACACAAAGAAGGGTACTACCACTGAGCACTTTTTATAAATTTACTAGACGCCTGGGACTCTATGGTCCAGTTGAAGGTTAATTGTAGCCGAAACGCGTAGGCCGTCCTATTCTTGCACGTTTTTGCACATGGTGTTTTAAAAATAAAATAATTTAGATAACCTATCTGCTGTCGTGCCGTGGCTTCCACTGGGAAAAGAAAGGTGGTGAGAGGTATCGAAGGAATATATATATATATCTCGTGATCCTGGGTTGAGGGTGACCTGATCCATTAAAAAGAAGCCTTAATCCTACACTCCTATAGGAATTAGCATTTAAAAAACCTTAGAAATTCACTGAAAAAACCATAGCTTTTAGGAGTGTTATAGTTAGCTGGACATTTCACTCATAACAAACCATTGACATTCCTCCGATATAGTTCGTTGTACTCACTATAATTTGTGCGCCCCCAATCCACTGCTGATGATGTCACATATTACATCATTCATGACATGGTCAGTGACATCACTGATGACATCTCAAATGACATCACTGATGACATCACTGATGACATCATCCGTGAATGTGGTTTGATTCGTTATTTAAATATGTATTATATGCATTGAAGAATGAGTGGATATATAAATATAAATATAAATATCTGGATCGAGGATTTAGTAGCAGTGTGATTGACTGTTTACTTGATTAATTTAAAGTGTCTCACTACATATATTTGATAGTGACTAAACTGTGTGAACATCTGTATCACTTTGTCAGTTGTTGTGTAAACTGCTTCTCCAGTTGGTAACTAGCTATTTGAAACTCTAAATTAGTTATTGATTAGTTTACTGTGTATTTGTATGGGAGAGTGAATGTGTATGTGGTTCAGTGGAGGGTGTGTGACTGCCCAATGATGTGTGAATAGTTGATTCAGTAGGTATATGAAGTTAAAACTACATGTTATAACAGTTGTTTGGGTGAGTGAATATCTTTATGGGTGTGGTGATGAGCAAATATATCTTTCAATGGTACATGTCCAACAAAGTAAAAAAAGTAAAAGTCAGTGTATGTGTCAGTTGTTGTTCATAAATAAGTATACATAAGACTCAGTGATTGTATGCGTGACTGTATGGATAACTGTATACTTCTAATAGTGATTTTATAACAAACTAAGTATGAGTTACTATCTATATGAATAGATAAAGTGGTATTTGTATTAGTGTGTAGCTGAGTAAATGTAAGTATGATCCATTGTTTGCATAAGTGAGTAGGATGACTTCATAAGTGTCTAGGATGTGTGCTGGTGTGTAATGTCGAGATAGGTGTATAAGTATATTTGATAGTGTTCTATTGATCATTGACTGCATGTATGAGTGTATCTATAGGAAAATGGTTAAATGTGTGTATAGATCTAGGAATCAGTGAGTGGGTTTTTAGAAACTTGTATTGGTGTGTCAATGGATTCAAATATGGTACTCTGTATTTTACAGTGTGTGATGAAAGGTTATACTAGTGTATAATGTAGTGTATCTGATTGTCACGTGGATGATGTCATCAGTGATGTCACTGACCATGTAATCAATGATGTAATATGTGACATCATCAGCAGTGGATAGCGGGCGCGCAAGATATAGTGAGTACAACTAACTATATCGGAGGAATTTCAATGGTTTTGTACGAGTGAAATATTCAGCTAACTACAACACCCCTAAAACCTATGGTTTTTTCAGTGAATTTTTAAGGTTTTTTAAATGCTAATTCCTGACTATATCAGGCCTGAAACCTATAGCTTTTTCAGTGAATTTCGAAGGTTTTGTAAATGACAATTTTTAAATTTATTAATTGTTATATTTATTTTTTTAAACTGATTTACTACATTTTTTAAACAATTTATTTTTAGATATTTTTTTTAAAAGCATTACAATTACATTTTAGATTACATTACAAAATATACTTTCTTAGAATGAATTACTTTAGTTTAAATACTTTGCAAATAGGCAATAGACTTTTAAGTACAGTAGTTACAGTTGTTGCAATGGGCAACACAATTTCAAACACAATGCAACATTGACCTCAATGTGAATTTCTAGTTAATTGCAATTAGTTACTTTATGGATTACTTTTCTAACCACTGGACTGGATCCTAGATTCAGTCCTTGGACATCTCCTGTAAACGGGTGAGTAAAAGTGTTTTAGTTACAGTAGTGATTTTTAAGGAATATTAATGTATTTTAAAAGTTGACACAAATATTTTGACATAGAATCACCAATGTTATCCTATAGCAGGAAATTCCTTTAGCAGGTAAGTAGTGCTATACTCACTTTTTCTTACTCGGTGGTGGATCCTGGTTCCAGCACTGGTGCATCTCCTGTAAACAGTTGAAAGAATGTGTTTAAGTCATGCAGGCGATATTTAAAGAATACTTTTAGTTTGTGAAAATAGACATTAGAAACTTTTCTGGTGAAAACCAGACAATGGATTCTTATGGAAGGAAATACAAGTTACTGGTATGTATGGTTAGAATTACTTTTCAGGGTCAGTGCTGAGCTAAAAGATGCAGCACTGGGTTCTCTCCTGATAACAGGTGAGTAAATCGGAATTCATAGTTCTGCTGATTTTATAAGAATATTTTAAAGTTCCAAAACTCCACACTTAGAAACTTTTCCAAATAAAACCCCTCAATGTTACCCTTTGGAAGGAAATTCACTTAGCAGGTAAGTAGTGTTATCATTACTTTTTCTTACTCAGTGGTGGATCCTGGATCCAGCACTGGTGCATCTCCTGTAAACAGTTGAAAGAATGCGTTTGACATACAGGCGATTTTTAAGGAATATTTTTAGTTTGTGAAAATAGACACTTTGAAACTTTTCTGGTGAAAACCAGACAATGGATTCCTATGGAAGGAAATACAAGTTACTGGTATGTATGGTTAGAATTACTTTTCAGGGTCAGTGCTGGGCTAAAAGATGCAGCATTGTGTTCTCACCTGATAACAGGTGAGTAAATCGGAATTTGTTGTTCGGATGAATTTAGGTGAAGATTTTAAAGTTGCAAAACTCCACACTTAGAAGAATTTCCAAGTGAAACCAGTCAATGTTAGCCTATCGAAGGAAATTCAAGTTAATGGTAAGTGTGGTTAGTATTACTTTTGAGGTTTAGTACTTGGATCAAAGATGCAGCACTGAGGTCTCTCCTGACAACAGGTGAGTAAATCGGAATTCGTAGTAGATCCAGTAAGCGCCACAGAGCTGCGTAGCAGAGAGATGTAAAAAGGGGCACGGCATGCACCACCTCTCTGCAACACAGAGCAGTAGCGCTTCCTGGAAGCACCTGGTGGACTACTTGGCCCCCATGGTCCCTCAGGTTTGAAGTTGAATTTTTTCCCCAACTTAAAACGCGCCTCAGGGCACACATCACGTCAGGCCCCATCCCCTCCCTTCACCACTGTGCAAACGCACCCTGTCACTGTTCTACATTGAGAGATTAAGTCCCCTTCAATCCTAAGGATCCCTAGGGTCAAACTAGCGCACTAGGTACCTCCAGTAAGCACCACAGAGATGCGTTGCAGAGAGGTGTAAAAAGGGGCGTGGCCTCTGAACACCTGTCTGCAACGCAGCTCCCTGGCGCATACTGGAGATACCTGTTGGGCTATTTGGAGACTGCCATTAGGGAATATATATATATATATATATATTTGAGTATTACACGTTTTGTGATATAATGCCTCAATTCACCTGGTAATTCCTAATTTCTCCCAAATGTACTCATAGAAAAGTTGGCAGTTTTCAGCATTAAAGTAAATAGATTCTCTGTATTTCTCAAAATCATATTTCCCATAGAAACCAAAGAAGTAATGAGGGCATAAGAGGGTACACCGTGGCTGACCTCCGGACTGCCCTGGGGCTTGTCTTTATGGCTGCTCCCCCTTCGAGTCGCTATGGCTCGCAAGTAAACTTCCCCAAGGAACTGGGCTCTTAACGCCTTAATATTATGTACTTGCAGCACATACAGGAGATCACCATATCTAGTTAAGTTGTCCAAAAGTCATGACAAGACCTAGAATACAGGCACCTGTAATGCCCAGAGCAGCCTCCTGTACTTAGCTGTGTTCACATTCAGTCCTGTTAGGCACTGCCATGCTCCCCGATGGAACTTCCTGCCACTGACGGGGCTGATAATCATTTCCAACTCTAAAGCAGGTGTATTTCACGAGTAGAGCAATATCCAACGAGTCTTTACTCTTCCATACAGCAACCCTCTCGCAAATAACGTTCTCCAGCAAGGCTAAGTTACAGCAGGAGCCAGTGTGTCAGGGGCTCTAGTCCAAGAAAGAAATTCCCTCTTTGGCCCATGTTAAACTATGAAATACAGCAATAATTAGAGTTCAGTGGGCCTTGGTGCCACTGCACCTGCTGCACTAATGAAAGCTACGCCTGTAGTTTACGCATTGTGTTTGAAAGTAGAAGTGGAGGATAAACAATCTGTGTTTGTGAGAAAAATAATGATTTACAAGTACAGTTTTTACACTGAAAATCTTATCCTAATAATTGACTGTGAATACATAAAAAATTGGGTGTGCTAATGTAATTTATTGTGTGTTTTAATGTATAGGGCAGGCATAGGCAATATCTCATTAAAAGAGAATTTCTATCTTCTAAGGAAGAGGTTAAGCACATTGATAGCCCTCCACGACACCGGCCCAGCGTACCTCAACAGACGACTCAGCTTCTACACCCCCACCCGCAAGCTCCGCTCTGCCGACCTCGCCCTCGCCGCTGTCCCCCGCATTTTAAGAACAACAGCCGGAGACAGATCCTTCTCCCACCTCGCCGCCAAGACCTGGAACATCCTCCCCACCAACCTACGGCAGACCCAAGACCTACTGGCCTTCAGAAGAATTCTCAAGACCTGGCTCTGGATCAGTAGCAGCGTCCCCCCCCAGCGCCTTGAGACCCTCACGGGTATGTAGTGCGCTTTACAAGTATACTGATTGATTGCTTGATAAAGACACAAAAGAGTGCTCCCACAAAGAAATACACATACAAAGAGATGCACAGACCCACAAACACACACCAAACATGAACATACAGACACCTAACTACCCACAATGGTGCACACAAACACGTAAATACAAATAGAAACAAACTAACACCCACAAACAGATATTCAAATAGTCGCACACAAACATGCACACATAAACAAACACACAGGCTAAAAGACACTCACATGTAAACCAGCAAACACCTCATTGACACTGAAGTAAATCGGTAATAATGAGACACTGGCAGGCAGGAGCGTGGCTTGGGCAGTAAGATTGGAGGGGGTGAGCCGTAGATTTTCCATGAATGGAGCTGAGTTATAATGTTAAAATGCATTATATGACAAGCAGGGTGCATGAGAGGGCCTAACGGGGCAATGGAAAGGAGACACATGCGGAGTGAGAGAAAACATGTTATTTTGTAATACAACCAACATTGTTAAAGACTTTCAAAACAGAAAGGGAAAAGTGTGTGTCGATAAAAATTCCTGTTGAAATGCAACAGACATCTCACCATACCCGACTAAAAGCACCTGTGCCCAACTATTTAGCTGAAAATACATTTACGTTTACTGCTGGCATGGCAGAGAATGACACCGAAAAGGGAATGAAGTAGAATTGCAAGTACTAGGGTCTCTACAGCAGCACACAGCATGGGAGCCTAACTTGGACTAGTGCTCTCAGGTGTGCTATTCCTACTAAATCTGCAGCCTGATCTTGCTTGGCCAGGGATTAGGGATGGCGACGCGATAACTTAAGACACCCAGTGGGTCGGTAACAGGCAGGAAGCTCTGATACCAGCTATTTTTAGCCCACTGAGCAGACAAGAAGACCATGTTCCAAAAGGGGCTACTGCCCACTAGATTAGTATTCAAGGATCACAGACATGATCACATCCATCCACAACAGCCCATCAGATCACTAAACAGTGCAGGGGGGTGAAACTTTTAAATGTGTATTTAAAGGAAATTGGCTGAAACTCCGTGGAGATCGCAATAATCTGTCACAAAGACAAGAACTCCCAAATCTCCATTTTAAACAAAATTTTAAATAATTGATGTATAGAAGTATGTTGTAGCCCAACCGTGTAAAAATGCTACTAATGATTTTACGTGTTTATATAAGTATGCAGTAGTACTATTATAAATGTCATTAGTTTAATGGTTTTTGTTTTTAAAAGACTGATCACTTAAATAAATAAGTCCATACACAAGGACAGAGCACAGAGGTCGCAGTCACCAGCCATGGTTCCTCCTGAAGCCCTCGTGATCCGTCTTCAATGGGCGGGAAGCGCAGTGGGGGTAACAAGAGGGAAACGAGGAACAGCAGTACAGATACGAGAGAGCAGAAAAAACCAGGAAGAAGAAGTGCGAGGGAAGGAAGAGAAAGGGCACCTGGAGAAGGAGAGATCCTTACATTTCCCTCCCGGCACGTAAGCAAGTGGCCGGGGCACTGATCTCATCCTGGCTAGGCTACTGCAATGCGCTCTACCTGGCTATCAACGAGACTGTAATAGTCAAACTGCAGCTGGTCCAAAATGCGGTGGCAAGATTGATTTTTGATATTCCTAAATCTCAATCAGTTTTGGCAGAGATTCTGAAGCTCAATTGGCTACCTGTGACAAACCTGTTACCTTCAAACTTTATGCATCGCTCACAAGGTACTGCATAACATGGGGCATGGAGATATTAAAGACATGTTTCAATGATATATTCCCTCCAGACAGCTTCCATTCTCAAGTCAAAATCTTGTAATTGTTCCTAAATACTAAAAGGCAAGTTGGGGAGTCCAGAGCCTTTTCCGTGGCCGTATTCAAGCTATGGAACTCCCTTCTCTGTTCCATCTCCAGTCTTCAGGCTCACACCCCATTTCGTATGGCTAAGGCCTTAACCTGGTCGTTGCGTGAATCTGCCAACGGCCGTCGCGAGCACTACCTCCGTAGTGCTGCGCACGTCCGTTGGCCGACACAGCCCCGCCCGCACACAGAAACATCCGCACCGCGGCGGATTCTACGGGGCTTGAGACCATGGAATTTTTATTTCCGTCTTCTTTTCCTTCTTTAGGGATAATTGCTGTCAGCGCCTTGACACCTTTGGGCATTTGTTTGCGCTCTATAAATCCTTTTCGTTTCCTATAACGTTAGAGAGACGTCAAGACGAACAAGAAAAGGTAGAAGTGAAGGGGTGAACGAGGAACACCAGGAGAATGCCAGGCATAAACAATAGCTTGTTTTCCGGTCCCATCATCTTTCCTTCCTGCCCTTCAATAGAAGGGCAAGAAGAAAAGATAATGAGACCAGAAATGGGGGCAGTGACAAAAATGCCAGTTATGTTATGTTATGTTATGTTATGTTACATACATTTGTAACGCGCACAGCTGCCCCAGCTAAGGGGCGTCCTGGCGCGTGTCAGGTAATATGCAACACCTACATGGAAACACAACAGATAAAAGACACAGATGGCGAGTTTATTAAAACAAAAAGGTCTTTAAAGCTTTACGAAAAGCTAAAAGGTCATCTAATAACCGCAGCTCTACCGGAAGGGAGTTCCAGAGCTGAGCCGCTCTGACCCGGAAGGACCGGCCACCAGCCCGACACAACCTGAATCGAGGGACCACAGTAAGAGCGTGACCCAAGGATCTCAGGGGCCGGGAGGGCACATACCAGGACAAAAGGTCCGCAAGGATTGGGGGACCCTCTCCCCTCAGGATCTTGAACGCCAGACACAGCACTTTAAACTGGATTCTGGCTCTGACGGGCAGCCAATGCAGAGATCTCAGTGTGCTGGAAACGGGGCTAGTACGGGGTAAGCCCACTATGGCTCTCGCCGCGGCGTTCTGAACACGCTGGAGGCGAACAACCTCAGCCAAATTGGAGCCTACCAAAAGAGAGCTTGCATAGTCCTTGCGGGATAACACAGTAGCCTGGACTATCAGCTGCCTGGTACTGTGGTCAAAGAACTTCAGAATGGGGCGCAACGACCGTAAGATGCCGAAGCAACAGGCCGCGGTTTTCTTAGAGTGGACCTCGAAGGAAAGCACAGGGTCCATCCATACTCCCAGGTTCTTTAGTTCAGTGACCGGAAGCGGGGCCGGCCCCAGCTCCGCAGGCCACCACCTGTCCCCCCAAAGATCCGCCCTCCTACCGACGATCATGATCTCCGTCTTCTTCGCGTTGAGCTGGAGACAGTTGTTCTTCATCCAGCTCGCCACCGCCCTAAGTACACTCTGAAACCTGGGGGCATCCCGGTCCGGGTCCCCGCTGATGGAAACCGCTAGCTGAGTATCGTCAGCATATGAGACCATAGTCAAGTCCCATTGCTTGACGACCTCAGCCAGCGGTCTCACGTAGAGATTAAACAACGTGGGACTCAGCGAGGAGCCTTGCGGCACCCCCTGTCTCAGAGGATGGGATTGGGACTGGAACGGTGGCATGGCAACGCTAAAGAAACGATCGTCAAGGAAGGACCGGAACCACTGGAGTGCAGAACCACCCAGGCCACTCTCCTCCAGGCGATGCAACAGGATGGGATGAGAGACAGTATCAAACGCGGCGCTCAGATCTAATAAAACGAGCGCCGCAGTCTGCCCCGCATCCATCACCGTGCGGAGATGTTCAGCCATGGAGAGAAGGGCGGTCTCCGTGCTGTGACCAGCACGGAACCCGTTCTGGGTGGGGTCCAAGATGTTAGCCTGGACAAGGTGAGCCGAGAGAGCTTTGTTAACGTGAGCCTCTAACACTTTGGTAGGCCAAGGAAGCAGGGAGATGGGCCGATAGTTTTCAGGTTTGTCTGGGTCCAAAAAAGGTTTTTTTAAGATGGGAGAAACCACCGCCCGCTTCCAGCTAGCGGGTACCGTGCCGGACTCCAACGAGATGTTAATCAAGGAGTGTATCACGGCCAGTCTTATTAGCTGCAATAAAGAACTTAAAAAACATTGTGTGTTCAGAATGGGAGGATATGTAAACTGAGCTCTCTTTGTGTTGTTGTTGCAGTTATTAAAATAATTTCAGTAGTGGTTATTATTGTTAATGTATAATTATTATTGCGTACACTAGGTCAAAGCGCTAAGTTGTTCTCTCCTCCTGGAAACCCCTGAAGGCTTCCAGGAGCACACAACAAACCATGCTCAGTCTCATGCCCCGTTGTGAGCAGCACTCTTGGATAAACTGCAACAAAAGCAATGCAAGCACCATCCAAACTAAGAGGCGATTGTAGCACCGTTGTAAGTGGATGAATGGCTTTGTCAAATCAGTACACGTGCCGCCGCCACCCTTGGCCCAGATTGCACCCGTTGTGTGAAAGCACTGGATAATGCTTGAGCGATACAGTATCTTGCAGGGACTAAAGAATGCATGGCTCAGCAGTCTGTCTGCAAAAACCCTGAAGATGCATGCATGACGCAGCAATCAGAGCACAAATATATCTGAAGGATGCATGGCTCAGCAGTCTGTCTGCAACAACCCTAAAGAGGCATTCATGACTCAGCAATCAGAGCACAAATATATCTGAAGGATGCATGGCTCAGTAGTATGTCTGCAAAAACCCTTAAGAGGCATGCATGACTGCAATCAGAGCACAAATATATCTGAAGGATGCATGGCTCAGCAGTCTGTCTGCAACAACCCTAAAGAGGCATTCATGACTCAGCAATCAGAGCACAAATATATCTGAAGGATGCATGGCTCAGTAGTCTGTCTGCAAAAACCCTTAAGAGGCATGCATGACGCAGCAATCAGAGCACAAATATATCTGAATGGATCCATACAAGATGTATGTGGGGGTGTGGTGTGTGTGTGTGTGACTAGCACACGGGTTGAAAGCAGGATGGCGCAACAGTGTGCACAATTGTACTGTATTGTAGTGCACAACTGCACTGTACAGCAAACCAGGTAGGAGTTAATAGTTTCCAGAACTGCACCATATAGGAAGCATGCAAGGCGTAACTGTTTATACTCTGCAGCACAGCACACTAAATAAAGCATGTATGGTACTAAAGTGTGCGTACAATTGTACTGTGTAAAAAGAAAGCATGGCTCAGCAGTATACAAAAATTATTTTCACACTAAGCATTTAAGACTTAGCACTATGCACAACTGCACCTTAAACGAAGCTTGCAAGGCAAGAGAGATTGCTGCACGGTTGGCTACAGGATGCATTGAGGGCACAGCTTAGCAGTGTGCACAACTGCACAGCATCATAAGAATACCTGGTTAAGAAAGGCACAGCAGAGGGTGTGCACAATTGTGCCATATAGAAATTATTTGTGGCTCATCAGTGTGGGCACAACCGAAATGAAGATGAAGCACGCGTGGTTCCGCAGTGTGCACAACTACCCAATATACGAAGCATGTTTGGCTCAGCAGTGAATGCCCCATTACAGTGCGTAGAAGTATGCAAGTTCATCCGGGAGCGTCTGACTGGAAGCATGCAATGCTCAGCAGAGGGGTTACAATAGTGGTGTTTAGGGATGCATGGCTCGCCACGGCGCTAAATTGGACTCAAGGAACCATGTATTGCTCATCAGTGTGTACTACAGCAAAGTACAGTGAGCATGCAAGGTACTGCGGTGTGCACAAGGGTACAGTAAATGAAATTAGCTTGACTTTTATAACAAATAATCAAACAAATATGGAGAGAACACACGGTTTAGTAATGCATGCATGATTATGTAGCTACTGCTGGTTATAGCAGAAATGTCACAGCCAACCGTGTGTGTGATGACCCAGATCCTTCTTCCTGGTAGAGTGGGCTCATGCCCCCTCTGCTAGTTCTTGGCCTGCCTGTTTGTGGCAGAATTGTATAGTTTCTGCGATACATCGTGCGATGGTTCCCTTTGTTACTGGTCTACCCAGGAAACTGCTTGCGAAGGACAGAAATAACTGATTTGTTTTCCTGTGCTCCTTAGTTCTTTCCATGTAATGCATTACTGCTCTTCTAGCATCCAGAGTGTGCAGTGCCCTCTCTGCGCTTGTGGACGGTTTCTGAAAGAAGCTGGGTATTTGTTCTGTCTGGTTCATGTGGAACCTAGACACCACCTTTGGCATAAAGTGTGGGTCAGTTCTCATTACCACCCAATGATTGCGTATTTGAAGGTAGGATTCCTGCAGTGTCGACGCTTGCAGTTCGCTTACCCTGCGCAGCGAGGTGATAGCCACCAGAAAGGCTGCCTTCATTGCCAGCATTTGTAGGGAGGCCTTATGGATGGGTTCAAAGGGCACTTTCAAAAGCTCTGTTAGGACTAAATTAAGGTTCAATGCCGGTGGCGGCATCCTCTTAGGTGGTGCAATCCTTTTTGCCCCTTCCAGGAATCTCTTTACTACTTGTGATGTAAAGAAGCTCTTTCTTGTCTCTCCTCTTGTGTAGGCTACTATCGCTGCTAGGTGTGCTCAGCGAGGATGAACTTAGTTTTGCTTTTAGCATGTGCGTGAGGTATCTTAGCACTGTTGATTCCCTTATCTTCTTGTGTAGTTTCTTCTTGCTGCACCATTGCGTGAACCTCTTGCATTTTTCCACATAGCACTTTCGTGTGGTAGGTCTCCTTGCCTCTCGTAGCACCCGCAGGGTGCTCTCAGGTAACATTAGGTGTGCAAACTCTATGTCTTCAGGAGCCATGCCGCTAGGCTGAGGCTCTCTGGCTCCGGGTGTAGTACTTCTCTGTTTTGCATGGAGAGTAAGTGCTTTCTTCTCCCAAACTTGTGGGGTGGTCCCTGTGCCATTTCCATTATTTGTGAGTACCAGGTCTGCCTTGGCCACTGTGGTGCCACCAGGATCAGTGTCATGTTGCAGGTCCTGCACTTGTTGAGTACCCTGTGTATCAGTGGTATCGGGGGAAAAGTGTAGGCAAATGTTTTCGACCAGCTTATCCATAGGGCAGTCCCATGGGATCGTTCCACTGGTTACATGGATGCAAAGTGTCGGTATTTTGCATTCTGGTGTGTTGCAAATAGGTCTATCGTCGGTGTTCCCGATCTCCTGAAAAGCCTTTGCGTTTTCTGTGCATTGAGCTTCCACTCGTGGGATGCTGAAGTCTGTCTGCTGAGCCAGACTGCTTCCACATTGTCCTTCCCTGGTAGGTGTATAGCTAGCAGGTCTATTTTGAGTGGGATGGCCCATCTCCATATTTCCTGCACTAGGTTGGATAGTGCGACTGATTGTGTTCCTCCCTGTTTGTTGATGTAGAACATCGCTGTTGTGTTGTCTGTTTGTATCCACACTCTATGGTTGTACAGTTGTTTCTGGAATGCCTTCAGGGCAAGAAACACGGTCTTCAGTTCCAGGTAGTTGATGTGTCTGACCGCATCTGCTGGAGTCCACAGACCCCTCACTTTGAGTTTGTTCATGTGTGCTCCCCATCCCATCTGGGATGCGTCTGAGGTGATGGTCACCGTTGGGGTTGGTGGTTTTAAAGTCTTCCCTTTTGTTATGGTCTCCCTGTTCCACCACATAATCTCCTCCTGCACTGCGTGCGTTACAACCAATGGTCACAAGCTACAGGAAGTTGGGAAGATCTAACTAGATCTTCCCAACTTCCTGTAGCTTGTGACCATTGTTGTTGCAGCCATTCCTGGAATGGTCTCATGTGGAACGGTATATTGGGGACCAGGTGTATGCAGGACTCCATCATCCCCATGATCTTGCTCGCTGTCCTCACTGTCAGAGCTCGCCCCTTCTGGTAGTGGCGTGTCTCCTTCAGCAGAGCCAGTGTTCTCTTGTCGCTGGGGAACACCTTGTGCTGTATGGTGTTAACCAGTGCCCCCAGGAAGATCTTCACTTGCTCTGGTTCCATTGAGGATTTCTCCCAGTGTATGGAGAAACTCAGGTCTGTCAGTGTTTCCGTGACCCGCTGTGCGTGTTCCTTGCATGTCTTGTGTGAACTTGCTTTTATTAGCCAGTCATCGAGGTAATGGTATACATGAACTTCTGCCCTGCGCAGGTACATTGTAGTACTGAAGAATTCTGGACTCGTGTATTACGTCTGCACTCGAGAATAAAACTTTGTCGTAAATTGACGAATTTAGTATCAAAAGACCGAGAATGACGAGTACATCATGCACAAGTATTTTCAGCATATTCGAGTGACGACTTCGCCCTGGAATCGTCACTCTCGTTCAGAACCCTCAGCTTCCATTTTGTGTATGGCAGCCATTTTGTGAGTTGCCCTTTACATAGGCTTATAAACCAGCCGAATTCGACCCCAGAAGGACACGTACACCTTAATCGACTTTTCCATGACCTATGCCAGTTAGAACCATTGCCCCAGGCCGGACCTGCTAGGTCAGTTCCCCTCCAGTGGCCGAACAAGATAGCATCAGGGCTCAACCGGCCATAAAACCTCCTCATTGCGCACACACCTGCCGTATCTTGCCCACATCTATCTTTACTCTTTTGCTTCACTCGTTTTATGATGGGGAGGTGCCCGTCTTATTGGGGGTCCACCGATATCTGATGAAGGGTCGGGCCTCACCGGGTGATTTGTTATGGGCCGGGCTAAATGAAATATGGACATGTCATCATGACTCTGCCTTTTTCTTTGTAATAGAAGTTATGTCAATGATCTACTGTAAAACCAAGACTGTTTGCCTGAAGCTTAAAATTCTGTATAAAAAGAGAAGCCTGATTCTTGTAAATTGCGACAGTCTCCTGAGAACATACTCCCTGTGTGTTGTACTTCTAGGACGCTTGTTACCTTGGTTGCAGCCAATAAAACCGATCTTTGACTTCACCTAGAAGACTCTGAGTTTCTGTGGTCTGAATCAGGAAAAGGACTCGTGGTCCTCGGGTGTGTTTCCCCCGACATCGCAGGTTTACGGGGTTAACCCCGGTTCTGAAAAACCCAGTACCACAACGCTGCCACGGCTGCGAGACATTTGGTGAACACCCTTGGTGCGGACTTTAGTCCGAAAGCTAGGGCTGTGAACTGGTAGTGTTCTTTGTTGATGGTAAATCTTAGTAGATGTTTGTGCTGCCTGTTCATGGGAATGTGCAGGTAGGCATCTTTGAGGTCTATGGTGGACATGAAATCTCCGTCCCTTATCTGAGGAATTACCTCTTGTAGGGATGTCATTTTGCATTTTTGTGTCTTTATGTATTGGTTTAGGAACCTTAGGTGAAGGATGGGTCTTAGCGTTTCGTCCACCTTTGGAACTAGGAAATAGTTTGAGTACACTCCCTTGTTCCTTTCTCTGAATGGAACTGGTTCGTTAGCCTCCTTTCGGAGCAGGTCTTGTGATTCCTCTAGGAGTAACGCTAGTTCTTTTCCTGAATGTTCCTTCCTTTTTGGTTTTCTGTTTGGTGGTTTCTTTTCCAGTTCTATGCAGCATCCGAACTGTATGATGTTGAGTATCCATTTGTCTGTAGTTATCTTCTTCCACTCCTGGAAGAAGTATCTTAGCCCGCCTCCTACTGGTGTTACATGTTCGTGGATGTTTGGTCCGTGTAACCCCCTCTCGTTGACCTTGTTGTGCCTCACCCTCGGAGGGGTCGTGTGGGTGGGCACGCTTTGCGTGACGGCGTCACTTTGAGGCGGGTTGTTGGCCCACTCTTCTTGTTTGCCCTCGTCCATTCGCCCTCCCGCCAAAGTACTGGCCCCGAGGTTGGTACTGCCAGGCTTGCTTTTGCTGTCCCTGCTGTGATTGATTGCCACCCTGGTGTGCCTGCTGGAATGTCTGGTGAGACATTCCCAGCTGGTTTCCTCCCCTTCTGTTTGGTCTCCGTGTCGGGGTACCCCTTCTCATCCCTCTGAATTGTAAGGACCCCATGGACCTTGCAGTTTAAATTTCTTTCTTGAGCTGGGTGAGTTTCTCATCCACCGGTGCCCCGAATAGTGTCTCTCCATTGACTGGGGTGCTCAGAATGTTGTTTTGTACTTCTGGCGCCGGGTCTTCTCCTTCGAAGTCGAGCAGTCCTTTTCGGGGACGTGGTTCGACGACTTTGGCTTTTCGCCAGTCTTCGCTGCCTGGGAGTCCTTTTCGAAGGATCCGCTGGGCTGTTTGTCCTTGGATGCAGCTGCGGCCGTCGAGATTTTCGGCGCCAGTGCTCCCTTCGAGGACTTAGACTCTGTTTTCCGAGAGTCTGACTCGGGCTTTCGAGAGCCTGTCGGGGGTTTAGGGGTCGACGTCTCTCCTACCTCTTTAGATGCCTTCTTAACGGTCTCTACGACCGTGTAGTCATCTGGTCCCTCGGTGATGTTGTCCTCTTTGTCGCTGGAGAGGCCCAGGTCCCGCAGCGACAGAGGTTGGCCTTTGCCTTGCATGGTGTAGTTGGCTTTCCTCTGTCTCTCTCTAACCCTGAGTGTCTTCGGGGTGAAGGCGGAGCATGCGTTGCAATCCTTGCTCGTGTGGTCAACTGGTAAGCAAAGGTTGCAGACAGGGTGCTGGTCCTTCTGCGCGTATTTGTGGTGGCAGTTACGGTAGAATTTAAAAGGTGTTTTGTCCATTCCTGCGCTCAGGGGGCCCCCTGTGTGCCCATTCTCTGTTGAACGTCGAAGATCTCAAAGTTCTCCTCCTTCTTCGTTGTCCTGGCTTGGTGATCTCGTTCCTCAGTATATTCTCCAATCTTTTCTGTGTAAAATTTTTCTTTTTCCTCTTCTTTTCTACAAAAACTCTGGAGCCTCTCGGTGACATTCAAGACCCAATGGCGGAAAAAAGAATCTGAAGATGGCTCCCAAAGGTGGGAGCTTCCGCAGGAAGCGTGCCGACGTCGCAGGAAGTACACCAAAAGGTGGGACGTCGACGCCCACCTGGGCTACGGAAAAAAAAAGAAAAGACTACGATTCCGGACCCAACCACTAGACCGCGGAATAATGCACAGCATAGTGAATCCAGAAAGAGTCACGCTGCAAAAGTATCAAAATCAGGCACGGACCAGAGCTCTGAACTCGGATTGTTGGAAGACTTGAGAAACAAGATGGCACCAAAGATTTATTTTTCTGAGGAACTTTGGATGCTCCAAAAAGAAAACGAACACTCATTTCAGTCAAAACAAAGAGGCAGAGGAAGGGGCACAAAAGTGAAAGCCAGAGAAGCAGGCAACAAAGGAAAACAAACAAACAGCGGCATGGGAATACGGGGCCAGCATGGAAAGAACAAGTAATGGCAGTACAATCGAAGAAAGTAACGGTAATAAACCTCTCTAAAACACAATTCACACATGAGGACATTTGGACTTTTAAACTTGGATTATCCTTTTGTCCTACATCACAAGTAAATTATGCACAATTAAGGATCGATTTATTTAAGTTTGTTTGGAAGATGAAATTGTACAAAATACATGAATTACGTCCAAACAGGGAAACAATTGATGTGACAACAACAACCACTTCTCTCCAGAATGCCCTTACAATAAGAGACATTGAGATATTACAAACACTACACAGTTTAGAAGGAATGGAAGAGACCACAATCATATCTAGTAATTCCAATGACTCTCTAGATCCCACTAATATTAGCAACATCCTTGGTATCGACAGGGGGAAATTACGAATTTTAGAATGCCATCTAGATCCATTCCCCAATTACCCAAATACAATATTGATGTATTCTCAGACACAGTTACAGAGGAAATTTTGAAACTAAGTAGAGAACAATTGAAACAGAGTAACTTGAACAAGAGACAATGGAACACATTAACTGAGTTACGGAAAGATCAGACAATAATCATTAAACCCTCCGACAAGGGGGGCAACATAGTGATAATTTGAAGAGAGAACTATGTAAAGGAGGGACTCAGACAGGTGAGCAATAGCAACTGTTACGTTAGACGTGACAGGGAATGTTAGAAATGGGATTTCCGGTTGGCTAAGGCTTGCACCTAAGCCAGGCAGAAACCACCACTCTAGTCAGGGCAAGGAAGTTACACGCCAAGGATAACCCCTGCTCACCCTCTAGGTAACGTGACACGAGCAGTAAGGCTAATCCCGGAGGCAATGTAGGTTAAGTATTTGCGCACTCACCCAGCAACAACACCCAAGGCCCACCACAAAGAAAACTCCACACAAGGTTATATATAAAAATAGCCTTTGTATTATACCAAACACATTAGATAATAAACACACCATTTACAATGTGCCAGAGGCACGGGCAGAATTTACAGGGGATTAAATACATGGGACAGGGGCAAATGAACCACTGTCAGGAATAAGCACTTGGTAGAACTAGCACTTTGTGGAAATAGAATACTTGTAGGAGTAGCACTTAGCACATAGAACATATCATAACTGTAGCATCAAATAGTAAATGTAGCACACAACCAGTAATCACTGGTAAAAGATAAGTACCACCTACGCGATCCTAAACACCTTAGGCAAATATCACGCAGGGAACCATGAACTCACTAGCATAACTATACTAGGAAAAACAACCACCTAAGCATAAAAATACATTTAGGGGTATAGGCAAGAAGCTTGGCACAAGATGCATGAAAACACATTCAGAGGTGTAGGTAAGAAGGCATTACACAGTAGGCAGGTAATCACAAATTGCGCAAAGATCACATAGGGCCAGAAACAGGTATCCCATGCAAGGGCAAACACCAGAACTGTCCCCCAGGCCAACTGGCCTCTCAGGGGCTGAAACGCCCGGTGTCCACAATGTCAGGGTAGGCTGAGCAGGCAGCCAAAGAAGATGGCAGAAGGGTTCCTGGGTGGGCCTAAACGAAGCAGCTTCCCACTAAGTGCTGGGCAGCTGGAGACCTCCTCTGGGCTCTAAATAAACAAAATAGGGCCAAAACAACGTGGGAGCCTCGTGGGTTCGAGAGAAAATGCTGCCCACTGTGGGGGGGAGCGGCCCGCTGCCAGCCGGGACCACCCTACCTCCCAAAATGCCCCCAAACTGGTGGAGCCTCTCGGGCTAAAACAATAATGCCCCCAAGATGTTGAAGTCCCGCTCGGGGGACTTAAACAATTATGGCCCAAAACGAAGGCAGCACTTAGCAGGAGGGGGCGGGTACCGGCAATGTGCCCCGATGCCACCTCTATCAATAATGGTCCCCGGGGCCCCTCGTGGGCTCTGAATGCACTGGTGCCCGGGAACCTCTCAGGGCTTGAATCAGCAAATGCCCCCGTTGGTGTCTCGCTCTGGGACTGCTACAATACTGTGCCCCCAACGTCGGAGTCCCGCTTCACTCACCGGAGGTCTTTTGCAGCACTCCTCCGGTCTGCGCAGCGTAGGGCAAGGCTCCTCTTGGGCTGCGGGGCTCTCCTTTCACTCAGGGAGCCTCGCTGCTCTGGTGGCCGGTGCTCCTCTCTGCCGGCAGCTGCGGGGCTCTCTGGTGGGAGACACACGCAGGGCTCACACCGCCGATGTGGGAGCCCTGCTTCCTGTCTCCTCCTACTGCCGGACTTCCTGTTCCTTGGCCGAGCCCGCCCTCGTCTCAGAAAGGGCTGCCTGACTTCCGGGGGCCGCACAGTGATTTTCTGTTGTCCCGGGCTGCGGCGGTGATGCGGGGCTGATGAGGGGTAGGCTCCCTCTTTAATTTAAATATAAAGCGGGGTGAGCACCTGCTAGGCCGCAAATGTAAGAATACACCCTGGCACAAGGTCCCTGGCGGGGTGGGCACCCGCTAGGGACATAACCCGGCAAAATTGCGGGGTAGGCTCCCGCGCCGATAATAAGCACAACGGGGGATCCCCACGTCGGGGATTCCTTCGAGAAAAGGGATCGCCGATCCAGCAGTGCAATGCACTGTTTTTAGAGGGGGGGAGGCCATCGCTCCCTAGAGCTGGCAGGCAGGAATCCCAAAAGTCCAGGGCAAAGTCTTTGGAAAGGCAGGGGGGCAAAGGCTGGGCCCAGGGGCCAGCTAACAGGGCCCTCTAGACAGGGAGGCAGTCCCCAGTGGTGGTCCTCCTGGCGCTCAGCAGCAGGCCCCCATCTTCAGGTCAAGAACAAGTGAGCAACATTCATGGGGACACAGCCCCTTTTTATACACCTAATTCCTCTGTCTGCGTCTGTAGGGTAGGGGGGAAAACCAGTCGCAGCTGGTTTTGGAGCACTCTGATGTGCTCAGCCCCTCTTCTCATTCACTGGCCAGGTTAGGGTCATCAGTCGCGCCACAGGGGGCGGAGCCAGCATTGTGTGGGGAAAGCCCAGCCCTATTCAAGTCCCAGGTGCACCCCTCCCTCACATTAACATGCAGATCTCCCATTCACCACCGGGGCAGACCCATCCTGACTCATGGAGCCAGGCACACCAGCCAGTCTCTGCCAATCACAAGCCAGACAGCCAATTTACCTTTTGTACACAGACAGGCCAACTTCTAGAAGTGGCACTTCCACACTGGGCACAATAACGCCACACACATCATCGCACAGCATTCAATCTCACGAGTTCGCACATACCAAACTCGCCTCTGCTCTCCCCACGCATCAGGAACTACAAGGGACACATACATTCCTCATGCATTCCTATGGGAGGGCAGGCCAACCTCAGAACACACATGCACTTTACACTGGGACACAGTGGTAAAGTGCGCAGAAGCCAAAAATCACTAACACCAAGTCACAATTAAAAGCAAAAAGTTTAGGGGTGAACCTACCAGAAGGGCCAAGTCCAACAGGGAATATTTACAAAATGTAATTACACACCATAAGGAAAGACTACTGCCGTTATATTTTGATCCCTCATTAATAAATAAACTACATTCTGATATTAACTGCTTTATTTGGAGTAACCAGCTTTCGAGGATCTCCTGGAAAAAGCTCAGGAGGCGCAGAGAAAAAGGTGGAATCGCGGCCCCAGACTTCCAAATATATCCATCAGGGTATGGGGCCGGTTCTTTGTATTCCACCCTTCTCACAGGAGAAGGGGTTAGCCATTCAGGGTTTTTGTTTAAGTTTGGGGACCCAAAGTTTTAAAAAAAAATTAAGTTGAAGATTTTGCAAGGAATGGCCAAAATGTGGGCACAGATAACTAAAACCATTAAGGTAGGGTATTACAACAGCAGGACTCCGCTGTGGGATCTCCCCGAGACTCCCGCTTGGTTGAGAGACAGTCTAGCGATACCGATTAAGGAAGCTGGGTTGGCTGTTTGGGGGGGATTTGTTCACAGAAGGAGAGTTGCTCCCGTGGGAGTGTCTTAGAAACATAATTGGCATAAACTTTGCTAGATTTAAGTATATGCAAATAGCTAGCTGGTCCCACGCTTATGCTTCTCGTACAGAGCGTGGAAATACATTCCCCATAGGAGGTTACAGCCAATTAATATCATCCTTGGTCGATAAACCTCCCGCTAAAAAGGAAATTTCAGCATGGTACAACCTGATTATGGAGGAAAGGGATGGAGCTTTCTCATTACCAGAGGACCTTTGGTCATCAACTATAATGGGGCGTAATCTACAAACGCTCTGGAGCCTATCCTGTGGAATGTTGTGGGATGTAGTAAAACCATCTTGGCTCCGTAGAAATCACATCTTCACTATCCATAGGGCCTATTACTCTCCATTAAGGCTTTCGAAATTTACGCAGGGGAGCCAGGTAGCATGCCCTAAATGTGGTTTGGTAGCTGTTTCGGACTGTCACATGTTTTTTGAGTGTCCCGTTTTGTCAACTTTTTGGGAGGACATAAAAAGAACTTTGTCTTTATCTTTGAACTCGAACATAGTCCTCGATCTCCCACTGATTATCTTTGGTATTTTGGAGGGTCTCCATAGCTCAGAGAAGAAGCTAGTTTTCTATTCTATCTTGCTTGCCAGGAGGGAGATATGCAGAAGATGGAAAGACTCTTTGCCCCCTACAATAGAAGATTGGTACTCCTCGATTCTAACTGTCTCCAGATTAGACCTGGGTAGGTCTAGTAACAGGGAGGAGGTGTGGCGCCGCGGCCAGGGCGACGGACGCTGGAATCTGGGGACCACGGTTCGATCCCCGGCTCCGGCGGCAGGTTAGCCCAGCACCATGTGACTCTGGGCAATAGCTCGCTTAATCTTCCCGACGGCCCCCAGCGCCTAGAGACCCTTACGGGTGATTGTGCGCTTTACAAATGTGGACGTTTTTTTTTTTTTTTTCGTAACTGAAACAAAAAGGCGTTTTGGTATCTACTAAATTGGGCACATTGAATTTCCGTTTTTATTTTTTTTCCCCGTGTCCAATGATTAAGCCACTTGGACATACTCCAGGGCCAGGTATCATTGTGGAAATTTTCCACTCCTTTAATGGTTGGTTTTCGTTTGGTGAAATAAAGTTGGTTGAGAAGGAGGAGCTGAGGGTTAAGTATCGAAAGTTAAAGTTGAACCCTACCAGCTAAAATATCTGCTGAGACAGCACCCCGCTCGTATACCACTCGACTTCATCATGGAAACAAATCATTGTGGCAAATGAGGACACAAAAAAAAAAAAAAAAAAAAAAAAGGAAAGACTACTGGAGTGCCATGAACACCAACTACTCCATTGGGATGAACTACAATTCCTAAAAATGAAATAGCTACCATCCCCACACACTACCTGTTACCAAAGGTGCATAAGGATGCACTAAACCCACCAGGTCGTCCCACTGTTTCCTCAAAAAATAGTATTTTTGAGAATACCTCAATATATGTTGATTCCTTTCTGGCGCCATATGCACAGACTTTGGATTCCTACTTTAGAGCTATGCAAGACTTCATCCAAAAATCCAATAATCTGTGTTGGGACAAGGAATGTTGGCTATTGTGCTTAGATGTGGAAAGTCTGTGCACTAGTATTAGGCATCAAGATGGAATGAATGCCTGTAAATACTTTCTTGGAATGAGAGATGCTAAGGTACTTGTTAGAGGGGGGATGTCTCTGGGGGACAGAGGTAAGTACTCCTGACCACCCCGGGACCCCTCTCCTCCAGGAACGTTACCGAGCACTAGAGTCAGACCCTCCAGAGGGGGAGGGGGTTAAGCATTTATGCTCATGTACACGGAGACACCAACACACTACAAAGGGACACCACACCAATGGGTTATAGGCAAAACAAGTTCTTTATACATGGCTTCTCATCAGATCAGGGATTATGTACACTTGGGCTAGGGGCCAGCTTTGCTTCTTGAATGGCCGGGACTCATGGAGGGGATATGCGGGAGACTTCGGGGGAATTCTCGAGGTACTCACAGTCCCCCCGAGTTAGTCTCTAGTCCGGTTGACTCGGGAGGGCTGTGGGATTCAACGCTCCTGGCACGGGTGGTGGAGGCCACGTATCTGGCGTACGGCTCTCAATCCTCGAGCCCCGGGATACGGAGGGCTGCAATGTAGTGGTATCAGGCGTACGACTCACAATCTTTGAGTCGCGGGATACCGATAGGGTCTAGAGCGGCGGGTTTGTGGACAACTCGTACCCTCAACCACGATTCGTCCACTTGATGTTCCACACACCCTGGGCTCCGGGTACGACTCGCACTTCTGAGCACCGTAGGTCGGGTCGCCCCTCCTGACGGTGACAGGCCAGTGTCACTCGTACTTTGGAGCATGAAGGGCTCTTGTCTTCGGTCTCCGGTGTGGGGCACACCCTGAAGCACCACTGGTCTCCTACCGTTCCCGGGATGTGACGTACAGCTGTCGATGCGGTGCGTACTCTGGAGCACACAGGTTCTCACGCTCTTCCAGGTTCGGGACGGACAGATGTAGCTGCGGTACGTACTCTGGAGCGCACAGGTCCTCATGCTCTTCCAGCTACGGGACGGACAGATGTAGCTCCGGTGCGCACTCTGGAGCGCACAGGACCTCAAGCACTTCCAGGTACGGGGCGGACAGATGTAGCTGCGGTGCGTACTCTGGAGCGCACAGGTTCTCAAGCGCGTCCAGGTACGGGATGGACAGGTGTAGCTGCGGTGCATACTCAGGAGCGCACAGGTCCTCAAGCACTTCCAGGTACGGGGCAGACAGATGTAGCTGTGGTGCGTGCTCTGGAGCGCACAGGTTCTAAAGCGCTTCCAGGTATGGGACAGACAAATGTAGGCCAGGAACAAGGCTAGAGCCGCGACAAAGTCAGCAGGGCTCGAGTCGGGGGCAATCAAGCATCCTCACGGCGTCAGGGGAGCCACGATCTAGTCAGCAGGGCTCAGAGGGTCTTTGGTGGGAACGCAACGTTCTTCTTCTCCAGGATGGGCCGCGACCACGTCAGCAGGGCCATCTTGTTCCAAGATTCAACTAACTCCACTCCCGAGGTAGCCACCGTTATATCTCTCCTTTTCCCTTTCAAGTTCTAGCCCTCCCAGATGGCTCCTCGGGCATGGGTCTGATTGTCGGTGCCTCCGGCCATCTAGTACTCGTCTCCTTAGAAGTCTGGAGGTGGGGCTTTTCCACCTCCCGGCAGGGAGCGGGGCCGTTTCGGGCAGGAGAAGCGAACCAAACTCCTCCGCCCCATTCCACTGGGAAAAGGATCGCTACCCACAGCTGGGCAGGGGGGCGAAGGGGTGTTCAGGTTTCTCTGAGGTTGAGACCCCATGGGGGAGGGCGCTGGTGGACCCCAGTTTCTATCGTTGGGCCTGGGCACTAGGCTTCCTGCTACGGGGGGAACTGGGGTTCTATGTCGGGGTGGCTATGATTCTTCTGGGATAAGGGGGGGATGTAGGGAGGGCAGAGGAGAGGGCTACGCTGAGGGTGGCTGCGCACAGGGGACGGTCGGGGCCTGGGAGGTAAGAAGGCCCACGCCAAGGAGGACAGGTCTAACAGTACTACAACACAAACAGATGATCATGGAAATGATCGAAACTTGTCTAAAGGAGAACATTTTCCTCTTTGAAAATACATTCAATAAGCAAATACAAGGAACAGCCATGGGGACATGCTTCGCCCCCAGCTATTCCAATCTTTTGGTGGGCTGGTGGGAAGAGCACGTCCTATGGAATCAAGGTCAGAATAGATTCATTGATCAAATAAGTGTGTGGCTCAGGTATATTGATGACGTCTTCCTCGTTTGGGAGGGGAGCGAGGAAGACCTTAAAATCTTTTTATCTGTCATCAATAACAACATCATTCTGAGATTCACCATGAATTACAGCCAGGAAACAGTGGATTTCCTTGATATCAAAGTTTCAATAAAAAATGGCACACTCAGGACTGATCTCTATAGGGAGTACACTGCTGGCAACTCGATCCTCCTTTCGGATCTATCATCCACCAAGCTACTGCTGGAGTATCCCCTATAGCAAGTTTTGTCAGAGCCAAAAGAAACAACAGCACCAATTAAGGCTATAGGAGAACCAAACAGGACAGATCGCCTTAGTGCCAGAAAGTATCCTATGAAAAGCCTTATAAAAGCTAGCATAAGGGCTGATGAAAAATTGAGTGATGAACTTTTACAAGGAAAACCACACATATCAAGGGAACCTGACAAAGCACCGATACGATTTATCACCAAGTTTACATGTCAGACAAACAACTTATGCAAGATCTTAAAGAGTAGATGGGCAATACTAACACATGATATCACCTTGAGAACGAAGATAGGCAAGTACACCCAACATCACTTTTAAGAGAAATCTTTCCATAAAAGACATGTTAGTACACAGCCATCTCACAAGTAACAGATAAACTTGGTTGCAACAGAGTTAAGGTTTCAGAAAATGCGGTCACTGCAAGGCATGCAAATTCAGCACTAGCGTCTATGAGATTACCCTAGACAGGATTAGGAAGAAACACTGTATCACAAAACCAATCACATGCGAAACAAACTATGTACTATATGTAATCATCTGCCCATGTGACAGATGGTATACAGGGTCGACTACCTTTCCCATACAAAAGCGTATACTCGAACATTGGCATGCCATCACAAATGCAGACATGAGCTACAGCACAGCACGACACTTCAGGGAACACCATGATGGAGATTGGACCAAAGCCAGATTGTTTGGCATTGATACTGTTGTGAAACACCCTAGGGGTGGCAACAGAACTACTGCAGTACGCAGAATGAAATCTAGGTACATATTAGAAGCAGGAAGTCTTGCTCCACGTAGTATGAACTAGGACGAAGAGCTTTACACACATTTGTAAATTAGAAGCTCCTATGTGTAACTCATTTTTCTTTTCTTTTGATGATATTTCTAATGGTCACAAATGTATATAGTTCTTTATGTAGACATATCACATTCATCATCGATAATTTTTTCTCCTCTTATAATGGTTTTCCAAGATGCAACACAAAGAAGGCTGTACTAAGGTTGTACTTACGTTACGCTGGTATACTAAATCATTCTTTTTCTCCCTTATAGATATTTGGAAGCTTCCATGCACATCTGCTGGTAGCGTTAAGGAGACTATAATAGGCGACCCCCATGTGGCAACACCTTTTTTTATTAACTCAGGTAGAAGTACGATTTAGTTGCATTTGGGTACTATACCCTTAAGCACAGTAGCATTTGTTTGTCAGTTTTGAGTTAGGGCACAAGACCCTAACAAGAAATTATTTATCAAAATAAAAATATAACTCAGAAATAAGCCAAACATAGCTGAACAACTGTCATAGAAACAGTACTATACCTAATATATGGTGGCTAAAGTCAATATTATTGGTAAAACTTAGTTTACTAAATAATAACTTTTGTCCGTCATTGTTAAAGTTTTTGTTGACAAAGAGTCGAGGAGGAATTACAGAATGTGAAGTATTTTGTTTATGTCTACTTGAACGTGTTATTGCACGTTGTATAAATGCAATGAACATAGAGAAAAACGAGTTATGTGAAAAAAGTTGTCAGATCGAAACGCGCCACTTTCATTTGCCAAATAAAAAACAGTGATAAAATACTACTGCTTTGGTGTGGCTGTTTTCTCAGGAGTAACAGGCAAAGCGGAATACATGTGGAATATACATATATATTCACTGAAAAAACTCCAGGTTACATGGACATTAGAATTAGGTCAGATTTCACTGGGTCAAAACATAGAAATTCAGCTGGAACAGTTACCTGAGCTAACTATAACTTATGCCCCTGTAATGCACTGCTTATGACCTCACATATTGCATCACTCATGACATGGTCAGTGACATCGCTAATGACAACATCCACAGAACCACTCACACACCCTCTCCTACCCCATAGAACCTCTCATACACCCAATCCCAACCCCACATAACCCCTCACATATCCAGTCACAGACCCATACCAGCACTCACACAACCAATGACTCATCCAAAGAGCCACTCACAAATCCACTCACTCACACAGCCACTTACACACCCACTAAGTCACCCATACAGCCACTCATGCACCCACTCACTCACCAATACAACCACCCGCATATACATACAGACAGACACACACTCCTACCCCATAGAACCTCTCATACACCCAATCCCAACCCCACATAACCCCTCACATACCCATTCACAGACCCTTACCAGTACGAACACAAGCAGTGACTCATCCAAAGAGCCACTCACAAATCCACTCACTCACACAGCCACTTACATACCCACTAAGTCACCCATACAACCACTCATGCACCCCCTCACTCACCAATACAACCACTCACATATACATACAGACAGATACTTACACACCCACTCCTACCCCATGGAACCTCTCATACACCCAATCCCAACCCCACATAACCCCTCACATACCCATTCACAGACCCTTACCAGTACGAACACAAGCAGTGACTCATCCAAAGAGCCACTCACAAATCCACTCACTCACACAGCCACTTACATACCCACTAAGTCACCCATACAGCCACTCATGCACCCACTCACTCACCAATACAACCACTCACATATACATACAGACACATACCCACTCCTACCCCATAGAACCTCTCATACACCCAATCCCAACCCCACATAACCCCTCACATACCCATTCACAGACCCTTACCAGTACGAACACAAGCAGTGACTCATCCAAAGAGCCACTCACAAATCCACTCACTCACACAGCCACTTACATACCCACTAAGTCACCCATACAACCACTCATGCACCCCCTCACTCACCAATACAACCACTCACATATACATACAGACAGATACTTACACACCCACTCCTACCCCATGGAACCTCTCATACACCCAATCCCAACCCCACATAACCCCTCACATACCCATTCACAGACCCTTACCAGTACGAACACAAGCAGTGACTCATCCAAAGAGCCACTCACAAATCCACTCACTCACACAGCCACTTACATACCCACTAAGTCACCCATACAACCACTCATGCACCCCCTCACTCACCAATACAACCACTCACATATACATACAGACAGATACTTACACACCCACTCCTACCCCATGGAACCTCTCATACACCCAATCCCAACCCCACATAACCCCTCACATACCCATTCACAGACCCTTACCAGCACTCACACAACCAGTGACTCATCCAAAGAGCCACTCACAAATCCACTCACTCAGATAGATACAGCGCATTCCTGCCTCTTCCCTATCACACAGCGCAGCTAGGTGACTTGCTGAGCTGCGCTTTGTGCCCCTAAGTGTAGTTGAAGGAAGTGCAGTATGGACAGATTTATCACACTGAAGAGTAAAGAGGGGTGCAGCGCGCCCAGCGTTTCATTTCATTTCATTTCAATCTTTATTCGGTTTAAAAATCCTTGTAAGATACAAGCATACAATCATAATACATCATGTTACAATATAATACATAATGAAGCAATAGCAGCGGGTAAAATATCAACACATTTCCTTTGCATAAGATACCTAAAATTCAGTTCATTTTTCAAGCCATCCACTTAATTGACTAGATCGTGATTGGCCCCTCTAGCATACAGAACACTAAATATTCAAATTTGATAAAAAAAATAAGTTAACTGTTTTGTTAAAAAGAAGAATACACATCAGGACAGTAAGCAAACAACATTTAGCAGCTGACCAATAACGTAAAAACATGGTAAAGTAGCCTATTTCATTAGGTTTTTAGATTTTTAGGTTTTTCATCCTCCTAATCAAGGCTACACATAGGAGAAAACGACTTAGGCTGAACACAATCGGTTGTGCAGTGTCACCCTTAAAAATTCTAAGTCCAACCTTAATTTGTCTGAAGCCTAGCCTTTTACAGATTGGCTTGAGCCATTTTTTCCTGGCTCTTAGGTAAGCTGGGCATATAAATAAAACATGGGACTCATCCTCTTTCAACCTCATCTCGCATAGCTCACATATATCAGAGCCAGCGGCCCCGGCCAACCCCTTATTACAGGTCCAGCTGGTTGTCCTTTCTTTTAGTTGTAAGATACCATACCGGAACTTTAAATATAGGCTTTTGGCCAGTGGGGGGTGAATTTCATCCATAAGGGGCTCTAAATACATACTTACTTTTTTAGCGGCAGTTCCTGGCTTTTAACCTCCGAGGCAGTATCATTGCAATCAGCACTCCAGCGCACCGGCCCACCGGCCCACCAACCCACTCCTCGCCGCACCCGCTCTGCGGGTGCCGCTTTGACGTGTGCAGCGGACACCAGCACTGAGGGGCATTGTTGTGGCGGCAAGGCGGCTGTGGACGCGAGGCGACTGCGGGGCTGCGAGCGTGCGGGGACTTCATTTCCCAGAAGTCCCTGCAAGACCGACGGAGAGCTTCCGTTCCGCTCTCCCTGCTGGCCCGCCCCCCGCCCCTCCCGAGGCTTTTAAAAAGGTGCATTTTGATTCAACGTGTGGGACACTTACTTTTTTAGCGGCAGTTCCTGGCTTTTAACCTCCGAGGCAGTATCATTGCAATCAGCACTCCAGTGCACCGGCCCACCGGCCCACCAACCCACTCCTCGCCGCACCCGCTCCGCGGGTGCCGCTTCGACGTGTGCAGCGGACACCAGCACTGAGGGGCATTGTTTGTGGCGGCAAGGCGGCTGTGGGCGCGAGGCGACTGCGGGGCTGCGAGCGTGCGGGGACTTCATTTCCCAGAAGTCCCTGCAAGACCGACGGAGAGCTTCCGGTCCGCTCTCCCTGCTGGCCCGCCCCCCACGCCCCCTATATTACAACCTCCGCCTCCCGCAGCGCGGGACGCAGCCCGGGCGAAGACTGGGCCGTTTGAGGCCATTCGAGGTCTGAGAGGACTGGACTGGCCTACCCTCTTTCGCCCTTTTTCCTTTTTCCTTTATTGATTAAGTGGGGTTGATGTTGTAATCTCTCGCATTCCCTAGGAGGCCTTACCCGGGTCCTTGCCCTTGTTGAACTATGTCCATCAGGATAACTCGTAGCAAGGCCGGTAAGGGAGGCACATCAATTAGTGGTCCAATGGATGATTTTATCACTCGTACTAATCTTGCGATTGACGAGGAAATTTCCAAACTGCAGACTCGTGTCTCTCTTGAGTTGGCTGCCGCTAGAAGATTATCGGAGGTAATTGCAGTTTCCAAAAAATCTTCACTGGGGCATATAGCTACGGCTGTTACCCCGGAGCGACCTGCCAATCTCAGTTCTTTAGTCTTGCAGGCAGAAGTCCACCAGGCTCCGATTTTACAACTCCCCTCCCCTGCCCTAGGGCCAGCTGTTGATGCAGGTGACTCGATCCTGCCTGTGTTGTCTCCCATGAAGAATGTCAGTTTTGACTTTTCTACCCCGGTAATTTTAAAATCACTCACTGGCAAGCAGGATCCCAGCTCTAATTTCCCCGCCCCAGTAATTTTTAATTCATCTAGGATTAATACAAATCTGGCTAATTTACCCAAAAGGAAAAAGACCTCCCGGTATACTTATTACCGCAAGAAGGCAAGAGTTGCGGTGGCACAGAAACCGAAATTGCCCAGTGTACCACTACCCAATATAACAGAAGGGATTATCCCTAGGGATCAGCCATATCGAGAGGGGGTTTCTGAGGGGACATATCCTGCTTCTACCACCACAACAGTACAGGAGGGAGGCTTACTTGTTGAGGGTCGGGAAGGGAAGGATGGGGAATTCATAGGTATAGTTTGGGAAACACTCAAGAAACTTCTTTCCCCCCTTGCTCTGAGACTCTCATGCATTGAAAACAGCTTGCTGGAGATGGAGAAAAGCATTATTGCTTTGGCCACTCTCGGCTTGAGAAGTCTAGAAAACCAGGGCTTCGGGGTTGAGGACCCAACTCCACAAGCATTACATCTTCCTCCCCCTGTACCACCACCTGAACGCCCGGTTCCCAAGCCGCGAACCCTGGGTGTGAACCAAATTCCTGCTATTTCTAAACCTGAGGTCCCCACCCGTCCTTTTCCCCGACCAACTCCAAAGCCTACTACAGGCCCTCCTGTCAAACCTCCCCCCAGTGAATCTCGTCAGCAATACTCTCAGGGCACTTCTGCTAAGAATAACTTTAGAGGGGGTTACATCGATCTTCCCCCAGAGGCCAATGATTATGTGGTTGTTCTGACGGGCGTTTCCCAGATTGAAAGCGGCCATTATGAGAACCACTGGTCATTAAAGAACAAGACAATGCACTGGCTTAATGCGAACCGTCCAATCCCCAATGGTCGGAAGAGCAGAGTCCTGATGGTGCGTCGTGTCCCCTGGGTGGGTCCTACAAAGAAATCCGCGGTTGGGGACTGTATAGTGGTGACCTTCGAGGACCCACATACAGCACGTTACATTTGCTCTTGCCCCACCAGTGAAGGTTCCCGTGTCATACCTAGGCTTTTGCCTTTCTTCTATCCGCCACCTCCCAAAAAGTCACGGGAAGACGATTGGTCCCTGGTACAGCGCCACGCATGGAGGATCCATCCCTCCAATTACCAAGATCCTTTTGTGTGCTGGAATGGTCTATCTATCCAGAATAGGTTTGGTAGCCTTGAGGAGGTAGACTGACTTGCAAGGCAACCTACTGTTGATGTAGTGGCAACGGCCTCCCTACCCCAGATTGCAGGGCTTACTGATAGTCTCTCCGTAGTGTCTGATTATAGTCTCGGACATATGGAAAGTCATTCAGTTTTGACTTTAGTATGTACCGATACAGTTGAGGATTGTACTGGTGGGAAAATCAGTACTTCAACAGGGGCACTGATTACTGATGAAGAGATCAAAATAGATGACCCATACCGAGACAGAGTAGTTCCCCCTTTGGCACCAGTGTCGCCTACTGCTGAATGTGATTCTTCTGGTAGTGGGCCAATTCCACAGTTGTTTTTCCTGTCATGGAACATTGCAGGGGTAGGCAAAAATCTGAAAGATCCAGAATGGGAAGATTATGTCGATTCCAGTGATTTCTGCCTACTACAAGAAACCTGGGCATTGGATATCCCGCATAGGATGGGATATAAAACCTTCGGCATTGAGGCCATCCAGTCTAATAGGGGAAGGCCATCTGGGGGATTGATCATATGGCTTAAAATTACCCTAGCTATAAAGGTTGAACCCATAGATACAGGAACCCCTGATATTTTGGCTTTAAAAATTGCATCTGTAAAAGGGGGTGTATACTACATTGTTAATGTCTACAACAGACCTACAGGGCATTCCAAGGTCTCGCCCACTTTGGAAATCCTGGACTCTTTTTTGAAAAGGGTGGTGGGCGAAGTCCCTGTGATACTGGGAGGTGACTTGAATTGCAATTTCAAACCGATCCTCGGGATTACTGATGTTTTCCAAGATGAAGATCAAGCTTATAATATTCCTCAGCTTGAAACTTCTAACTATGTCCCGTGTACCACTTTGGCGGTCCAACTACTGAGGCTAACAGTTGACCACGGTCTTAGAGCGTGCAATGGTCGCTTTCCCTCAGACCTAACCAAACAACCAACCTTTGGGAAATCAAATAGCAGGCTAGATTTTATTTTTGTTTCACTAACTATTTGGCACTTTATGATTGATTTTAAAGTATCAACAAGGGCAGAGAGTGATCATTATCCTCTGGAACTTTATATTGACGTACACATGATCAGAGATATCCCCGCCCCTACGTCAAGTGAGATAGCTACTGATGATTTATGCGAACATGCACATATAATTAATAATAACAGACGTGCTCTAAAATGGCCGCATCTTTTATCTGAAGGTAAGACCTTAGCTGCAGTCTACTCACTGTTTGATAAGACTTTTGCACCTTTAGTAGGACAACCCTTGTTAACTGATAGCTGTGATCACTTTGTTGAGCTACACAAGGTTTTCTTTAAGGAATTAAGAATGTATATGTCCAAAATGCCAAGGAAGAAACAGCAAAATGTACGAGTGGGATCATTCATGTAAAATGGCCAAGAGGAAGCTTTTAAATGCTATTAAAAACAAATCCCAAGATGATGTTAGACTCGCCAGGGATGAGTATAAGCATGTTCAAAAAGTTTCGAAAAAAACATGGGAAGAGTTAATTTGGGCTGACATGTTGACTGCTGCAAAACAAAATGATAATGTTGGCTTCTGGAGGTTGGTTGCAAACGGGGGGCATGCAGGAAGACCTGTGAAGGACACGTTCATTGATGAAATGACATGGGTGACACATTTTACCAATTTGTATAAACAATATGACAGTGGTGATGAGGAGTTCCCATGTTCACTTCCACTACCTGTATGCCTTGATTTTACCCTGGACGAAACAAATAGGGCAATCAATGAATTAAAAAATAACAAAGCTCCCGGCCCAGATAAAATACCGGGTGACCTCTATAAACATGAATCCGAAGTCTGGGCCCCCTATATTAATCGTCTGTTTAATGCTCTGTCCGTAAGTTGCAAATTCCCTGATAGTTGGCGTGCAGCAGAAGTTGTCCCAATTTTCAAAAAGGGGAATAGATCCGTCCCCTCAAATTACAGACCTATTAGTTTAATGGACATTCTGCAAAAACTCTATGCCAAACATTTGCTATTTAGGATAAATGATTGGTTGGAGGAGTCAGCTATACTTTCCAAATTTCAGGCAGGCTTTAGGTCTAAGATCAGCACCATAGACCAGGTCTTCAGATTTTGTTGTCTGTATTGGAAGCATGTTCACATTAGGAAAGGTCATTTGTATGTAGCCTTCATTGACTTGAGAGCGGCATTTGACCTTGTTCCTCGCAACTTGCTCTGGAGATCTTTAAACAAAGCCGGCCTGCCAGGAAGCCTCTTGGTCCACATAATTGAGCTACACGCTAGAAATCATGCAAACATCAGATGGGGTCCGAATGGCGAACTGACGCGTGACATCCCGATTAAGCGTGGTGTCCGACAGGGATGCGTCCTGGCCCCCACCCTGTTTTCTATTTTTGTCAACGATGTTCCTGATTACCTTAATGCTTGTAGCAATGATTCACCTCAGCTCAATGGAGAAAGGGTGCCTGCGTTGCTCTTCGCGGATGATACCATCTTAATATCCCAAACCAAGAAGGGCCTCCAGGCACTCTTAAACTCCTTTAGTAGCTACTGTGTGACCAAAGGGCTTGAAATAAACGTTGATAAAACCAAATGTATGGCTTTAAATCCTAGTAGGCCGGACAGAGGGAACCTGATCTTGAATGGGGAAACTCTAGGTACCGTGGAGAATTTTACCTATTTGGGGGTAGTACTTGACTCTAAGTTAACATGGAAGGCCCAAATCGAGAAAAGCAAGGTGTCATATGCTCATAATGTCAAACCAATAATCTGTAGATTGAATGCTAGTACAAGTAAAAGTGTAACACCTGTACTTGAACTCTTTAAATTCAAAATTCAATCTGCCGCCCTATATGGGGCTGAGATATGGGGACCTTGGGCCAGGGAGAGTTTTCAAGGCCTGGATAATAAATTTATGAGAACAATTGTAAGGGTCCCAACTAGTACACCACTAATTCCCCTTCAGCTCGATTTGAATTTTAAACGAACCGACCACCTAACTACTATAAGACCGTTAATGTTCTGGATAAGGACTTGGTCCACCCCAGAATTGATAGACTACAGGAATGGTCTTCGAGAAGTAATGAACTTAGATTCTTTTAATTCCCTTCGGTGGTTCGGGCATATTAAAAAATGGCTCGTAATTCTGGGCTTGCATTCGTTCTGGGAAAACCCAGAGAACCTACCTTCCTTTGCTAAACCCATGGTAAAAAGAGCCTACTGGTCCTTTATGAATAATAGGCATGCTCATGAAAGCAGAATTGGCACTCTAACCCAAAACTTTTTGTCCTTTAAAAATGAACCTTGTTTTGAATCCTTCTTGGACGAAATAGAGCCCCCTGTTGCTAAGACTCTCTTCTTGAAATTTAGGTATGGGAATCTCATGCTGAATTCCAACATAGAGCGTTGGTCAAAGAATAAACCGGATTGTCTGAATAGTATAAGTGAGAGATGTCCTATGTGTTCAGATTTGTGCAAGGAGAATGAGGTCCACATGTTGTTTATATGCAAAGCGTATCTGAAAGCTCGGAAAAGATGGCTTAAACCCATGTGTGTACTTTTAGGAACCAGATGTTATGTTATGTTATGTTATGTAACATTTTTAATGCGCACAGATGCTCCAGCAAAGGAGCGTCCTGGCGCAAGGGAAAGGCAGACACAACACAACACTAAAACCAGCACCAAAAACAGAGCACTTAAAACAGGGGGAGTTTAAAACAGAAAAGTTTTCAAGGCCCTACGGAAAGATATTAGATCATCCAGAAGACGGATTTCCAGGGGGAGCGCATTCCAGAGAACTGCAGCTTTCACTCGGAAGGAGCGTCCTCCCATCCGGCTGAGTCTGAACCGAGGCACAACCACCAAGGATTGTCCAAGGGAGCGAAGTGAGCGAGTTGGCACATAAGGAGAAATCAAATTATTAAGTAGCAAAGGTGCCGACTCACGAAGAATTTTAAAAACCATGCTGAGGGCTTTAAATTGGATTCGCTTATTCATCGGGAGCCAATGTAGGGACCGCAGAGTGTTGGAGGTAGGGCAAGCCCGAGGCAAGCCGACCACCGCCCTAGCCGCAGCATTCTGGACTCGCTGTAAACGGAGAATCTCAGCTTGGTTCACTCCTAAAAGGAGTGAACTAGCATAGTCCAGGCGAGAAATAATCATCGCTTGAATGACCAGCTGTCTTGTAGGAGCATCGAAGAATTTGAGCAGGGGTCTTAGCCCGCGTAATACTCCAAAACAGCAGGCCGCCACTCTCTTCGTGTGAGTCACAAAGCTTAACGTATGGTCAAGCCATACTCCCAAATTCCTGAGTTCCAGGACAGGGGCTGGCGCTGTTCCCAGCTCAGAAGGCCACCATCCATCTCCCCAGAGGTCCGCATCCCTTCCAACGATCATCACCTCCGTTTTTGATGCGTTCAGCTGGAGACAGTTGTTATTCATCCAGCTGGCCACCTCTCTCAGTCCACTGCGGAACCTGAGGGCATCCTTCTTGGCATCCCCGCTGATCGTAACCGCCAGCTGAGTATCGTCGGCATAGGAGACCATGGTTAGGCCCCATTGCCTGGCGACTTCAGCCAGCGGCTGCACGTACAGATTAAAAAGCGTGGGACTCAGCGAGGAGCCTTGAGGCACCCCCAGGTCCAACGGATGGAATTTGGACTGAAAGGGAGGGGTGGCAACGCAGAAGGAGCGATCACTAAGGAAGGAGCGGAACCACTGCAGAGCTGAACCACCAAGGCCAATGTCCTGCAAGCGGTGTAGAAGGATGCGATGGGAAACAGTGTCAAAGGCAGCGCTCAGGTCTAATAAAATAAGCGCTGCCGTTTGACCTGCATCCAATACAATCCGCAAGTGCTCAACCATTGCCAGAAGGGCCGTCTCGGTGCTGTGACCAGCACGGAACCCATTCTGCACGGGATCCAGGACATTAACCTGGGTCATATGCTCTGTGAGGGCCAGATTTACATGGGCCTCCATGACCTTGGCCGGCCAAGGGAGCAAAGATATCGGGCGGTAGTTTTCAGGTTTCGACGGATCCAAAGATGGTTTTTTCAGGATCGGGGAAACTACCGCTTGCTTCCACTTGGCAGGAACAAGGCCAGAAGTCAGGGAGAGGTTGATCAGAGAACACACTATTGTGCGTCCCTGGAAGGCAGCATCCCTGAAAAGGGCCGACCTTACCGGATCTGCAGGCGAGCCAGATTTGACTCGCAAGGCCCATTTCGCAAACTCCTCGTTAGAAAGAGTTGGAAGGGAATGCAGCGATGGACAATTGCTAGAGCCACTCCAAGGAATCACAGGTGGTAGTGGACTCGGAAACGCCTGGTAGATTTTTTTAACTTTGTCCAGAAAAAAAGTGGCTAATGCTTCACAGTGGGAGGTAGAGCTGTCCAACTGCGGAGGAACCCTCTTTGCCATCAGATCTTTTATGGTTTTAAAGATGGTTTTTGTGGGGTTGAGGCTGTTACAAAATTCTGCTGCGTAAAACGCCGCCCGGGCCCTACATATGGCTCGATGGTAGAGCTTAACTAGGGCCTGGTAGGCGGATTTCCTATCGGCGTCATACGTCCTGCGCCACTCCCTTTCTGCCCGTCTACAAGAGGACTTCATGGCACGCAACGCACTGTCATACCAGGGGCTGGCCTGCCGAGGTCTGGACTTACTGGAGATGATAGGTACCAGGGCATCAAGCGCCCTGGTAATCCAGTTACAGAATCGATCCTGATTAACAGCATACAGGATATTAAAAACTAATACTGCTCAGTCTATTGTATTCAGCATTAGTAGGTTCCTCTACTCTGTGTACATCGCCCGAAAGAAATTGGGACAGATGCTTTAAGTTGGACTAATTCTAAAGACTGAACCTTGCTGCTAAATGAATGATGTTTTAAATTGATTGGTGAAAATTAATTCCGCACTCTATTTTAGAATTTGTTGTTTTAAATGAATTGATGCATGTATACTGTTACGTTTTTTTGTTCCATGTATGTATATACGTGTGTCTTTTATGGCCATTCGGCAGAAATAAAGAAATAAAAATAAAAAAAATAATACATAGTCATTTTAATTTCGAAAAATTTCGAAGTTAGGGTCCCTGTTCTGGGGTTTAATAACACTGAGTCTCTGATGTAATCCCAGTACCTTTGTTTCAAAATCTTTTTTGAACTATTTGTGAGGGAATCAGGATCAAACCAAAAATCACTTAGCCCTAATTTTTCAAACCATTTCTTGACGTACTCTAACCATGGCAAATGCGTACTATTCCTTATGGCCAATATCTCTTTCAATGCTTCTCTATAATCTGTCAGCTCCTCAACGGACCATAAACGGATCCAATAAAGGAGCGGACGAAGAGAAGCGTAGTCATCTGTACGTCGAAAGTTAAGGTCCCATAATACTGGTGTCAGTGGTGTTGACCCTGGTATCCCTAAAAGTTGCCTAATAAAGGAGTTTTCCCTCATTCGAAAAGTATCCTTTGAGGCATAGGCCCAAAGGTCCGCACCATAAAGTGAGGATGATTGTACTTTATATTTGAATAATTCAATGGCTGGTGAGACTGCTTTAAAATGGCTGTTCTTATGCCTCTTTAAAATCGGACACTGATTTTGGGTCAGCCTTAGTTTTGAGTTCTCCAATTGTGTCTTCCATGTAACGTGACTGTCTAAAATAATACCCAGGTATTTAAAATTGGGGACTTCTTCAATAGGTTCATTATTTATCTTAAAGACCTTATTAAAACCTTTATGAGGGTTGATTGTCATAACTTTTGTTTTAGAGGAATTAATTTCTAATTCCTTGTCATGACAGTACAAACTAAAAGTATTTAAAAGGTTTTGGAGTCCCCTAGGTGTCTGAGAAATTAAAATCGTGTCGTCTGCAAACAACAGTGCCGGAACGGCTTGCCCACTCAATTTGGGAGAGTCATGCTCGCAGCGCAAAAGAGTTTCGGGAATGTCATTAACGTACAAGGAGAATAAGGTAGGTGCCATTACACACCCCTGCCTTACCCCTTTTGCTATTTTTATTTTCTCGCTAACTTCACCATTAGGTCCCCATCTGACTCGTGCATAATTATTCTCATGAAGTCTAATTAAAATTTGAAGGATATTTGCAGGGACGCCCATCTTACTTAATGTCTTCCATAGGGCTACCCTTGGAACCATGTCAAAAGCTGCCTTCAAATCTACAAATGCCACGTATATATGGGAACTTCTTATAATCGTGTATTTCCAGACTAAACATAAAAATCTAAAAACCTGGTCTATAGTGCTTATCTTTGATCTAAAACCTGCCTGGTATTTTGTGTAAATAAAGTGTTCTTCAATCCAAGAGGAGAGACGACCAAGAACTTGTCGGGCAACATTTTTTTGCAACACGTCAATTAGCCTGATAGGCCGATAGTGTGAAGGATTTGACCTGTCACCCTTTTTGAACAGTGTTACAATCTCCGCCCCCTTCCAGGTTTCTGGAACAGGAGCTCCACAAACAATTTCATTGGATAATAAATTGATGTAGGGAGCCCAAATATAATTTTCGTGTTTCCAAAGATCACCTGGTATTTTATCGGGGCCTGGGGCTTTCCCTGTCTTAACTGCCTTGATTGCTAGAATTGTTTCTGTCAAAGAAAAGACAAGAGGTGTGTCATGGGCTACAAAGGGAACCTGTAAACTGTCCCAGCTTTCAGTCTCACTTTGACTTTCGCAAGAATAAAGCGAGGTAAAATGGTCGACCCATGTTTTCTCCTCTAGAAATTTATCTTTGCATTCCGTAGCCCCCCTGGTACCTCTAGCAATGAGGCTCCAGAAGGAAGTCTGGTCTCTGCACTTACATGCATCCAGCAGATCTGACCAAACCCTTTCATCCCACTCTTTTTTGGCCATTTGCAAGGTTCTTTTATACTGAGCTCTCTTAGTTCTCACAATATTCACTGAATCCCCCCTAACCGCTGTGATTAGATCTGTTTTAGCTTTCCGGCATTTCTGGTTATACCAGGTAATCCCGGCTTGTTTACTTTTCCGGGCGTTTTGTGATCTCTTTACAGCCCTGCTCAAGATCTCACCAAGTTGGTTAATTAGATGTTCATGGGATTCTACCAAACGCGGACTTTGGATGGCAGTACTGTTCCCTAAGAGGGCAGACATGTGCCTCACAAATACATTGTAGATTTGACTAATGATTTTTGTATTGTCTAATACCACTGGCCACTTCAGGGATCTACGGTTGTTTGCCACTAGAGGGTCCTGTGGCAAGGATACTATGCTTCTAACACTTTTATCAAGGGTTATGAAAATCTGGGTCTGGACAGATAAAATCAGGGGATAATGATCACTTTCTGTACGGTCATCCACCATTAAATCGATGGTCATAGGCCATAGATTTAAAGAAACCAACAAATAATCTAAATGGCTGTGGGTCACCCCTCTAGTAAATGTTGGTTTACTGGGGGAGTCTGATGGCAACCGCCCATTGCAGGCACGTAGGCCTGATTCTAGAGTTAAGTTCAATAGTTGTAAGGCACTCACTGTACAGGGTGCTTTATAATTTGTATCAACTAAAGGAATATTATTGGCACCGTCCTCGTCCTTATAGATGTCTTCTAAACCTATGATAGGTTCAAAACCTCTGTTGAAGTCACCTCCTATAATTACTTTTGCATTTTGATCAAACCCTGTCACAATATTACTCAAGTGGGTTACAACTGATGATTCTCTACATGATCGATGTGGTCTACTATAGATATTGATCACGTAAATGCTGCAGCCCATAGTGTTTTTTAACTCAAGTAGTAACAGGTCAGGATTATTTGTATCAATTTGCTTAAAGGACAGGCCTCTTGTAATTTGTACCCAAATTGTTAGGCCGCCAGAAGGTCTTCCCCCATTTGTGTTTACTGCGGGGATGAAAAAGGATCTGTAATTAACCTTAAAAAAGTTCTCAAGCCCCCAAGTTTCCTGGAACATAATTAAATCCCCACTAGCCAGATAATCATGCCAGGCCGGATCTGAGAGATTTTTTTTCAGACCTGCAATATTCCAACAAATAATTTTTGTTAATTCCGAAACCCCTAGTTCCTTTGTTACCAGCTGTGGAGTCATTGGTCCATTTACATCTAGATGTGGTGTTCGCACCATTGTGTCTACGGAATGCATTAACTGTTGAGGGTTTTCGGCAAGTACAATCTGTTTTGGTGCAAATACAGAGGGCAAACCAGAATGTATATGATTTGCACCGCATGACATTGTCAGAACCCCTCCATCAAGTCAATCACAATCGGATAAACCAGCTAGGGCGTCAAACCTATTTGAGGTACTAACTCCCCAATTGTAAGATGGAGCCCCAAAACCCCAACCATTTGTAGGTACATTCCATCTAGGTGTAGGTGTGATAGGAAACGGTGGATTCAGGTAAGTACCCGACCATCCTCCATTATGGTTACCATTACCTATAGGTGCTGGGGTGTTAGGTTGCAATAAACGCTGCTGCATACCTGGCCATCCTCCATTGTAGCCAACACTACCTAAAATCCCACAGTTATTTGGTGGTATACCAAGCCCTCGTCTACCCATTAGATTCAAATTTTGTCCTGGGGTAATATGACGAGGAATGTTATGTTGGTTGACTTGCCATGGGCCAGTCCTATCTTTGGAGACATGGTTCGTGTCACACATTGTAGGGCCCCCACCCCATCCATTTTCTCGCGCTAGCCAAGCTGGCTTCAGGGGCTTATGATTATTGGCTTTTTGCGAATCATTATAAAAAAATTCCAATGTAAGGGGGATTATGGAACTACTTCTTCTTTGCGGTGGTAGTATGTTGGATAGGATATCAGGAAGAGCAGATGGGGTTGCGAAAGTTAGTATCACACAATCGCCCTTCCATTTCTTTTGTTTATTCCCTATCCATCCAACCCTCCTTGCCATTTTAATTTCGTCAGCCAGCCGTTGTTCCCCCCCCTGGGCTATCCGCAGGTTATTTGACAGCCAATATAATGCCTTGCTTGTTAGTGACGAGGCTGACTCAATTTGACCCGGTGATAGGATGGGTGTATTAGCTAACACTAACACTAGTGGTGATGCTTCAACTACAAATTGTGTAGAGTTATCTTCTATCGCCGGGGGCACTGTGTCATGTGATGGATCAACTAATTGAACAAAAGGGGCTTCTAATGGCAGGTCATTAACGATATGGCCAGTTTGTGGGCATTCTGAAAGAGTTGGCCCTGGTGGCGTAGTATCTGATGTTGACCCAGATTCATTATCTTCCTTTGAGCAATCATGGCCGTTATTGACATTACTTAAAACATTTCCTATGGCATCTGTTAATACATTTTGGGTACCTCCCAATTTCTTTATCTCTGCAGAAAGTTTATCAATCTTGCTAATAAGTGGTTTGATAATTGTCTGAATTTTAATTTCTAACAGCTCCGCTATTCGTGACATTAAGTCCTCGTCCAATATTTCCCTCGGATTGTTCTCCTCATTGTTCTGGTGGGTACTTTTTGGATTTTGCAGTGGTATAGCCTTGCTTTTTCCTGAACGTGGCCCTCCATGTTTGTTTTGTAATCTGCGACAGGCTCTAACTGCCCTTGCAGACTGCTTTGCAGGTACTTCATCCACCACTTCCTCTTTTTCATCATTGTCTACAACCTCAATGACAACCTGTGCATCTAGCTCGTTGTCCGCATGTTGTTCAATGTCCGTCACATTCGTTGTACTGGTGTCAATATTAACATTTGCTGAGGGAGCTGTTTCAAGAACATCACTATTAAAGTCTAATAGTAAGGACTCGTTTGATTGTGAGGAAGTAGGTGGGCTCAAGGAATGGAGAACAGGTGACTGGGACAAACCCAATGATTGTCTGCGCTTGCTGTTTATCTGAGTAACCACTTGGACAAGATAGTTTTCCATAGTGTTCTTAGGTGTTTCAGGTACCATACGATGATTTTTTTTAGGCATTATTATGCAAGATGTGTGATAGTCTTACACCCACAACCCAATAAAATAACAAGGTATTAGTCTCAATATTTTAAAACAAAAGTCTTACGTCAATGCCTTGTGCAGGTCTCCAATGGACTTGTTTCCTGGTTCGTAAAGATGTTTTATCTACTATCCGCTTTGCAGAAATAGCCCCTTCCTTATCCGAGCTCCAGGGTGAATCGATGTCAGCTATATGGCCGGTTTGCCGACCCCCGTCTGGATAGCTAGGATTTTGGAGGCGGTCAACAAAAAAGCTTTTACACCCCCACTGACTATGGATTAACAGGAACTACTCCCTGGAGCACAAGGGTCGATTTTAGAGGGATGGCCTAGCCTGGCCTCCTCGTGCCGCTGAGGGCCGTAGAGGTCCCGCCCTTTGCCCGGGCTTAGCCCCGGGGGTCCCGCGCCGCGGGTATGTGTGCCTCTTTAACCTCTCTCGCGCTCTCCGTGCGCGTCACCCAGCGCGCCGCCGCGTGGCCTGCTGGGTGTTGTGGTTCCCGGAGCGGCGGCGCGGTTTCAATGGCGGGTTGACCCTTGGCGGTGTCGGCTTCTCCTAAGCAGGACAGCGTGGTCTGGTAAGTTAGAACAGGCTCCCCCGCTTTGCCGGTATGTGTGCCTCTTTAACCTCTCTCGCGCTCTCCGTGCGCGTCACCCAGCGCGCCGCCGCGTGGCCTGCCGGGTGTTGTGGTTCCCGGAGCGGCGGCGCGGTTTCAATGGCGGGTTGACTCTTGGCGGTGTCGGCTTCTCCTAAGCAGGACGGCGTGGTCAGGTAAGTTAGAACAGGCTCCCCCGCTTTGCCGGTATGTGTGCCTCTTTAACCTCTCTCGCGCTCTCCGTGCGCGTCACCCAGCGCGCCGCCGCGTGGCCTGCCGGGTGTTGTGGCTCCCGGAGCGGCGGCGCGGTTTCAATGGCGGGTTGACTCTTGGCGGTGTCGGCTTCTCCTAAGCAGGACGGCGTGGTCAGGTAAGTTAGAACAGGCTCCCCCGCTTTGCCGGTATGTGTGCCTCTTTAACCTCTCTCGCGCTCTCCGTGCGCGTCACCCAGCGCGCCGCCGCGTGGCCTGCCGGGTGTTGTGGTTCCCGGAGCTGCGGCGCGGTTTCAATGGCGGGTTGACTCTTGGCGGTGTCGGCTTCTCCTAAGCAGGACGGCGTGGTCAGGTAAGTTAGAACAGGCTCCCCCGCTTTGCCGGTATGTGTGCCTCTTTAACCTCTCTCGCGCTCTCCGTGCGCGTCACCCAGCACGCCGCCGCGTGGCCTGCCGGGTGTTGTGGTTCCCGGAGCGGTGGCGCGGTTTCAATGGCGGGTTGACTCTTGGCCGTGTCGGCTTCTCCTAAGCAGGACGGCGTGGTCAGGTAAGTTAGAACAGGCTCCCCCGCTTTGCCGGTATGTGTGCCTCTTTAACCTCTCTCGCGCTCTCCATGCGCGTCACCCAGCGCGCCGCCGCGTGGCCTGCCGGGTGTTGTGGTTCCCGGAGCGGCGGCGCGGTTTCAATGGCGGGTTGACTCTTGGCGGTGTCGGCTTCTCCTAAGCAGGACGGCGTGGTCAGGTAAGTTAGAACAGGCTCCCCCCAGCGTTTCTCTTTTTTAAATGCCCCTCGAACTGTAGTAAAAAGTGATTCCGTTTGCAGACCACAGATGGGCTCTAAACACTCTGCACAGAATAGTCAAAGGCAGAGGAGTCTGCACAGATATCCTCTTTTATTTTAAACCCCCCTCACAGTGTAATAAAAAGCAGTGCAGTGTGCACATTAGCTTTCCTGCCAACAGCCCTCATAGAGCAAGGAAAAGCAATGCAATGTACAGATTTTCTCGGTTCACAGAGATTATTAGTAAGCTGAGCACAAATTTCTCACAAAGTAGCAAAAAGCAGTGCCGTGTTCACCGACATCCTCTTCTGTCAAAGTGCAGTAAAAAGCAGAGCAATGTGCACCGATTTCTCACAGTGCAGGGGGCACAGACTACTCATAGTGCAGTACAATGCATTGCCGCATGCACAGATCACTCATTTTGCAATTAGCCATGCAGATTGCACTGATTCCATATAGTGCAGTACGATGCAGTGCAGTGTGCACAGATTTCTCTCAGTGCAGTTGCACAGACTTCTCATAGTGCTGTAAGATGCAGTACAGTGTGCACAGTTTCCTCATAGTGCTGTACGATGCAGTGATGTGTGCACAGATTTCTTATAGTAGTAAGATGCAGTGTGTTCAGATTTCTCCCAGTGTAGTAAAATGCAGTGCAGTGCACATAGAATCCTCACAGTACAGTAAGAAACAATGCAGTGTGCATAGATTATTCATAGTGCAGTACGATGCAGTGCAGCATGTACAGACTGCTCATAGTGCAGTATATACAGTGCAGTCTGCACAGATTTCACACAGTGCAGTTAGATACAGTGCAGTGCACAGACATAGACTTGTCATAGTGCAGTAACATACTGTGCAGCGTGCAGAGATTTCTCACAGTGTTGGTGATGAAGGGCTGTGTGGACAGATTTCTCACATTACAATAAGATGCAGTGTAGAGAGCACAGATTCTTCACGGTGTTGTAAAGATGCAGTGTAGTAGCACATATTCCTCATGCAGTAAAATGCAGGGCAACTTGCAGTGATTTCCATCGTGCAGTGAGATGTTGTGCAGAGATTACTCATAGTGCAGTCAGTTGCAGTGCAGTGTGTACAGATTCCTCACAGTGCAGTAAGATGCAGCGCACAGACCTCTCATAGTGCAGTGAGATGCAGTGCAGCGTCCGCAGATTATCTATAGTTCAGTAGGATGCAGTGCAGTGGCACAGGAGTCTCAAAGTATATTAAGATGCAGTGGAATGCATAGATTTATTATAGTGCAGTAGACAGCAATCCAGTGTACACAGATTGCTCACAGTGCATTAAGATGCAGTGCACAGATCCCCTCTTTAACACAAATGATGCCCACAAACACCCCCAGGGTAGAAGGAAAGCCCCCCAGGGGCCCCGGATAGAAGAACTCAGCTCAGCCCCAGGGGGCCCCGGATAGAAGAGCCCAGCTCAGCCACAGGGGCCCCCGGATAGAAGAGCCCAGTTCAGTCCCCATGGGCCCCGGATAGAAGAGCCCAGCTCAGCCCCAGGGCCCCCGGATAGAAGAGCCCAGCTCAGCCCCAGGGGGCTCCGGATAGAAGAGCCCAGCTCAGCCCCAGGGTCCCCCGGATAGAAGAGCCCAGTTCTGTCCCCATTGGCCCCGGATAGAAGAGCCCAGCCCCAGGGCCCCCGGATAGAAGAGCCCAGCTCAGCCCCAGGGGGCCCCGGATAGAAGAGCCCAGCTCAGCCCCAGGGTCCCCTGGATAGAAGAGCCCAGTTCTGTCCCCAGGGGCCCCGGATAGAAGAGCCCAGCTCGGCCCAGGGGCCCCCGAATAGAAGAGCCCAGCTCAGCCCGGCTCCTGCAGAGATTCCCTCCAGGATTGTTCAGTCTATTTCTACAAACACAGCAGAAGGTGCTGACAATCTCCTACCTGAGCAGAGACCTGTGCAGACATGTCCAGGCTCTCCCCTCCATCTGGGGGGCAGATCTGGCGTCTGAGGGGGGGCAGATCTGGGGTGTGAAGATGAAGGTATCTGCACAGACAGACAGGGCTCCTTCCTCCTCTGCAGAGGCCGAAAGTGATGTCACCACTGCTGCTGATGCTGTCTCTGCCGCTGCTGAACCGGAAGAGGAAACCCTTCTCCTTTTCATACAGTATACAGCTCCGCGGGTTTTATCAGCAGGCGAGGAGCGCCCTCTGGTGGCCGCTGACGGAACCGCCACCTCCAGGCTCCAGCAGTGAATTGGAAATGACAGCCTGAGTTTCATTAAATATTTGAAAATGTAAGAAACTGCTAGAATTAAACTGGTCAACGTTTTTCTGTTTTTCTATTTTTCTGTTTCTGTGGGTAATTCTTTATATATGTTAGGGCTGTGTATACTCAAACAACATTCCAACTCTGCCCCAAATTAAGTTTTGCATGTGTCTGCATTGTTCACCACCTCACTCCCTTCAAAGTTTCACTTATAAAATAATTAAAGAAGTAGATTGTAGTATCAATAAATTCAAAAGACAGAACAATCAGGTTTGACTCTCAGAGGTTTCTCCCTCAGTGGATGGTGTCACGGCAGTGAGTGACCGGTGCCGGGTCCTAGGATGAGAGGGTATTCCAGCACTAACAAATGTCAGAGTTCTGCATACAGGCTCTTATGAGAGTTACCACCTGCCTTTTGGTCATGTTTTAAGATTTTGCAAAGGCCCGGATATTATTCTTCAATAAGACTTTGTATAAAAGAATTTGTATTCATTATTAACATGGCTTTGCTGTCTTTGTTTACTTTAACTATCAGTCATGATTCATTAAGGCAGCTCTAGAACACATTTTTAAGTGATTTCTGCTTATATTTGATATTCTAAATTTGCACTGATTAGAGGAAAACATACCAGTGTTAGGTAATCTTCCTACTTTTGTACTGCAAGGAACATTAAAATACCGGCCATGCCGGTAAAAGACCGGCCAGGTGGTACCCCTCTCTCCTATTATAAGTCACTTCTCGTCCATGCACCATCGACGTGCGGGTGCAGGAGGGCTTCGTAGCACTGTCAGGCAAGTTGCATTTGTTGCCTTGGCCATGACATCAGATCCGACATGCACACATCAGCGCCTTCAAGTCTCACTCATCATGAGTGACACTCCCACATTTAGAGGTCGCGCTGAAGTCTCACTCACACCTAGCTGAATCTTATAACTGGGAGACAGGAGGGGGTCCGAGTACTCCATATGTGACTTTGCTCGCACTTCTACTGTGTGAAGAGTAGCCGTTTACAACTAAAGAGGGAGACACTCTTAATTTCATAGAGTTCAGCAAACCCACTGTCAGACATTTTGATATCACTCTGTTAGAAATGGCGATTTCTGGTTGGCTAAGGCTTGCGCCAAAGCCAGGCAGAAACCACCATTCTACGTCAGGGCAAGGAAGTCACCCGCCAAAGATAACCCCTGCTCACCCCCTTGGTAGCTTTGCACGAGCAGTCAGGCTTATATCGGAGGCAAGGTGTAAAGCATTTGCGCACGTGCCCAACAACAACACCCAAGGCCCACCACAAAGGAAACTCCACACAAGGTTATATATAAAAATAGCCTTTGTATTATACTAAACACATTAGATAATAAGCACACAATTTACACTGTGCAACTGGCACGGGTGGAATTTACAGGGGAATATATACACAGGACAGGGTCACATGGACCTTTGTCAGGAATAAGCACTTGGTAGAACTAGCACTTCGTAGAATGTAGAATACTTGTAGGAATAGCGCTTATTGTAGCACAAAATAGCAAATGTAGCACACAACCAGTAATCACTGGTAAAAGGTAAGTACACACTATGCAACCCTAACCACCTTAGGCATATATCACGCAGGGAACCATGAACTCACTAGCAGAACCTATATTAGGAAAAACAACCTCCTAAGCATAAACATACATTTAGAGGTGTATGCAAAAAGCACTGCAAAAATCACATTAGGAAGATAATTACATTTGCGCCAAAAATCACATAATACACCAACATGTACCCCAAGCAAGGGCACAACACATGAAACTGTCCCCAGGCCAACTTGGCTACTCAGGGGGCTGAAACGCCCTGTGTCCACAATGTCAGGGCTGGGCTGCGCAGGCAGCCAAAGAAAAATGCGCAACAGTTCTCAGGGCCTAAACGTAGCAGCTGCCTGTTAGAAATGGGATTTCCGGTTGGCTAAGGCTCACGCCAAAGCCAGGCAGAAACCACCACTCTAGTCAGGGCAAAGGAGTTACACGCCAAAGATAACCCCTGCTCACCCTTTAGGTAATGTGACGCGAGCAGTAAGGCTAATCCCGGAGGCAATGTAGGTTAAGTGTTTGCGCGCGCACCCAGCAACAACACCCAAGGCCCACCACAAAGGAAACTCCACACAAGGTTATATATAAAAATAGCCTTTGTATTATACCAAACACATTAGATAATAAACACACACTTTACAATGTGCCAACAGGCACGGGCGGAATTTACAGGGGAATATATACATGGGACAGGGACACATGGATCACTGTCAGGAATAGACACTTTTAGAACTAGCACTTGGTAGAATTAGCACTTTGTAGGAATAACACCTAGAACATAGAACATATCATAACTGTAGCACCAAATAACAAACGTAGCACACAACCAGTAGCCACTGGTAAAAGGTAAGAACATTAACCACCTTAGGAGACTATCACACAGGGAATCATGAACTCACTAGTATAACCTATACTAGAAAAACACCCTCCGAAGCATAACAATACATTCAGAGGTATAGGCAAGAACTTGGCACATGATGCATAAATGACATTAGGCAGATACTCACAATTGCACAAATATCACTTAGGGCCAAGAACATGTATCCCACGCAAGGGCACAACACCAGAACTGTCCCCAAGGCCAACTGGCCTCTCCGGGGCTGAAACGCCCTTTGTCCAGAATGTTAGGGCAGGCTGCGCAGGCAGCCAAAGAAGATTCACCAGGGTCTAAACGTAGCAGCTGCCCACTAAGTGCTGGGCAGCTGGGGATCTCCTCTGGGCTTGTAAAGAGACAAGGGGGGCCAAAACACGTGTGAGTCTGACAGGCTCGAGAAAGAAAATGCCCACTGGAGCCTCGTGGGCTCTGTATCAAAAATGAGCCCCACACTGGGGGAGCGGCCCTCTGCCAACTGGGGCCTCTCTACCCTCTGTAATGCCCCTCAATCGTGGGAGTCTCTCTCGGGGGACTCGAATTTACAAAATGCCCCTGTGGGTGTGGAGCCTTTCAGGCTCAAGACAAATGCCCCTCGCGTTGTTGGAGTCCCTCTCTGGGGGACTCGAAAGTAACAATATGCCCCCGTGGAGCCTTTCAGGCTCGAGACACCGTACCGGAAAGAGGGGACGGGCGGGCACCGGCAATGTGCCTGTGCCCTGACGCCCCCCTCTACCACACTGAACCCAGGGCAACACTCACAGGTTCCTATCCTTCCGGCAGGACTCTGGGCTTGCAGACGTCCAGCTCCTTGGCGGGTCACGAATCCTCGGGGAGGCGGGGTAGGCTCCCGTCTTCTCACCGAAGCAGCACTGCTCCCGGCCGCACTTCTCTTTGTTGGCGCCTGCGGACCTCTCCCTCGGTCACGGGAGCCCCGCGAAGGCAGGCACCGTCCTCTCCTCACCGGGCAGCTTCAGGCGGCGGCGTGCGTGGGACTTCCTCCAGTAGACCGGAAGTCCCGCCTCCCGCCAGGCAAACTGCTGCCTGACTTTTGGTTTCGGAGCGAGGCCGAGGGCTGCGGCGGTGATTCTTGCACAAAATGAGGGGTGGGCACGCTCGAAACACATAATGAATGTAGACACGGGGTTGGCACCCATATTAAAGGCTATAAAAATACCTAAAGACGCAGGGTGGGCACCTGCCCGGAATTAACCAAAAGGGGGGATCCCCACGCTGGGGAATCCCTCTAGGAAGGGATCGCCTGCACCAGCGGCGCAGCGCGCTATTTTGAGGGGGAGGCCAGCACTCCTCAGGCACTGACAGGCCACCCAAGTCCCTCCAGGTCCAGGTACAAAGACCAAAAAGAAAGGAAGGCAGGGGGGCAAAGGCTGGGCCCAGGGGCCAGCTCATAGGGCCCTCCAGTCAGGGAGGCAGTCCCCAGTGGCGGTCCTCCTGCCGCCCAGCAGCAGCAGGTCCCCCCTCCAAGATAGGATCAAGCAAGAGAACATTTTTCAAGGGGTCACAGCCCCTTTTTATACATAAAAATCCTTTGTCTGTGTCTGCAGGGTGGGGGTAAAACCAGTCACAGCTGGTTTTGGAGCACTTTGTTTTGCCCAGCCCCTCTCCCTATTCACTGGCCAGGCTAGGATCATCAGTCGCACCACAGGGGGCGGAGTCAGCATTGTGTGGGGAAAGCCCAGCCCTATTCAGGTCCCAAGTGCACCCCTCCTTCACATCAACATGCAGTTCTCCCCATTCACTACCGGGGCAGACCCATCTGACACCTGGAGCCAGGCTCACCAGCCAGCTCCAGCCAATCACAAGCCAGACAGTCACTGCACCTTTATTACACAGACATGCCAACTTCTAGAAGTAGCACTTCCACACTAGACACATTAATGCCGCACACATCATCGCGCAGCATTCAGTCTCACGAGTCCGCACATACCAAACTCGACTCTACACTCCCCACGCATCAGGAACTACCGTGGACACTCACATTCCCCATCCATTCCTATGGGAGAGCAGGCCAACCTCATCACACGCACGCACTTAACACTGGGACACAGTGTTAAAGTGTGCAGAAGGCAAATATAACTAGCACCAGGTCCCAATTAAAAGCAAAAAGTTTAGGGGTGAACCTGCCAGAAGGGCCAAGTCCAACACACTCCATTTTCAATACTTCACCTTGAAGCTACACAGATTATACATTCGGTATAATGTTAATTTGGATATGTGTATTAATCATTTTGACATATGTACTCATCATTCCTATAATTTCACTAATGTCTCTTCCTCTGACATTATCAAAGGCAAATGTTATGTGACATCACTTCCTGTGAGGTCATCAATAGGAGAGTTTATTTTGGCTCCTAAGAATCTCAAAACCTTGATGTCTGTGAAGCACATACATGTGATCGCATCTCACAGTGAATGCCTGCCTCTACACACCAGTGCACAGTCAGTGCCTGCCTCTATACACCAGTGCACAGTGAGGCCTGCCCTACACACAGTTCACAGTGAGTGCCTGCCTCTACACACCAGTGCACAGTGAGTACCCGCCCTACACACCAGTACACAGTGAGTGCATGCCTCTACACACCAATGCACAGTGAGTGTCTGCCTCTACACACCAGTGCACAGTGAGTGCCTGCCCTACACACCAGTGCACAGTGAGTACCTGCCTCTGCACACCAGTGCACAGTGAGGGCCAGCCTCTACACACCAGTGCACAGTGAGTGTCATCCTCTACACGCCAGTGCACAGTGAATGCCAGCCTCTACACACCAGTGCACGCTGAGTGCCTGCCATAAACACCAGTGCACAAGGAGTGTCTGCCTCTACTCACCAGTGCAAAGTGAGTGCCTGCCTCTACGCACCAGTGCACAGTGAGTGCCTGCCTCTATGCACTAGTGCACAGTGAGTGCCAGCTTCTACTCACCATTGCACAGTGAGTGTCTGCCTCTACGCACCAGTGCACAGTGAGTGCCTGCCTCTACGCACCAGTGCACAGTGAGTGCCCACCTCTACGCACCAGTGCACAGTGAGTGCATGCCTCTACGCACCAGTGCACAGTGAGTGGCCACCTCTACATACCAGTGCACAGTGAGTGCCTGCCTCTACACACCAGTGCACAGTGAGTGCTTGTCTCTACACACCAGTGCACAGAGATTGCCTACCCTACACACTAGTGCACAGTGAATGCCTGCCTCTACACACCAGTGCACAGTGAGTGCCCACCTCTATGCACCAGTGCACAGTGAGTGCATGCCTCTACGCACCAGTGCACAGTGAGTGGCCACCTCTACATACCAGTGCACAGTGAGTGCCTGCCTCTACACACCAGTGCACAGTGAGTGCTTGTCTCTACACACAGTGCACAGAGATTGCCTACCCTACACACTAGTGCACAGTGGATTCCTGCCTCGAACACACCAGTGCACAGCGAGTGCCTAGCTCTACACAGCAGTGCACAGTGAGTGCCTGCCTCTACACACCAGTGCACAGTGAGTGCCTGCCGCTACACACCAGTGCACAGTGAGTGCCTGTCTCTACACACCAGTGCACATGCTACCTCTACACACCAGCGCACAGTGAGTACCTGCCTCTACACGCCAGTGCACAGTGAGTGCCTGTCTCTACATGCCAGTGCACAGCGAGTGCCTGCCTCTACACACAAGTGCAGAGCAAGTGCCTAGCTCTACACACCAGTGCAGAGCGAGTTCCTGCCTCTACACACCAGTGCACAGCAAGTGCCTGCCACTATACACCAGTGCACTGCAAGTGCCTGCCTCTACACACCAGTGCACAGCGAGTGCCTGCCTCTACACCAGCACACAGCGAGTGCCTGCCTCGAACACACCAGCCCACAGCGAGTGCCTAGCTCTACACAGCAGTGCACAGTGAGTGCCTGCCTCTACACACCAGTGCACAGTGAGTGCCTGCCGCTACACACCAGTGCACAGTGAATGCCTGTCTCTACACACCAGTGCACATGCTACCTCTACACACCAGCGCACAGTGAGTACCTGCCTCTACACGCCAGTGCACAGCGAGTGCCTGTCTCTAAATGCCAGTGCACAGCGAGTGCCTGCCTCTACACACAAGTGCACAGCAAGTGCCTAGCTCTACACACCAGTGCACAGCGAGTGCCTGCCTCTACACACCAGTGCACAGCGAGTGCCTGCCACTATACACCAGTGCACTGCGAGTGCCTGCTTCTACACACCAGTGCACAGCGAGTGCCTGCCTCTACACACCAGCACACAGCGAGTGCCTGCCTCGAACACACCAGCCCACAGCGAGTGCCTGCCTCTACACACCAGTGCACAGTGAGTGCCTGTCTCTACACACCAGCCCTCAGTGAGTGCCTGCCTCTACACACCAGTGCACAGTGAGTGCCTGTCTCTACACACCAGTGCACATGCTACCTCTACACACCAGCGCACAGTGAGTACCTGCCTCTACACGCCAGTGCACAGCGAGTGCCTGCCTCTACATGCCAGTGCACAGCGAGTGCCTGCCTGTACACACCAGTGCACAGCGAGTGCCTGCCTCTACACACCAGTGCACAGCGAGTGCCTGCCTCAACACACCAGCGCACAGCGAGTGCCTAGCTCTTTACACCAGTGCACAGCGAGTGCCTGCCTCTACACACCAGTGCACAGAGAGTGCCTGCCTCTACACACCAGTGCACAGTGAGTGCCTGTCTCTACACACCAGTCGCATGCTACCTCTACACACCAGCGCACAGCGAGTGCCTGCCTCTACACACCAGCGCACAGCAAGTGCCTGCCTCTACACACCAGCGCACAGCGAGTGCCTAGCTCTACACACCTGAGCACAGAGAGTGCCAGCCTCTACACACCAGTGCACAGTGAGTGCCTGTCTCTACACTCCATCGCACAGTGAGTGCCCGCCTCTACACACCAGAGCACAGAGAGTGCCTGCCTCTACCCCCAGTGCAGAGTGAGTGCCTAGCTCTACACACCAGCACACAGCGAGTCTGTAGAGGCAGTAAAAACAACAGTTGCAGATTTTTCCTTGAAGAACATGTAAAATATGCTGCACCCTGCCTTAGGTCTCGGTAGACCTGCTATAGGGGTAACTTACTCATGTTTCAAGGGCACACTTGACTTTGCCATGGCTTTAAATGGCAACATCGGGCAAGCAGTTTGAAACTGCTCTTCCAGTCTGCAGTGGCTGGCTGGGAGACGCGTTTGACATGTGTCACACCCAGGATGGCACAACCAGTGCTTCAGTCCTTGGGGTGACCTTCTAACTTACATGCCCTGGTTACCAGGGTACCACATACAAGGGACTGATAGGTAAGGTAGCCGATACCAAGTGGGTAAAGTCAATGTAACGTACAAGTTTTGAGGTCAGGGCACTGACGCGGAGGTCTGGCTAGCAGGCTTCAGTTCTCTCTTAAAGTCTAATAACCATCAGTCAAAAAAACCTGGGAGTGACCATACAAAAAGCTGACTTCCTTACACTGTTCAAGGGGTTTCATCCATTGGTCTGTTGTTGTGTCATTCACATTTTGCTGCAGCAGTGGGTCAGCCCACTTCAGCCATTGGCTTCCTTTACTGCGAGCGATTAATTTTACCTCTTGTCATCTGATTCAGAGATGCAAGAATGTCCTTGTCATGCCATGAGCTTTGCGCACCCATGCGTCCAGAGATGGAAGGGTGCGTTAAGTGGCATGTGCATGTTGTGAGGTGTTAGAGGGAGTGTGCTGCAGCCAGTATGGCGCTTGACAGGAGATCAGCATACCAGGTGTATTCAGTTGTACTCCCATCACTGCCTGGAGGAGGAGGCCCTACGCAGGGGCTTAGTGCAGACATGAGTGCCTTGCTGCAGACAGGTAAAAGCTGCAGTTCTTTTCACCTCTCAAGATCTTGATGCTGCCCCCTTCTTAAAGCCTGCCAGGCCTTGCAAGGTGCCAAGTGGACACTTAACAAAGGCAAGTGCACCATTCGAAGAAGCTCTCTTAAATACTTCTCGGCTGATGCCATGAGTGTTGTCACTCTATCCATGAGAGTGAGTTAGAGAGCAAAACTGACAGCCAACACCTGTTTCACCCCTTACACGGCCATCCAGCCTGGGGCTTCTTCAGGGCATATTATAGGGTATTGGGAAAGTAGATCGCCTGGATCGTTAGGGTCCTTTCGAGTGCTCTAAATGGCGAGCGTAAATGCCGCAGTAGTGTTGTATCCATTCGTCGATCTCGCAGGATAGCCAAGAATTAATCATGCTCCCAAATCAGTCCTTTTCAAAAACATACTTTATATTTCGCTATGTTTATGTTTACCCTCATTCTCTTCTTTGTTACACCTTGAACCCTCCACCCATTGATCACAAACTTTTTCAGGTGGCTTCTCCTAAGCTCAACCCTAGCTGAGTCTTTTCTATGTTTGTTTAACCTGCCAGAGGAGGCCACGACCCTCCTGAATAGTGGCGGGGCTCAAACCCAATATCGGGGGTCCCTGCTCTGTGTAATCCAGCTCCGCTTCCTCTGCTCCAGCTGTACCTGCAAAAAGAACTATTGATGGGCAGAATACAGAACAATGTCATACATTCACCCCAGTACAGAGATCTGGGTCCTAAATCCATAGTTTTTTTGGTCACCATGCCATTCCAGTTTGGACCCAGCCATATGTAAATCAGTCTTGACCCTGCACCAAATGGGAACAGTCCAGCGTGAACTGCCAAGCCAGATCCTCCCTGGACTGGAAACAAGCATCCTAGAACCGGTTTCGGGGTTTTACCCCTCTTCAGCCAGGATAACTTGATTCCAGTGGCATGGAGAGCACAGGACTCACGTCTCAGCATACCCGTCCCACTCAGGGTGAAAAATGCAAAAAGAACTAAGTGCTCACTGGGGCTCTAAACTGGGGTGGCATGGTGAGCAAAATAATGATGGTATTAACCCAGATCTATTGACTGGGGGTGAATGAATTGATTTGTTCTGAATTCCATCTATCAATTGTGTGTCTTTTGCTTTCTCACCATAAGTGCGCCAGGTATGCCCAGACGTGGGTCCTGAGCTCACTGTGCCACTAGAATCAAGCTATCCTGGCTGAAGAGGGGTGAAACCCCGAAACCGGTACTAGGATGCTTGTTTCCAGTCCAGGGAGGACCTGGCTTGGCAGTTCGGGCTGGATTGTTCCCATGAGGCACAGGGTCAAGACTGATTCGCGTATGGTCAGGTCTAAACTGGGGTGGTATGGTGAGCACAAGAATGATTGATTTAACCCAGATCTATTGACTGTGAATGAATGTTTTGATTTGTTCTGCATTCCATCCATGAATTGTGTGTCTTTTGCTTTCCTACCAGTTGCACCTGGGCTTTTTTGTAGTTCCTCCTTATAGCATTCCATCAGATCCGCTTTCCTGGTCTTTCTGTCCGTCACTCTGGTTAGTGCGACCCCTAAAGTCCGCATGGGTTCCTTCAGGTTCTTCCTCGCCCTCCTGTCTGCGGTACTCTTCCGCAGAGTCCCGCCCAAGTCTTCTCCTCCTTGGTATTCTCTGGTGGACAGGGAGGATAGACATTTTACTCTCCCTCCCCCTTCCTCTTCCTATTTGTTCTTCTCAATTTCTTCTCTCCTCTGCCACTCATGTCATCTTTCTATTTATACATGAGCAGAGCAGTGGTGTAAGAATTGCGGTGGCCCCTTGCAAAGTACATGGAGGAGCCCCCCTCTGGACTCACTCAGGAGCTCTCAGGCCAGGGTACTGTGCTGAGAGGGCCCCCTAGAGCTCGGGGGACCTCGAACTGCGGGGGCCTTTGTTACGTCACTGGAGCTGAGACGGTTTGTGAAGGGAGTGGACGGCAACTGGATCCACCATACTCTGGAAGGAATGGGTCCGAAATGTAGCACCCCAATTTCAGGCAAATGCCAAATGCAGTGAGCTATTCTTTTATTCTACAGTTAATTAAAACCGTAACATACAAACATCATATTGGTACTTAAAAAAATGAAGGATTTAAAGTTTAATACACATTATAAAATGTAACAGTACGAGATAAATAACAATTCCAACACAGCGTTTCAGGTTGATGAATTAGCCATTTAGTGCCAAAAGGGAAGTGTGTAATGCAGAGGCAATAACAAAAATGTCCCAATGCTTGTTACAGATACCGATAGCTAACTTTCATCAACGTTCAGTTGTACAATAGCAATCTAAAATAGAACTTGAGATTAATTCAGCGGCTCTTACTAGGCTATCTCTGTAAGTGCATTGTTGATCCCTGCAAGGAGATATGATGTAGCCTCCTTGAGCCCATCTCATGTTCTATGTCTATTTCTTAGTGCTGGGCGATATGCAGTGCAAATGCTGTGAAACTGCACCTGTGTCTCTGGGTCTGGAACTTATGAGTCTGGGGTTTCCAGACCCGTAATTAGTGGGTCAGGATTTTGCGGGGCTGGTAATTCAAGATACGGAGACACTCAGGATTGCACATGGAAGAATTCCAGGGAGGTTACTGCTGTGAGTGGAATACAGTCCTTGTTAATGAGGGACAAGCATGATTATGGAAACAGATAAACGCAAACAGAAGTGGAAGCCAGGAGACGTAATTAAGTGTGACAGGGAACCCAGAGAAGTGAGGATTTGAACTCAGTGTGACAGGTCCGGCAACCAGGGGCTCATTTGTGGGATTTTGGCATAGGGCAGTGCAGCACGGCAATACGGTGCATTCATGTCTTTTCTTCCTGCACTGGCGCCGTTTTGGCAGCCCAGCACCAATGCAAGGGTACCTCCGCTGCATGCAAGGTTGTTTTTGTGCAGGGGCACTTTCCTGAACACAAACAATGCTAGGAGGTGTTTTTCTCTTTGATTGTCTCCTGCAGAATGTCTTTTCACTACGCCTCACCTTAGGAGGCGTACACACTTGGCACCTCCCCAGGTTTACATGATTTTGTAAATCTGGGGCGGCGTCAAATTCTGTATGTGTTACGTGGGAAAACCCACCGCAACACCCAAGAAAAGCCTCGTGGGAAAACCCACCGCAACACCCAAGAAAAGCCTCATGGGAAAACCCACCGCAACACCCAAGAAAAGCCTCACGGGAAAACCCAACGCAACACCCAAGGAAAGCCTTGTGGGAAAACCCACCGCAACACCCAAGAAAAGCCTCGTGGGAAAACCCACCGCAACACCCAAGAAAAGCCTCGTGGGAAAACCCACCGCAACACCCAAGAAAAGCCTCGTGGGAAAACCCACCGCAACACCCAAGAAAAGCCTCACGGGAAAACCCACCGCAACACCCAAGGAAAGCCTTGTGGCAAAGCCCACCGCAACACCCAAGGAAAGCCTCTCGGGCACAGATTAAGGCGACATAGTGACGTGCACTGCATTGCGTTACTCATTATTTCTGAGGCAACTTAAAACAACGCAGGGAGGCTTTGTGTGGCTTCTTAAATCGATTGAGAGCACTGCGTAATGCATGTACCCCGTTACGTGGTGCAAAAGTGACGCAGGGCTCTCATAAACAAGCCTGAGGCCCTGCACCAAATGTGACAGTGACTGCACACACCCAGTGGCACATGAGAGATGCCAGGCTCTGAGCCCTGCGTGGAAAGAAGAGGCCAGGCTCTACATGAAGTATGTCAGGGACAAGACAAACTGCACTCAGGGCATGAGTTAGGAGACCCAAAGAGGACAGACTCTTTACTAAGAGTAACAGAGGACAGTCCAAGGGTTTGCTTGAAGTTAACCAAAGAGGGAGTGAGAAACGTTAGGTAATAGAGTGCCAATGAATACTCAAAAAATACACAATAACTCAACACCTGATATATAGGTAAGAATGAACAAGAATGCTGTTTCTGTTCCTCCTTAGTACAATCATATTGCACAATGTGTAAATAATCAATACTACACTTGTCACCTCTGAGAGTGCAAAAAGGTTTTTCTTTAATCAATCTCAAAACAATACACATTTCCAATTAATGTTGTACATCTGTGTAGATATGTATCTGTCACAACACTCAAAAAGGAACTTCACAATTAAATATCAGACAAATAGACAAAAACTCTTCTTTGAGTACAAGACATTATACATTGTTTACATTTGTCCTGTGAAGTCAGGCAACAATGGACAATTTAAACCCCGTCAATCCACGTTTTCATGGACATCTTCAATTTACATCGCCACCTTGTTCAGGACCAAGGTTTAGATACATCTATAATGTATACCATCTTTTCCAGTTTTTTGATTTTAGATATGATACACATTTGCCTAATAAACAATTTCTTCATTTTCAATAAAATACTGTACAGACAAACCCAGGGAATGGTGATGGGAACTTGCTTTGCCCTCAGCTTTACCGGGTGGTACCTGGGCTGGTGGGAGAAGCAAGTTGTCAGTAACATCAGACACTTTGAAGACCACGTTGTCCTCTGGGTCAGATACATAGATGACATCTTTTTTATCTGGAAGAGTACCCAGAATCAAGCTTGCGAATTTGTCAACATACTCAATGATACGTCCCTAAACCTATCATTTAGTAGCAACATCAACAAAACTACCATTGAGTTTCTAGTTCTGAAATTGGAGGAGGTAGGAAAAGAAACAGCGGGCAATAGTCTACTGCACACGGACAGCTGCCACCCTACCATTCTAATCCAAAGCATCCCTTACAGAGAGCTATTACGTTCGAAAAGAAACTGTAGCACCGAAGAGGGATTTCAGAAAGAAAAGGTGCTTATGATGAAAAGATTTGTTGAGAGAGGGTAAGAAAACCATTAGACAAGCTAGTAAGAAGGTTGAAAAACTCAAAAGTAATGAATTGCTAGTACCAAAGAAAAAGACAGATGAGGATGTGGACAAGCAAAATAGATTCATTCCATCTTTTAAAAACCCCGCCTGGCAGGTGAACCTTGTTTAAAAAATACTGGGAAGTTTTATAAACAGACCCAGATTTAGTAAAACCTGTTGGAGACAAGCCAGCCATCACTTTCAGAAAAGTGAGATTCCTAAATGACATGTTGAGTCACTGTTTACATAATCTGAAAAGGGATAAGACTGACATCAAAGGATTTTTCACTTGTAGAAAATGCAAGGCATATAAGTTTAGCGATAATTGCAAGGCAATTAAACTATCCGAAAAACAAAAAAGCATACAATATCCTAATACATTTTATTTGCATTACAGAATTACAAATATATGCTCTCAAATGTCCATGCAATTAATTCTATATCGGGAGTACTGTCCATAAGGCCAAAAAAGAGCATTAGAACATATGCGAGCTATTTGCAAGGAAGATCAACAATACCCCATTGCGAGACATTTGAAAAACTTCCATAACCAGAATTGTAACCTGCTGAAATTCAGTGTGCTTGATAGTGTTCCAATTCGAGGACGGGGGGGCAACAGAATATTAGAACTAAGAAGATTAGAATCAAAATTGATTATCAGGTACAACGCCCTTCATCCCACAGGCCTTACACTTGATGAAGAACTAGCGGTACATCTTGGTTAATCATTACTGACTGAAGGATTAAAATAGTTATTAGGTTCATATGTTTTTTATTTGAAATATATAGCTACATATTTGATTTTAATCACTATCTTTTGTCTATTTTTTTGCAGTATACATGAAGATATCGTTGAGACGCAGGAGAGCTATAATATCTAACTAGTGTTGTACGATAGGAATGTTATTTTCTTATTGTTAAAAACATGGATGTGAAGTATAATCAAATTAATGAATCAAAACTATGACAATGCAGTTTGAATATATCGTATCAAATGATAATAGGCCCACTTGGGCAGAATTGAAATTGAAGGAGTTATTTTAATCAACAGCGGAGGGTTGAAAGTCAGATGTAGTGCAACCATGTGACAATGAATCAATTTTATTTGAATGATCGATTGATCTTCATTAATTATGACCAAAAAATGGGATTATCTAACAAAGTTATTCACATTCATGTATACCAACCAGGGCGGATTGGACCAATTGATTCTAAAAGTGTAGCATATCGGTGATTGCTACATAATGTTATGTGAATTTTACAAGTATCACTTTTTGAAATCTAAATAAGGATGTTACAAAATGATGAATTAATTTTGTCTCTCCAAAGTTGCATTTAAGTTTATATAATGTATCATAAGAAAAAGACTAAAGATGTTTTCTTTTTCACATGGTGAGTTCTTCAAAAGAATCGGAAGTAACATGTAACCTTATCCGTGATCAAGGAGCGCAAGGCTCCAAAACGCGTTGGGATGTTGCTGGCAGTATTTGATTAAATCACGCTGTAAAATTGAAGCCGCGGTACTGGTGTTTATGGACTGAAGTGAATTGAAAGTCGGTTGTTTATCACAGACTTGCTGTATACATATATAATGTAGTAGACAATATTTTGTCATGAATATTACATAGTGTTCCATTGGTACTTTTCTGTGAAAATGCGGACATCAGTATGATGCGACTCACAACATGCATCTCTATGGGAGGAAGTATCCTAAAGGAGCAAATTACAAAGCCTTCCAAAGATGCCCAGTACATTGGACCAAAGGGTGTCATCAAACAGGAATTCAGAAATCCATCAGCATGTGTTTTTGTAGGTGCTGTTTCAGACTAGGCTCTGCACCTATATTTCAGGGGAAAGAGGAGTCTATGCACCCAGTGTGAAGGATTAATGCACAGAGGTGTCGTGCTCTGTACCCACTGCTAGAGAGGATAGACCCCAGGAGCCCAGTATGGTGGAAAAGAGACACGCTCCATACAAAGGGAAAGAATCAGGCTCTACGCTGAGGGTGATGGTGGACAAGGCAGGCTCTGCTCCCAGTGTTACCAAAGAGAAGCCTTTGAAGTTCAAGTCTCTTCTTCCAGAGTGACGGTATATGCCAGGCTCTGTGGCCAGTGTGATGGAGTAAAGACCTGGAGCAGTCTGGCTAAGCTAACAGTGTGACTGGGGATGAGTGGTTAGAAACTGTCAGCCCTCCATTCATTGTCTCGTTGTGTTTGCTGTCTATGCCTTACACGGCCAAGGGTATTCCAAGACGTGGGTCCCTTGCTCGCCGTGCCACTGGATTCAGGCTCGCCTGGCTGATGAGGGGTTATACCCTGAAACCGGTCCCAAGATGCTTGTTTCCGGTCCAGTGAGGACCTGGCCTGGCGATTCGGGTTGGACTGTGGCCATGAGGAGCAAGGTCAGGACTGATTACCACATGGCTGGGTCCAAACTAGGGTGATATAATGAGCAAAAGAAAAATGGTTTAAACCCAGATCTCTTGACTGGGGGTGAATGGTTTAAAGGTTTCAGCACTATGTCCATCATCAGTGTGATGAAGGAGAGATCTGGAGAGGTCAAACTTTGATCCCAGTGTGATGGAGGAGAGAACTTTAGAACCCAGGCTCTACTCCCAGTGTGCCAGAGGAGAGCCCCAAAGAGAACAGGCTTTGCAACCAGTGTAACGGAGGGGAGACCCAGGCTGGAGAGGCAAAGCTCTTCACTCTGTTTGGTGACAGAGAGGTCCAGAGAGGACAGGCCCAACTCTACATCCACTCTGAGAGTGGACTGACCAGGGTCCTCACCAGGAAGAGAAATAGTAACTTACTTTCTGACAGTGTATGAGAAGTTAGAAGACTTGGCAAGAAAACGAGCAAAAAGCCTGTGCCTCTTCACAGGAAGAAAGTGAGATATGTCAGATATATTATGTCCAGCAAAAAGATTTGCTATGCACCCCATATCACCCCTGTGTTTGACAGAGTATGGCAGGGCACAGTCAAAGCCACCAGCAGAGAGACAGAATTTGGTACAACGTGCAATAGTAAAGTGACTCCAAACGTGTGAACAGTGTGGAGTGCAGCAAGCGAGGTGCACCCCAACAACAACTAATGGAATCCCTACTCCCTCTGAACTGCTCGATGCCACTCATTGTATTTTCTACTCGATCAGCTCTTTGGATTCCCTACTCCCTCTGAGCTGCTCGATGACACTCATTGTATTTTCTACTCGATCAGCTCTTTGGAATCCCTACTCCCTCTGCGCTGCTCGATGCCGCTCCTTGGAATCCCTACTCCCTCTGCGCTGCTCGATGCCGCTCCTTGGATTCCCTACTTCCTTCTGCGCTGCTCGATGCCGCTCCTTGGAATCCCTACTCCCTCTGCGCTGCTCGATGCCGCTCCTTGGATTCCCTACTCCCTTCTGCGCTGCTCGATGCCGCTCCTTGGAATCCCTACTCCCTCTGCGCTGCTCGATGCCGCTCCTTGGATTTTCTACTCGAGCAGCTCTTTGGACTCCCTACTCCCTCTGCGCTGCTCGATGCCGCTCCTTGGATTCCCTACTCCAGCAGCTCTTTGGATTCCCTACTCACTCTGAGCTGCTCAATCTTACTCTTTGGATTCCCTACTCCCTCTGCACTACTCCATGCCCCTCCTTGGATACCCACCCCCCTGTTAGAATAGAAATGATTTTGTTTATGTATTGTTATATGTAAGTTAGCATTTGGTGCACCATTTTCTATTTGGGCGCCATTTTGAATCATGATTGAAACTAATCATTTGCTATTTCTGAGAAATGACCTTTTCTGAGTTGCATTGCTCCAGGGTTGAGTTTTGCTTCACTAATCAATCAATCAATCAGGACACTTGTAAAGTGCACTACATACCCGTGAGGGTCTCAAGGCGCTGGGGGGGGGAGTTGCTACTGATCGAAGAGCCAGGTCTTGAGAGGTCTTGGGTCTGCCGGAGGTCGGTGGGGAGGGTGATCCAGGTCTTGGCTGCGAGGTGGGAGAAGGATCTGACTCCAGCTGTCGTTCTTCGGATGCGGGGGACAGCGGCGAGGGTGAGGTCGGCAGAGCGGAGCTTGCGGGTGGGGGTGTAAAAGCTGAGTCGTCTGTTGAGGTGCGCAGGGCCGGTGTCATGGAGGGCTTTGTGTGTGTGGATGAGGAGCTGTTCTTATTAGCGCATACCTTTCCATCCAGATAGATGCCTTCTCCCACTTGTCCAGTGGCAGGGATGGGAAGAACGACCTTGAACAGCAGATAGTGTGTGCCCGGTCTCAGAATCAGAACTTACTCCTTGTATTTCACTGTTTAACGACATCTGCTTGGAAAATTCCATGATGGACGTGCCTTCATTGGTTCTGAAATGTACATAATGTATCTTTATGCTTGCTCTAATGGTTGCCCCAGACTTTTTGTGGAGAGCTACTATGATTGGCTTGGAAGCCATCACCCAATCCTAGTGCTCGCTGCTCCACTGCAGGACTTGTACGGGGCAATGAAAACAGCTTTGGTTACCCAGCTTAGGGTTGCTTTGGCTCCCGCTTTCAGTGTTATTCTAAATTGTTTACAGTGTCCTGCACTTTTGAAACTGCAACTCTGTTTGCAACCGGCCACCAAGTCAGCCATGGGCTTCATTACCCCCTTCAATCAACTTCTCCAAGGTAAGTGGAATAATTATGCTTTCATGTTTTGAAGTTTTACATTTGCGTTTAGTTTCAGTAGAATGAAATTTATCTACGGTCACAGTGTTTTCACTCTTCCTCTCTGTCTCGACATGTGTACTCGTTCCTTCGCTCTTTCCATCTTTCTCTTTCCCTATATCTCTCTGCTGGTTCCAATTCCCAGTGCACTGGGTCTCGCATTTACGAGAGTTTGTGTTATTGGCATTGTACATGATAATCACTTTTATTTAAGTTTTGTTTCTTAAAACATAAATAAAAGGCATTGTCATTCACAATGCTTATAGCTTAAACTCTTGCAGATGCGAAACCTATTGCATTGAAAATGCTTGTTTAATTAATTTAGTATGTCTCCGAGTCTGGTAAAGGCTGCCAAAACACATTGTTCAGGTTGAAACCAACCAATCAGGATTGACTACTGCCTCTTAATTTGGACAATCAAAGCACATCTGGACACCAACTGCCTAAATATACAATTATTTTTGACACTTTAGTTCTCAAAAACTACTGATCGGATTTACACCAAATAACAAAAAGCTAAATCTGCGGGCCAAGATCTAGCTTCATGCCAAAGTTATTGTAACGCCGTTCAGCAGTTTTTGCTACAGCACTGTTTAAAGAAGTCTATGGAAAATACAAGGGGGAGACCCCTGTTTTTCTCGGCCCCCGCCTGATGGTTCACCTCGAAACTTTCCAGGAAGGAGCTGAAATGAGAGGCCTGCTTGTTTTTTATAATGCCCCCGGGTGGGCCGGATCCTGGGGGATAATTAGCTTCAGAATTAGAAGAGAGGGGGCGAACGTGGCCCCACTGCCCCAGGCCAGTTATGACCCTGGAGACCACCACTTCCCAGCCATTCAAACTTAAGGGGAGGGGGCACGTGGCCCCTCTCCCGGCCTGATTTCAGCCCTGGGGACCACAACACCCCGGGGCCCAGCTATCCAAACCAGACAGGAGGGGGCAGATGCCCCGATCCTGGGCCAATTTCGGACCAGGGAACCCCATTACCCGGGGCCCAGCTGTAATTGTAATGAGGGGAGCCATGCAGCCCACCTCCCTGGGCCGATTTTGGATCTAAAGGGGGGCATCCACAGGCACGAAGCAAAAAAACATGATGGAGGGGGACACGCAGCCACCTCCACAGGTCAATGTCAGCCCCAGGGACCCCGTCCTGGGGTCAGGCTGTAAAAGCAAATGGGAATGGGGCAACAAGCAACCCTCCCAGAACTATAAATAAGCCTGGGGACCCCATACTCCATTGCCGGCTTGGCTATGCAGTGGGGGGCCCACACACAGAGCATAGCAGTTTCCTTGCCCGCACTGGTCCGGACACGGAAACCTGTGTTTGCTCTCGCTCCGTGGGAGCAATTTTAAGGCTCCTGCAAAAGCGAGAACAAACACTACGTCTGCGGCCAGCAGGCAGGAGCATTAAAAAATACACGACTTATAGTTTCTTGAGATAACTCTAACCATTACTGCTGAATTTCTATGGTTTTGTGTATAAATTGTTAACCGAACTATACCGTTCCTGTAACCTTTGTTTTTTAAGTAATTTCTCAGGTTTTTTAAATTCTATTTCCTAACTAGAACGTCCCTGTAAACTTTGTTTTTTTTGTGGATAAATATATAAATATATATATATATAATATTTATAGTTAAGCACCTATAGAACTACGGAATTACTAGCCCCTAGACAACCTCATCAAATTCTCTTTTACAGGTAACTTGGCAAAGGTGTAAGACGATCTTACTCAGTAATCACAGTGAAGTAGCTCCATAGATAGCCTTTGCTAGAACTTTATCATTGTAAGAACAAACAGGGGCTCAGAAAAAGAGCCTCTCATACTATGAGAAAAAGTATAAAACGATGAGTTAGTCCGAGACCGAGGAGGAGCAACATTCTGGATTATAACCTTTGCTGAGCGTTTCAACAAAAAACAAAAAAATCAAATAACCATTACTTTATAACTGCTGACCCTTCACCCTTACTTGGTGCTCATAGGTTTGTGAAAAGCTCTTTGTACTGAGCTCCTCCATTCCACAATAAATCCTATCAATAATGTTGCCGTCATGCATTGATTCTGTCCTATAACCTGTTAGAATTTGGTTGAATGAGTCTCCGTAAATAAGAAACTCCTAACATATATTTATACAATTAATCTACCTGGGACTCATTTACACAGCCAGCTGTGACCAAGATCCAGCTCGATGATAAACACCTCTGTTATATACAATTCATCTAACCATGACTTATATACATACCCAAAGGTGAGCCAAGATCCAGCTCGAAGATAAACACCTCTGTTATATACTATTGCTACACTGGGAGGGTTTAAGGTATTCCAGAATAGAAAGGCGCACTACCTAGTAACCGCACGGTATCGTGTTGTAGAGTGTCAGACTCCAGGCAAGGAGGCGGGCGGTAATCCCTCGTAACCGCTCAGAGGTGGATTACACATCCACACTAATTTGTACAAAATCAACAAAAGCCCCTGCTCTAGGAAAATATCATACAGGCTCGGTGAGTCCTGGTTATGGTGCAGTAGTGTATTGCGCACATCAATAGTGTTTCAGAGTCAACAGAAAGAAAGTTCAATGAGGTAGAATCCTTGTTATGGAAAACAAATTTATTGTTCCTCTTGTTCTGGCCAACACGTGTTTCATCGCAGGGAAACAGACTGCGAATCTTCAGGGCTGGGTATAGATACAAAAGATGCATTTGTATGGTTGATTTGACATGAGTGAAAACGTGGTAGGTGACCCTTGGTGGTATAAAACGGGCATGCCATTGAGTGACATTGTGTCATACATGTGTGACTTGATATCTATGTTACTCGTGACTGTGAAAGGTGGTAATCTTTTTATCGTGGGTATACAGATTGTGTGGATGTGACTTTAGCAATCTAAAGTTATTAACATCCTTAAAAGCAAACACATTGACCAGTGTGCGTGGATAATATTTCAAATAAGAAGACATGGGAAAGAACATGAGAAGTGGTGAATAACGAGTGAAAAAGTGTCCGTGCTTGTTGGCGGGTACATGCCCCATTGTGACTTGTAGTGACTTTTTAGTGTCTCAATTATATCAATTATATTTAAAAAGAAGGCTTTTTAGCAAAATACATTGACAATTCCATATAGTACGCTAGGCAGGAGCGAATAGTGCTGTTATATGTGCAAAAAGAGATGTTTTTAGCCTGTTTATTCTTAGTTAATGGATTTTGTCGGTTTGCACGATGATAAATACAAATTGATAGAGCCCTAGTGCTCATTCCCATGTAATCGGTACTCCAAGTATTATTATATTATTATTAGACAAGATCGTTTTGTACGCCACTGGTTAATGTGAGCGCCAACTTGGAAAAGGAGGATATCTATTCAAGAGGGTGTGCTTGGAGAAAGTACTTGTATATTTCAACTCCGAACACCAAACATAAAATAAAATAACTCGTGTTCGTCCAGGACACGCATTTTATGTTATCACAGTAATTGGAGTGTGGGATATATTTATTGTGAGGCTAAATTTAATTTTAGTCCCAAAACAGTATCTAAGCATAGGTGTGCAACTCACCCTTTTGAGAGAAAAGTCGGAAGTAGTGATGTGGCAACGAGTATTGTTAATGCGCTAGGAAGCGTAGTCAGGTGGTTCCTACAGGTAAACATAGTATTGTATCAAAAAAGGTGATGAAACGAGACAGTGATATATATCGTATCACGTAAAACCATTACGGGAGCTAGTACTACATCGAAACAAACCATCGATATATAATCATACCTTAATAAGGTTATAGGAAAACCATGGCCGGGAGGAGAAGAGATTAAAGCTGTTACGCTCGAAATCGGGTAATCAGGCGGGTACACCTGTAGAGTAAATAATGAAAAACCAAGAGTGGTGTAATCTTCTCTCATTATAATTCGGTTTGTTTTGGAGAAGGGAAAAGGTTGGTATGCAAGGCGAGATGATTTACCTGAAAAGATTCGTTCCCCCTCCTGTGGTTCCCGGTGCCGTTGTTCGAAAACGGTCACCTGACAGGAAGTGGGGGTGTCTATTTAAGCCTTACTTCCGGTATTTGCTCTGTCAGTCCTAAAAAAACTAGAGCGGTAACGTCTCGTTTAGTAAGTCGAAACGTTGGCCGTATTTAGAAAAAATACTACATTCTAATATCGGGTTGGGTGAATCAATGGAAAAAGATGGTTACAGGTAGAAATCTCAGAATTGGCGTTCTGATAAATGGAGTGAAATATGCGAAAACCCAAGAATCAGTTGGTATTCCGATTTAGCAGAATGAGTTAAAACGGAAGCTAAAAATCAAAAGCGTATTCGCATAATTAGGAGTTAACCCGGTTGATGTCCGGTTGGATGAGAGTATTAAGAGCGAAAATTGCACTAATTATACTGATTCTTGGTTCTGATGATGGTAGTGTTTAGTGTTGTTTGGTGTGACACTAAGCAGACGATTTAACAGCAAAGTACATATTTATAAAACAAAGTAATCCAGTGAGTACATACAGTTACGTAATTTCTAACAAACAGCAAAAAGAAAGGCGTGTGAGACCACATATTAAGCAGATATGTTGTGGTATAATCATAAACATAGGTCTTATTCAGAAAATTTATACCCCTATTGTAATGTGGAATTGGGTTTAAAGATATGTTCTGATTCTTTGTGAGGACTAGTTTTGATTTGATTTAGTTCCCTAAGAAGTATTGCATCTCAGGGTCGTAGTTTAAGCCGAGTTCAATACTGCGAAGACGCATGATCCAGGTCGCTTCTTTGCGTCTCAAGGTTAGCTCTCGGTTGCCACCTCTTATGTTTCTTTGAACATCTTAATCATAACGATTGGGAACTGAGTTTCACTATGAAGTCCAGCAAAACCAAGATAGAGTTTCTAGACTTGGAATTCTACATTCTCAACAATAAATTACACAGCAAACTTTATAGGAAGCCCACATCGTGCAATGCCATACTTCGAGCGGATAGTTACCACCCGCCACACCAAATCAGATCAATACCATTTGGTGAATTCCTCAGAGCCAGAAGAAACTGTAGCAAGGACAGCGATCTGGCGGATACTGTACAAGACATGGAAAGGAGATTCGAAAGACGTGGATATCCCCAATCCATCCTGTCCACAGCAAAAAAGAGACTTAACAAAATCACGAGACCAGAGACACTTAAATGTAACAACTCTAACAAGGCGCAAGATTCCACAGTAAGGATGATTACTGAATTCAACAGTCTACACAGACCAATTCGTACCAGCATGATCAAACACTGGAACCTGCTCAAAAGTGATCCAGTACTAAAGGATCTAATTCCTCCAACTCCACAAATAACCTTCCGCAGAGGAAGAACCCTGAAGAACAGACTCAGTCCCACCGTTCCAAGAACAGACACAACTCCGGACTGGCTGACACAACGCAATAAAGGCTTCTTCAAATGCGGCTTTTGTGTAATGTGTAAATGGGCTAAACATAAGACAACGAAATTCATTGGTCCCAATGGGGACACATATGACATCAGAATGAACATCAACTGCACTACAAAATATGTAGTATACATAATTGAGTGTCATTGCGGAAAACAATATGTGGGCAGCACAATAAGATGTCTAAAAGACAGGATCTCTGAACACATGAGAGCGATACAAAAACAAGACCCCAAATATCCTGTTGCCTTACATGTTGCCAAATGTCAGTCAACCATAGAAGATTTCCGCATCAGTTTCTATGGCATTGAAACAGTACCCACATACCTATGTTTATGATTATACCACAACATATCTGCTTAATATGTGGTCTCACACGCCTTTCTTTTTGCTGTTTGTTAGAAATTACGTAACTGTATGTACTCACTGGATTACTTTGTTTTATAAATATGTACTTTGCTGTTAAATCGTCTGCTTAGTGTCACACCAAACAACACTAAACACTACCATCATCAGAACCAAGAATCAGTATAATTAGTGCAATTTTCGCTCTTAATACTCTCATCCAACCGGACATCAACCGGGTTAACTCCTAATTATGCGAATACGCTTTTGATTTTTAGCTTCCGTTTTAACTCATTCTGCTAAATCGGAATACCAACTGATTCTTGGGTTTTCGCATATTTCACTCCATTTATCAGAACGCCAATTCTGAGATTTCTACCTGTAACCATCTTTTTCCATTGATTCACCCAACCCGATATTAGAATGTAGTATTTTTTCTAAATACGGCCAACGTTTCGACTTACTAAACGAGACGTTACCGCTCTAGTTTTTTTAGGACTGACAGAGCAAATACCGGAAGTAAGGCTTAAATAGACACCCCCACTTCCTGTCAGGTGACCGTTTTCGAACAACGGCACCGGGAACCACAGGAGGGGGAACGAATCTTTTCAGGTAAATCATCTCGCCTTGCATACCAACCTTTTCCCTTCTCCAAAACAAACCGAATTATAATGAGAGAAGATTACACCACTCTTGGTTTTTCATTATTTACTCTACAGGTGTACCCGCCTGATTACCCGATTTCGAGCGTAACAGCTTTAATCTCTTCTCCTCCCGGCCATGGTTTTCCTATAACCTTATTAAGGTATGATTATATATCGATGGTTTGTTTCGATGTAGTACTAGCTCCCGTAATGGTTTTACGTGATACGATATATATCACTGTCTCGTTTCATCACCTTTTTTGATACAATACTATGTTTACCTGTAGGAACCACCTGACTACGCTTCCTAGCGCATTAACAATACTCGTTGCCACATCACTACTTCCGACTTTTCTCTCAAAAGGGTGAGTTGCACACTTATGCTTAGATACTGTTTTGGGACTAAAATTAAATTTAGCCTCACAATAAATATATCCCACACTCCAATTACTGTGATAACATAAAATGCGTGTCCTGGACGAACACGAGTTATTTTATTTTATGTTTGGTGTTCGGAGTTGAAATATACAAGTACTTTCTCCAAGCACACCCTCTTGAATAGATATCCTCCTTTTCCAAGTTGGCGCTCACATTAACCAGTGGCGTACAAAACGATCTTGTCTAATAATAATATAATAATACTTGGAGTACCGATTACATGGGAATGAGCACTAGGGCTCTATCAATTTGTATTTATCATCGTGCAAACCGACAAAATCCATTAACTAAGAATAAACAGGCTAAAAACATCTCTTTTTGCACATATAACAGCACTATTCGCTCCTGCCTAGCGTACTATATGGAATTGTCAATGTATTTTGCTAAAAAGCCTTCTTTTTAAATATAATTGATATAATTGAGACACTAAAAAGTCACTACAAGTCACAATGGGGCATGTACCCGCCAACAAGCACGGACACTTTTTCACTCGTTATTCACCACTTCTCATGTTCTTTCCCATGTCTTCTTATTTGAAATATTATCCATGCACACTGGTCAATGTGTTTGCTTTTAAGGATGTTAATAACTTTAGATTGCTAAAGTCACATCCACACAATCTGTATACCCACGATAAAAAGATTACCACCTTTCACAGTCACGAGTAACATAGATATCAAGTCACACATGTATGACACAATGTCACTCAATGGCATGCCCGTTTTATACCACCAAGGGTCACCTACCACGTTTTCACTCATGTCAAATCAACCATACAAATGCATCTTTTGTATCTATACCCAGCCCTGAAGATTCGCAGTCTGTTTCCCTGCGATGAAACACGTGTTGGCCAGAACAAGAGGAACAATAAATTTGTTTTCCATAACAAGGATTCTACCTCATTGAACTTTCTTTCTGTTGACTCTGAAACACTATTGATGTGCGCAATACACTACTGCACCATAACCAGGACTCACCGAGCCTGTATGATATTTTCCTAGAGCAGGGGCTTTTGTTGATTTTGTACCTCTGTTATATACAATTCATCTGACCGTGACTCATTTACACAGCCAGTGGTGAGCCAAGATCAAGCTCAATTATAAACACCTTTGTTGTATACAATCCATCTAATAGTGAATCCGTTACAGAATCAGCGGTTGATGAGTCAATATCCAGCTCGATGATAAACACCTCTGTTATATACATTTCAACTCACCGTGACTTATATACATACCCAGCGGTGAGCCAAGATCCAGCTCGAAGATAAACACCTCTGTTATATACAATTCATCTAACTATGAGTCACTTACATAGCCAGTGGTGAGCCAAGATCCAGCTCGATGATAAACACCTCTGTTATATACAATTCATCTAACCCCGACTCATTTACACAGCCAGTGGTGAGCCAAGACCAAGCTCAATTAAAAACACCTTTGTTGTATACAATCCATCTAATAGTGAATCAGTTACATAATCAGCGCTGGGTGAGTTAAGATCCAGCTCGATGATAAACACCTCTGTTATATATAATTCATCTAAGCATGACTCGTTTACAGAACTAGTGGTGAGTCAATATCCAGCTCGATGATAAACACCTTTGTTATATACAATTCATCTAACCATGAATCATTTACAGAGTCAGCGGTGACCAACATCCAGCTCGATGATAAACACCTCTGTTATATACATTTCAACTAACAGTGACTTATAAACATACCCAGCGGTGAGCCAAGATCCAGCTCGAAGATAAACACCTCTGTTATATACAATTGATCTAACCGTGAATCATTTACAAAGCCAGCGGTGAGCCAAGATCCAGCTCAATGATAAACACCTTTGCTATATACAATTGATCTAACCGTGAATCAATTACATAGCCAGCGGTGAGCCAAGATCCCGCTCAATGATAAACACCTCTGTTGTATACAATCCATTTAATCGGCAATCAGCTACATAGTCAGCGGTGCGTTAAGATGCAGCTTGATGAAAAACACCTCTGGTAAAGGGCCACTATGATGGGTGCATTTACAGATGCAACAATGGACATTGGCGTCACTTCTTCCACATCAGGGCTTGGGTGGTGAATGCCGTGCACTGCAAGCATTAACCCTGAGAGTCACATCTCACATTCTTCTCCTTTTATTCTTCTATGTCAGGGCCTGGGTGGTAAATGCAGTGCACTGCAAGCATTACCACAGAGAGTCGCAGCTCTCATTCGGATCCTTTCACTGGTTCCGCGTCAGGGCTTGCGTGGTAAATGTTGTGTACTGCAAGCATTAACCCTGAGAGTCACAGCTCACATTCTTCTCCTTTCATTCTTCCATGTCAGGGCCTGGGTGGTAAATGCAGTGCACTGCAAGCATTAACACAGAGAGTCGCAGCTCTCATTCTGATCCTTTCACTTGTTCCGCATCAGGGCTTGGGTGGTAAATGTTGTGTACTGCAAGCAATATCCCCGAGAGTGACAGTTCACATTCTTCTCCTTTCACTTTGCTTTTGGAAACTGTTCTCTGGCCGCTGTCACTGAATCATTACTGTTGTAGAATACAACCAAACACCACAACCAGCTGTGACTATTCACCAGCGTGTGCTTGTTAAATTAGTTCTTCTTACAGGGACTCAGTCCAAGTGTGTTGAGTTTATATGTTTTATCACTAATCCCTAAAGTTAGCTGAAAATACCCTTCCTAGTCCAAGCATTGTTTCTAGAGCTGCTTTTGTTGCGGGGATTCTGCTCATGCACAGAACTATGCGCAGGAAACCAGGACCTCAGTGTGTTGTGGTGTACCAAAAGCTCACCTCAGTGGCCAGAACCCCGATCCAACTAGCAACAGTGCCTCATTCATTCCCCGCACTACAGCAAAGCTACCAATGATAAGACAACCCAGAACAAGCGACTTTGAGACCTCTCAGGAATAGTGGGAATCAAGAACACTCTTTTGTTTTTATTCTCATAAATGTCCACAACGTGAGCAATCAGAGACACTGTATAGTTTAAAATGTTTACTTCAACTACGTGCTCTAAGATGCAGTATCTTTGCTAACATAAGTAAAAAGATGCATAAAATCAATACAATCAGCATTGTTACAATTCCATAAAATACAAAGGGAGAAATCATATAATAATGATAGTGGAACCAGGTCTATAGCGCCTTGTGTACCACTCTCCCCTTGCTAGGAGCTAGGTATTATAATAATAGAAGATCTCTAGGTTAAAACCGGGAACCCCATACCTCCAAAGTCAGGTGAAGTAAATCACATCCCAGATCAGCACAGCTCTTTGTCGATTGAAAGGTTTTTTTCCATGGGCTAGTCTCATGCATGCAGTGCAATTTTAAAAGCACCTGGGTTTCAGAAATGAGCAGCTGTGTTTGTGTTGTGTCTAGAGCGTGGGCCGATCAACCTGCATCAACAGCATACATTGTTATTTTAACCTTGAACACTTTGTGCAGACTTGAGGTCGCAGTGTGAGTCTAGAGATATGAAAAACAACCGTTCTCATGTGAAGGAAAAGCAAGCAGTTTGTCTTTATAAAAACAGAAACATGTAGTGCAAAAGCAGCAAAATGGCTTTTTCGCAACTAACTCACTTATGCTAATATAGCAATGTGTGCAGGCAGAATCGTATTCATCCCTACACTTTTACAGGTAGCATGAACAGGAACACTAGGATGTTTTTCTTTGTAACTCTTCATCGCCAAATAAAAACCACCAGTGTTTCTTTTCTTTTATTCCACATTGTGCTAGTCTCCCACTTGATTTCCTGTTATATCACATTGTTTTTTCTATGTGTACCGAAGTGAACAATCACTGGGAACAGACACTTTTATTATTCTACAAATCTTTGGTTTTCTTCTTTTCTTCTAGGCGAGTCTTCATTCATCTGGTATTTGAATATCCCACATAATTATATATTTGTTCCTGTAATTCCTTTATCTCACAATAACTGCACTGTTCGGCTCCTGTCTATGTCCTTAGATGAGCCAATATTATTGTCAATGTTCTTAAGTTCTTTTTGAATTCACTGCATCTCTAGGATTATTTCTAAGTGAGTTAAACGAAGGTGTGTGTTCGCTGAGGCTATGTAAGATCAGAAATTGACAAAAGCTCGTCACACGTTTAGTGCAATTGTAAGGTTTAGCCCAGGAGTGTTCGCAATTGACAAAATCACTTCTGACTTTCATTGCAATTCTCATTTTTACTCTGTGTGTGTTAGTTGATGTATCCGTAGGTTTAATAACTGACAGAAGATATTCACACATTCACTGCACCTGAAAGGATTTTGCTCTGTGTGCATTAAATGATGAATCCTTACTGCGAAAGATTTCCTAAAGGTACTTCTACACTCATTACAGTTGTACGGTATTTACAGAGTGTGTGTAAGCTGATTTCTACATAGGCTTGATAATTGACTACATTGCTTCACACATTCATTACACTTGAAGGCTTTTCTTCTGCGTGTGTTCGCTGATGCCTGCTTAGGAGTGATAATGGACTTCAGCTTTTCAAACATTCATGGCATTTAAAAGATTTGTTTCCCCTTTGTGACCTCGCTGATGATTTCTTAATGCTGAAAAGTAAGTAAAACTACTTCCACATTCACCGCAATGGTATGGTTTTTCCTCAGTGTGTGTTCGCTGATGTCTCCGGAACCTGTTAACTGACTGAAGCTCTTTACACATTCACTGCACTGGTATGGTTTTTCCCCTGTGTGTATTCTCTGATGTGTGTGGAGGTGTGTCATTTGACTGAAGCTCCTCACACATTCACTGCACTGGTATGGTTTTTCCCCTGTGTGTGTTCTCTGATGTGTTTGGAGTTCTTGTAACCGACGGAAGCTCTTCACACATTCACTGCAATGGTATGGTTTTTCCCCTGTGTGTGTTCTCTGATGTGTTTGGAGTTCTTGTAACCGACGGAAGCTCTTCACACATGCACTGCAATGGTATGGATTTTCCCCTGTGTGGATTCTCTGATGTGTGTGGAGGTTTGATATCTGGCTAAAGCTCTGCACACATTCATTGCAATGGTATGGTTTTTCCCCTGTGTGTATTCGCTGATGTCTTTGGAGATGTGATAACTGACTGAAGCTCTTTACACATTTATTGCAATGGTATGGTTTTTCCCCTGTGTGTGTTCGCTGATGTCTTCGGAGGTCTTTTAACCAACTGAAGCTCTTCACACATTCAGTGCAATGGTATGGTTTTTCCCATGTTTGTATTCGCTGATGCTCTTTTTTTGTTTCTAATTGGCTAAAGTTCTTGACATATTCAGTGCAATTGCAAGATATTTCTCCTGACCGTGTTTCCTGAAGGGTCAGCATAGTTAATAAACCACTTGATTTATTTTGGACGCTTGATTTCCGATTTAACAATAATATACAAGAGTCACTAAATACCTGCCACATTCATAATATCAGTAAGGCTTCCTTGTGGGTGATTGCATCTTTAGATTGGATAATGGCTTCGCATGCTTGTGGGTAAAGCTTAATCTTCCTTCCAGTAGGTGAAAATTGGGACAATACTCTATACTTCAGAGAGCAGAACTCCTCTTTCCTTTAGCCATCAGTTGTTAGGCTCCACTTCATTGTGCTTTTCCCTGGTGCCTGTGGTTTGGCTAGAAAGAGTTTGCAATACACCTAGAGCACTGAATGCTGGTCTGATGCCAGTTTAGATAGCGAAGCACTGCTCTAGCCATATCATGATGGTGAAGCGACTCGTAATGTGTGCAGCTACTCCAAAGAGTGTCCCGGGGCAAAGCACAGGTCAGAAAAGAAAACAAATCTGTTTGTTTTCAACATGGACAAAAAGCCAAGTTTTCAACCTTTTTTTAACATTTTCATGTTGCTAACAGCTCAAAGCTGAAGAGGGAGTTTGTTCCGAGCTATGGATCCCAAATAGACACGAGACCCTCCTCCATCTCTCATACCGGCCTCATGATCAAAGCTGGTGTTAGACGCTTGTTTATACAGCAGGTGGTTTGTCAGTATTGTTGCCTTAATTTTGTTGAGGTCATTTCTTCGTCTTGGGGTGTCGAGGTGCAGATCTCAGACTCGGACACTCACTGAATTGCCTTTGACTGCGTCTTCCTGGATCTGTCCTCTGCCTCTGATTGCACTGATGTTTTTGGAGCTCCTTATTTTTGATAATTTTTGCAGGTTTGATGTGTTATCTTCATTATTCATAATCAATCCATGCATTTAATGCTTATTCTCTGTTGGATGTAAAGAAATGCAATATTACTAAATGCAAATGTAATAGAATGTGAATACACAATATTTAACCAGCTGTAGAAGACATCTCTTCTCTACCATATTTGAAATTTAGTAAGGAACATTTTAGCATACATGGATATTTCATTAAAACTGACGTTGAACATGTCACATCTTATTTACTTCTGAAAAGGCAGTGATTTACCATTGTTCACTGAGTAACTTACTAAAGAAAGGGCAGCCACAGAGCACTCGTGCTACAGGTAGACTTTTAGGTAGATACACATGGACAAGATTTCAATTAAACAGAACAGATTGTGGAAAAAGAGAGGAATCAGGAAGCGCTGCCGTTAATTCAGTTTCAGGAAGTATCTACCAAAGGTAGCTCTTCAGGAAGTGTATAACAAAGGTAACTCTTTTGGAAGTATATATGACAAAGGTAACTCCAGACACCTTTTTCCACAATGCTTTCCTGTTCACACTGGATCAGCTCAAATGCCAACTCCTGCCTTTACCTTGCAGCTCATTAAGAGTCTTTCTATGAGTGCGACGGCCCTAATGATCGCCGTACTCAGGGTTGCGGTCCAAATGCCACCATCCTGGCAGACTGATCGGCGTATTATAATTGTGATGGTGGGACCGCCCCCCCGCCAGGATCAAGGATCCCGCTGTGGAGGCAGTCTGCAAACACCCTGAATATGTTGGCAGTGCTGGTGCCGACATCGCCGAGCATATTACGGTCTGCATATCCACTGTCCTTTTCATGGCGGGGATCCCACCATGAAAAGGATAAAGGACATGCAAGTAAGGGGGCCCTCACAGGGCCCCGGCCGATTCTGCTCCTGGGGTTGCATGCGGGGGGCACATGCTGTGCCACACCATGGAATTTCACCCGTGTTACTGCACAGTGTGGCATGCATGACATGGTGCAGGAACGTGCTCCAGGCACTCTTAAGGTGGTGGTATGCTGTTTAGGCTCTCTAATGAGCCTAATACAGCCGCCACAAGACCACTGCTGCACCGCCCACCCATCCTGGATTTAGGTCATAATCCGGCAGCGGGCTCACAATGGGCTTGGCAGTCTGCCTGGTACCTCCGCTGTGGTAGTCCCATTGGAAGACCACCACACTCGTAATAAAGGCCTAAGTCACCTTCAACACATTCTACAGCCCTCTGGGCTCAAGCATTTCTGGATCCTTCTAACCTGGAAGACTGGAGCATTATCCTGAGTTGAGGTGGATTTTCTATCAGCGTAATATATATCCATCTCCCTTGAACTATTGACTGATTCTGCCCTGAAAGACAACTTAAAAAGTGAGTCTTTAGTTCTTCCAAAAGTAGGTAAAGTTAAGATCCTGTTGTATTTCAATCAGCAGATCCTTCCTGGGCTTTCTATAAAACAGAATGAGGGGCTGATTGCAAAGGCCCGTCTTTATATTGCGCACACAGATATGGCAAACAAACATTAAATCATGACATTTATTATTCAACGATATCAGTCATTTATTCCTTATAGAGAACCCATCACAAACAATAATTTAACTGAAATATAACCCAATCCAACAGATGTGTGCATATTAATAATTGTTTTTATTTTTCAACATTTACAAGATATTTGACTTATTGTGGTCTGTCTGAAGGCCACAATGCTACTTTGAAACTCAACAGGGCTTTGGTAGAGCGAAAGGGGATGTCGATTGTTCACAGGTGAAGTCACATTCCTCCATTCCCATATTTCTTTTATCCAGGTATACCTCATTCCATGTCCTTCAGCTCCCTACTCCCCTCGGTCTGTGTACTCACTCTTCAGGGTTCATTGTTAGCTGAGGCAGGAGACACACTTGAAGCATGCACACAGCAGATGCAGATAATGGCCTGATAGCAAAGACGCCATGGGTGGCAGTACGGAGCTCACAAGCTTCATTTCAGAAGCTCACCTGGGAGGTACTAACTGAGGAGGTGCACAGGAAGGGGCCTATGAGCTATAAACAGAGGAAGTAAAGAGGTAGGTGCTTCAGTGCCTCTGGCACTATATCTGCTTCTAGGCCCTCTTCCTATAATGCTGGCTCCTGCTCCTTCTACAACACTTGCTGCAGACATGGGGCCTGATTCTTAGTTTATAGGACAGGTTATTGCTTCAAACATGACAGATCCCGTCCGCTTTATTACAATTGCCACAGGATATAATGCACTTTTAATAGGGTGGACGGGACACCTGCAACATTTATGACAGAATAAACCATCCACCTGAATATAAATCGGGCCCTTTGCGGACATTGTGTCCAGTGTCTTCTCAGTGTTGGAAAGCATCTATTTTATTAACGGCACAGTATTATCTCACCACTGCTGTGACTTGCAGTCATAAGGCCATTATAAACGGACCAAGTTGTGTGCCAGAATGCCTATGAATAGTTTAGCTTGAATGTTTAGGAGGGAGATGGGTCTGTATGATGAGCAGGGCATGGGGGTTTTCCGGGGCCTGTGTCCCCAGATGAGTTGTTTACAGCTTATCTTATTTATGCTCAAAGAGTTGTAGTTTTGAGGACTAAGCAACTCTTTCAACAATGTTTGAAAACTAAACTAGTCAGGTGATCGCTGCCAGGTGTACATGTTGTGCATGTGTAGAATCACACACTAGTAAACGCAGCGCACGCATGCTTCACCTCGTCAGTTTGTGAATGAACGCTAACTTGTGAATAAGTGAAAATTCACAGACCCCAATCTGACTCTTTCTGACACTTAGAGTTTCACTTTAACAAAATGCGGGAGTAACTCTCCTTCCAGGGTAGGAAGAGAAATGGATCACCCTCTAAACGTGGTGCCGAGTAGTGCTATACGGTTCATAGCACCATTTATCCGGGCAAAACTGGGGAAATGGTACAATGCACTGGGAAAATGGCATGTGATGACAATGTGACATGACCTTCCCACTACACGTACTTTTACACTTTTTTTGGGCTGTCTGTGTCCAGTTTATCAAGGCCCAGGGTCTAGTTTCAAGTCAAGAGATAGTGCAGGATTAGACTAATTATAATGTCATACATTCCTACAAATGCCTTTACCATGCAATGCCTTTACCACAGGCGCGCAACACCCATTGGGCTCACGGGGCTTCAGCCCCCCCCGTCGTGTGTGTCAGCCCGGGCTGACACAGCTTCCTTCGCGGCTGGCGGCGTCTAATTGCAGCCGCACCCGAAGTCTTCACAGGTCTGTTAAAGACCATTTAAATGTAAATGAGGCTTCCTAGAGAGTGAGAGACAGAGAACCCGAAAGAGTGACACAGGGAACGCTGTGATAGAGAGACACCGGGAACCAGGGGCGTAACACAGGCCCCTGCAGCCCCCGCAGTGCGTGGGGGCCCAGAGCTGCAGGGGGCCCCGAGCTGCAGGGAGCCCCCTCAGCACAGTAATGAGGCCGGAGAGCTCTAGATGAAATCTGGAGCGGGGGCCTCACTATAGTTAATGTAATCAAACCGAAGAGAAAACTACAGCGAGCACAATATACATGTGTCCAAGTATTTAAGAAAATACTTCCATTTATTAAGAAAAACGCAAATGCCACCATGCTCATGCAACTAGCATTTCCTATCTGCCATTCTGCCTAGCATTCCCCTGTCACCGAAACTATGGTAAATGAGTGTTAAAATATTCACTCTTGGAAGCTAGCTCTCAGGATCAAACTAAATCAATAGAATGGTGTTTGCCACAGCAAAACAAAACACCTCTGTGTTCGGCAAAATATTTAAGCATTGGTAAAGCCAATACGTCTGGCTAAAGGCTTCACTGGCATTGCCTCTTTATTGCCGAGTTTGTGCTGTGTTTTAGTGGCTTCATTGGTGAATCTGACAATGTACAAAATGTTGAATGGGTGTGTACATGAATGGATAAATGAGTGTTTCAATGAATGGATACTTGATAGGTAAGTGAATGAATGCATGTATGGGTATTTGAATGGGCAATTGCTTGAAAGAATAGTAAAATAAAATGTATAATGGATGAATGTGTGATGGCAAGGATAGGTGCAGAGAGGTTAAACTAATCAATGGCAGAAGTGATAATGTTATTAAAATGCTAGGGATTGCCAACATTATGCCAGTGCAAGCATTACACCAAGCATAGGCACTATTATACCAACAATGTCCACAATATATAAAGAATAACCTCAAATATGCCATTTCAGTCATCTCATAGGAGTGAGCAGTATCATGCCATGGGGGTCAAAGCTGTTCCAAAGAATTGCAGCCCTAAGGCTATAGCCAGCATTGGGCAAAGGTAAAGTTAGGCTTTTGGTCTAAGTTTTGAACAAAAGGCTAACTTTACTACCTTTTGGTATTCACAAATATAAGTTACGAGTAGTCTCTTTATGATTGAGGAGTTTCCACACCCAGGTGGACCTCTGCCCCAAGTGCGGAGATTCCACTCCGAATGCAGCGATTCTGCTATGAGTGTGGAAACTCTGCAGTCGTAAAGATTTTACTCGCAACTTATGTTGTGCACACTGAAAAGTACTAAAGTTGGACTTTTGATCAAAACTTAGACCAAAAGTCTAACTTTGCCTTTGTGAATTGGGCCCGTTGTGTTTGAGGTGGTTATGAACATATCAGTAGACAGAGGTAGACAGGAGCAGGCAGGGGCTGTCAGGAGAAGGCAGGGGAAGGCAGGAGCAGGCAGGGGCAGACAGGGGCAGGTAGGAGCAGACAGTAGCAGGCAGGGGCAGGCAGGGTCTGACAGGAGCAGGCAGGGGCCGACAGGAGCAGGCATGATCTTACAAGGTCAGACACGACCAGGCAGACAGAGGCTGGGACAGACGGGAGTAGGCAGGACCTGACAGGAGGATGCAGGGGCAGACAGGAGCAGGCAGTGTCTGACTGGAGCAGGCAGGGGCAGACAGGAGCAGTCAGGATCTGACAGGAGAAGTGAGGATCTGACAGGAGCAGTGAGGATCTGACAGGAGCAGTCAGGGGCAAGCAAGGTCTCACAGGAGCAGGCAGGGGCAGACAGTAGCAGGCAGGGCCTAACAAGAGCAGGCAGGGCCTAACAAGAGCAGGCGACACGGGCAGGGTCTGACAGGAGCAGGCGGGCAGGAAGGAGCAGGCGGGGTAGGCAGGGTCTGACAGGAGCAGGCAGGGCAGGCAGGAGCAAAGAAGAGCAGTCAGGATCTGACAGGAGGAGGCAGGGACAGGCAGGGACAGGCAGGAGGAGGCAGGGGTAGACAGGTGCAGTCAGGATCTGACAGGAGCAGACAGGCGCAGCTTCTTCCACACAGGAGACAGTTATCCAGCCAAGGGCTTCACACTGTCCGCAGGGCTGACATTTGGGTGCCGCCGTCTGCCTCCAGTGATAGATCTAACTCCTTTGCAGGGGGCTGTGGAGCTTTCCAGGAACTCTCAAGTATTTCCAGCAAAACTGCAAATCCAGTCGAGAAAGGTATAAATATTGCTTTCTCCTGCGAATGTTTGAAGATCTTGGAAAAGTAGTGTTTCAATTAACTGACCCAGAATGGTGAGAGAGAGATTGGACTGAAGTTAATAATATCCAGAGGGTGCAGCAAACCTTTTTCAGGAGGGGTTTCACTGCGGCATTTTTCCAGGCAGTGAGAAAGGTGCCTTGTCCTAAAGGAGGACTCACAATTCCAACAAGGGGATCTTGAGAAGCAGAAACAGAGCTCCTTTAGCTTCTCCGGGCAGAATCTGACTGGGGTCTTGTGGGCGCAGCCTGCAAGGGTGGCAGCAAGGTTGGTTGCATCAACATGTGCACAGGAGGTGCAGTATCAAGGTTGGTTGCAGCAACAGGTGCAAAGGAGGTACAGGTGGTACGATCTTAAAGAAAGATTGTTGGGTGTAGGCATTATTTCAGTCAGAATGTTTTCACATATTTGTTTAATCTTAAAAAGAAAGTGCCAGACCGTTGCAAAGTCGTTGAGACTTTTAGAGAGCACCTGAACAAATATTGGGAGATTGCAATCTCTCTAATAAATTAATTGAGCTGGAGAAATGCAATCTAAAAAGCACTTGGGAAAGGGTCTCTGCCAACAAATAAGTGACGAGAGACAAAGATGAAGGCCTAGTAAGAGAGCAGCATCATGTGAACATGTAAGAGCTGCACCATCAGGATACTCCAGCCATAAACTGAGCTTTCCCAGGACCACCAGGAGACTCCAGCCATAACCTGAGGTCTCCCAGGAACATCAAGAGACTCCAACCATAACCTGAGTTCTCCCAGGACCATCAGGAGACTCCAGATGGAGCCTGAGGTCTCCCAGGACCATCAGGAGACTCCAAATATATACCAGGACACCATCAGGAGACTCAATCCATAGACCGAGGTCTCCCAGGACCATCAGAAGTCTTCAACCATACGCTGAGGTCTCCCAGGACCAGGAGATGTCCTTTCTGGGGGCCAGAATAGAACGTTCCTCCACCAAGGAGGAAAGGTTGCAGGTTAAGAGGAACATTCAGACCCCGACATTGCCATATCGGAACTGGTTTGTAAAGACAGGGGGCATATTTGTGAGAGCCTTGTGGCAGTGGCATAACAATGCCCCCGCTGCCCCTGCAATGCAGAGAGCCCTAGAGCTCCAAGGGTCCCCTTCAGGTCAGTGACCTGGCCTGAAAGATCCCGAGTGAGTCCGTAGGGGGGCCCCCTCCATGTACTTTGCAGGGGGGCCCCCTCATGTTTCGTTACGCCACTGCCGGGAACTCGAGAGAATGAGAGACAGAGGCACAGGGAGAATGAAGGAGCAGAGTACCCGAGAGTGTTATCGACAGGGAGAATGCGGGCACAAAGGACTCGAGAGATAGAGAGCATGCAAAGGGGAGAGACATAAGACAATGGGAGATTGAAGGCACATAGTCCTGAGAGTTCAACTCTAAAGGGTAAGGGGCTTGGCCACTTTGAGAGAGGGAGGAGAGAGATACCGGTTGGTGAGGGGTTTGGGGCACTTGGGGGGGGGGGCAAGACACCATTTGGTGGGGGGCGCTGATGCACTTGGAAAGGGGGGCAGAGACACCGTTTGGTGGGGTGCTGATGCACTTGGAGAGGGGGGCAAGGACACCGTTTGGTGGGGTGCTGATGCACTTGGAGAGAGGGGGGGCTGAGGCAATTGAGAATAGCGGAGAGCGTACTGTGATTTGTCGGGAACCACACTGACAGACCGGTGGTGGCGGGGGTGGTCCATGCCACGGACACCGATGGATGCAGCAGCAGCTACAGACAAACACAACAGCGACGAGCGCGGCCCTCACCTGATCCCTCGGGCATCCTCCGGGCACCTCCTCACAGCCGGCTCGCCATCTCACCCACGGCGCTCCAGTGGCCGAGGGATGAAGGTCAGTAGCAGAAAAAGAAATAAGAGGCAGGGGTCCATGTGGCTGACATTGAAGAGCGATGGGGAGGTGAGGGGTCTTACACTGCAGAAACCTGAGCCCGGGGACCCATTAAATGTGGCCTGGTAGAGGCAGGGCAGAGGACCTGAGACTAGTGGGGCATGGGTTCGGGGGTCTGTGGCCTCGGAGACAAATGTCCAAGAGACTGGGGCCAGGGAGACTGACATTAGTGAGACACTGTTTCAATGCTTCTGACACCTGACAGACAGATGCCCGCGATTTCATTATATTATCATTAACCATCTTCCAATGACCCGTACTTCAGATATGTTTTAAAAATAAATAATGTGTCAGTGATTGTGTAAGTACTTAATTGTCTGTATAACTAGAAATGTCTCAAGTTATTGTTTTAAAAATATCTGATGCAGACCTCATTGGGACATTGCTGATGTTCATGCATGACGAGTTCTCCAGGATGGCTTCTGTGGTATTGCTGAGGCATCATGATAGGCCTGGGTCAAGGGAGTCTGTCACACTAGTAAGATAGAGGTACAAGGGGTCTGACGTCTGAAAGACCGATGTCCAAGAACCAGGGTAGACCTAGGCCAAAGGAATTTGTCACACTAGTGAGATAGGGGCTCAAGGAGTCTGACATCTGAGAGACAGATGTCCAAGAACCAGGGTAGATCTGTGCCGAGGGAGTCTGCCACTGGTGAGACATGCATTCAGGCAGATGTCCAAGTTGTCTGCCTGAGATGGAGAGACATAAGTCTTGTGACACTATGGCTGTGGTTCCCAATCTGTGCGCCCCGGCACCCTGGTGCGCCATGAAAACTAGCCAAGGGCGCCACGGACAGATTCTCGCACAGTTTGGGAATCACAAATAAATAGTATGTTTTTCACTTACGTGCATCTAAATTGAACACTGCTCCGTGTGGTCAGGCCTGCAGTGGTTGCCCTGGGCAATGAGAGGGCAGTGTAACCTCACTTTCAAGGCGTCTACTATCAGATCAGGAGGGAGGGGAGGATGTTTCAATGTCTTTGCTTTCATGCTGTCCGGTGCTGTTTGTCTCCTTTTTTCTGTCCTAATCTAGAGGGTTTTTGCCCAGAATTGCAGTATAGCTCAGCCCAGACTCTCCTGGGGTCTTTCAAAATTTTAAAGCTGCTGCTGAGGCCTTAGCCAGAGATACGCGGTAAGAGAAAGTATCTCTTTGCAAGGAGGGACATGTATTATTAATACACTTATTTGGAAAAAGGTGGGGGTGGGGGTGAGGGTGGGGAGCAAGGGATATGAAACAGTGCGACTTACAGTATACATAAAACATGCTCCAGTCTCAGTAAGATCATTCAGAGGGTTGAGAGTCTGCTGTAATCATATGCGAGCAACAGACCTGCAGGTCACAAGTGCAAATGCCAGTAGTAGCCTTTTGGGTTAACGGGGCAGTAGCGAACAACACAATATAATATTTGTTTTTACACTGCTTTTTTTATCACAAATATTTACAATTTAGGGAGCATACAAACACAGAAGTTTGTCCACAATTGCATGATTTTTGACCTGATAGAAACCAGGGTTAACATCCATGTGTCCAAATTCCAAGGCTGCTTTAGGATTTATTTATTTTTAGGTGAAAAAAATATGCTTATTCACTTTAGAAAATAAGTTTCAGGTATATGCCTTTACAGTCTGACATATTATTGTAAGTAAACAATTTGTTATCACGCCTTCGCTTTAGCTCCCTATTGTGCCTTTCTTATTCTCTTTCCTGAATAGAGAACCCAGGAGCCTAGCAAACAGAATCACCTGTGATCATCAAATCAAATGAGATAATATTGAAATTGCAGGAAAACCACGTGCATTGCCAGTGCTCAATCAAATGTTTTTTGTTTGCCTTTTCTGTTTGCCAAAAATTGCTGCAGACTTACTCCAAACCTTGATTGTGCTTGAATGTGTCTAGATCATGTTTGTTTTAATTCTTTTATTCCATTGTCCACGTTTTACACATTATATTGAAAAGGAAATTGGAATAAACAGCAGAGAACAGTGATCACTATTAATAGTATCATCCAATATATATTTGTTTGCAAAAGTGAATATTTAGTTCCGCAGCTATGCCATATTTTGTTTCTCACAACGTGTTGGTAATTCATTTGTGAATTCCTCACCTGCTGTCTTTTTCAGAATTTGTAAATGGCTAAGAAACATGGCATGCTCTGATTTGAGGTGAATAAACCTTGTTGGGGTTTTGTCTGATGAAGCTCACAGTGTGTCAAACAGTCTGCAGAGCACACGCCAATGTGTTTCAGGCATGGACACTGACGTGCATTTACAGTTCACTTCTCTGAGAACACTATTTCTCTCCAATTAGTCCAATCAGTTGTTGATACAGCATGGGGCTCTGCAGTGGCCAGGATATGATTACATCTATGTTTTAGAATACCTTCAGCTTTATCCCATTTATTTTTAGGGAAAAACATGAAAGTACTCCAGAGAATGGGCTTACATTCACCACCCGCCACAAAAGGTACCATAATGGGGAGCCGCGGCCAACAGTCAATAGGTAAAGGGAGCCGTAGGTTGGAAAAGTTTGGGAACCACTGCACTATGGCATGGGCCCAGGCAGGCGGGCAACACCCATTGGCCTCAAAGGGCTTCAGCCCCCCGTCGTGTGTGGTAGCCCGGGATGAGACACTTCCCGGGGCCTGCTCACAGCCGCACCCGAGCACTTCACAAGTCTTTAAAAGACCTTGTGCATGTTAATGGGGCTTTGTTGTTGTTTCACCCCTTCTAAGAGCCCCTTCAGCTCGACTCTGCCGAGTGCCTAAAGATTCAGCCCCGCCGAAATTTTTTCTTAGCCCCCCCCGAAATTTGACTCTAGTTGCGCCTCTGCTTTACCACGTACCACCTTTACCTCGCAAGTCTTTACCATGCATATGCCTTGACCACGCAAGTCTTTACCATGCATACGCCTAAACCACGCATAATGATTTACAACAATGGCCCTGCCATAAACCACCTCAAAACGACTTAATTCAAAGGACGATCAGCCGTACTCTCACTCCGTGTGCCATGAAGACGACAAACCATTGTCCAAGCGCTCACTACTGTTTTATTAATTCTATAATGCAGCAAAACCCAACACAGGATGCCAACGCGTTTCGTCTCACGCCTTCAACCGAGTAACCCAGTGTACCACAACCACATCACCATATCTAATTAAGTTGGCCAAACTTTATGACAAGGCCTAGAACACAAGCAAAGGTAATGCGCTGGGCAGCTTCCCGTACTTAGCTGTGTTCACATTCAGTCCTGTAAAGCACTGCAACGCTCCCCGATGGAACTTCCCGCCACTGACGGGCTGATAATAATTTCCAACTCTAAAGCAGATGTATTTCACGAATAGAACAATATCCAATGAGTCTTCACTCTTTCATACAGCATCCCTCTCAAAAATAACATTTGTTCTCTAGCAAGGCTAGGTTACAGCAGTAGCCAGTGTGTCAGGGGCTCTAGTCCAAGAAAGACATTCCCTCTTTGACCCATGTTAAACTGTGAAATACAGCAATAATTAGGAGGTCAGTGAGCCCTGGTGCCACTGCACCTGCTGCGCAAATGGAAGCTACGCCTCTAGGTTGAAAGTAGGAATGGAGGAAAAATAATCTTCTTTCATCCATATCGAGCGCCAAAGCATAAGTGGTCTCAGGAGAATCAAATCGGAAAGATGGAAAATACCCAATTCTTTGTGCACTAAAACGTTGGAAACTGAGCTGGGTAGACACAAAAGTCTCTTTAAAAAAGTATTCTCCTCTACTTGAAGCGGTCCCGCCAGGGCGTAGCCCCAGATACCTGCTCCGTACAGGGCCGTAGAGAGGCATCAGGACTGAAATATTTTAAGCATGTCATGGACACGCCTGTCACCCAACTTCGCGGCCAACATAAATATGCCGTTTGAACTCCTGGCCATCTTAGATCTTACATTATTGTGCTCGCTAGACCATTTGTTATATTTATTATTTGAAAATGTAACGCCTAGATAACAAAAATTATCAACAAGTTGAACCTTCTGCCCGTCAATGAAATATGAAAAGGGCTTCTTTCCGTTCCTCCGCCCACATTCCATTACCAAGGTTTTGGATTTGTTAATCACTAGCTTTCTTCCTTTGATAAATAGGGAAAAACCATCCATCAACCGTTGGAGGCCTATGGGGGTGCGTGAAATTAGAACCGCGTCGTCCGCGTATAATAAAACTGGGACGCGGTCTCCGTGTATTGTGGGAGCATCCACTGCCATAGATTTTAAGGTGGAATCTATCTCGTTGATAAAAAGAGTAAAAAGCAGTGGGGCCAACACACATCCCTGTCTAATTCCACGCCCGATTTTAAACTTGGTGGTGCATTCCCCTTTGGTACCGTAACGTACACAAGCACGTAATTTGGTGTACAGTTGTGCCAGGAAAAATACAATACCCTCAGGGGCCCCCATTTCGATAAGCTTGGCCCACAGGATGGCGTGATCCACTAGGTCGAAGGCACTACTTAGATCCGCAAAGCAGAGATAAATAGAGCCTGTTTTTGCTAGGGTATATTTACCGATAAGCAAGTCTAGGTTAAGACATTGCTCTATCGTTCCACGGCCTTTCCTGAAACCAAATTGACTGTCAGCCAGTATACCATTCTCCTCCACCCATTCTTCTAATCTTACCATGAGAACTCGGCTCATGACTTTTACGGAAGAATCCAACAAGGAAATCGGGCGATAGTTCTTAACATCCCCACGATTGCCTTTCTTAAATATTGGGATAATTATGGATTCTTCCCATGTGGGAGGCACCTCATTGCAGACTGCGGCATTAAAAATGTTAGTTAAAAGTGGACCCCATACCTCGGGAACTAGTTTATAGACATCGATTGGGACCCCGTCCGGACCCTGTGCTTTCCCCCCTTTACTAGCCCTGATACTATCTAAGACCTCTGGAACGGAGATGTTAAGTGGCAGATGAGGCCATCTAACCGCCGTATCCTCCCTTACACTACACGAATCAAAGATTTTAGAGAAGTGAGAAATCCACTCTTCCCTAAGAACGGTGGTTGTTAATTCAGGGATTTTTTCATCTTTAAGAAAAGGGTAATTAATTGTAGAGGGTAGAGTCGTTCAATTCAGCAGCCTGTGCCAAATTATCCCACGCATCCTGCTGGAGCTCCGCTTTCGTGAGTTTTAAAGTTTCCTTATAACTGCCTCTGAGGTTTAAAACCAAGCTCTTGTCTCTGGGTTTGGCTGCTAGTGCCATTTTTAATTCTTTAAGGGCTGAGGTACAGGCTTGGTTAAACCATCACCGCAAACGGCCTTCCTTATGCTTAGACGCAATGGTGAGTTTAAAATCAATTATAGAGTTAATATAAATGAATCATTTTATACTTTGCAGTGGCATCACCGTCATCTAAAATCCCTACTATTTCTGACAAACAACTTTTAATAATGGAACTAGACGTGATCTCAGCCTTTTCCCCTTTCCATCTGATTCTCATACCATTGGGGCGGTGGGGTTCGATGTTATTAATACTCCCCGTATTGGGAGTCTCTTTGTTTTCCCATAACAGGGCCTCTACAGTCAAGCAATTATGGTCACTAAGCTGCATATCTACAACTTTAGGTGCCATAATCCAGGGTTCTAGGCTCGAGGAGATGCAGATGTAATCAATCACTGAGGTAGCTCCACAGCCTGTGAAGGTAGGGGTGTATTCCTCACTATTGTTTTTCTCATTATCCATAATATTCATATCGTGTCCATGGAGGAAGAGATTTAATGATTCCCCATAATGATTATGTTGAAAGTGTAATACTCCCTCTCCTTGACAATTTACTACCCCGCATAAGTTTAGATCAGAAAAAGGGCAGGTGGCAGCATTAAAATCCCCTGCCATAAACAGATCAAAGACGACATTAGAAGCTTTAATAATATCATCGAGGGCATTTGATAGTGCTTTTACCGCCTGGTCCCTAGTGTTGTCAAAAATATTGTTATAAAAATTAATTAAAAGGATGTTCCTACCATCCGCATTATACAACCACAGGATCTGAGAATGCACCCCCACTTTTACATATTTTTTAACCAACAAAGGAGTTTCAACAGAAATCAAAACCAGGAGACCCCCTTTCGCTCTCCCCGATGAAGATCCAATAGCGGGTAGCTGATATGAGACAAATCCGTCATAGCCCTTAAAGTCCAGGCACCAAGTTTCCTGGAAACATATAATTTCAAATAAGGCTAAAAATTCTGTCCAACCCAGACAATCCGATTTAGACCTAATACCTGCGACATTCCAACTAGCAATGTGGCAGCTGCAAGAACCTTCTCCAGAGGGTGGTCGACCACTACCATGCTGAATATGTGCAAGCTGTGGGCTAACCTCGGAGGTAGTGATCTTGGGTAAACTCTCCATACCTCCTCCAGTTACACCCACCATAGCCACAGGCATATAATCTACAGGGGTACATACTTCACTGGCAATGGTTGTACACCCCAGTGGATAAAAACTCTGTCCACCATCACATGGACCCTGCTCCTCCCTGTTATCAATAATAGTCAAACCAGGCTCCAGTCAGTCGTTAAGGTCTAGCCCACTTAGACATTGGAAACGGTTTGAAATGTCCACCTGAAATCCACGTTGCTCACTATAAAAACCTGCACCCCTCTTATTCAACCGCCCATCGTCCCTGTGGGGTTGACATAGAAACTGTCTATAAAAATAACCCAGGGGCGAAGAGAAATACCATTCTCATTACAGGGGCGGGAGGTGGCTCTAATCAGAGTAGTAGTAGCAAGGTGGGGATTACTAAAGTTTATAATAATACAATCTCCAGAAATATTCTTAGGGGTAGTACCGATCCAGTTGGTTCTGGTGGTAACCAAAATCTGGTCCGCCAGAGCAACTGGAAAGCCACATTCACGGTTGAGCCATGCCACGGTTTTGTGTTTAAGCGATTCCTACGATTCGTTTACACGATGGGGCCCATCATCCCTGACTGGCGGAACGTTGGTCAGTACCGCCACGTAGGGTGCACAGTCAGGTGGAAGATTCGGGTGTGAATAGCTGTGGGTTTTAGACTTCCCCCTATCTGAGTAGGTGGTCCGATTACCTGAAATCCCAGTAGATGGCAGAGACGGGGGGATGGTATTGGAGCATGCTGGTATCACTGCTGTGACTTTAGCTAAACCTATGGTGGTCAGCTGCGGAGGCTTGTTAGCTTGACCCTGAACCATGACAGCTGTGTTAAGGATATTACTTTGCTGTGAGGGCGGACAAGAGTCAGGCCGAACTGCAGCAGCTCCTAAGGGGCTATTGTTGAGCTGCATAAGCATCCTGGTTCCACCACTCACCATAGGGGCCGATGAGGGGCTAATGTTTGGGCTCAAACTAGATTGCACCAATCCCCCCAAGCGTGTCAATTCCTTGGAAACTGACTCGAGTTTATCCAATAGGGGTAGTACAATTTTTTCTAACTTGGCATCTATAATACCAATCAAAGCGTCTAACTGATCAGGAGCTAGTGTACAGTTGGTGGGGCTTATATCATCCTGGGGTCTGTGTAGGTCGTTAATTACTCCTTTTGATATAGGGTCAGTGTTTCTTTTATACTTACGGGTTACCCCCCTTTTTGGCAGCATGGGTCTACTTAAATGTCTCCCTGACCTCAATACTACTCTTTGCACTTTAGGGGTTGGGGTGCTGAGAGCTTCAGGGTCGTTAATGGAAACATTGGTATCTTGGTTATCCTGTGGTATCGCCAAGGCAATACTGCCGTGGATAATTGAATTGTCAGGAGAACCTATCACATCGCTATCATCTATAGCTGGGATGGACTGAGAGGTAGACAGGGGAATTGGTGTCTCGATGGCGGTGATTGGTGGATCTTAGACTATCCCCCGTCCCAAAGATAATCTACGTTCTTTATTAATTTTGTCAACAACTTTCACCAGATAGTTGTCGAGTGTAGCTACAGTGGGTCGGACGATCCCTCCCAGACTTTTAGAAATTTTTAGAGGGGAGAAGCACAACACAAATACGATGATGGGGAACCTTATATTAAGACAATAAATCAAATTTTAAAAATCCAAAAACACTGAAATGTAGGTAAGCAGAAGCCCAATAGTAAGTAATAAATAGTAGTCCGGGGTACAACTGCAATGATTAGCACTAGCAGCTAATTCACTTATAAAAATTAGAATTACCATATATAGTCCACAGTTCTCAGGGTACAGTCGTGCATAGGTCGTGGCCCAGCCCAGCCTTGACCAGTCGCGGACTGTCGCAGAGTGTCCCGCCCTTGTCCCGGGCTTAGTCCGGCGTTGGTCCCGCGCTGCGTCACTTTGCCCAAAACTAAATACCGAGTTGATGAAGGGGCGGGGCTCCACTCAGGTGCACGGACTCCTGGTACCTGGAGTCCCGTGCGCTGCGGTCAGCGTTGAGCCCCCTGTCCTACCACGGGCTCTAGCAGCAAAAAGAACTTCACGTTGCTCCCCCGCCTGGGGAGTTTACAGCACACTGTTTTTCCCGGCAAGAGTGTTGAAACGGGACCCGCAACAGTGGGACCTGCGAGCGGTTAAGAAGCGTCGGTGGTGGTTCGAGGCGGGGCTCCACTCAGGTGCACGGACTCCTGGTACCTGGAGTCCCGTGCGCTGCGGTCAGCGTTGAGCCCCCTGTCCTACCACGGGCTCTGGCAGCAAAAAGAACTTCACGTTGCACCCCCGCCTGGGGAGTTTACAGCACACTGTTTTTCCCGGCAAGAGTGTTGAAACGGGACCCGCAACAGTGGGACCTGCGAGCGGTTAAGAAGCGTCGGTGGTGGTTTGAGGCGGGGCTCCACTCAGGTGCACGGACTCCTGGTACCTGGAGTCCCGTGCGCTGCGGTCAGCGTTGAGCCCCCTGTCCTACCACGGGCTCTGGCAGCAAAAAGAACTTCACGTTGCTCCCCCGCCTGGGGAGTTTACAGCACACTGTTTTTCCCGGCAAGAGTGTTGAAACGGGGCATTTAGATAGATTTGTAATCAATGTGTTAGGTGAAACAATTTTATTATTACACTCCCTTGGTGTCGCAGGATCTGCGCTTGCCTGGGTGGCTTCATTTCTTAATGAGCGTACCTTTCAGGTATTTTCAACCAAAGCTGAATCGGCGATCTGCACATCTGCTTATGGCGTTCCGCAGGGGTCTATATTGAGCCCTTTGCTGTTCAATATTTACATCAGACCCCTTGCCACGATAGTAGAGGACGCCGGTCTGTCTATTTATTCCTATGCAGATGATACGCAGATCGTGTTCTCCCTGTCTGACAGTAGGTCTCAGGACACCTCTGCCCTTAAAATCGGCCTTTCTCGGGTTGCAGCCTGGATGCAGGTTAACCTGCTAAAACTCAATGGTGATAAGTTCGAGGTTATCGTACTTGGCAAACATAAAGATCTGTGGGGTTCTAGACACTGGCCTAGTGACATGGGTCCACTGCCTACCCCCGTGCCAGTTGTTCGTAACCTCGGCTTTCTAATCGACGAGAAACTCTCGATGCGTCAACAGGCAACTAAGGTCGCTGCAATCTGCTTTAACACTCTACGCTGGTTGCAGAAGATCCTATGGATGCTGCCTGAGTCTACTCGTCGAACTGTTGTCCAGGCTCTTGTAATGTCCCGTATCGACTACGGCAATGTGCTCTATCTGGGAGCTGATAGAGCTACAATGAATATACTCCAGGTTGTGCAGAACTCAGCTGCCCGCCTTTTGTGCAATGTTCCACGCAGAATGTCTGCAACACAAGCCCTATGTGACCTTCATTGGTTAAAAGTTGCTGACCGTGTAGCTTTTAAAACTTTGTGCCTTATGTTTAAAATCCGTCAGGGTTCTGCTCCCACATATTTGCACAATCTTGTCCGGCCATACCAGCCAAATCGTCCCCTTAGGTCATCAAATCAAGCCAATTTTGTAATTCCTAGAATTCGCTTGACAAAAATGGGAGGCCGCTCTTTTGCCCATCTGGGGCCGAAGATGTGGAATGCTCTTCCGCTGACGCTTAAAACGGAGACCAATCTTCTGGCCTTTCGCAAAAAGCTAAAAACTCTTCTGTTTTAGTTGGTCAAATGTTCTCTGCCTCTCCTGTTTCAGCAACTACCTATCTTTCTTCTTTAGGCTGTCCCTGGCGCCGGGAAACCCTTTATGGGTAGCTGAGCGCAATACAAATTCAATAAAATAAAATAAATAAATAAATTAGAACAGTTCTTTAAGCACAAATGCAGGGCGTGAGAGCTGCAACGCACTCAAGAACAAGTATTTCCAGAATGCAAATTAAGGAAAAGGCATAATATGGGATTTTGGTACAATGGTAGCATTATTTTGTTAAGGGTACACATTTCACTAATTAAATGGAAATAGGGGAAACTTTGCATTGCACTTTGTTGCACGCGTATTCTTCGGTGGTTTATTTCCCACATTTTATTTGTCCTTCTCCTCCCACCACCCACGACAGCTTGAGAACTTTTCTGGAGCACACAAGATCTTTGGGACTGTTACCAATCATCTCCTTACCTCGTATCACAAGCCGGGTCCTTACCCCATCTCGAAAGGGTGTTATAGCTCATCCATGATCAGATATCGGCAGTGAGTCATCCAACCACAGGCCCCGCGTGCACCTGAGCTGCGCGTGTCTTACCAGAATAAACCAGTGATCAGGGAGGTAGTACCTTCTCGTCCACAGCACATTCCAGGCAGGATGGGCAATAAGGAGCTGTTTGCACTCTTCTGCTTCACAGACAGACAAACAGATGTCCCTCTGCATCCCATTTGATTGAAGAGTTTTCCCTGGGCCTGTGATCAGAGTGACCATTAAGGGTTTTTACCCTTAAACTCCTTTAAGGGTTTAAACACTTAAACTCTTTCGTTAGTTTAAGTTCTTGTTTGGTAAGTTTTTGTCATTGCAGTAAAAAGACACCATAACATTTTTCTCTGTGCTTTACTAAACACCTGTTTAAATTAATAAACTGACTGTGTCTACTTCTGTTTTATGAACTTTAAGTGTTCCAAACCTTTAGGCCTGTTGCCCCTCCTAGTTTATTGTCCTTGGAGATACTTGTGTTTGTACAGGCCATTATCAAGCCAAAGGAGAATCTATGGATTCTTTAAAACAGCTGATCACAGTTGCAGACACCTTATATATCACTGTTTTGCAAGCCAACGGTCTATATGTAGCAGTAACCTTTTTTCAGGATCACTGACATTTGTTTTTTTCTTATTCCTAAAGTAGAAACCCACACAGTGTTTTTTCTTTACTTGAAGCTGCTTTGCACAACAGCTGCACTGCTGTGCAACATGTCTAAAAGCATTGATAAATCCAATAGATCTCGCTTAGGCAAAACCTATTGGCTTTGCCGTTGCTTGTTTACTAAGCTTTCACTCGCACCTCTTTTTTATTTTTATATTATTAAATCGTTTTTATTTGCATTGAAAAAGTTAACAATCCTGCCATGCTAGACAGAAAGGTTCAGTTTACCCCGTTTACCGCGTCGGAATGTCCGTCGTGGTGTGGGCATTCCATTGAGCGGGCAGGGTGGCGGCGGCCAACGGTCACGCGCAACACCCGCAAGTTAGTGCCGACAGAGCACGGAAAGGGTTAATTAGCATTACATCAGTAGTTGAAACATCAGTCAAGCAAATGTAGATTTCGCCTATGAGGAACTCACTTTCCTCGCCCCTCTTTGACATGTTTTCTTGTGTAGTACTGTTAAGAGAACAGACTCTCCTTACATGATTGGGTTAGTGGGGGGTGGTCTGACCCGGCCTTCACGCTTGAGCTGCACAGGCTGCCACTGACTGACATCCAATCCATACTTTATGGGGACCGCATTCCATCCCGACTGCCGGACGTGACGCGTTCAGTGCTCCTTGCCTGGCGGGCGGTGCTGCGGCACACTCAGTGGACACACAAGTTGACCCGGTGCACCCCCCTCTGGCACCGCGCCTGGCTTAAGGAGGTGAGTGGCCTACAGGGCTTTCGCTCCTGGGATCTTGGCGGATCTCTCAGCTGGGTGATGTGTGGGCGAATGACCATATGCGTTCCTTTGCGGACCTACGGACCCGGTATTCCCTGCACCAGTTCCAATTCTTTAAATATTTGCAGCTGCGTCACGCCCTCCATGTACACCTCTCTGAGGGCACACATCCCTGAGCACAACCCGCCTGAGGCACAGATCATGCTTGGGGACCTGGGGAAGGTGGGAAGTCTCCCGCATCTACTGCACACTAATTAATAATACCCCGACCACGCTCGACCGACTCCGACCTCAATGGGTGGGAACTCTGGATGAAGTGGATTGGAGTGATGCCCTGATGGCCCCAAGGATGATCACTCCTTCCGCCAGGCTTCGCTTGGTCCAGCTATACTACTTGCACGCCGCCTACTTGACCCCAGCCCGCCTTCCTCAGGCTGGACTCTGCCCCTCCCCTGCATGCACCAGGTGCGGACATGATCCCGCTGACTTCTTCCACATGGTGTGGGCTTGTCCCAAATTGTCGCGGTTCTGTGGTGACATTGAAGAAGAGCTTACGGAGGTGCTGGGTTGGGTGGTCCCCCATGATCCTCGACATGAACTTGTGGGGATTACGGATGGGCTGGACGGGTCCAGGAATGAAAAACTGTTTCTCACAACTGCATTGGATGTGGCTAAAAGGGACATAGCTGCCTCTTGGATATGTCCGGAATCTCTGAGTGTTGGACGATGGCGGAGCGGGGTTGACTGGTGAGCCGCGCAGGAGAAAACATTGTATGAAACACGTGGTTGTCCTAGGAAATATCGCAGGGTGTGGGGGAAGTGGCTGGGGGGACGGATTTAGATTTATGGAAATGTTTACTTATACTATTTTGTAACCTGACAGATTTGTACATCGGGAAAGTCTTACCTTTTGTATATACCTATGCTTTTATGCATTGTAATATGTGGCTGAATTTGTGTGTGAAAACAATAAAAATAGTTTATCAAAAAAAGAGAACAGAAAACTACAGGGACAGTGGTCATGGATCCCCAATGTTGTCTTACACTACCAGTTACCACAACAGTACAGCACGGCAGGAATGAGTTACCATTCCTTTGCATTCCTTTCTACCCCTTCATTATGTTTCATTTCTTATCTGTTTGTAGCCTTATTCGCCCATTAGGAGAAAAACATTTTTGGTTGACTAGACTGACTACCTGTCTTTTAAAATGTTGTCAACCAACAATTTTACCAAAGGCATTGTGGGAGGGAAATATGGCTTTGATGATTTGGTTCTTCCGTGAATTTTGCTTTTTATTTGGGTGTTAGGATATTGTTACGGTTTTATAAATCAATAATATAGATGAACACAATTCCAAAAGGGTAAGGAGTGGGGCTGCGAGACAAGCATATGCTACTGGCAGGATCAACCAGGTAATGGTTGTCTCAAAGATGAAGCCATGCACGTGTAAGTGCACACGGCCAGGACAGTGAAACTGCGAATGGCTCATTAAATCAGTTATGGTTCCTTTGATCGGTTCATCTGTTACTTGGATAACTGTGGTAAATTTAGAGCTAATACATGCCGATGAGCGCTGACCTCCCGGGATGCGTGCATTTATCAGACCAAGACCCATTCGGGCTCGCCCGGCCGCTTTGGTGACTCTAGATCACAGCTTTCAAAACTTTTCATGTTGGTGACACACCTTTTTGTGAAACAAATTTCAGGGACACGGTAATGCGAGGAAGTGCAGCAAGCGAGCCCGAACCACCTATGGTGGGTTCAGGCCCCACACCCCACACACACCCCACACAACCCCCCCATACATACCACCCCACAGACAAACCATCCCACACACATACACCCCATACAACCCCCCCACACACACCCCACACATACCCATACACCCCCTTACCCACCCCACACAACCCACCCCACACAACCCACCCCACACACCCCACACAGACACACCCCACACACACAATCCCCCCACACATACAACCCGCCCCCCACACACACAACCCCCCCCACACGCACCCCCCCCACACACACACAACCCCCCCACACACAACCCCACACACACACACAACGCCACACACACACACACACACACAAAAATGCAAGTGTCTGTCTGTAACACAACTGGTGCTCAGGTAAAGTGCTCTGATACCTTTGGCTCTAGTTTGCTCAACAAAAAAAGTTTGGCAAGAGCTGCATGGTAAAGCGTAAAGGATGTTTTCTACCATTATTTATTAATGTAATTGCTTTCTTAGAATTACTCCTTGAGGACCCCCCTTTCTCCCTCCCCCCAATCATACTTCTGCAGATGTCATCTAAAGCTCAGCCTCTTTTAGGCAATCTTTTATTCCCTTCAGTCCATCAGGGGTTAAATAATTCTGAAATAGCAAGCAAGTATGAAACCACGGCATGAAAATCCGTGGTTTCATCCTGCCTTCCACACTTGCTCAAACTGTGTGATCTTCAGCAAATACTTTCATCTTATTCTCTGTCCATCAACACCTTTCCCTACACAGGCTAGGAAGTGCTTAGAAACACGAATTGGACGCCGAATGCTGACCCGGATGTAGCTTTTCTGCCTAACGTCTGGCTTTCCCTTGTGGTAAATAAATAATTAATTACCGGTACTATTTTTGAATACATTGAATAAAACAGATAGCTCAATAAATAAGACACAGGATTCGAGGTATCTTGAGTCTTACAGGCTTTAATTAGGCATAAGGGAAGGGACAGGAACGGGAAAGCCTGCACGGAAATAGAAAGGATGGCAGCTGCCAGAGAATGGGTAAGGGGATAAGAGTGTGGGTAACTTTCAGTAACAGTACACAGTATATATACTAAAACAATTACATTACATTCAATACAGTAGGCGTAGCAGCAGGCGTAACTCGTAGCAGTCGCGAAAGATAAGAGTAAAATGGGTGTAACAAGAAGGCGTGTACAGGGCGTATACATAGACATGTGATGTAGACGTCATGGAAGTGTCATGAGTGGGCGGAAACATGGAGGGGGCTACCTGAGCAGCTGGGACCTTTAACCTAGTGGTGCGCGCAAACGGGCAATGACGTGTTACCAGGGAGAACTGGGGCTATGACTTCTACGCTGGAAGAGGAGACTAAAGTCTGCAGTGTCAGAACGACTTGTACCTATATCATATCTGGTATCTTGTGTTTGGAATACATGTTGATAGAATCCAAAAGTTATCAGGGCAAAGGCTACTTGACACTAAGACTGGTGCATGCATAATTCTACATGTATTGCGTGTGCTAGGAATATTCTATGAATATTAATACAGTATTCTTCTTACATGGAGACAGGAAGGCTAGACCATAGCTGAAACTATTGATGCGATTCAGTAGCTTAGGAATGCAGAGGAGGAGGGCTGGACTGATAACTAGAAGCATAACATACTCTTGACAGACTGGGAGGCAGAGCCAGGCCGGGCCGGGCACTGCGAGGCAGGAAGTAAGTGAAGGGTCAGGGATGCAGGTGGGGGCTGCATCGCTCCTCGGAGTGAGTTTAGGAGACTGGAGCTTGAATCTGGTGTCCGGGCCCTTTTGAGGCCTAGAAACGGGGACAATTCAATGAATTAACGTGCACACTGAAAAAGGTGGCAACTTAGGCCTAATACTCGTTGCTTTCACGAGAACTGGAGACTGGCATACTAGAGTTGGACACAACTATGATTGCGTCTTTAATCGATCATAGGGGGATACATGCATATCGATCATGCACATATAGCTTAATATGGGGAACACGTAGGCACATATAACATGGCAAAATGTACTTTTCCACATTCCCTCCTTGTGCCCTACGTTTCCATCAGGAAACATCAATATTCATGATACCATCTATCTGTTCATATAGCATCATTTGCTCGTCTCGAATTGTCTTGGAACGGGATTTAGAACTAGGAATACAGGATGTAGCACACAAGCCGCAAATCGCAGGGCCACATTGTAAACAGAGGCAGCAACTGAATATGATCATTACTGCTATACCTAGGAATGACAATACTTTCCATCCCCAGGCAGATATAATACTCCAGAGCCAACCGGACCACGTCCAGGTGCCTGGATCTTGGTGTAACTGATGGGCTATTTTATGAAGTCTGGTTATAGCTGAATAAACAGACGGCGCGTTATTAGGAATGAAAATGCAGCAACTAGATCCGATGACTCTACAAGCTCCTCCTCTATCGGCCAGTATGACGTCAAGGACGAGACGATTTTGGAGCACGACAAATCTAATGGCAGATTGCTCTTCGGTTAAGTTACCTAGAGCGGAAGTAGTCTCATTCACTACTGCTTCAAGGGTTCTTGTTAACCTACGTATTAACTTACTATTCTGGACAGGGCCTATAAAGAAGAAGAAACCTTTATTGAAGTCTTGATATTGTTCTAGAGCAGTTTCAGTTTGATCGACAATTGGGGACTCGGTCTCCCTTCTATGTCTAACGTGTACTAGATGTGTGTTTCTGTGATAATCAGATGGGGCTAGAAAAACTGGTGGCAGTAGGAAGGCAATATAACATGTTCCATCCCAATCAAGGGGCAGACGAACATATGCGGTCTGACCACAAACAAAATAAGAATGACGTGAGGCTTTGAAAATAGATTTCCCACTGTCACTATACTCGACAATAGTAGTACAATCACTATGTCCTACATGTGCGGAACCATTCTTTCTGACACATAATTCGCCTTTGACTGGTAGTACTGAAATAGCAGGCAAATCTGGAGTAGTATCGGACTGAACATTCAGAACCATGAAATTCGAGGAATAATTACCTAAATCATATACTTCGTTTTCTAGATCTAACCCTGTTCTATGGGAAAGACCTTCCTTGTCTGGAAAACATGTTCTATTCAGAAGGGACATATCAGTTGAGGATGACGTTAACGTGGACCATGCTCCACACGAACCATTATGTGAAAACGGATAAGGAAAAAGTGGCAGAACTCCCTTCGGTGTCTGGAAAGGGGGGAGTCGACCACACACCCAACAATTAGTGGCATTGCTGGTCTGGTGTGAATAGTGCAACATTCGAATGAATGTATTGTTACGCATAGCAAGACGATAGGATAGCTCGTGAGGAGGCAGATCACTAAATGTGTGCTCTACTGTAACATTAGAAAGCATATGTACATGTGAAATTGGAAAACATAAATGTAAAGCATAACTTATGCATGTAACCATAAGACTCAAAAATAACAAAAAGAATAGAACGATAATACATCTTTTAGAGTTTTGACTAACTCTCTCACTGTGTGGGTCTATCTCATACATGTCAGGAACCTGTCTAACCGTTTCACCCGAGAGGGACTTAGACAATTAAACTGGCTGACTTATTTTACTAGACCGGAGTTTGGCTTTATACTCCTGCTGCGGAGTTTTCTCTAACAGGGGAAGTTTGAATACAGAGTCTGTTTTTGGGCAGTCCTTAGGAATAAGGCAGTCTTTAATCAATGTCTTTTGTCGCAGTCCATGGAATTTCTTGATATGACTGATGTGGACCTATCCTCGGCGTCCTTCTAGCTTGACTGCGGTCCTTGTAGTTAACAACACCATTTGGGGCTCCTTCCAACGGGGCTCCAGCGGACTTGAACGATCGAAATTGGGCACCAGGACATATTCTCCCGGAACGACCTCATGCGGTTTCACCTCAGTGTTGTCTGGAAATGCAGCGGCAACCTGTGAACGACAAGAGTGTAGGGCCGACATCAAGGAAGCTAGGTAATCTGTCAGCATATTACTGGAAACATCTGTAATACTACGGGGTCTAGGTGTACCCCACATTTTTGGAGGACGGCGAATACGACCTCATACGGGGACAGGCCTGATCTGGAATGTGCAACCATTCTCATGTAGAACAGAGCAACTGGCAGGGCAACTAACCAATCTACACCTTTTTCTGTACATACTTTAGCAATTCGGATTTTCAAAGTCTGGTTATGTCTCTCTACGAGACCGGCTGCTTCAGGATGGCGTACACAATGGAACTTCCACTGGTACCCTAACAGAAGGGAAACTTGTTTCATGAGCTCGGATGAGAATGGCTGGCCGTTATCTGAATACACGACCCTAGGCAATCCAAAGCGGGGAAAATACTCACAAACCAACTGCTTGGCAGTGGTCGCAGCTGTATAATCTGGAACTGGATATGCTTCTGTCCACCTGGACAAAGCACATACAACTACGAGGACATACTTAAAACCTCGACATCGCTCCATCTGAATATAATCCATTTGGAGGACTTCAAAAGGGTGGTCAGGAGGTTGGAATCCCCCTTGTTCCACCGGGACACTTTTACCTGGATTGAACTGACAACATATCATACAGGTACGTACTTTCTGCTTGGCTGCAGCTCGTAAATGCTTGTTGAACCAAAGGTTCTGGATACTGTCTAACATAGCTTTTTCTCCTAGATGTGCTGGACTATGTGCGGTATTAATAATGACTTGAACCATAGAGTCGGGGAGAAACCATGTGGCTTTTCCCTTCGTCAACCATCCTTGATCTGTCTGGACCCCTCCTTGTTCGGACCATTTCTTGATTTCTTCGGGAGTAGCATGTAACTGTATGTCTATGACATCTTGTGTAGGGTCCTTAACTGTCATACAAGTAGTCTGATCTGGAGTGAGTGTCTGTGTTTTGTTAACTGGAATGTCTGGAGTCTGAGCTGTAAGCTTGGCTGTTCGATCTGCTAGATCGTTACCTTGAGAAATGATATCAGTAACTTTCGTATGTGCTTTGAACTTCATAATGGCAATAGCTGTCGGCAAATGTATTGCATCTAACAGAGCTTGAATGAGAAGACCATGCTGGATCTTAGTTCCATGAGAAGTCATGAAACCTCGTTCTTGCCAGAGCACTCCGAAGTCGTGTACGACTCCGAATGCATAACGTGAATCTGTATATATGTTAACTTTCAGGTTCTTGGCACTTATGCAGGCTTGGGTCAGAGCGACTAACTCTGCTGCTTGAGCAGACAGGGTGTCAATACGATGTGTTTCTATAACTTCGGTGTCACTGCATACGCGGCTACTAGTTCTCCTGTACTTGTTCTCATACATGAACCATCCACATAAAGTGTCAGGTCGGGATCAGGTAATGAAATATCTGTCAAGTCTTGTCTTGGCTTTGTCATGGTGTTAACAATTTCCACACAGTCATGTGTGGCAGGATTTGAAGTAACTGACGGTAACAGCGTAGCTGGATTTAGAATGTTGCAGCGTCGGATTTCTATGTGTGGCTGAAACAGTGTCAATTCATAACCTGTTAAACGTGCAATTGTCAAGTGCTGAGTCTGGGTTCTGTTTAAAAGAACTTCCACAGAGTGTGGAACTTGTACTGTCAGAGAGTGTCCTAACACTATGGAATCACTTTGTCTGATAGCTAGAGCTGTGGCTGCAACTGACTTGAGGCATGCAGGCAGAGCCTGGGCCACTGGATCTAATGTGCTAGAAAAATAAGCACAGGGCTTGTATTGTCCTGCTTGATCTTGTGTGAGAACAGATAATGCAGTACCATCACGTTCTGCGACAAAAAGTGTAAAAGGCTTACTGTAGTCTGGTGTTGCTAGAACAGGTGCTTGGCATAAGGCTTTCTTTAATTCATTAAAAACAAGTGTATGTTCCTGGGTCCAAGGGAGGACAGTCGATACGGCTGCCTCCTGTGTTGTTAACTGTATCAGTGGCTTGGCTAGAAATGCATACTGAGGAATCCATTGTCTACAGTAAGAAGTGAGGCCAATAAAAGCTCGTACCTCCTTCTGAGTCTTGGGCTGTGGAAGATGTGCTATTAACTGGATACGGTCAGGTGTCAACTGCCTACCCCTCTTGGACAGTAAGTGTCCCAAGTATACCACTTGCTGGACACAGAATTGTAATTTGGAAGGGGACACCTTGTGCCCCATCTCGGCCAGAAAATACAGGACTGTAAGTGACGCACGCCCGCAGTCACGTTCAGAACGGGCTGTGATCAGTAGATCATCGACATACTGGAGCAGGGCAGTGTCAGTTGGCATATGAATACTGTCTAGTTGTCTTTTAAGTGCTTGACTGTAAATGCTAGGGCTTTCTGTGAAGCCTTGAGGTGCTCGTGTGAATTTATAGCTTCTTCCATTTAAACAAAAACCAAAAAGGAACTGGCTGTCTGGATGAATAGGGACACTAAAGAATGCGTTCTTGAGATCGATAACTGTGAAGAACGTAGCTTCAGAATCAATGGCTGTCAAGAGTGATGAAATATCTGGGACTACTGGGTACTGGGGTATGATACATTTATTAAGTTCACGGAGATCAATCACTAATCGATATACTGGGGGTGCATTTGGATCAGTACGTTTCAAGACTGGAATGATAGGAGAATTACATACATTGGAGTCAGTTTCTACAACCACTCCTTGAGCAATAAGTTCGTCAATAATTTTGGATAAGGCTGCTACAGCCTCGGGTGGCAATTTGTACTGTCTGATTCGTGGTAATACTACACCTTGCTTCAGAGTCACACGATGGGGTGTGATATGCATACAACCTACATCAGTTGGACCTTGCGCCCATAAATTCTGTGGTACATTCAATAATCTTGGATCAAAATCACGTAATACATAATGACCTTTGAAGTCTCTCAAAAACAGGCGGACCCCCTCTGGGGAACAGCAAATAACTGCTCCTAATTCTTTTAATGTCTTAATGCCTAACAAATTTTCTGGACAAGATTTCGTGAGTAACAAATCAGTAGTTCGGGACAATGGACCGACTTCTAGAGTAACTGGTTTCGATATTTCATTAACAATAGGCTTTCCTGAAAATCCAAGGGAAACATTTCTTGAGCCTGAGAGCGGAGCCCCTGGAACCTCGTCATGACTGATGGTAGTCCTACTTGCCCCTGTGTCAATCAGAAACTTTCTGTCTTTCCCTAATACTTGACTATGTACATAGGGACCCTCTTGATCTACAGGAATCTCGATGAGAGGCAAGCCTACCTCCCTCTTTAGGCTGTTTCATGAATACGGCTGATAATCTGGATACTCTGACTGTGCATACTGGTACATCTGCTGTGTAACATGCTGTGTTGCAGCTATAGGCTGCGGTACTGTAACTGTCTGTTGTGCATTCTGCGGTGGCTGGGAAGTCTGTGAAACTTGTTCTTGTCTCGGCGGACGTGGTCTTTCTTTAGTCTTACCAGTAGCTATGTTGTGTTTCAGAACTGCACATTCGTTTATAAAATGACCTGGCTGTTTACAGTAATTGCAGGTCCCTTTAACGGGAACTGTAGGATGACTAGCTTGATTCGGACCCCTCTTCTGACTGTCTTGTGGAACAGATTGTGCAACTAATACTTTCATTTTCGTGTCTTTCATACGTCTCCTTTCGTGTTCCTGCTCTTCCCTGATTCTGTTCTGGTGATACTGGAGCATTTGTAACATTTGTGACGGAGTATTAGCTTGCCAGGTACTTTCGACTTTCAATACTCGATTTTTAACTTGTGGACTTGAATTCTCGACTAGTTTGGTAACAAAAAGATGAGGGTATGACTCACTACTTGTTTTCAGACCACTGTTAATAATAAAACATTTTTCAAATCTAGAATAAAAATCACTAGTGTCTTCATCTTGTTTCTGTTTACAGGCTGAGATGGCATCCCAGTCTTCCTTTTTCGTGGCTAGTAATCTTGGCAAGACTTGTATTAACAGTTCGGGCAAAGCTTTAGCTTTATCCCCAAGACCGGTACCTGGTACTCGTGTATTATCTTCAGTTTCTAATGCGGACCAATCTATCTTTTTCTCTCCCACCTCCCATTCTTTTTCCTTGAGTTTTTCATATATGCCCGGAGGCAACAGGACTTTTAACATTTTAATGATATCAGGATACGTGTATTCTCCCATACGGAGCATGTCTTTTAATTCACGGTGGAACCCTGCTGGATCTTTGTCGTGACAGGGAATTAACTTTTTCATCTCTAAGAGTTCCATCTTTGTGATAGGGGTGTAAACAAATACTCGTTCTAGATCACCACCCGTTGTCCTAACTGGGTGTACTTCTCGTAACGGATTCTGTCTATCTATGTAAAATGATTGACTTTCTGGAGGTGAGACGTGAACAAAATGTGGATTCAGAAACGTTCGGTTTTTGTGGCGTTGTTCTAGAATGACACTAATTAAATCGGTACCTAGACCTCTCCATCTATACTGGAGTAACTCGTTCAATACATCATGTAAAGGACCTGGATCAGAATGCTGTTCCTCATATAGTGTAATGAGGTGTTGGATCATATACATACCTACCAGTCGCTGCTCGGCTGGGGGCAGTTTCAGAAACATTTGTGCCACTATTTCGTCTGGAAAAGTGGTAGAATCAGTAGTCCACCGGACTGCTGATCGGGCTAGTTCTTGTTCATGCATTGTACTAAGCTCACTATAGCCTATTCGTGATTTCAGAATGTGATCGGTAGCTTGGAATACTTGTTCAAGGGAACCTTGTTCTGGTGCTGGAGGAGGAAAACTTTTCTTGTAATCTAGGCGTGAATGTTTGTCGGAAAGTCTAGTTCTACCTACATACGCTATTCTGGAGGGATTCTCGTCGTCTACCTCTTCGGTAGGAGAGTCGTCTTCTTTCTCGGTTACTTGTGCTGCTTCTCGTTTCTCGTGTAACTTTATTATTTCCCTACGAATTTTCTTGTACATACTCTCTATACAATTCTGTTTCTTGTGTCTTCCCTCTGCTATATGGTCACTCCACCTGGTCAGGACTTTCATTTCTTCTTGATCTTTTCCTGGACAATCTTGTTCTCTTATTAAACAGTTAATTAAAAACTTTAAAAGCATAAGCTGGGTCTCGACTTTTCTTTGAATCATGGCGTCACGAACACTTTCTGGATCCACTCCTGTACGGATAAAACGATATATTCTGTCTAGATGTTCTCTCATATCGGGCAGGGTGTCCAAATAGTCGGTCACCCGTCTTAAACGTAATGAATATATGACCATAGTACCATCGCCTGGAACTGGATCATAACGACATTCGGTAAGTGCTCGCTTTATATCTGTAAATGTATGAACTTTTGGGGTACGCTGTAACGCTAGTTCATGTAGCGTCATACGTCTGTGTTGAGGCGGGGTACCAGGAGGACTTCCCCCCGCGGCTCCTAAACTGGAATCGTCGGTGGGTACTGTACGTGTTGGTAGAGTGACTGATGTAGCTGGAACATGTACTGTATGCTGGGCCGGGGGTGCTGTAACAGATGTTGTAACGGGTGCAGTAACGTGAACTGTATCCACGGCCCTGGTGGCTGGAGGAACAGGAATTACATTATTTACGGGAGCAGGCGGAACAGGATTTGCATATTCTGGGACTGTATCGTCCAAATAGGACGAGAGAAAAATTTCAGCTCCGGTCGGTTTATGACGTAGCTTAGTCGGGACTAATGGTGGCGGAAAATTACTGGATGCTTCCGGGGTTGCTTTTGGCAAGCCCTCGGCAAGAAGAGGATACATACCTTTAACAAGGGCATTTCTCTGTCTGTCTGACTGTTCTGCTTTAACTCGTTCACCTTCTTCTAGAAGTTCCCTTTCTTGGGCTCTCTCTGAGGATTCCCTACTTAACTCTGTTTTTCTGATTTCTTTTTCGGTTCTTCTATGAGATTCTTTGCGCCATAACTCGATGGCATCTTTCTGGGACTGTCGGGCTTTCTTTTTCCATAATGCTTCTTCTACTCGCATGATGCACTCGGCATCCCATGTACCTGATATGGGCCATCTATATTTCTCTTCTAACTCCTTGGTATAGTCCACCCATAAGTCTAGATATAGTATGGCACTTAAGCCATGCTTATGATACATAAAATGACCTGGACTGTCCCTAGGCGGGACAGAAACTGCTTCCTCGAGCAACCCTTTTCGGGTTTTTAACTGACGTAACTTAGAGAATAGAGGCATTCTGTACTTGATTCTGAACACAATACAATACACGATAAACACAATAATGACTAGAAAAACAAATCACTCATACCACGACATGACACATTAAATAACATTTAGAATAACAGTTCGGACAGAAATATTACCTGGTATACTGAAAACAAAGACTTGAATTTCTCGAGAACGGAACTTACTAGAATTACTAGATGCACTGCTAAAACAGTACGAAACATACCGGTCCCATAAAGAGACACGTCGGACCCGTATCCACCTAGGTGGACACTTCGGACTGGATCTGTGTACCCAAACCCACTGGACCAGAGCCAAATTAATTGACCCTGTCTAGATACTACCCCAGCAACGGTACTCACCGGGCAGCAAGAACGGAAGGCCTCGGACTGGACTGGACTGCTACGACGTCGGACTACGAACTTTGGACACTTCGGACTTCAGTTACAGGTGGGCCTCTGGATACCTCGGACCTTGGACTCTCGGCTTGGGCTCTGGTCGGGACTCGCCGCGTTCCTCACCGCCTCGTCTGGATGCTGGACCGCAACCTCCGTCTCCTCCGTGGGCCTGAGGGATACTTGAAGCAGAAATATCTGCACGTGCACGGTATGGTTCCGTCACGGCTGCAGAGGGTCAGGGGGCCTGCGTGGCTTCGCCGGCGCGTGGGGAAAGGGCAAGTCCCTATTCGGGCGCCATTATGTGGTAAATAAATAATTAATTACCGGTACTATTTTTGAATACATTGAATAAAACAGATAGCTCAATAAATAAGAGACAGGATTCGAGGTATCTTGAGTCTTACAGGCTTTAATCAGGCATAAGGGAGGGACAGGAACGGGATAGTCTGCACGGAAATAGAAAGGATGGCAGCTGCCAGAGAATGGGTAAGGGGATAAGGGTGTGGGTAACTTTCAGTAACAGTACACAGTATATATACTAAAACAATTACATTACATTCAATACAGTAGGCGTAGCAGCAGGCGTAACTCGTAGCAGTCGCGAAAGATAAGAGTAAAATGGGTGTAACAAGAAGGCGTGTACAGGGCGTATACATAGACATGTGATGTAGACGTCATGGAAGTGTCATGAGTGGGCGGAAACATGGAGGGGGCTACCTGAGCAGCTGGGACCTTTAACCTAGTGGTGCGCGCAAACGGGCAATGACGTATTACCAGGGAGAACTGGGGCTATGACTTCTACGCTGGAAGAGGAGACTAAAGTCTGCAGTGTCAGAACGACTTGTACCTATATCATATCTGGTATCTTGTGTTTGGAATACATGTTGATAGAATCCAAAAGTTATCAGGGCAAAGGCTACTTGACACTAAGACTGGTGCATGCATAATTCTACATGTATTGCGTGTGCTAGGAATATTCTATGAATATTAATACAGTATTCTTCTTACATGGAGACAGGAAGGCTAGACCATAGCTGAAACTATTGATGCGATTCAGTAGCTTAGGAATGCAGAGGAGGAGGGCTGGACTGATAACTAGAATCATAACATACTCTTGACAGACTGGGAGGCAGAGCCAGGCCGGGCCGGGCACTGCGAGGCAGGAAGTAAGTGAAGGGTCAGGGATGCAGGTGGGGGCTGCATCGCTCCTCGGAGTGAGTTTAGGAGACTGGAGCTTGAATCTGGTGTCCGGGCCCTTTTGAGGCCTAGAAACGGGGACAATTCAATGAATTAACGTGCACACTGAAAAAGGTGGCAACTTAGGCCTAATACTCGTTGCTTTCACGAGAACTGGAGACTGGCATACTAGAGTTGGACACAACTATGATTGCGTCTTTAATCGATCATAGGGGGATACATGCATATCGATCATGCACATATAGCTTAATATGGGGAACACGTAGGCACATATAACATGGCAAAATTTACTTTGGCTTTCCCTGCAGGAGTGACACCTCCACTTTCATTGGCTTGATAATATTAATGTAGAGTGTTGAGCCAGGTTAACAACACGTTCTGATACACATGGTGACGGACCGAGTTCAGCAGCCACGTCCACGCTGGACCGTTGGACCATCCTGCAGGAGATGCATCATGTGGTGCGTGGATTATTGCTCATAGGTGACTGACTAAGAGAAAGTAGATTAGTGCCTGTAAAAGCCATCTTCTGCATGCGTGGGTGACCCCACGCTGCTTCCACACAGGCTCGGTCAGTTTATGCACGTCCCCCCACCCTGCCCACACATGACATGCTACGGGGGCACTCTACATGCCACTCACTGGCCATGATTGACCAACCCTGGCTGCCCTTTCAGGAGGGGTGAGGCAGCACTGTATGGGCAATGACTCCAGAGTGTCCTTACAGGAGGACGGGTGGGGGGGATTAGCAGTGAACGTGTCATGAGTGACCCCAAGGCTGCCCTTATAGGAGGGATGAGACGGGACCCTGTATGTGTTCAGTGGTCATGAGTGCCCGGAGGGTTGCCTTATATGGGAGATGAGGTGGGCATCAAAGGGTTTCAGCCCCCACCCCCATTGGCATCAGAGGGTCATCCCCCTCACCCCCCCCGTCATGTGTGGCAGCCCGGGACCGCTCACAGCTGCACCCGAGCACTTCACAGGTCATTAAAGACCTTGCGCATTTTAATAGTGATTTGTTGTTGTTTCACCCCTTCTAAGAGCCCCTGCAGCTCGACTCTGTCGATTCCCGGCAGAAGTCATCTCATCGCGCGACACACCTACGGCTGGGGTGCGACACAGTAATGTGTCGCACCACACAGTTTGGAAAGCTGTGCTCTAGATAACCTCGGGCGGATCGCACGTCCCCGTAATTTGGAGTAAAAAATTCTTCAAGAAGGTGCGCCTGAAGGTCCTGAAAAATACGCTAGAAATCTGGTGCAAAGTAAGGACTAGGTGCGAGATAGGGTACTATTCAGACCATGCCCCATTTGGGATTCCCCGGGGACTCCTCTTTGTCTTAACCCCTTCGCTGCTCATGACGAGCTCAGCTCGTCATGAAGTACACTGGTCGCGTGCTTATGACGAGCTGAGCTCGTCATGAACAATGGGAAATATCGATTTGCAGCACAGGAGGAAAATATCCTGTAGCATTGAAGGTGTTAAAGATGGTTTGGGAGCCCCTATTAGGGAGGCTGGAGTCTCCATTTGGTCAGATCTGGGGGGTACCAATGGGATGTATTCGGGGGAAATACTTAAAGCTAAGATAGGCCCTGAGTTCTCCAAATTTAAGTTTCTACAACTGAAATCATGGTTTGAGGCAGAGAGCGTGGGTTATAATGGGAGATTGGGAAACTGAGAATCTCTTTATGTCAGAACATCAGATTAAGAGAGAGGTATCAATTCGGTACAGGAAAATGGTTGAAGCAGACGACAAAGACATTCCATCGCAGGCCTTGGTGTGGAGGCAATCTCCCTTTCAATCCATAATAGAGGAATTATTAGAGCCTTCCTTAAATCTTTTATACAAATATACTAAATCCGCCAATCTAAAGAAAAGCCATTTCTTTGTAACTAATCGTATCTATTATACCCCAGCTAAAATAGCAAAGTTTGCCCCAATACCCGAGCCGAAATGTTATAGATGCCTGCCCCTAAAGCAAACGATATCCATGGTTTTTTTTACGTGAAAAATTGGTAACATTTTGGGAAGGGATCAGAGGCTACCTGCGCAGGATTTTTGCTACCAACATCATGGTTAATGGGACTCTAGTCTTTTTTGCTGATGACCGCCTATCAACAAAAAACTTGGCTGTAAGAGATAGAGGACTATTACTGTGTCTGATCCTATTAGCGCGCAGGGAGATCTGCCTGAAATGGAAAGACCCTAACCCCCCAAGAACGGAGGAGTGGCTGAATTCTGCATTTGCAATGGCTCGCCTTGATTTAGCCAGTGTTGGTAACACCTTAAATAGCCTCTGGCAACCCCTTATCACCATGGGCAGAGAGCTGAGACTGTGTAGATACTGAAGTGCGAAGGCTCCCAGTCCTATGATTACACCTTAAACTCCAGTATAAGGAGTTGGTCTGGGGACCTAAGCATCCGCAGTTGGCCGGAGGGAGCCCAGGTCCACGACAACGGCTGTAACACTCTGCAAATGCTTAAAGGTGAGATGAGGACAAAAAAAAAAGGAGTGGGGGCTGCAGCTTCTTGGTCTTGACAGGTGTAGTAATGGATTCCTTTTTCTCTCCACAGGTTTCTTGATGGATGGTGCCACTGGCAGTCTCCTCCCAAAACAAGCATTTGCAATGCAATAGGTCTCGCATTATTAACGTTTGAGCTATTGGCAATGGTAAATAATGCAACACCAATAGCTCAAACTTTAATAATGCGAGACCTATTGCATTGCAAATGCTTGTTTTAAATGTGAATAAAATGTTAATGTGGGTTAAAGAGCGACTGTGTGAATTAAGTTGACGAAAGCCTGCAGTTTTGGAGTTCTTCACAAACACTGCCATGTAATGCAGTATTGCATTACTTCACACCCCACCAATTGCTTCTGTTGTGCTATGGCTGTATGTCATGTGTGCATCTGCTAAATATTCACTGCCATTATTTCGGAGTGAAATTAAAAAATACACAAATAGGAAAAAAAAGCCAAACACGGGTACCAAATGTGGAGTGGGCTTTTAGTCAGCGTCGCTCTGTCCAGCACATCAGACTTACCATCACAAAAACGCACACAGTACGAACACAAGCAGCACACATTCCAACCTTGATGTCATGTTTACTCACAGCAAATTGCAGTTAGCAGGAGCATAGATAGTGTTTTCGTATCACACCTCAAGCCTCGAAAATGTACATCCAGGCTAAGCACATCGACAATATCAACCAAGCTGCTAGAAAACATTTTCTTTTTTTTTTTAAACAGAAATGCTGGAGCATTAATCCCAGATATTCGAGATAAACAGCCACTGAATAACCCTATTCCATTCAGAATCGCTGCCTATAAATGAAATTTTAAGTGGTTTTCATAGTGATCTGGCCCTCCTGGACATATCTTGCAGTGCTACAGAAGGGTTTATCGAGGTCTACACTTCCCTCCTTAATAAATGGTGCATCAGGTATGTGGACCAACCAGAGACGCCAGCTGACATTATGAAAGAGGCTCCGCCTCAAAGCGTTCTCCATATATTCAAACACCTACTTGAGGCAGGCTTCCCGGACACTAAATGCCAATGTAGCTTCCAAGTAAGTTGTGATATGTTTATTTTTTTTAATCCTAAACAGAGCTACAATAGGTAACCTGCAACTCCATTTAAAATTGAGCCTTTTGCGGTGCATGCTAATCACCTGATCCAGGCAAGCAACTAATAAGTGAGCCAGAGCTAACTTTGAGGGACAGTGGCACGCGGTTTACCCGCTCTCTCCTATTCGTCATGCAAAAGCACTTACACAACAGTCATACCGAGAAGAATTAGACACAAGATGAGACAGACAGCTTTGTGGTTGTACACAAAGAAAAAACGTGGATTGAGGACTTAAAAGCTCTTATGGAAGAGCATTCCAGAGTCTCACCCCTTTACTAAAACCAGCAGTAAGAGTGTGAGGTTCACAGGCAGCGTAAAAGGCAAGGCAAGAGTGGCAACCCAGCGGGCAGCCACGAACACCCACCCGAATTCGATGGATATGAGGTAGAAAGACCCCAGTGGGGCACACCAGAACTCAATGGCGAGGGCACCAGGCGTGGCGCTCACCTATGTCGTGAGGGTCGGAGCAGCAGCCAGGGCCAAGAAAGACCCAAACAAGAGCCCAGGAGAGGAGCAAGGCCCGTTACGATCACCACCTCACGGAGATCCGCACTAATCAGCTCGGCGGTCAGGCTTGTGTAGCCAGAGAGTGCCGGGCAGCACAGATGCAGGACTGGTCAGGAATAATACCCAACAGCCAAGCCACGACAGGCAAAGGCAGTAGGAGGTACTTCCTACACTGATGCACCCCTGCCTCGTCCAGGATGCATCATTGTAGTAGCTCCAGCAAGCAGGGTGCTCCGGAAAGCTAGAGCGGGTGGGGCGGGTGATCCAACACGCTCCGTCTCGGCCCACCTTAGTCCAGTGTCAGCTGAGGCGTTATAGCAGGTAGCTTGGCACCCAGTGGGGATCAGCAACAAGGCTTGGTGGTCGGCATAGAAGTTCCAAGCTGGACTTTCTGGACTGGCTAGAGTGGGTGGGCGGGAGACACAACAAGCTCCAACAGACCCCAGCCTTGTCTGGTAGCGGCGTAGGCGGTGCAGCAAGTGGCATGGCGACCAAGATGGGGGTCTGCACAGGACCCTGTGGCCGGGGTGGGTGCAAATCCTGCTCAGCCCAAACTGCCTTAGAAATGGGCGAGCATAGAAGAAGGGGGTACTTCGCCCTCGTCGGGAGCACGGGAGGCAAGGAGGAGGGGGGTCGCCTCCAGTGATGGAGAGACAAAGCAGCGTTTAGCCATCACAACCCCGGAAGAGAGCAATACCAGGGTCGGTCGGAGGGAAGAGCACGAGATCTCCACCAAAGAAAGATCGAGGTCCGAGGTCGTCATGATGACGTTGGATACTCAGTCATGGGGCCATGGGAGGGGACAAAAGTGAAACACAACAGGAAATTCAATGAAGAAGAAGCGTGAGCGCGCGCCACTGTAAGGCCTGTGTTTCTATTATCGCGCCCGTGTGTGCACGCTAATAGAAACCACATGACTGCCTATTGGTGTCTATTACGCGCACCAAGCGCGTAATAGACACCAATAGGCCGTGGGCGGAGCAACGCACCCGCCTTTGGCCAATTGCGTGCAGTCTTTTATAAAAAGACGCACGCAAAGGCCAAAGTGGTAGCACTAAACAAAAAAGCACACACACAAGCGTTTTACAGTCCAAAGTGACTGCTGAAACCCCCTTTTTCGATTACAAAATGCCTAAAAATAGGGACAATGCAAGGTGTAAGCTGCTCTATTTTTTACTATTTTCTCCCGTCACCAGGTCACCCACGATGAAGGATTCCAAACACTCTGTGTCTCTTTTCTCTCTGGTAGGAGTGTCATGGTGCACCGGTGGGAGTGCCCAAGGTTATTAAGAAGTTCACAGATAATGATGCGCCCCACCTTGCTCAGAGCTCTCCAGAGCTGCTGTGGGCTGCAGCAGTATCTCTGGCAATGTCTACCATTTGGTGGCGAACCACACATAGTGGATCTCTTCTGCCTTGCTGCGGTCCTGCCGATTCTTCTCCTCCAGTGTATGTTGGGGGGTAAAGAGTTCCATAGTTTGGCTGCTTGAACAGAGAAGGATGTGCCACCCATGTTTTTTTCTGGTATCTTAAGATTTTGAGGTAAGATGCCCCTTTAGAGCAGAGGTTCCTTTGTTGAATGTGTTTGGTGATTTTATTCCTAATGAAGAGCGGTCCCATTCCATGTACTGCTTTGTGGGTGATACAAAGTAGCTTGAATGTGTATCTTCTGGCAACCGGTTACCAATGCAGGGCTTTCAAGGCAGGTGAGATGTGGTCTCCCGGTTTGATATGCAAGAGTAGTCTGGCAGCCGAGTTCTGAATCGGTTGTAGTCTTTTCATGGTCGTTAAATGTGATCCGTGGTAGAGGCTATTGGAGTAATCGAGTTTGGACAGAACAAGGGAGATCGTAGCTTGGACCTTGTGTGGAAATCCCAAATGAGGGAAAATTTGTTGCAGTGTTGTTATAGTGACAAAGCTTGATCTTGCTAGTTTGTCCACTTGGGCATTCTTTGATAGCTTGGAGTCCATGGTCATTCCGAGGTTTCTAACTTCCTTCGATACTTTAGGCGGTGATCCCAGTTCATCCGGCCAGGCGGCAAGCGGGTCATAATGTTTCCAATCGCCACATTTGCATATTACCATTTTGGAAGCATTCAATTTGAGATGGCTCGTAGTCATCCACTGATTCACAGCTCTGAGACAACTGGAAATTGGGGATTTCCAATGTCTTTGGGGTGTTCCAGTTGGAGTATTTGTGTGTCGTCGGCATAGTTATAGCACGTGAGGTGAAATTGAATGTTCAGCACCGGTAATGACTTCATGTAGATGTTGCAAAGCACAAATGCTGATTGTCCCCAGGTAGGCAAGAGTAGCCTGCCAGTCCTCCTTTACGCGGACGACGCAGTCCTTGGGCGAGGACAACTAGGTGCCTACAACTTCTTCTTAATTCTTTTGCCCTTTTTATGAAGGACTTGAACCTTTCGTTTAATCATTCCAATTCGTTCATTTTTGCAGGTGGGACCTCGTAAAGCTAAGCAGTTCACCTTTCGTCAATACCGAAGACCAATGTTTTCTCATCTTTAGGAGTTGTGTAACGATTCCTTGAGTTGGTGCCCTTTACTGAATTGCAAGAAAGGGGATATAGTGAAAGCTTTTGCAGCTGTTCTTAACTTTGCCAGCAGAGTGGAAGGGAAGCCAATAGGGGCTCTTTTGAAGATATATGAAGCCAAATATATCTCAAAGGTTAGTTATGGGAGTGAGATATGCGGTCACATTGGGGTAGGGGCAGTGCAAAGTGCTGAAAACTCTTTCCTGCGACGTGCCCTTTCTGTCCCACAAAGCACCCATTTTATGTCGTGCACGAAGAGTTGGGGATTTCTTTCCTCTCAGATGTACTGGCTTTCCGTCCCCTGTCTAATTGGCTTAATATTTGGGCTTGTTAACTCCTCCCATGCTCATGACAAGCTCAGCTCGTCATGAGCCACGGTTCCCGTGTGCTCATGGCGAGCTAACCTCGGCACGGCCGTTAGAATGCTCACACGCGGGGATTATTCCACTGCTGTGCTGAGCGTTCTATTGAAACGGGCGTGGCCGTGACAAGCTCAGCTCGTCATGAGCACACAAGAACCGTGGCTTATGACGAGCTGAGCTCGTCATGAGCACCGGGGCACTGTGCGCGCCCCTCCCCTCCCCCAGCACAGCAGGGGAATATGCCCCGCAGCCAAGGGGTTAAGAAAATACACTTGCAAAGATGTCCTACGGGAATGACTTTCACTTGACCATGTCTCAAGCATCCGATGGCTCCAGTATATAAGAGTTGTTCTCTCCAGGGTAGGTAGAAACTATTTGCTAAACCGGAGTGCATATGTAAGAGGGACCTTTCTCTGGTCAAAGAGTGTTTTTTAAGAATGAGCTGCTGTGATAGAGAGGGAAATGAGCTGTGTAAGCCTAGTGTGCGTAAGTACATTGTGTTAAAAACTGTACCAACCACCGAACCGTATCTTCTAGGGCTTAAAAGCATCCATGATCGTTTTCTATTGACCCTGTTTCGGCTCAACCTCTTCCATTACCTCTTGGCACACCCTCGTGGCTCCCATAGAGGCCTGTGCCTCATGCCTGGTGGCTGCAACGGTGAGTCTCCTCAGGACATGATGCACTTTATAATGTTTTGTAGTTTTTATGCTGTCCCTAGAAAGTTATTTATTATTCCCATTCTCAAAAAAGAGGGTTTTAGGAGGGTGAGACCAGCTCTTATCTTTTATAATAACTGCTCTAATGACACTGTTTTGCATACGCTTAACTTTTTACGGGTCGCTGTTAGACTCAGGTCAAGCTGCAATTACCTTCTGTACTGTAATTCATGAATTTTTATCTTGTGTTCTGACTAACTTGGACATATTATATTTTTTCAATCTGTAACTTGGAAAATATTTTATCATTTAATGAATAACTTTTATGGTTTTCTTTTATAAAACCGAATAAAGTTTGTTGATAATAATCACTAGGGGATTCATTTACAGGGTAGCATGGTATCCCTCACAATAACTTCAGGAGTCACAGTCCACACAATGTACATGCTTTGTTTCCCCTACTTCCAACCTTACATGTACCCCCAATCACCTGCCCAAACCTCTCCCTGCTGATGCCAATGTAGTCCTCCGTCAACCCGCAGACCATCTTTTTGGCCCTTTCAAAGTGCCCATACAATAAAAATGCTGCAGTTGTAAATACATATCAACTACCATTTGTTGCGTTTGAAACATTTTATTGAATAATAAAACCTAATAAACATAAGCTGATTATTAAAGCAAACCAAAACATCAGTTGCCATACACATTAGAGACAAAAGTTGTACATACAAATCAACATACTGTAACACAGCAAAGTTATGTAGAGCACAATTCCTAATTTCTGGCAGTCTTTAAAGTTCAACAATAGAAACGTTCATAAAGAACAGGAAAGGAAACAAAGAAGGTGGGATACAGTGATATCATTAATGTAATGCTTCCTACATATAGAAAAAAAAATACTAATTATTTTCCTTAAGCAAAAAAGTCCGCACATTAAAATACTACGAGAAATATAATGAACAATGAACATTTCATGTGTAATTAGAATTCAATTTGAATATTTTAACCTCCTCAGCATTTTTTGACTCATGATTACAACCTGAATGCTTTCTGGAAAGGAACCACCTCATGGGGTTCAAAATCACATCTTTTCCAACAACAGGATTCAAATGATAAACTTGAATTTCAATTTTTTTTGGAGATCAACAATTTTAAATATATACAAAATTCACACACTTTTGTAAAATTGTCAGCTAAACTTTAATTCAATCCACCTTCTAATCAAACACTTCCCATTCCAGCAAGCATCACAGGACCACTTGTTGTTATCTTCCCAATTAGTGATAATGTTTCAGATGGCAACTACAATAAATATGTTTAGTATTTTACCTCCGAAAGGAAAAACATACAATTTCTGAATCAAGGTGCACAATAAAATGTAGGAAGAGAAGGGCATTTTTAGGTATAGCATTCATTAAGGTTTGACCAGGCTTGAAACTAGAATTCCTGAACTTTTGGACATTTAAATGTCATATTTTAAAAGAGTTCAAACAGACCCAGCACGAGCTCCACGAAAAATAGAAGATGAGTGAAAATGTGCTGATAAGTAATCTATTGATGTAAAATACAGTGGTCAGGCAATGCTTGTGGATCTAATCTATTCAGATTTTAACTCCATAGTTTGTTCAATAATAAGTTGACTGAGCATAATACTTGAAGGTCCATCTCTCAGATCAGTTATATTACAGTTTTAGTTGCGATAACACTAAAAGAGATCAATGATAAATAGATTTTTAAAGCCATGTTTGGATTTGATCCTTGGTCTGAATCTAGATTATTGTCTGCAATAGAAACCAGTTCGAACAGATCAAATCTAAAAGCATTGAATATTTTTATTATAGTGGTTTAGAGTAAACCCAGAAGACACACATTGTTAATGAAACTTAGAAAATGTATCTAAAGATTATGATTACATCCTATTTTATGTCCAGAGACCGATTTAGATGCTTTCCTATTTAAGTGACAACATTTGCAAATATATTTAACAAAACATTAAATCTGGATGTCAGAAATTCTGTCTTTAAGTATTGTGTAAGAGTTATGTGTAATGGTTTTTATTTGATCAGAAGCAACACTAACACTAAATAGGTGCGTGCACCTTTTATTATTCAACTAACATTATTAGCAAACTTAATTTGGAGGGAATTGAGAAAAATGGCCTCAGGTACCACCGGTTTTATTGTTAAAAAAATCCAATTGTTCGGTAATTCACATAGTTTGCAAATGCTAAACCCCTTTTTGAAATGTACTAAGCTCATTTAACAATTCAGAATTTGGAAGGGGAATGTTAATAGTTTCCCTTTTGAATATTTAATACATCCTTAAGGTATGTATTAAGCTTTGAAACCATATGTGGGCTGAAAAACAGTAACAGGAGGTAGTAACCCAAGGGGACATTTGTGAATCTGAAAGTAAAATGGGGTGCATTAAAAAATGCCTTTTTTTAAAAGCAATCATAGACACAGTAGTGTGCTGACTCCACAAGCAACCGCGTTTTACCTAATGGGTTATTAATACATGAACTTCAGTATTTCCTATATTGCTGAAATGTAGTTTCTAATATTTTTGTAATGTGGTGTAAATATTTGTTCCTGTTATTTCCCATTTCAATATTGTCATGAAATGTACCTATTCTTTTTGTCACACATATTGAAATATCTTTTGTTTTTAAAATCTGTTTTATTTTGTAAATCAGGAGTAGAACATAGGTCCAGATGTGCACAGCGTTAAGCCCACAACCCATTTAGGGCCGGCCGCGTTGCTTTCAAGTGTTTCCCAGCTTAGAAAAAGGCATTAATAAACTAGTTGGAACACATCATGTCGCCTACAACCCATAGGCCGGCCGCGTGATCTAGTACATATAACAATATTAGCGTGTTGTGGGAAATCTCAGGACCTGTTTAAAACCAATAACATTGAGAACAAGGGCTAGAGGCCCATATAAAGTGGATAGTGGTAGATGGACAGAAAAGGGTCGAAAAAAGAGATAGTAGAAAGGAGAGGTATACAGCAAAGTAGGCGGTTGGGTGGACGGACGGGAATAGGTGTGTGACGGTTTCAGGTGTGGAGAATGAAGGCCTTAATGCTTGTTGAAGGGGTTGGCTTGAACGACTGTTCTAATTATGTGAGAAGCCTGTTAGGATCTGGCGGGAGTATAGCATCCTCAAAGAGTCGCAGCGCTCTAAGCTTGCAGGGTAAATAACGTGCATGTTCTATTTTACAGAGGTATTTAACTAAGGGTCGCCAAACAGCGATGAAGCGGGTGTCTCGTGTTTGCAGTCACGCTGTAAAAAGTTCCATAGTTATTACATACCACAAACGCACGAACCAAGCGGCAATTGGGGTAGTCTTCGCTTTTTTCCGATATAGTGCTATAAGTTGTTTAGCCGCCCCAAGCATGTGAAGTGCTATAGTCCAATCGCTGCAAGCGAGTGCTTTGAGGGTATTAGGTTTAAGGCCCAAAAGGATCGTGGCTGTGGACTGAGGCAGGGGGAAGCCCAGTACCTCCTTAATATGACTAAGGACTTCCTTCCAGAGCAGGGTCAGGAGCGGACAATTCCATCAAATGTGAATGAAGTCTCCAGATGCATTCGAACACCTCCAGTACAAGGGGGACGTTGCAGGGAACATTTTGTGCAGTCGAGCGGGCGTGTAATACCATTGTATCATAACTTTGTATGCATTTTCCCTCTGCGAGATGCTACGATAGACCCTAGGAATGTCTCGCATTGAAATATCTTTATCACAATTTTTGGGGCATTCTAAAAAGTGTTTTCACTCTCTAACTTGAAGCTTCCTAAGAATAATACTGACGCGCAGTTCCTGGTTTCTCCTAGATCATTTAGCTTTCTCACTAAAACAAGAAAAATATTGATTTGAGAGAGGTGGTTATTGTAGTCATACGCACTGGGGTTAGTTTAGAAAAGACCAATATAGAACTTCATTTATCTTTAGAAATAATACTTGCAAAAGTTTATGTTCAATAATTTCATATAATTTACTGATTAAGATATCAGATAAAGATCCCCTAATTACTTATACCTTGTGGTATCAAAAATAAGCTAGAATTAACAGACTTCTCTTCTAGATAAATCCAGGTTTGAGAAGTTATTAAATGTGATTATAAACTTTCTATTATTTTAACACATTTTCTCAGTGCACAGAGTATTTTCCCTACATAGATCACAACATTTCATGCAATGGTCTGTGCTTGAACGTACAATGAAGGAGTAAAAATGTATTTCTACCACAATCAAGAAACTCTTGGGTCTCTGAGGACTACGTTGCAAATGAAGAGCTAGCTAAGATGAAATATCCCTTTAAAGGGAAGATTTCCCTCACCCACCATAGTTGGCGCGCTTCCTTATTGGGAATCTCCTTGCACCGTGAAACAACCCCCTCACTGAGAGGGAGGAGTTCAGGCATATTTTGTTATAGAGAAAGGTATACTAAATACCACAATAATGAGCTCAGGGTAGTGGGGGCAGCAGAGGGAAAGTTAAAACTGGCTAAGTGTTTAGCCATGCAGATAAAGTAACAATGTGAAATAATTTCTATTAAAAAAAGAAGAGTATAAACTAAGCTAGACGTGACTTTATAACTGGTTAATCAAACGTTTCTGGAGGTTTAGTATATATAAACAACTCCTTTCTATGGTGTGTCATAAAAATGATGCTCTAAATTTTGGTAAGAGTACACAATGTCAAAATATTCAATACTGCTTTTATATCAATTTACTTTTAAAAGCTTGAAGTAAAAGACAATTCTAAGTGGCATTTGGTTATGAGTAGGCGCTAATGACTATTTCCGGATGACAATGTAATTAGCATTTTTTGTATAAGATGTTTTAAAAGTATGGGTAGGGAAAATGGCTATTTTGGCCAAATGCTGCCCTTTCTATATGCATGCCAGTTTTAATTTGTAAACAGAATCACAATGTTTTATGTGGTACACTGTAATGTTAGATGAATCTATTTTACTCTTCTGATAAGCAAGGGATGACGATGAACCGTTTTTTTGTCCCTGGTTTTAAATGGATTAAGTTTGGAACAGACGAGGTGTTGGTTGACTTTGCCTCAGAAAATGGTTGTTTCCCTCATGCTGCTTTCATGCGACTTAAATCCCTTCAGTGGAAGAGGTGGCTGCATGACTGCATATATGGCCAGATCAGTACTTGGCTGTTTTGGTTCCACAGTGGGGCTAGAATAGAAGCTGTTAAGGGCTTCCCATTGGTGCAGCAAGTACAGTGGCACCGGCTCCCAGATGCCTGAAAGGCCCACTGAACCCTGATAACTGCTGTTTGTCACAGTTCAAAGAGAGGCCTGAGGGGCCCACAGAACAATGATTATTGCTGTTTTCCACAGTCCAAACAGAGGGCAGGGGTCACATTTCCTTTCTTGCCTTGGGGCCCAGGGAACACTGGCTAGGCCACTGGTTAAGGATGCAGCATGGAAAAGGTGGCGAGACAGGTGGATTATTTAAACAGCTCGATGATGACTTCATGCCTGGGTATTAAAGTATTCATTGCAATTAAAGACTGAAGCAGGAATAGATCTCATAATATAGGAAGGCCTATCTACAAATGCAGCTCGATTAACGGCTGCCTTTTTACTTCTCACTTCTCACCTCTCCTAATTTACAGTTTTATTTTAGATGCAGACTGAAATTGTGACCAATGAATATGTTTATCTATCTTTAGGTTCCAAATGACCCATCTTTTCCATATGCAAGTATCAGACAGGTCGGGAAAGCCTAATGGCTTTGAACTTGATAAAGCCATATTAATCACTGTCTTGAAATGCAAATGGCAGCATTAGGCACGTAGAGGTGTAATCTACGTAATCTCATTATGTTCAGGGTACGGGAGGGTGTTGAGGGCATAAAGCACTTTGACAAAAACATTGCTGCCACCGTAGAAATTCAATCTTCCTTGTCCTACCCTAGTATACAAGTAGTACCACATTCTTTGTATACCTGAATTAAAACACAAAATAATACCGTATTTAAAGGCCCAGTTCAGAATTACATGGAAGGTGCACCATCCCAGACTACACAACGATGCAGTCTTTAGTGGGTGCTATCATCCCACACAGGGGGAGTACACCAGATTATGCTGGAAAAAGCATGTGGTGCCCCAACGTAGGTACAGTTGTAAACCTCCCAGTCTGCTTACAAAGTAAAGTGTCTGGGAGCTATTAAACAAGGTGGCCCGTTTCCCCTGCAGGTGGTTGGGGTCTGTCACCATCCTGTCATGTGGGGGTATACAAGCCTCCTGACTGCTTGTTTGCCCTGTCACCCGTGTCAGTAATACAGTGCAGTCGCAAGACAAAAGGTTTTCCCACATTTGAACGTGGCCATGCCCAAATACAAAGGAAAACATGCCCGCTTAGAATCTCTCCTACGTGATCCACGCTACATAAAGGGCTATGGAAGTGTCTGCAGCCTCTTCTGTAGAACAAAAGCCAAAATGCCCATGGGACGCAGAAAGAGGGTGCACTCTGATGCTTCATTATGTACGAGGACCTTTGGCGTTCGTCTGTACTAAGCTAGTGACAGAGTTAGTGGAGTGTTTATTGCCCTCTATGTCACTCTACTTCTAAGCACCTAACACAGCTTGTACAGTGGTTACTGTCATCTGTTCACCTACATTATGCTTAATATAAATAGTGCACAATTTCGGCGTTTGTTTCTGCCTACAACGTGGACCTGATACAAATAGCAGTACCTACAAGTTGGATGGTACAATTCAACAAGAGTCTAGGATACTCCAGCACAGATGACTTTGCATCACCATTACAGGGTATCAGTCTTGATGGCAAGCCAACTTTGTATACATTATTATCAGAGACTATACTTGCCTCTTGGATACAACTTTACAACAGGATTTTATGAATTTTCGTACAGTTGTATTTATATAATAAAACAACCTACCCATCATAATTGATCTATCTAGTCATCTTTTTGGGTTCTGGAGTAGCATGCTACTCGCTGAAAAGCACTTCAACACTTCATATGGGGTAGAAAGCGCTATATAAATGCAAAACCTTCCCTCTTCTATCCCTCCACTCTCTTTTTCAACCCAACTAACAGACCAACAAGTCCAGCTCTCAAATACGTTTTATATTTCCCTACACTAATTCACCACTAATCATTTTTGGATCCTGGAGTAGCGTGCTACTCGCCGAAAAAGCGCTTCAAATTGACCCTAACGCACTCCGCTGCTCGCAGAACTCTGCGTTGAGCGGTTGAGTTTTTTTGACATTTTGCGGAGTTCTTCATTGCAGAACACCGCCAAGGCCTAATCTTATCATAAAAATCTAGATTTCAGTCATATGTAAAGAAACAAGTGTGAGTAGAAACCTTTTGGGTGGAGAAAATGTAAGACATTAATATTGTGAATTTTGTGTTAATTAGTTGATGTTTGCAAGTACGAACACTTCTCTGTGTCAAGTAAAGACCTTGAGAGTTTTGTAACTTTCAGATACTCAAATTGTGGATTTTGTTGCAATTAAAACATTTTCAAGGCCTGAAATTTCTTTGGAGGTTGCATGCGGGCAGCCTAAGTTATCCTGCAAGAATTTCTTGATGAATTCTATTGCAACTACAAAATGTGCTCTCTCATGTAAAGTCAGGTTGTTAGAAGCTTTTCTGCAACTCAAGATACGCCTTACTTTTCACCTGGTGTGGGTGCATTTCTCATGTTAAGTGAGATCTCCTTTCTGAGTATAACGTTTCTGGCTTTCCCCTCCTGTATAAGGCTTTAGTCCAGTGTGAATTCTCTCATGTGAAATGACATTGTATTTGTGAATAAACCTTATCTGACATTCCGAACACACATAAGGCTTTTTTCTCCCTTGTGAGTTTGCTCCTGACAAGTGAGAAGTAATTTGTGACCAAAACTTTGCTTGCATTTTGAGAACTCATAAGGTTTTTCCCCAGAGTGGGATCTCTCATGAAGCATAACTCTGTCTTTCAGATTCAAGCTTTTATGGCATAAGGATTTTCTCCAGTTTGGAGTTTCTCATGGTGAGATAGCGTTTTTCTCTGCAGCTTTTCTGGCATTCAGAGCACTCATAAGGTTTTCATCAGTATGGAGTTGATTATGGTTGGTGAGGCTGTGCCTATCAAAAAATAGGAATTTCTGGCATTCACAGCATTGGTAATGTTTTTTCCCTGTGTGCGTCTGCTCATGTAGAGTGAGATTGCATTTACAATTGATGCTTTTCTGGTACTTGGAGCACTGAAGTATTTTTGATGGTGTGTTTTCTTATGGTGCATGTAACCATCACTACCTCTGAATCTTTTCTGACATTTAGAGCACTGATAATGTTTTTCCCCCAGTGTGGATTCTCACATGTGCAGTGAAATCAGATTTACAGCTGAAACATTTTTGGCATTCGGAGCACTGATAAGGTTTTTCCCCAGTGTGGGTTCTTATATGGTGAGTGAGATTGATTTTTTCACTGAAACATTTGTGGCATTCAATGCACTGATAAGGTTTTTCCCCAGTGTGGATTCTTATGTGCCGTGTGAGACTACTTTTTATACTGAAACATTTCTGGCATTCAGAGCACTGATAAGGATGTTCCACAGAATGGGTTATTGAATGTTGAGAAAGACTCTGTTGGTTACAAAACCTTTCTTGGCTTTCAGAACACTGATAAGGTTATTCCCCGGTGTGGAATCTCACATGTGCAGTTAGAAGTGATTTACGGATGAAATGTTTTGGGCATTCAGAGCACTGATAAGGGTTTGCCCCAGTGTGGAGTCTGATGTGCCGTGTGAGACTACTTTTTAAACTGAAACATTTCTGGCATTCAGAGCACGTATAAGGTTTTTCCCCAGTGTGGTTCATTGCATGTAGACAAAGACTTTGTTTTTTACAAAACCTTTTCTGGCATTCAGAGCACTGATAAGGTTTTTCCCCAGTGTGGATTCTTGTATGTTCATTGAGTCTTTTTTTTAACCTGAAACATTTCTGGCATTCAGAGCACTGAAAAGGTTTCTCCCCAGTGTGGGTTCTTATATGAAGAGTGAGACTGTTTTTGTCAATGAAACATTTCTGGCATTCTGAGCACTGATAAGGTTTCTCTCCAGTGTGAGTTCTTCTATGCCGAGTGAGATGGGTTTTGGCATTGAAACATTTCTGGCAATCTGTGCACTGATAAGGTTTTTCCCCAGTGTGGGTTAATACATGTTGAAAAAGACTTTGTTTTTTACGAAACCTTTTTTGGCATTCAGAGCACTGATAAGGTTTTTCCCCAGTGTGGGTTAATACATGTTGAGAAAGACTTTGTTTGTAACAAAACCTTTTCTGGCATTCAGAGCACTGATAAGGTTTTTCCCCAGTGTGGGTCCTTATATGTACAGTAAGGTCTCTTTTGTCACTGAAATATTTCTGGCATTCAGAGCACTGATAAGGTTTTTCCCCATGGTGGATTCTCATATGCTCAGTGAGATGAGATTTACGGCTGTAACTTTTGTGGCACACTGAGCACTGAGAGTGGTTTTTCCCAGTGTGCATTCTCTCAAATTCAGTGAGATGAGATTTATGGCCGAATCTTTTTTGGCACAGGTAACTTTTTTCCCCAACTTGGGTTACTTTGCTTTGATTGAGGCGAGTTTTAACACTGAATTTGTTCTCACAGCCCGTGTTTTTATAAGGTTTATTCCTAGAGTTAATATCTCTACATTTAGTTTCCTCTTGCTTATATGCCACGGTAAGAGTGAACCCGATTTTAGAGTCGGGCTTGTTTAGATAATGTTCAGCATTTACCTTTACAAGAAATTGTGTGTAATCTTCTTAACACTTAAATTGAGCAAAATATGTCTGGAAGCAGCCCTGTAACACCTGTCGTAATGTTTCTAGCAAATAACAGTCTTTTGGTTATAACCTCTCCGGCAGCAACTTATTTTGTGACTGAAGTTTTTCTCAAATCTATTTGTATAGGTTCTTAACAATGCAGTGATAAGGTGTTAGTCTGATATTTAATGATTAAACTGAGAAGTACCTTTTTGCACTGGCATAATGGCAGTAACTGAGAACATTAGAACATGCACAGTAATATTGTGTCTCACCAGTCGCAGAACATCAGTTCCTTTTACCCTTTCTATGTTTGGTGGAAGGTTAAGGATTGTAGTTCTGAAGACGAGGATTTATTTACATTACCTATAGCGCAATGGTGCTCATTTAATCCATTTTTATATTTAACAGTTTTACATATCACTCCTGCACAACAGATAATGTTGAGGCGATTTACATAGAATTACAGAACAGTACACAATAAAAAGGAAACAATCTGAGATGGTCATGAACACAATAAAGTGGTGAATTTTTAAGGTTTTCGCCAGAGTGAGCAGAGGGGGTCGTGGTGTTGTATCCCAAGGTAGATAGTCTCAAACTTGCGTAACTGGTTAAAAACGGTTGTTGAACAAAGGTGATTTTCCAATCTTTTGGTTGTTAGCGTGTCAGCTTCGGAGTCTTCTTTCAGTGTCGTTTCTTTGATGGTCTGCAGAAGAAACCTTTTGTTATATCTTTCTTTTATGCAGTGTGTGCTTCCACTCTGGTATTACATGATGCTTTAGATCATGCGTGCTTTAGATGAACGTTATTCTGTCATGCTGCGGCAATTTGTCTTTCTGATACTATTTCAGATGAGGATGTTGTGATTGGTCTTTCTGGCATTATTTCTGATGCTGTGTGGACAGATATGACTTTGCTCTGGGTTAATGAAATGCAAAATTAGAGACTTCACTTACATGTATAGTACCTTCCTCAGCTCCCACTTCCTCGCCACACCAAGATTTTAGAAATTGTTTAAACTTAGAATGCTGGATGTCAATCAGTTTTTCAAAATAAACCTTCTTATGGCACTAACATTCAGTTGGCTGGTGCTAAATCTTGCTTTCTTCGTCCATAATTTCAATCACCTATAGTATTAAAATTAAATAGTTAATACATGTAAATCTCCCCAAAAATAATTTACAAGCCATATCAATGCAGAATTGCAGAATTTTGAAAGTGTTGAGCTGTTTTTCAGACAGAGCAGAGTGTGGAATGGTAGCCTGAGAGTACTTGGATCTATGAGTGAGGATTTGTAGAATTTCCAACATTTTATTAAGCTCAGAAAGGATAAATGTACCCTATGGACATGTAACATAGAATCCCAAAAGCAGACATTAAAGTCATATGGACTGGCAACAAAAAGATATTTAAAATAGAATACTATTAATTAATTTTAATGTAGATTTCTAGGATGGGAATTTCCCCTCCACGGACAACAGGCGTTTCCCCCGCCCTGAGTTACCACCTACTTGTATCTGGTATCCTGACTTTTGAGCTCTGGCCTCTGCCGCACGCAAGTCTATTGTGTGTTGCGGGGACTAATCCTAGACCTATCCCTCAACTATGGTCCACAGTATGAATCAAGGGAAATGAAATTAAGGAATACTTTCATGTGTGCATTTTATTCCACCTGATTATCAGTTGTTAGGCTTTTCTGCACCTGGATTTACCGGACAGAAAAATTAGACTGAAAAGACCCACAAGACTCTGGGTGGAGCAGAAGCAGCCAAGACTTATGCTGTTTTTTTACTAACTGGGGGAAACACACAATTCTTCCCTCTGTTAGAAAATGCTTTCCTTTTCCCTACCCTGCTTCACCCATCTCCCCCCAACCAACCACATGCATATATCTACCACCTGCTTAAAACAAGTGGTAAATAAAAGCAGAAAAACACTATAAATAGTGAATGGCATATGGTTTGACAGGGAGAAGAATCTGTTCCTCGTGGCAACTCCCCAGTCCATGGCATCAAACTTGTAACTGCACGTTACTGAGTTAAATCTACCACAAAACAATTACATAAGATTTTTCTGCCACCCCTGTACTATGCAACTTCTAACAAGGGACTATGAGAGATCTTGGACCGGTCCTGTGACCTGGAGGGTCACAGCAAGTGTGCCCTCATTTAAGGCAGAGGACTGTCATGGGTTTAACAGCTAGAGCGGTGATGGCAATGCATCCTGTTGTAAGGATCAATAGCCTGATGAGATCTTTGCATCATTGTCAGTGGAGTGGCTTTCTACTGACACACCCATGTAATGCTCCATTTCTATACCTGTGCCCAGACTTTGCAATAACATCAAGTGCATGTTTAGGGTGTTGGTGTGCATAGCATAAATGCAATGTGAGGGTGCGACAGAGTAAACTGCATCACCTGCCTGCCAGTCGTGTAAACAAGTGGGACCATATATCCCTCTTTTATACCCTAGTTCAAAGTCCTCTGTTACCAAGGAATAATGTGCTCTACAAAGTACTCAGGTGCCTGCTGTGGCACCAGGGATAGTGTCAGCCTGACAGTTTATATAAGTTGAGGGGACATAATCTGCAGGGAAGGGAGTTTGACTATCCAGCAGGAAGACAACGCTGTCCTGGAAGAAGCAAGGTCCAACACATCCCCGTTATCTGTAGGGCGGGCCGGAAAGCCATCCAGCAGGACCAGCTAGTCTGAGGGACCCCGTCCCGCCAAGACTCTCCCAACAGTTGAAGGCAGAAAATAAAACTCTACAACATGATTGTTGAGGCCCAGTAGGACGATTGTGTGCTGCCAACCGTCCCGTTCAAGGTTGCATTTGCCAAATTCCTAACACAACAGAGTCTGATTCTACTGACTTCCTGTAGAGCCTGTGTTGGGCTTTTAGCTGCTGAATTTCTGACTACTCTGTGTCAGAGGCCCATGAAGGACTACAACTACTCGAGTGTCGAACACCCTGTCTGAGCTTACGCCTGTGGTCCAGCCAGCCACAGTATGGGCTCAATTGCTGATGGTCGGGCCTCCAGAGGGGCTGCACTTACCGACAGGCCAGGTGTGACTGCTACCTTGGAACTGCTGATCTTCAGGCAACTGCAAACGAAAGGCAGAGTGGGTGCCCTACAGAATGCAGCCCTACATCCAGGGCAAAAGGGATCCACAAAAGCCTGTTGGTGGGTCACTGCTCTCTCGAGTGTTCGGGCATGCCATTTAAGTGCCGGGAAACAGGAAAGAGACCCAGACAAGACTGACTCATCCTGTGAAAGGGTAAGATGCTTATGACACAGCATACAGGAATGGGGGTGACTGGAGTGACAGAACTGACACTATACTATATTCATGATACTCCTAAATGCCCTTAGAGGGGAAGAGGGGATCAGAATCGGATGCACCTGTCTGCAGCACATGGTAGTCTGGCATGCCTGCACTGATATTTAAAAGACAAGACATTCAAAGCTCGTATGAGAGATGGAGCAGAATTCTACTTTAAGGAGAACGGGCGGGCTGTTGAATCAGCTTGCGTGCTATAGGATGAATTCAAGCCAGTGATCCTTGAGGACACTGACAACAAGGGGACGGAAATACTGGGAGAGACTTCCTGAAAGACCTGACCCTGCCAATGCTAACGAATGAGGACCAAGATGCACTAGCCCAAGACCTGACAGTAGACTAAATAAATAAGACAATAAGAACCTTGCAAACAGGGCAAACAACAGGGCCTAATGAGCTCTCCTTAGAATTATATAAAAGCATGATGGATAAAATCAGAGAGTGCCTCCAGAGTAGGTTTCAGACTGCCTGAAAATAAGGGTGTCTCCCAGAGGACCAAAGAACGCCAGAGGTGGTGTTCATCCCAAAAAAGGACGAACCAGCAACTGAGTTTGGGTCTCATAGACCTATCTCCCTTCTTAATTTTGAGACTAGGGTCCTTGCGTTGGGGGCGCACTGCGGGATGGCTGGCTGAAACGGCAGCTCCGCCGGATGGACGACTAATCACGCTATATCTCTACTATTCCACAACCGAATCCTCTATTGGCAAGCATGATCCGAGAGCGGAAAGCGCAGGGAATCTAATGACGGCTCCCAGGCAGCAAATCTATTGATATCTGAGGAGCAGCAGCCTTCGGAGGACCCGCGAACGTGACGGCGGGATCCGGGTAAGATGGCACCCACCTCCTAACGGCCTGATCATCGCCCTTGTCACCTTGCGGATGCTGTCCACGGCTGTGCCCGAGAACGCCGCTGTTATGCCGGCTGCAGATGCCACGCAGTTGTTCGTGTTGACCGGCTGCAATGAAGCATAATTTTAAAGACGAATGGTTTACTCTGTATGGCGCGACAAGATGGCGGCGCCCATAGAGTCATAACGTAACGGACCATGTAAACCCGGGGGTGGTCCAGTATCCCATTTCGCGCTTACCGAGAATGCGGGGGCACAACTAGCGGACACACAGGCATTGGACTCCTGCGCCACTTCAACGCTGCACGGGAAATTATTCCATCACAGATACCACCCGTGTGTCCCAACTGAGCGCCATTGCGAGCTGTACTGGTAAAATGGCGGCGTACCTCGAGGCGAATCTATGAGGTACGGCTCCAAGAAACTGCGTACCTGCAAGTATTTAAAAAAATCCGAGCGAGGTACTTTAAATTTAGTCTGTAAATAATCAAAAGTGACTATCTGCTTCCCCTGAAAAAAATCTCCCAGCCTACAAATTCCGGACCGCTCCCATTTCCTCATCACATTATCCCTAAATACCACTGGAAAAAGGAAACAATTGTGAAAATGTGTATAAAAGTTTAAATTATGACATAAAGCTATTCTCCTCTTTATCATATTTCGAATGCTGCTATCATTATCTTAAACCTTATTTTTATTATAATAACTTGGTTCCATTATGCGAACTAAACATTGCTTCGCCTCTTTGCCCATCGCCATCTCGTATATGGATGGTGTGGCAAGTTCTTCCGTTGGATCTTCCTGAAAGAATAAAGGTCCCATATATTTCAAAAGAGATACCCAGTGGTACAGACGAAAGTTAGGTACACTCCAGCCTCCTTTCAGCCTCGGTAACGTCACCATTTAAGTGCTCTCCTCGATCTATGATAATTCCATAAGAACCTAGAGCACATTCTTTCAATACGAGAAAAAAACAGTTGGTATAAGTAAAGGAATAGTACGGAAAATATATAGAAATTTTGGAAAAATGAGCATCTTTAAAACATTAGTATGTCCATATAATGATAGATGTATATTGTTAATCCTTTCTAAAGTCCGATTTGCAGAGGCGATAGTTGGATTCAAATTTAGATGTACTATCTCTTCTACCTTAGGAGAGATTTTGATACCCAGATAGACAGCATCTGTTTCAAAGGACATATCACTGGGTCAACCTGCTTCTGAATGAATCAGTTGAGTTTTATTAATGTTTAGTTTATATCCTGAATACTTCCCAAAGTTTTCCTCAGCTGAGATTATTCCGGGGAGGGCAGTTCTTATATTAGATGTAGTAATCGCGATATCATCCGCGTATGCCAGTACCTTATATGGTTTATTAGATATCATGACAGGGTCTATTTCGGGATTATTTTCTAGGTACTTTAAAAATGGATCCATATATAAGCCAAACAGCAAAGGGGAACAAGGGCAACCTTGTCTTGTTCCCCTAGCTATTGTGATGTTACCGGATAATTTACCAGAAATACGGATAGCAGCCCTTGTCCGTGCTTATAAAGCCTGCACTGAAGTGATAAATTCTTGTGGGAATCCCTTCCATGCCAGTACCGTCCACAAAAAACGCCATGTAACCCTGTCAAATGCTTTTTCTGCATCTAACAGGGCTATCGCTACGGAGGAATTTGTGACCTGTGACCAGTCTAGCATGGAGAAGATCCTTTTGACATGATCTGTTGTGTCTCTCTGTTTAATAAACCTGTGTTGATTTTTTGAGACCAGGCTCGGCATAAAATCATTAAGCCTGTTAGCAAGCAGCTTGGAATAGATCTTACTGTCAGTATTTAATAAAGATATAGGTCTATAAGACCCCATTTCCGTGTCTTTTTTACCTTTCTTTAAGAATAATACAATTATTGCCTCCAGCCAGGAATCAGGAGGATTACCTATGAAAGCTTGTTGAAAGACAAACTTCAGTATACTCCTGAAGGTTCGGTAAAATTCCAATGGAATATTATCGGGCCCCATCGCCTTGCCTAGTAAAGCACACTAAATTTCTTCCCCTACTATGGAAGCAGACAATAGAGCTTTCTGCACATCCGAGAGGTCTTGAGATTGTATATCCTTCAGAAAATTCCCTTCTCCCTGCCGCGAGGGTGCTACCTCAGTTGCACTATACAGAGATTGGTAAAAGCTGCGGAAGGCTTCTAGAACCCCTCCTTTGTGTCTTGTAATACACCATTTTGATCAATAATTTTGGTAATATCATTAAAAACGGCCTTCTGCCTAAGTCTAATAGCCAAAGTCCGGCCCGTCCTCTCACTGAATTCATAAGAATCCTCTCTATGCTGTAGATATTTCTGCGCTATTTGGTCGGCTAGATTAGCATAGGCTGACGCTCTTTTTATCGTAAGATCTCTCTGAGTAATGCTTGAATCCAAACCCTGCCTAATAGTATTGGCTGTGTATGAATGTACGGGTTGTACCCAACAGTAGTTACTGGAACCTGGGTAGACTAAGTGATAAAAGGAAGGGGTTCCAGCTTAATAGGACAGTTTGTAAAAGAATTTCAATCATTTATTTACACAGACACTGGATCCGTCCACATTGTTTTAATCACAATGGGGAAAAATGATACATATCATATATTTAGACAATCAATGAATATAATGAACAGTGCCCCGGTTAGGGAGGGGGGAGTGAGTGATATCAAGTGAGGAAAAGGTGATGGGGAGTGAATATCGTGAGAGAATAATCAATCAATTGAAAGTAAGCCATTGAACTGTTACATATTCTGTACAAAAAAGACTTATACGTTCAAAATTGCTGTATTTACAAATAACATACTCCACATAGATTCAAATAAATGAAGAGTTAGGACATGGAGTTGTCATAGAGAGCAAACAGGTTGTCGACGTTTCGACCCCTAAATAGTTGCAGGTAATTCTTATTATCCTTCCCGTGGGGTCTTCATCAGGACGGGTGGTGGGGGCAGGTAACCTATTTAATATATACATTTGGTTAGTTGACTGACAAAGGATGTGTGTGATAACATCATCTATTGAGAATAGCGACACAATTGATTGCTTAAGTGGGCAGTAGGGAGCATGGAAATATAGAGACAATGATCCAAATTACAATTGATTCGGGCCAAAACGTGGCAATGAATCAGAAATTAATTAATCAGGTATCGCTGATTCGAATATCAAAGAGTTTTATTATGAGGTTATATACATCAAATTAAAAATGTTGAATGTGGCAACTAGGAGCGGCGCGAAGAAACTGGCAACATGTTGGAACAGGTGGGCAGGAAAACTACAAACAAGAAACCATTACCTGTATCATGAATGGATACGGTATCTTGATGAGGAACCTCTTTATGCCGGTTTCTGAAAGGAGCATTTAATAGTCAAAATATTACAAAAACGTGGCTACATTCTGCACGTATTATCAGCATGTTGATTTAACAGCATGATGTAAATGTAGCGAAAACACTACGGGAAAGAATTAATAAGGGAGAGGGACTCACCAGGATCAAGCGTTCATGACGCCTACCTCGGCGGTAAATAAGTTGGTAGGACGATGTACAGCAGTCTTTGTCAAGTACTAGGAATGAAAAGAAAAGAAAGAAAGCACGTTAGTGCCGGCTGACCGCAGAAGCTGAATCTGTATCTACGAGTCATTAGTACCAGCACTCGTGGTGCCCGTGGTTCAAAAGGGAAGTAGGCGGCGGGGGTGTGCCTCGCATCTGCTAGCCTACGGGGGTGGTGTGCCCACCGAACTCACCAGATGCCGAATCAATCGGGTGCATTGACGTTCAACTCCGCAATGGCAATGGCGGGTCAGTCTTCCTGGTTAGGTTTGTTTCCATGGGAATATGGTCACGTGGTCAGAACTTGGTTGGCTAAAAATAGATGAAAGACTACCCGGCCACGCGTTTTACTCAAACTGGATGAAAGACTAAATGGCCAAGCATTTCAGCGTTATCATGGTGACTGAAACGCATGCGAGAAAGAACCATTTCTGTAAGGGAACAGTAATTTAGCGCGATTATTAGTAAGGAGGTAATGAGACTCAGAAGAGGAATTTATGATGGCTTAATATTCCAATTACCAGTGCAGAGTTATATATGAGTAAAAATATATATAGTACCAATCTGCCAAAGACATTATTCCACACATTGAAATACACGCCTTGAGAAAAAATATAGTGTCAAATTGCCAAAGATATTATTCCACATATTAGTGTCCAAGCACTTAGAAAGATTAAAAATCAATTAGAAATAAGGGTAGAGGCATAGCTCTCACATTCTTACATACATTAGTATCCAGTAATTTGAAATTACGATCATTTAGAGAAATTGCGGACTCAGGTGGAGGCGTACCTCTCACATGAGGGTATAGGCCTTTGACTCCCAACATGACTACCATGATCGAGATGAAGAGTACACAGTGCCAACATCAATGATTTAAAACGCATGGCAGTAGGAGTGAGTGCGGCGTACCTCTCACATGAGGGTATAAGCCTCTCACGTAGGACCCCTGTGAAGATAGACAGTAATCAGATCCACACCTTATACATGTGTTGGAGTTGTGGCTAAAATAAGGGGTTCCTCATACGGATAAGAGAGGATAAAGCCTGCGTGAATGTATGTACATTGAATAGGGATGGAGCTGTTGGCATCTGATTGAGTGGGACGTGCCTCTCACATGAGTGTATAGGTCAAATCAGTCTGATTTCCGTAGTGGGCCGCTCAAAGCAGAGTCGCCAGTTGAGAGAAAGAACTGTCATATTCATTAAGTCCCATTTCTATGGAGTTAAAGAAGAACATCCATTTTAACTCGCGGATGTTGAGAATGTTAGAAATGTTCCCTCCACGTGGACCCAGGACTACTCTTTCAATCACTACCCATTTGAAACTGTCTGGCAAGTGAGATGTTGTAGTGAAGTGCTCAACTAAGGGCGCCCCTGGTACCTGGCACCTGATTCTGCTCATATGCTGCAACATTCGTGTTTAAATTTTTGTTGGGTCTGTCCTATGTAGATGAGTTGACAAGGACAGACTATGGCGTACACAACGTTGGTCGAATTGCAGTTTGTGTGTGTTTTGAGACGTACTCGCTTGTTGTGGAATATGAATTCCTTAGTTTGAATAGTTGATTCGCATGCCTTGCAGCTGCCACATCTGAAATGTCCAACTACGGGTGGTAGATTCCATAGAGTCGTCACAGTGGGGTCCTCCGGGGTTGTTAGGAAGGAGCGTACCACCTGATCTTTAACACTTTTTGCTTTTTTGAATGCGTGTAAAGGTTTGGCTGGTTGTTCAATGTCATCAGATATTAAGTCCCAGTGGTGATTTATTATTTGTCTGATTTTGTTACTTTTTGTGTTGAACGTAGTGACACATACGATCCTGTTGTCAGATGAATCTTGGTTACTTTTAGGAGTCAATAGTTCCTCTCGCGGGTAAAACCAAGCTCTTTTTCGTGATCGCTTAATTAGGCGTCTGGGGTAGCCTCTTTGGGTCAGGCGATTGGAGAGTTCTTCTGATTCCGTGAAGTAGTCGTCCTTGTTTGAGCAGTTCCTGCGGATACGCAGGAATTGCCCAAAGGGCAGATTGTCCCGGAGGGCTCTGGGATGGTGGCTCTGATAGTGTAGGAGCGAATTCCTCTCGGCCAGTTTGCGATAAAGTTTGGTGGACAGTTTACCCGATTCCTCATATATACTGAGATCCAAGAAATTGACCGTATGGGTATCAGATTCGATGGTGTCATGGTTCTCCTCGACCTCCGGATTAGGAATGTCAGAGGTTATTTGTTGCCAAAAAAACCCACCCCTGTCCCGTGCACCTGCACCTCGTATGTTAGTGTTGTGTGATCACATTTTGTTTAATGTGCTGTGAACATTCTTTGTGGTACATAATGCTTTCTGCTTATTTGCTTACTGTTTGTTACATAATGGTTTTTGCTTATCATTAGATAAAGGGAGCCTTTGTTTATTTGATTTTCCTTCCTTAGACCCAGAGCGCGTTAGTTTGCAAATGAGGAAGAATAGAACAGAGGTTTCCGAGAGCCGCGTTCGGCTCTCAGAACTGCAGCCGCTTGTGTGCGCACTTGGGGAAAGAGTCGGGTTTCCTGAAAGCCGCGTTCGGCTTTCTGCGTTGCAACGCGTGCGTGCGCACGCAATTTCGGGTGCGGTTCCCTATTTAAACCGCACCCTTGTTTCCCGAAGCGCTTTGCCTTCCTGCCAGAGAAGCTGAAGGATCGCGCTGGGCTTCTCATCGCATCTTCGGAGATTTCGACGCCTGCCACTCCCTGTGGACACCTGTTGGCAATCCGAGGAACATCGCCTGAAGGAAAAGAGAAAGGGAAAAGACAAGTTAAGTACTTTCGAAAACCTTTATTCTTTTGGCGCCCATCGCAAGAAAGACTGAGCCAACACTGATTAATCTGATTTCTAGGAACTCGTTTTCAGAGACAATTCCGTTTTCAAAGACAATTCCATTTTCAGAGACAATTCCTGTTAGACTTCAATGAATGCAAGAGAACTTTCATTCTTTTCCTTGTTTGACCATTCAGTTTAGAAAAGCTTATTCTAATTTCAGTCTGTAAACATTACAAGAAGAAGATATTGTGATGTGAGATGTTATGATTATGTTTTGATGATAAGTCAATGGTTTTGTATGCTCCAAAATTCTGGGGGATTGGTAGGAAGAGTGTAGGAGCTTCTTTATGTGTTGCAACAGGTTTGAACACAGGAGGATAAAGATTCACTTCTTCAACTCCCGCCATTCTATTTGTCAAGTAAGTCAGAGTCAAGAAAGGGAATTTAGATTAAGACTGTTTTAGATCACTAGTAATATTCCTTCTTGTTCTATTTAGTTCCTGGGAGCGTGACATCAACGTATCTTCAAGGGACTTCCTTAACTTCACATCTCTACTCCACAACTTCCCCTTCCATCCACAACAAGAAATACTGGACGAAGGACTGTTTGCACAGATCGCAGGTAGGAGTCTAGAACGAGAGGGTTCAAGGGGGTTAAGCGCTTCTGAGTTAGGGGAGGGAACAAGGGTCCTGTATAGCTCAAGAAAACCTATAGTAAAATATCCCTTACTCGTTGCTTTACAGGTCGACGGCAAAACCCCTCCTTCTCCTCATCACGTCCAGTACCGGCCCTCCTCCCAAAAGTCTAGGTCTATTCTTTGCTGTGTATTTAAAGGCAGCAAGTTTACAGTTAGATTTCTGGGAAGTTGGTCCCTTGCGTCTCTGCGAAAACTTCTACGTCGTCCAGGATCTTCAGTCTCGGCTCAAGGTAAGGGACGACGTAGTTTTGGCTTTTGACAGAAGGCAAAGCCCACGAAAATATTTTCGCCCAGACGCAATGGACCAAATAACTTTGCAAGACATAGCTGCCATTTTGAAGGATCTTAGAGATGAGAACACATCTTTACGTAGGGATATGTCAGCCTTACAGGAGACAATTCAGCGGAAGCCCATTTTATCACCTGCAACCTTTCAGACCACCACTTCCGACTCCGGAACCTCTACTCAAATTCAGGTGGTTACCCCTGTTCCCACTCCTTTAGCACCACCTGAAAGGTTTTCTGGAGATTGTAATAAGTTTTCGATATTTTTGCAACAGTGCCATTTACATTTTATGGCAAAGAAAACGGCCTTTCCAGATGATTCTTCCAAGATAGCTTTTATGTTATCTTATTTTGGGGGAGATGCAGCCCTTTGGTCTGTTCCTTTAGTTGAGAGTGATGACCCTATCCTCTATAATTTGGCCGATTTTGAGCGAGCTTTAAAGAAGATTTTCGCAAAACATGTTTTTGTTCAATCAGCTGATAACGAGTTATTAGGTCTGAAACAGGGATCTTCGGATTTACTCCATTATATTTCACAGTTTAATCGCTTAGTTCTAGAGGCCAGATGGCCTTATGATAAAAGGGTTTCTATCTTTTACAGAGGCTTAAGGGACGATCTAAAGGATATGGTGACGCAAATTCTGGAACCCCCTGATGATATTACTGATTTCATTGATTTAGTGGTTAAACTGAATAACCGTTTAATCGAGAGAAAGGGAGAAAAAGGAAAGGGGGATAACAAATTGTTATTTATCAAGGAAAGAGGTTCTACGCCTCGTGAGGTCTCTACTAGAGTAGAGGCTGTGGAACCTATGCAAATAGGAACAGTTAGGGGCCCTCTTTCTAAAGAAGAAAAAGACAAGAGGCGGAAGATGAATCAATGCCTGTACTGTGGGAAAACAGGCCACTTTGTTAAGGATTGCCCAACTCGTCCCATTAAAAATAAGACAAAGGCCTCTGATATAGCGGCAGTTCAACAGCCTTCGGAAAACTAGAAAGCTCGACTAATGCTGAGGTCAGTTTGTCGAGTGCTGTTTCTAATTTGGCCTCTATTGCTCCGCCGTCCAGTTGCAAACACTTCTGTATCTTAGTAGAATTAAAGAGTTTGTCTTCTCTCTCTCCTGGAAAAAGAGTTGAGGCAGTCATAGATTCAGGAGCCACTGGAAATTTTATTGACTCTCATTTCATCTCCCGGTTAGGGTTTGAAACAGTCCTAAAGGAAAATCCGGAAATAGTGAGAGCAGTAGATGGGAAAGAGCTAACGTCCGGGCCCATCTGTAGGCAATCAGAGGTTTTAGAAATGGACTGTTCACCTAACCATAGGGAAAAAATAACTTTTGACTTAATCGATGCTCCTCAGTTCAGACTAATTTTGGGTATTCCTTGGTTGGTTTCACATAACCCACTGATAGACTGGGAATCCAAGACTTTGACCTTCAAGTCCTCTCTTTGCCTAGAGCAATGTTTCCTTTTAAAGAAGAATGAGGATGTTATTCAAGGACATGACTTTAGTACAGAATCTACTAGTGTGTTGATGTTGGAAGGGGTTCCTTCTGTCTATGCCGACCTCTCTGACGTCTTTGATAAAAAAAGAGCTAACACACTTCCTCCTCACAGGGATTTTGATTGCAGGATAGACCTAGTTCCCGGAGCAACCTTGCCCTGTAGCAGGATTTACGCATTAACAGAGAAAGAAAATCTACACCTTAGGGAGTACCTAGATGAATTCTTGGCTAACGGGTTCATCCGGCATTCCAAGTCGCCCGTATCATCAGCTCTCTTCTTTATTCCAAAGAAAGGGGGAGAATTGCGCACGTGCATCGATTATAGGGCTCTTAACAACGTGACCATTAAGAACAGGTACCCTTTGCCTCTGATTCCAACTTTATTGGACCAGGTAAAAAAGGCAACCATTTATACTAAATTGGACTTACGCGGGGCCTATCATCTCGTTAGAGTCAGGAAAGGTGATGAATGGAAAACTGCATTCAGAACCAAATTCGGCCTTTTTGAATATCAAGTAATGCCTTTCGGACTTTGTAATGCCCCTGCTGCCTTCCAATTTTTTATAAATGAAGTCTTACATGAATTCTTAGATGTATGTTGTGTTGTCTACATTGATGACATCTTGATTTTTTCTAACTCTGAAGAAGAACATGTACAGCAGGTTCGGGCTATTCTTCAAAAATTGCTTTCCAATTGTTTATTTGTAAAACTGGAAAAAAGTCTATTTCACGTTTCTAGAGTGGATTTTCTTGGGTATATCATCAGCCCTAATGGTATAGAAATGGACCCAAAGAAGGTGGAGGCTGTAAATTCTTGGCCCAGCCCTTCTTCTGTGAAACAAGTTCAGAGCTTTTTGGGCTTTGCAAATTTCTACCGCCGTTTTATCCAAGATTTCTCTCAGATTATTACACCCATTACCAAATTGTTACGTAAAGGAGCTAAATTTGTCTGGACAGACCAGGCTGAATTGGCCTTCTTGGAATTGAAGAAAAGATTTACCACAGCCCCAATCTTAAGCCACCCGGACCCCAGCCAGCCTTTTATTGTTGAAGCTGATGCCTCGCAGTTGGCGCTTGGGGGGGTCCTATCTCAGAGAAATACTGACACTGGCCAAATGCATCCCATAGCCTTCTACTCCAGGAAGCTTTCTGAAGCTGAATTGAACTATGCCATAGCCGATAAAGAACTTTTAGCAATAAAAGCAGTTTTTGAAGAATGGCGTCATTACCTGCTCGGTGCTCGACACCCTGTCACAATATACACAGATCATAGAAACCTTCAAGCATTAAGATCTGTAAAGGCCTTGTCTGCTAGACAGTTGAGGTGGTCAATGTTCTTTAATGATTATGACTTCGTGATCACGTATCGTCCTGGAAAAGAAAATTTGAAAGCCGATGCCCTATCTAGAATAGGTTACAGTCTACCTGAACAATCTGAATCTTCTCATGAGAGTCAACCTGTTCTTCCAACCTCTTGCTTTCAAGCTGGTTTATCCTGTTGTCCTGTGATTTCAGATATCAAAAAAGAACTATCTTATAAGGGACTAGATGAGTGGAAAAAAAAGTATCCTCTTCTCCAGCAAAGAGATGGTTTGATTTTTATGCAAGATCTCATTTTTGTACCCACTGAAAAGATCAAAGAAGAGATATTCCATTTCCATCATGACACTTCTTTAACTGCTCATCCTAGTGCGATGAAGACTTACGAATTAATCAAGAGAACTTTCTGGTGGCCTTCCATGTTTAAGGATGTACAAGATTTTGTAGAAACTTGTAGTGTTTGTATTCAAAACAAACCCTTACATCAAGCTCCAAGTGGTCTGTTAACTCCACTCCCAATTCCGCCTCAACCTTGGCACACAATTTCTTTGGATTTTATTGTAGAGCTTCCTATTACCAAAAAAGGTTTTTCTACTATCCTAACTATAGTTGACCAGTTTTCACGTATGGCACATTTCGTTCCCTTAAAGAAATTACCTACTGCTTTGGATTTAGCTCATCTTGTTATGACGAATGTGATTCGTTTACATGGTATTCCTTCGGTGGTCATTTCCGATAGGGGGTCTCAGTTTATTTCCCGAGTTTGGCAAAATTTGAGTACTCTTTTAAACATGGAAGTCCGCCTATCTTCAAGTTATCATCCTCAGACGGATGGTTTAACTGAACGCACCAATCAGACCATTGAACAGTTCATTCGCTGTATGTTAACAAGTGCTGAGGAAGAATGGTCAGAACTAATCAGCCAATTGGAATTTGCCTACAATAACGTAGATCATTCATCTCTTGGGATGTCCCCATTCTTCTGTAATTACGGATACCATCCTAAAAATTTCCCTGAGGAGATAAAGACGCTAGATACTGTACCAGCTATTACAAGTTATGTTTCTAACCTATCGTCTATCCAAGAACAAGCTGCATTCAAGCTTGCACAAGCAAAAGAGACTCAGAAAAGATCTGCAGATAAACACAGAACCTTACAACCATCTTACTCTTCTGGAGATAAGGTTTGGTTAAACACCAAACATCTAAGGATTAAGGGAAATCGTAAGTTTAACCCAAGATTTATTGGTCCTTTTGTGATTGAAAAGGTTATAAATCCCGTATGTGTCAAATTAACTCTTCCCTCTAAATACAGAATCCATCCTGTGTTTCATGTGTCCTTGATCAAACCCTTTCATCCAAACACTCGAATTATCCAGCCCCCATCTTCTTTAACGATTGATGGAGACTCAGAATTTGAGGTAAAATCAATCTTAGATTCCAAGAGAATTCGAGGGAAATTGTTTTATCTGGTGGATTGGAGGGGATACGGTCCTGAGGAAAGATCTTGGGAACCTTTGGAGAACCTGAAAAATGCTCCTAGAATTGTAAAATCTTTCCATGCTCGTCATCCAGATAAACCAAAACCCATCCTGCCCGTTTTGGGGGGGATCTTGAGGAGGGAGTACTGTCATGGTTCTCCTCGACCTCCGGATTAGGAATGTCAGAGGTTATTTGTTGCCAAAAAAACCCACCCCTGTCCCGTGCACCTGCACCTCGTATGTTAGTGTTGTGTGATCACATTTTGTTTAATGTGCTGTGAACATTCTTTGTGGTACATAATGCTTTCTGCTTATTTGCTTACTGTTTGTTACATAATGGTTTTTGCTTATCATTAGATAAAGGGAGCCTTTGTTTATTTGATTTTCCTTCCTTAGACCCAGAGCGCGTTAGTTTGCAAATGAGGAAGAATAGAACAGAGGTTTCCGAGAGCCGCGTTCGGCTCTCAGAACTGCAGCCGCTTGTGTGCGCACTTGGGGAAAGAGTCGGGTTTCCTGAAAGCCGCGTTCGGCTTTCTGCGTTGCAACGCGTGCGTGCGCACGCAATTTCGGGTGCGGTTCCCTATTTAAACCGCACCCTTGTTTCCCGAAGCGCTTTGCCTTCCTGCCAGAGAAGCTGAAGGATCGCGCTGGGCTTCTCATCGCATCTTCGGAGATTTCGACGCCTGCCACTCCCTGTGGACACCTGTTGGCAATCCGAGGAACATCGCCTGAAGGAAAAGAGAAAGGGAAAAGACAAGTTAAGTACTTTCGAAAACCTTTATTCTTTTGGCGCCCATCGCAAGAAAGACTGAGCCAACACTGATTAATCTGATTTCTAGGAACTCGTTTTCAGAGACAATTCCGTTTTCAAAGACAATTCCATTTTCAGAGACAATTCCTGTTAGACTTCAATGAATGCAAGAGAACTTTCATTCTTTTCCTTGTTTGACCATTCAGTTTAGAAAAGCTTATTCTAATTTCAGTCTGTAAACATTACAAGAAGAAGATATTGTGATGTGAGATGTTATGATTATGTTTTGATGATAAGTCAATGGTTTTGTATGCTCCAAAATTCTGGGGGATTGGTAGGAAGAGTGTAGGAGCTTCTTTATGTGTTGCAACAGGTTTGAACACAGGAGGATAAAGATTCACTTCTTCAACTCCCGCCATTCTATTTGTCAAGTAAGTCAGAGTCAAGAAAGGGAATTTAGATTAAGACTGTTTTAGATCACTAGTAATATTCCTTCTTGTTCTATTTAGTTCCTGGGAGCGTGACATCAACGTATCTTCAAGGGACTTCCTTAACTTCACATCTCTACTCCACAACTTCCCCTTCCATCCACAACAAGAAATACTGGACGAAGGACTGTTTGCACAGATCGCAGGTAGGAGTCTAGAACGAGAGGGTTCAAGGGGGTTAAGCGCTTCTGAGTTAGGGGAGGGAACAAGGGTCCTGTATAGCTCAAGAAAACCTATAGTAAAATATCCCTTACTCGTTGCTTTACAGGTCGACGGCAAAACCCCTCCTTCTCCTCATCACGTCCAGTACCGGCCCTCCTCCCAAAAGTCTAGGTCTATTCTTTGCTGTGTATTTAAAGGCAGCAAGTTTACAGTTAGATTTCTGGGAAGTTGGTCCCTTGCGTCTCTGCGAAAACTTCTACGTCGTCCAGGATCTTCAGTCTCGGCTCAAGGTAAGGGACGACGTAGTTTTGGCTTTTGACAGATGGTGAATTTAAGAAACTCTGATTGCCCATTCAGCCAGACGAAGAAGGCATTTAGTTCTTCCAAAAGTCCGTGCCAGACGATGAGGATGTCGTCGATATATCTCATCCAGAGACTGAGATGGTCTCTGAATGGATTGACGTGATTCAAAATGGTGTCTGCCTCAAAAGCCGCCATATATAGAATGGCCACATCAGGTGCAAATGGAGCTCCCATCGCCACTCCCGATGTCTGGATGTAAAATTTATTCCTGAATACGAAAAAGTTTTTGGTCATGGCAATTCGTAGCAGGGCCACTATGAATTCAGTGGGTCTTTGATATTCGAATCAGCGATACCTGATTAATTAATTTCTGATTCATTGCCACGTTTTGGCCCGAATCAATTGTAATTTGGTTCATTGTCTCTATATTTCCATGCTCCCTACTGCCCACTTAAGCAATTAATTGTGTCGCTATTCTCAATAGATGATGTTATCACACACATCCTTTGTCAGTCAACTAACCAAATGTATATATTAAATAGGTTACCTGCCCCCACCACCCGTCCTGATGAAGACCCCACGGCAAGGATAATAAGAATTACCTGCAACTATTTAGGGGTCGAAACGTCGACAACCTGTTTGCTCTCTATGACAACTCCATGTCCTAACTCTTCATTTATTTGAATCTATGTGGAGTATGTTATTTGTAAATACAGCAATTTTGAACGTATAAGTCTTTTTTGTACAGAATATGTAACAGTTCAATGGCTTACTTTCAATTGATTGATTATTCTCTCACGATATTCACTCCCCATCACCTTTTCCTCACTTGATATCACTCACTCCCCCCTCCCTAACCGGGGCACTGTTCATTATCTTCATTGATTGTCTAAATATATGATATGTATCATTTTTCCCCATTGTGATTAAAACAATGTGGACGGATCCAGTGTCTGTGTAAATAAATGATTGAAATTCTTTTACAAACTGTCCTATTAAGCTGGAACCCCTTCCATAATAGTATTGGCTAGCTTTCGCTCCACTAATATGAATTCATCAAAGTCCCTTTTATGTTTAGCCAGTGTTTTATTTCGTTTGGTGTTCGAAAACCATAATGTTTCTCCCCTTACAATGGATTTAAAAGTGTCCCAGACCACTTTAAACGAGGCTGTTCCTTTATTAAAAGCCAAAAATTCCTGTATTTTCCTGGTCATAAACTGAATGTATTCATCGTCCAGGAGGAGGCTCCGATCAAACGTCCAGGCTTGATTCCCTGTTTTGTGCTGGGAACCTATCATCAAATCAATAATTAAAGGATTGAGGTCAGAAATAATTTTTGCCTCAATATGCATATCTATCCTACCTAAAAGTGATGGGGAGAGAAAAAAATAATCTAAACAAACAAATGTTGCATGAGGAGAGGAAAAAAAAGTAAAGCCTGGATCACCTGGATATAAAAGATTCCAGACATCAACCAGCCCATGATCTAAACACAAACCACATAATGATGAGAATACCTGCTTCTTCCTACCCGAGTAAGGAGCTCTCTTTCTAATATCAACCTGAGCATCGATGTGTATATTCAGGTCCCCACATAGTAACAATGGTTGAGGCCATTGCGCTAATTCAATATTAAGATAATTCATAAGTTCCGAGTCATCCAGATTGGGACCATATATATTACAAATAGTAAACCTAAAAGAACCCATCTTCAACTCACTTATTGCCCAACGGCCCCATTATCTTCTGCCTTTTTTACACAGAGACCCAGGCCACCTCGCATGAGGATAGCAACACCTCTTTTAATCCCAGTTTGTCTAGAACAGGCAATTAACTCCAGACCTAAGGTCTTTAAGCATCTCCTATTGACCCACGAAATATGAGTTTCTTGTAAACATAACAAGCCAATATGTAATATCTGTATAAGTCTGGCTAAAATTTGTCGTTTTTTTGGTTCATTAAGTCCACATACGTTCAGAGTGCACACCTTTACTTTCTTATCCATTTTCAAGAGAGGAAAACATCTTTCGAGAAATCATTACGTCAAAGGGAAAATAGGATGAAAGAAACTCAATGTGGTCATAACACTTTTTATAAGATACCACATTACTTAATTGCCTCTGCACACAACACCACCATACCAGTTGTACCAATAGTATCTTTACTGCCGCTGATTTTATACCCCCCAACACCCACACCCAAACCCCACCACCAAAACCCTTCCCCCCCCAACCCCACCCACCCACTCAAACCACCTTATGAGGCCCAGGGGCTATAAGTCCCTGTTGTAATGGAGTGCTGTGTCCCCCCACTCCAGGGAAGGGAAGAGAAAACAAAACTTTAACGGCGACACTCATTGTTTGAGAAAATTCAAAATTAACATTCTACTTTAATTACAAGGATCCCAAAAATTCTTTTGCCTCAATCTCCGATAGAAAAAATGTTGTCTGACCCTTAACAGTAACTTTAAGTTTTGCAGGATACTGCAAGAAAGCAGAGGCCCCTTTACTCTGAAACCCTGTTATTAGCTGACAGAGATGCCATCGTTTGCTGACTGTCGACTGCCAAAAATGGGGTCTGACAATGAAGTCACAATCTTTAGCAGAACCCCTTTTATCTGGTCTGGCACGAGAATATATAGCCTCCATTGCTAGAAAATTATTAGAAGAAACAAGAATAGCTCTCGGATAGTCTTCTTCTCCTTGCCTAGGTTTCCTAATTACAAACGGAAACCTATGTGCGCGTTGAACTTCCTGTGACCAGTCCCAGAGAGTCAGTTCAGGAAAAGCTTCAGTTAACAACTCACAGATAAATTTCCGAGGGTCTGCTCCCTCTTTCTTCTCCGGGATACCTAAAAAGCGGAGATTATTCCTCCGTGCCTGGTTCTCTAACTCGGAGAGTTTGTAACCGAGATCATCCCGGTGTGCTCTAACAGCATTCAATTCCGATTTATATTATGCAGCATCATCCTCTAATGCAGAGATTCTGGCTTCTGCTTCTGTCACTCTTACAGCTGTGTCAGAGCAAATTTTAATCACACGGCTTACTGCGTTCTTAACTTTACTACAAGTAGCCTGAGTACGCGAATTTTCCATTTTAATTTCAGCCCTATGGTTCATCATTGTAGTATAAATGGTCGCCAAAGTAATCGCTTGTTGTGAATTAGAGTCATCAACATTCATTTCAACGTCCAACAGTGCAGTTTCACTTGATATGGGGTCTCCTATTGGCGCTTCATCTGAGTTTACTGGGGTTAGTTAATCTTTTTTCGATTTATTGCACTGAGTCCCACTCTTCTTTACTCTTTTAACTGTGGACGCACTGGCATTAGGGGAGACCGGAATTGATGTTGAGTCATACTCGAAGCTGCTCCCCTCACCATATTCGGCCCAATCCTTACTTAAGTTTGTGCTTTCGTCTGAGGAGGGGTTAGACATTGAGTAAAAGTTATCACCGGCCTCCTGAGACCCATATGTAAAAGCACCCTCTGTTATTGCCCTCGTGTCTATCTCTGTAACCAAACTATCCAAACTACCAGACGGGGGACCCATTAGCAAGCCAGCAGCGGCCCCATCTCCTTCTAGAGCTTCATCTCCCACAATCCTCTTCTCTGTGATAGATGAAACCTGAACCGGAGTTCCACGCTCCCCTTCACCTGCCAAATGATTTACTACAATGTTCTCAAAGTTTTCTACTTCTGATTCAGTCATACGGGAAAAATTGTCTTCCACATTTGGTGAATTCGCTATTACACCCGGCTGCTGCGCTGAAGACTCAATCACGACTGCCATCTCAGCTTCAATACCAGGCTGCAGAGTGGTATTTTTCGACAACTGCCTCTCAAAAAGCTCTGGGAGGGTATTTTTTGACTTAATCATAGCAGGTTTGCTCTTAGTTTTCTTACGAATCTTGCCTCCATCATCTGCTTCCCCACCGGCATCTCAACTGTTCTGCGCCACAGCGGGCTGTTCCTTTGCTCTGCCGCTCCTAGTATTGATTTTCGGCGGCATTTCCTTCTCCCGGGCAGCCACAGCTACATGACCGCGGACAACACTGAGCTGAGCTCCGGTGAAGAGAGCAGGAAGCCGCCAGACTGGAGCTCTGCGTTGAAAGAGAAGGAAGCTGACGGTCATTTGTGCAGGGCGTTCACGATCTAAAGTGAATCAGCCACAGGTGTGTCGGGGTAGCAGGTAAAAGTCAAACAGCTATCTTTCTTTCTAGCGCCGTAAAATTGCTATTTGCGCTGTTCCCAGAGTAAGCACTTAAACCGCTTTTCCAGGGTCAGAAAGCGAGAGTCTACTAATTCCAGCCCGGGGTCCGCACGGTCATTTCTCTCTCGTCCTTGTTCTCTCTCCCCAAAAACCCGGAGTGAGTACTGGGCTGCTTACGCAACCCACACCACGGTCGCCATCTTGCCTCTCGCGGCTGGACTCTAGGTGCACAGTTCGGGTGGCACTACATGGCTTTAAATATTTGGGCGTGTTCATTACAAGAGAGCCACAGGCAGGAACATACTCCTGAAATTAGACCGGCTTCGCTGGGATGCCCCACACTTGTGGACGCTCCCGCTTTCCTTACTGGGCTGGGTGGTCCTATTTAAAGTGATAACCCTCCAGGGTCTCCTGTACATCGTGCAAAAAACGTCCTTTAAGATCCCACCAGACATTTTCTTTCAAAAGGTAGACTGAGAACTTTGGCTCCTGTTGTGGGATGGTGACACTTCGCGCCGAGTAAGGTGCAGAGGGGAGTTTAAGGTGGACTGGCGGTCCGGAGCATTCGCAGGTATTACTGGGCCACACAGCTGGTGGCAGTCAACAACTGGGTTATTGCAGACCGTGAGGATCCTGCTTACCGGGTAGATAGATTGGCCATGGGCAAGAGAGGTTACCCCACCCTGGTGCTGTATCGAAGAAAGTATGAGTGCGCCCTACCTACTCATACCTAAACAGTGGTAAGGGTGTGGAGAGAGGCTACCAAGTGTTTAGGCTGAGAAAATAAGCTGACTGAAATTACTCCACTGTATGATGGTGATCTTTTAAGTGCAGTGGGAGGATTGCAGGGCTTTTCAAAATAGGGACTGATTAGCTTAGAATGGCCGGGCGATGTGTGGAGGAGCCAGGCGCTTGTGTCCTTCACAATCCTACAGCAAAGGTATATTAGGTGACTAAAGACTGTTCTGACATTTGCAGGTGGGTCACGCTCTGCAAGGTCACATATGGGAAGGAGGGAAGTTGCCTGATGCATTCCCACTGGAGGACCAGCTGCTAACTAATCCCCGACCAAAAAAAGCAATCTCAACCATCTATAGGAAGTTGATCTACAATTCTCTGGATCCCTTGGGGATGTTCCAGGAGGCCATTCACCAACTTTTGTGTTTTTCAAAAACAAGCTTACAAAGCTGGAGTTGGATTTTAAAAACCAATAACTAATCACCCTCACACCCTTGGAACTTTCTCCCAGATTAATTTTCTCCCAGGAAGTGTGATTCATTTAAAAACAAATTCTCATCACGACTGCCAGGTATTCCCTGGTGGTCCTGAATAAGAGAAAAATACATCAGACAGCTTGATCTAGAGAGGAAGGGCCGTCCGATGTATTTACATCAATGCCACTCAAGTAAGGCTGGACTCATGACAATCCAGCTGACTTGCATTAGGTCAGGCAGACCATCCGTTTGTTGGACAGGATACTCCAACACGCTTGTGAAGGAGTACCCTGCTCACCAAACTCTAAATCAAGACCTTTATCTTGTCTGTGCTATGCATGTATCTCTAGGTCTGCTTCATTATGTCCATCAGTCTTTGTATTATCTACCTGTTATTGAGGCGTGTGTGTTTAGTACAGTGTAATCGTGGAGAAGTGTGGCTCAGGGGTTAGAGGCAGCAGACCCGGAAGCTGAGATCGGTCCTGGACCAGGGTTCAATTCCCCGCCTCGGCGGGTCTTGGGCTAAAAATTCCACGGACTCGATAATTCTCGCCCCGGTGCCTCCTCGACTCACAGGTTCACACACTGCGACTCTGGGCAATAGCTTGCTTAATCTCCACAACGGCCCCTCGCGGCGGGATGCCTGACTTTCACCTTGTGGATACCCTGCTATCTCACAGGGGAATATCAGGACGGGTTCCCTAAGCAAGCGCCGGGAAACCCACTGCGGGTAGCTGTGCGCTATATAAGCTCAACTACATTTACATTTACAATCTTACGGTGTGTGTGTGGGTTTATTTGAACCCTGTGGTTTAATCTGCACTTGTTGTTTATGGAGTGTTATCACACTCTTGTAATTATAAAAAGTATGTTACAGGCGGCCAGATGTCTCTTGCCCCTGACTTCTGAGGAAGTAATGGTGCACAGTTAACAGCAGCAACATAGCAAGCTGTCAAGAGCCTGATTCACAGTTCGCTGGCCGGGTTACTCAGACACAAACGTGACGGATATTCTGGCCACCGTATTACAAGCACCACTGAATATAATATATGGGAGCCTCATTTCTTTCTTTCATACTTTCTATTTCCCTTGTTTTTATTATCTTTACTAGCTGTACCCAGCCACGCGTTGCTGTGGCTCAGTCTGGTTAAATGGAAAAGAAAGAAAAGAGTAAGCGCACGTTTCTAATATGTTTAATTTCACAATGCTTGTGGGTATACAATATTTTTTGTTGTTCCATTGTCTGTGCAGATGTAGAGATTGTCTGGTTTGCCGACTCTAGAACACGCAACATATAATTGTCTGTGTGAGAAGCAATCCTTGTCCAGATCTAAACAGCACAATTCTAAAGATTGGCCCTGAGTTTTTTTTTGTTTTTTTTTAAACAAACTGTATTGAAAACCACAGTTTGTAGTACATGTATCATAGCAAGTACTCATTTTTTTTTGTTTTTGCTGCTTGTTATCCTGTTTTTACTGATATCAATTTGATACATATTTAAATCACATCACATCAGTTAATATAACAGAAACAATCAGTACAGATGGTAGCTTTTGGACGCATCCTTAATATATAACATGTAATAGAACCGCAGGTCGCGGTTGCATTGTGTTCTTTTAAATTATGTTGCAAACTGAACCAACTCCTCCCCCCTTCCTCCACCCACTTCACGGTCTGCCATCCTGACACCAACTGTCCATCCTAATATATGTAGACTATTGTCTCTATGCGTCCCTTGTAGTTGTTGCGCATCAACCAAACGATAGGGTCTGTTCGGGCTTTCGATTAAAAATACGTGCGTATGCGACATGCGCGTTTCCGAACCCAATGTTGTGTATATAACAACGCGCACGTATTCTAATCCACCGTTGTGGCAAAATTTTAAAGCAATCAGTGAAGAACTTTTGGAGATTTAAGATTTTGAACAAAGAAACACTTTACATTTTTAATTGCCTGTTTGGGCTTTCGATTAAAAACACGCACGTATTCGACACGCGCGTTTTCGAATCCAACGTTGTGACAAAATTTCAAAGCAATCGGTGGAGTACTTTCGGAGATTTGAGATTTTGAACAACAAACAGTTACATTTTTATTTATATAGATAGACTTTACTTTTTTTGTCCTATTTCCTATTTCTTTTTCTGTTTATCTCTATTCCTGGCTATCTTTCATTCATTTCTTAAATTAAGAATGCTTAGCCTCCTAAAGCATTTTATTAATTCATTTGCATTTCTTCTTTCCTGTCATGGGGATGACTGCACAGATATCCTAACAAGTAGGATCTTTTGAATTCTGCATGAACCGGTTTACTAATGGTCCTAGTTGAAGTTGTCATTTAGAAGTTAAATATATGTTTCTTATGTGAGGTAGGGTGGGTATGTGTGAGAATGTGTGTGAGTGAGAGAGCGTGTGTGTCTGTGTGTCTATGTTATGTTATGTTATTTGTACTTGTAAAGCGCACTGCTACCCTAGGGTGTCCAGGCGCTGAGTACTGGTGACCTGGGGAACATCAGCTGTTTAGTGGGAAAAGAATCATGTTGTCAAACCCTTGCGAAAAGAAAAAAGCTTTGGCGCATTTTTGAGATGAAACGGAAGTTCATTCAATGCTTTGGAGGCACAGTGGGGAAAACCTCTGCCTCCCCAGTTAGTTTTCTTAAAGGTGGAGGTTTGGACTAATGTGGATCCGGAGGAACGCAGGAACATACCATGTAAGTCTGGTTTTAAGAAACTCCGGACCAACCCCATTAACCGCCTTAAAGAAGACACAAAGTGCCTTGAAGCGTGATCTAAGTGGAACTGGGAGCCAATGCAGATTCTTAAGTTCTCCTTTGACCGAAGCAAACCTACGGGTTCCCGACAGCATTCTCGCTGCCGCGTTCTGGACCAGTTGCAACTTGTTCATATGTTGTTTCTGAACATTAAGATAGAGGCTGTTGCAATAGTCCAGATGGGACATAATGAGTGCAGTGACAACCGTCCTTAGGTTGTCTACCGATAGGAAGAACTTTTTTGCTGAAGTTACCTGATTCACTTGGTCCCCCATGGTGAGTTTGTTATCCACTATGACTCCCAAATTCTTAGCTTTCCTAGAGAGTGTAGGGCACGATCCCAGATCCTCCGGCCACCAGTCCGGGGTCCAGACCCAGGGATTATTGCCAAATTTTAACACCTCAATTTTAGCTGAGTTGAGTTTTAAACAGTTGGACGACATCCAGGTGGAAATAGAGCTCATGCATTTATAGAATCTCTCTCCCGCCTCCCTTTCCGCTCCCTCCGTCAGCGATAGCACAATTTGTGTGCCATCAGCGTAGGAGGTGAGCAGGAAACCAAACGACTGGATGACACTGGCCAGGGGTACCACGTAGATGTTAAAAGCCCTGTGGCACCCTGCCGAGCCCTGTTGCCATCTAAATCTACCGTCTGACAGGAAGGAATATAGCAGTTTCCATGCTGAGCCCTTCACACCAATATCAGAGAGCCTGTTCAACAGGACCTTATGGGGGACCGCATCAAAGGCCGCGGATAGGCCCAGGAGGATTAAGATGGTATTACCTACCCTATCCACGGCTTCTCTGATTTCCTCGGTTGATTTTATTAAAGCCAGTTTCGTACTGTGAAAAGCTCTAAACCCATATTGCGATGGGGCCAAGGAGTTATTGGCAGAGATAAAGTTGCTGATTTGGCTATTTATTTCTTTTTCCAGTAATTTGGCAGGTAGTGAAAGCCTAGAGATAGGACGATAATTATTCTGGTCCTTGGGGTCAAGAGATTGCTTCTTTAGAAGAGGAAGCAGAGAGCCTTTTTCCAATTTTTGGGAAAAATTCCGGACCGTAAAACTGCATTAAGCAGGGGTGTGAGAGCCGTTCCAATAGTTTCCGGACTTTGCTTAGCAATTCCAGCAGGACACGGATCACTAGGGGCACCCGATTTTATCGTAGACAACAATTTGACCAAATCTGCTTTCTCAATCGGGGTGAAATGCTCCAGTAGTTCTGCTGGGGCACCTAAGCTTGATGATTCTGTTAGATTGAAATCAGTCTGAGTATCATTGATCCGACCATCGAGTGAGGTAAAAATTGTTTCTACTTTAGTTTTAAAAAAGCCAGCTATTTTATTACAAAATTCTGCATCCCCCTGTTTCTTTGGAGTGGCAGGGTTAGCTAGTTTAGAAAAATCATTCCACTTTTAAAAAAGCCTTCCTTGGAGTCATCGGACCTGAGTAACTTTCGTCCAATTTCCCAGCTTCCTTTTCTGGCTAAGGTTACTGAGGCATATGTGAACTCAGTCCTGGCAGAATTTGTAGAGCATTTCAAGTGGTGGCGCCACCGTTTCATTCTCACACACATGCTATTAAACACGGGGTTCCTCAGGGCTCTATATTGAGCCCTGCACTTTTTAACATCTTTGTACGGCCCCTAGTCCTGCTGGCAAAAAGCAGAGGGTGGTCATTGGTTTCATACGCCAATGACACCCAGCTAGTCATCACTTTTTCGAGGAACTGTCAAGACAATCTCATCACATTGAAAGAGGACTTGGTAGCTATCTCTGACTGGATGGCAGCTAATTGTTTACAGCTGAATGCTGCCAAGTCAGAAATTCTAGTGCTGGGTAGAGTCAGCTCCCTCTGGTCAGAACAATGGTGGCCTGTCAAACTTAAATCTGCACCCCGGCCAAAGAAGTATAAAATTTGGGCTTTTGGATCGATAGCGAACTTTCATTTGATGTGCAATCCAAGGCCCTGGCTGGATCCTGCTTTGGTCTCCTAAGAGGGTTGAGGCCCCTACTTGGCTATTTTGCACCAAAAGTTCGCCAAACCATCCTTCAGGCTACAATTTTGTCAAGGCTGGACTATGGGAACTCCTAATATTTAGGCGTCAACAGGTCCTGTATTGTCCGCCTGCAGAGAATCCAGAACCCAGCAGCTCGCGCCCTGCTAGCTTTGCCCAGATCTTGCTCAGTCTCGCACCTTCTGCCTAAATTGCACTGGCTACCGATAGCGAAAAGAATCCAGTTTAAGTCTTTGTGTGTGGCTCATAAAATATTGACCTACCAAGGACCGCAGATTTTGGCGAATCTGCTGGCCCATTATGTACCGGACCGCCTTTTGCTTTCGGCTAATGCGGGCTTGGCTTGCACTTCCCGTTTTCTCAGAGCTAGAGTGGGCGGTCGATCATTTAAAGTTCAGGCGGCACGCCTCTGAAACTCTCTTCCTACATCTATCAGAGGACTCCAGAACCATCTGGCCTTTCGTAAGGCGTTAAAGACCTGGCTCTTTCCAGCTTAGGCTCTTCTTTTTCCTTTGAAGTGTTTCAGCCATGGCTTAGTTAGCGCTGGAACGCCCCGTCACTGGGGCAGCTATGCGCTTTATAAAACTTAAAACATTAAAAATAGTTCTAAACAATTCTTTGAAATTGGATTCGGCCATGGTATTTTGTAACGAGAAGTACTCTTTTTTAGCTTCCAAAAGAGCTTGCTTGTAACTGGAAATACAAGTTTTGTAATTCTCCTTCTCTGCTTTGTCATAAAATTTCCGCCAATTCATCTCTGCAGGAGAGGCCCGTTTGGGAGTCAATTTTTTGTGAGAAACAAGCTGATCACAGGCATCCAAAAGCCTATTATTATAAATGGTTGTTGCCTCCTCCACATCCAGCGGGAGCTGGTACATTGAGTTTTCCAAGACATTTCCCAGTCCTTCCACATCCAGCTTGTCTGAGTGTGAGTCTCAATATAGTATACCATAGTGTGCAGAGAGTCCAGTGGATCCCCAGAGATTTTACAGAGGTTAAAGTAGATAATACTAATGCTCTTTTGTGGTAGTGTGGGGGAGCAGTTAGATGTATCCGAGGGTACTGTTAAGCATCTGTTGTACAGACAGTGGTAATAAATGACACACACTCAATTAATAAATCTGAGGTCAATTTATAAAATGACACTTGGTTAGATTTATTTTGCAGAACCACAGAATTTCATCTTGAATACATATGTTTTGCAATAGAAATACTGTCCAATATAAAAAGTGGATAATTAGTGCAATTTTCAGACTTTGCAATGTTAACCTATGAGGTGAAGAAAACATTCAACATACGTATAGGCAACATCCACTTACAAGACCATTCTTCAGAAATTAAGGTCAGTATTGGACAAGGTTCAGTTCAGAACCAACAGTGCACCACCAGCGGCACAGGGGCGCCCGGGTGCAGGTGCAAGTTCAAGGTTGGAAACCCAATACAAATTAAGGGGGACTGGGGCAATCGGACAGAGGCTGCTTACAGGTAAGTAACAGCGGCTTTGGGGAACTAGGTGGTCAGGAACTAAAGTTCATGGACTGGGGATGCCACCTAAAAACTAGATTTAAGGGCGTTACAAGGGAGTGACAGGTAGTGTCCAATGGGCCCTTTGCCTGGGGTGTCTACGCACTCTAACATGCCCACCTTCTGTGAGATCCGACTTAGCGGATGGGTGCAGGTTCGAGTGCTTGTTCTTTGGATTTGCAGTGGCTCTGCTCACTGAGATTGTTTCAGATTTTTTAGGACGTGTACACCAGTACCCGTGTCCTGATGAAGCCTAAAGAAATATTTGGCGGAAACGCGACCGCGACTGCATCGACACCATTCTAAGGAGTCTCCTTATATTGATTTATTGTGTTTCATTTCTGGCGCCTTCTTCTCTATATTTTTGTGTATAAAGAATGTACAACGCGCTGAGAGGATCTCCATTATAGCTATATATCACTCAAAGGTTATAGCAGAGTTCTTCAATATGTGGGACACCATTTCAGGGGGGGCGCGCACTCCACACTAGGATCTTCCCTGTCAGATTCTTTTATTGTCCTGAGACGTGCAGGTCTTCATTCCTTTCAATGACAATCTGTTTATTGAGCTCCGGTAACTGAGGGCTGGAGGAGGGTGGGGGCGGGGAGGGGGGGGGATATATAAGGCACCACTTGCGCTTTTGTCTTGCAAAGAGCTACGTGTTAACCTTCCCAGGAGGGGGTTAATTGGTAGAGCTGAAGCTTCAGCTGTAGTGGGAGGCAGGGTCTCCTCTGCTAAAAAAACAAAAGCAAATGAACAGACAGTCCTGTTCCTTTGTGTTCGATTTCATAGCAGAGGAGATTCCTTGCCTCCCACTGAAGCTGAAATGACGTCTGTTCCTTGCTTTTAGTTTTAGCAAAGGAGACATCCGGCCTCCTAAAGCAGCTGAAGCATTTCAGCTCTACAAGTTTAACCCCGTCCTGAGAGGAAGCTCTTAGAAAGGAGCCAAAGTTTCTGTTACATTTACACAGGCAGGCGCCACAACACCTTGAGTTACCAAAAGAAAAATGCCAGCCCCCCATGTGTTTTTTTAACCAGCCTGCAAATTGCTTGTCTTGACACCAAATATGCTTATAAATAAATATAAATACATTTGTAATGTGACTTTTCTGTCTTTGTTCCGTTTTATATTTTATTATCAGTCATGGACCATTCAGGCAGCCTTAAAACACAATTAAAAGTGCTACTATTTATATTTGCTGTTCAAAGTATGTGCAGACAAGTGCTGACAATACAGCTTTAGGTGACTGTTTATGTTTGTACCAACTGGGCCATCAAAATAATGAGCTGGCAACCCTAACCATAAAACTGGAAGTTTGTTGCAAGAGCAGCATATTTATTTCCTCCACCTTGATCTCTTGTTAATGCCATAACAGCAATAGTTTAACATATCTGAAACCCTATGCTGCCGTCAATAACCTGCTGAGTTAGTTCAAGTGTCTGGGAATGCACCCTGCATTCAGGCAACTCGCTCCCCATTCTCGCCCTTCACTTTCACACTCACCCTGCACTCACAGTGATCACAATGCACTCACACTGATCACCATGCTCTCACACCATTCACCCTCTCACCCTGCACTCACAGCGATCACCATGCACTCACACCATTCACCCTGCACTCACGCTGATTGCCATGCACTCACGCTGATTGCCATGCACTCACACTGATCGCCCTGCACTCACGCTGATCGCCATGCACTCACACTGATCGCCATGCACTCACACTGATCGCCATGCACTCACACAGATCGCCATGCACTCACACCGATCGCCATGCACTCACACTCATCACCATGCACTCACACTCATCACCATTCACTCACACTCATCACCATGCACTCACACTCATCACCATGCACTCACACCATTCACCCGCTCACCCTGCACTCACAGTGATCACCATGCACTCACACCGATCACCCTCTCACCCTGCACTCAAAGCCATCACAATACACACACAGTGATCACCCTGCGCTGACTCTGATCACCCTGCGCTGACTCTGATCACCCTGCACTCACTCTGATCACCATGCACTCATTCCGATCACTCGCTCACCCTGCACTCAGTAATCACTCTGCACTCACAATGCACTTGTGCTGTTCACCCTGTACCTCACCCTGCTGTCACACAAGCACACTACTCACCCTGCACTCACAAAACACTTCACTCACATGTCCCCCTTATTGCTCAATGTGCATACTCACTCAAATAAGACCACCACTAACCATACATTCATTTGTCCGACTCTGCACTTACATCCGAACCCAAATTCATATGGTCACCTCACTCACCCTGCAGTCACTCCTCTTACCCTACTCACACACTGTTGCATCACTCAACGTGCACTCACATGGGTACTCCTGACACCCACACATCGCAGAGGTTTAATGTGCCTGCTACAAAGAACGTGTACCATGCAGATCAGACTGTGGGTAAACTATGAGTAGAGCTATAAAAAAAATGTGCATTGTTGATGAGTGGTAGTGAGGAAATTCATGGAGAAGGAGGAAAGGGGGGGGGCAAAACAGACTGTTGCACTATGTGCAACCAGTGCTAGGTCCAGCCCTGGATGGGAGTGTTAGCCCCCACCGAAGTTCGGGTCTAGTTGCGCCCCTGTACACAAGTATGGGCATGTCGTGCCCTATCAAGGTTTTCGTCCTAAATTACAAAAGCACATATATGCACTGCAATCCAGCCTTTCAGGGGTTCCCTTGATAGAGGCAGCTCTGTTTTTGCCCTGATGGCGGGGAATAAATCCTAAACAGATTCTTGTAAATACTGTTTTGTTTCATTTCTTTTTAATGTGATTGATATGAGAGATTCTATTACTATTTGCAGAGAAATGTTTTTGTTTCATGCAATTTTAGATCAAAACGGGTCCACAGATTTATGTTGGTGGTGTTGTTATTAATCTAGGTCATGTGTTAAACAAAGCATTCTAGTAAAAAGAATTTGCGCACATTTTATCTTGGAAAATTGGGTTTTGAGCTGTGTAATAAGCCTCTGTCATTTCACCACACCCATTCACAAACCTGCAGTTTACTAAACACTCTAATTATGTAAAACATTATTTTCCAAATATGGCCCGTGATATGCACGTGGCAGTCGATTATGTAGTGTACCAGATTCCAGACATTTCTGTCAGGTGGTGGGGGAGGGGGGGCAACATCTAAAAAAAATCAGCTGGGGGGGCTCAACCTACAAAAGTTTGAAGACCTCTGGGTTATAGTGAATACTGTTTATCCTAATTATTTTTCTTTCCTTTTGTAGGGTACACATTGTTTGTTTATATGTAATGTATATAATGTATTTGTATGATGTATATATATATATAATCTATATATTATTTTTGCTGTTGTCCGCCACCTTGCCTGTGATACGTATATCTGTGTTTGTAAATTTGTGAAATCATATGCTTTACAAATAATTGTACATTACAAGGTAATTAAATATATCTTGTGTATAAAGTTTTTTGTCGAATTGATCCCTCTATACCCCCTTTGTTCTACTTTCTCATCCTTGTGATGTACCTAGCCCAGGTTTGGGAGGGTTATTTGGGCAGAACCCCTGCATAATTTTTTCACCTTCTGTGAGAGGACACAGTCCTAGCCCTAAGTGGATAAGTCCCATCATCTTCAAGATGGTGGGCATTGAAAAGTGTACGTGACCTAGCCTCCAGCACCCGAGGGGTGGAGTTGGCAGAGGAGGGGCTCATCTCCTCTTCTATCACAGGTTTCCCACCTGTCCTGCTGCCAAAAAGGGGGTGAGGACAGGATGGAGGCCAGCTCCTTCGAAAAGGAGAGGCTATGGTCGCATTACAAAGGAGGCAAGACCTCTGAAGCTCCCCACCACGGATGGATCTTCCTGTCCAGTGGGAGATGGGAACAACTCCACCCAGGAAAGGCATTGTTCTCAGTCTCAGAGTGCACAGGCACTCTCCCCTGAGGTCAGAACACACTCTGGTGGTAGCAGGCTGGCTCAGGTCAGTCAATGACCACACTAAGCATTGGTAGGTTTCAGGGGACACCTCTAAGGGGCCGTCTGCGTGCAATTTTTAATAAAATCGACACAAATCAGTGCAGGTTTATTATGTTGAGATGCTTGGTGCCAAACATCACATATTTCAGTGAAGCCATCATGGAGCTCGCGAACTCATAATGACGAGTGTCCAGCCTATGTACTTACTATGACTTCCCTGGTCACTTACAATATTCAGGAATTGACCAGGATATTGCAGGGGCATCAGGGGCATTTCATGCAGATATGCCCTCACAGGGGGGAGGGGATGTGGTGCAGCAGCGAGAGCTGCTGACTCGGGAACTGGAGATCAGGGTTCGAGTCTCTGCTTCAGCGCAACATCATGGGATTCTGGGCAAATCACTTTATCACCCCGTGACCATAGACAGCGTCTGGATACCCTCACGGGTGATGAGCCGCACAATATAAATCTGCGAACTTTAACTTTAACTCACTGCCTGGGATATGGGTAAGACACCCCTCTAGCAGTGTTTATGGGAATGGCACACAGGTTAGCTCTTCAGTTTTGTCTGCAACAGGACACTCAGGCCGCTGTGGCAGGGTGCATGTGCTTGGTGAGGGGCCCCTTAGGGTGGCATAATTTGTGCTGCAGCCCCTAGGGACCCTCTTTACCCACAAGGCACTTGGTACCAGGGGTATCTTTTACTAGGAACTTATATGTGAGCCAAAGGGGTGCCAATTGTCGAACTGACGGGTACTGTTTAGGGAAGGAGATCTGGCACAGGAGGCCTGGTTGGCAGGGGACTCTTTGCACTTCCAGTCGAAACCACAATATTTTCCAAGCAACAAGTGGGGCTAACTATGTCCAAAAGAGGCACGTGTATTCATGACACCCTCCCCCCCAAATGAAAGAGGATGAGAGTAACCTTCCACTACAGTATTCATCGTCCTCTTAGTGGGTAATGTTAGTAATGCAGAGATACAGGGCCTGGCCCTTAAGTGGCTTACGTCTTTCCAAGAGGATTGCCCTCAAGCTGTACGCTTTGCACATTTCTCTACCTCTAAAGTCAAATTAACTTGTGGAGTGCCGCATGGCTCCTCCCTGTCACTACACCTTTTAAATGTTATGTTATCATTTACTTATAAAGCGCATGGTCACCCAAAGGTTTTATGGCGCTACTCTTGCTTAAGTTGTTACGATAGACCCGATTAGTAGGCTAGCCCAAACAGTCAAGTTTTTTGTGCTTTTCTAAAGCCAAGTAGGTTGTCACAGCTTCTCATTGTTACCGGAAGAGAATTCCAGAGAGTAGGTGCCAAGTAAGAAAATCTACAACCTCCAGCGCGTTTGAGTTTTATATTCGGGACAGATAGGAGATGCAGATAGGATGAGCGCAAATTGCGCCAAGAGACATGTTTGATGATCATGGCCGTGATAAATTTTTGACTGTTGCCATGCAGTGCTTTAAATGCTAGGCACCCAGTCTTGAATGCCGCACATTGCTCCACAGGAAGCCAGTGGAGCTTGATCAACAGGGACCTGGCAGAATGCCATTTTGGCTGTTTGTATATTAATCTGGCCGCCTGGTTCTGAACCATTTGCAGATGTTTTAATAGGTACTGAGTCAGACCAATATAAAGGGAGTTTGCAAAATCCAGGCGTGAAAGAACCAGCACTAACACCACTTGGATTAGAGCTGAATGAGTCAGCAAATGAGCGATTTCCCTAATTTTACGAAGCTGATAGAGACTAGTGGAGATCACGGCACCCACCTGTCCTCTAAGTGAGAGGTCGGCATTAATTACTACCCCTAAACTTTTTACAGACGAGGACGGAGTAGGGTGGGGACCCAGTTCGCTAGGCCAGAAGTGTGGACCCCAGCAGTCCTTACTCTTCCCAGGCAACACCAATTCAGTCTTGCCTGGGTTGAGTTTCAAATAGTTACTGTCCATCCAATGTTGAATGTGGAGCATGGTGGTTTGAAATTCCACAGCCGCATTAGGGGCGTTTAGGGGGGAAATCATTTGGAGGTCGTCTGCATAATTAAAAATAGTGATCTTCCGATTTTTTAAGGAATAGAGCAGAGGCCTCAGATAGAGGTTAAACAATAATGGCGACAGGAACGAACCCTGCGGTACACCACAAGAGGTGGTCACCATAGGGGCAGTCAAATTTCCCAGTTGCACTGCTCGCGTTCTGCCAGTGAGAAATGACTTAAGCCAATTGTAGGCAGGACCTTGGATGCCTGCTTGTTCGACACAGTTCAACAGGATGTTATGGTCGACCTGTCGAACGCTGCCGACAAATCCAAAAGCACCAAGGCCTGAGGGATTCCCCTATCTGAATTAGCTCTTAGAGTATCCAGGATGGCAAGAACTACTGCCTCCGTTGAATGGGCTGGCCGAAAGCCCGCTTGGTTTGGCTCCAAATATTCCGTTTGTTCAACAAAATTAGATAGACATCTGGCCACATGTGCCTCCAAGATCTTAAACAGGCAAGGGAGAAGGGAAATGGGGCGATAGTTAGAGGGGGTTAAAGGATCTGCCCCGGGCTTTTTCAGAAGGGGAACTATTGTGGAAACCTTGAAGGCCGACGGTACCACCCCTTTAGTGAGAGATGCATTCAAAAAAGGGAGAATGCTGTGTGGCAGTGCTGTAAATATGTCTTTGATGATAGCGGGAGGACAACAGTCATTAGCGGAGCCCGACTTAACCCGGATTAATAAATCAGACAAGGTTTTGGGGCATAAGACAGAGAAATGAGTCATAGTGACAGGGTTTCTAAGGATATCATCCTGGCATTCTATATTAATCGGAGGGGGAATGCCAGATTTAATGATGGCAATTTTTTCCACAAAATAATGGTTTAAAACATCACACATCTCTTGCTTGGGAGCATGGGTTGGTGGTATTCTCTCGTCACTGCTGATCTCACTAACAATTTTAAAAATGTCCTTGGTGCTATTGTTCGCATTGAGTATTCTTGCTTAGAAATGGGCTGCTTTAGCCGTCATTATAGCCTTTTGTACTCTATGCGAGCCAGCAAAAACTGATGTCTGTCTTGAATAATATAGCAGTGCCTCCATTTCCTTTCTAATTGACGAAGCTTCAATTTTTGTATGTTCAATTCTGAGGTATACCATTTGTGGGCATCTTGATATCTAGTGTGAGAAAATGGAATCAAAGGGGCATGTCTGTCACTAGCCGATCTCAGCCAGTCCGCCATAGTAGTTTCTATAGCGTCGATGTTTGAGTTAAGGATGGGAAGAAAGCCAGCGAGGGTGTGAATAAACTCCTGTTTATCAAGAGTTCTCCACTTCCTTTTTAGTCCCCCCCCTGCCTTAGGAGGTTTCTGCCTGCCGCTGAAACGGATAGTAAAATCAATCAGATGGTGGTCTGACCATATACAGGGAGATATCAAGGGAGTCGATATTGTCAGATTGTGGGACCAGATTTGGTCCAATGTATGTCCTTTTATATGGGTAGGGGACGATAGAAGCTGAGTCAGGTTCCGATTGGAGAGCAATTCAGATAGTTCTGTTGCCTGTGGTCCACCATGATTGTCATTAACCCAGTAGTTCAGAGCCCCAATAAGTAAGACCCTGGAATGGTTTGTCACAAGGTTGGCCATTTGTTCACTTAACAAAAGCGGAAAAGAGGGCATGGCCCGAGGGAGGCGATAAATCAGCACATCTGTATCTGTATCCTCTAATTCAATCCTTAGGCTAAAGAAAGGTATGCACTTTCAACTACGCTGACGATCGTCAACTGATCTTGGAAATCGACAAGTCTGCAGCCTCTGTTAGTAACTTTCAAACTACCATGTGACATATTGGTAGCTGGATGAACAGTAACCACCTGAATTTTAACCCAGACAAAACTGAAATGATCCTAATTGGTGGGTCCTGGAACTCTAATTTTTGACCGACTGAGTTGGGAAACCCAGCCCTACCATCTAGATCAACTAAAAGCCTTGGCATCACAATTGACTGCGATCTGTCTGTGAAATCCCAGATTGGGACGGTGGTCTCTACCTGCTTTTTTCCGCTCCGGAAGATCAGGAAGATGAACATAAGTTACTTACCTGTAGACTGTGGTTCTCCAGCATTGGTATCTTTGATAGATTCACATGCTTGAATCATTCCCCGTCGTCGAAGTGGGATTCCCACGATACATAGAATAGCAATATAGCAATAGTATACCAAAAGCATAGCTAAAAGAGCAATAGGAAGTATTGTAACATGGACGTTAATAGGAAAAAACTTGTTACTTTAATAACTTGTCCAAGTCATTAGATATGGTCCAGACTCCAGCCAATCAGGCAACAGCACCCTCTGGAACCTTCTCCTCAGAGGCTCAGGCGCTCAGATTTACGAGCACATGTGTGGCATAAGAGCCAAGGAGAAGAGGGAAGCCTCTGAGGGGAGGTGGGTGGGTCGCATGTGAATCTATGAAAGATACCAATACTGGAGAACTGCAGTTTTCAGGTCAGTAACTTATGTTCTTCTCCAGTATTGGGGTATCTTCCATAGATTCAAATGCCTGAATCAGGGTAGATAGAAGTAATTCGAGAATTGGGCATGGTAAATCGTAAACAGAGTACGAGAAAATACATATACGTATATTACAGTATAGCAGTAAACATGGGCACATCTGCAAAGCAGAAATATATACATATATACAATGTGTGCAGGAGGAGGTAAGAAACAGAGGCTCACCTTACTTAAAAAGATTACGTAGCACCGCTTGCCCCACAGCAGTGTCAGCATTGTTGGCAGCTTCCAACGAGTGCTTGGTCGCAGCTCTGCGAATCTGATAAAGAGGCACACCAGCAAAGAGAGAAGTAGAAGAGGAGACTGCTCTAGTATGGAGCGCTTTAATCGTTGCTTGAAGTGTCTTGCCTGCTTGCTGATGGCAAAAAGAAATTTCTCTAGATATCCAACGTGCAATAGTCTGTTTAGCAACTGGATGTTCTTTATGCATCCTCTCATAGGCTATGAAGAGCTGATCAGTTTTACGGATACTGGTTGTTCTTTGCAAATAAAATTTCAAACATATCTTAACATCTAGAGAATGTAAAGTCTTTTTTGCTGCTGACTGTGGATTAGGGAAAAAAGTCTTTCAGATGACCGGCTCATTCAGGTGGAAATCAGATGGAACTTTTGGAATAAAGGCCGGATTAGAGCGTCTTTGGTGAATTGAAGAAAAGGAGGTTTGATAGTAGAAGCATGTATCTCTCTGACTCGCCAAGCCGAAGTAGGAGCTAAAAGCAGTGATGTCTTCCAGGAGATGAATTTAAGATCAGCCCTACGAATGGGCTCAAATGGGGCCTTCACGAGCTGTGCCAACACAATGTTCAGATGCCAAGGAGGAGGCGGGTGTCGAATTAGAGGGAACATCTGAAATAAGCCTTTGAAAAATTGTTGAATAATTCTTGAAGAATAAAGAGAATTGGAGCCATCCTGCTGGAATCTGTAGATTGCGGCCAGAAAAACCTTCAGGGTAGAGTGAGAGAGGCCGGATTTTTCTAATTGTACGAAAAAAGGCAGAAGCTGCTCTGGCGTAGAGTGAACAGGGTGAACATTTATTTTATAATTATTTGTAAAGCGCAACTGACCCCCTACGGGTAACCAGGCCCTGTGATACATATGACTAGCTTAGGGCTGAGAGACTGTGTCCCCTGCCTGGAAGGAGTTAGCAGGATGCCAAGGAGCATACCCGAGGGTAGAGCCAGGTTTTTAACCTTTTTCTAAACTGCAGGGTGTTGTCCATTTATATTGTATCAAATGGAAGAGTATTCCAAAGGCGGGACGTTGCCGCAGTGAAGGCCCTACCTCCTGATTTGACTTTCCTAACTCTAGGCACCCTCACCAGATTAGCCGATGAGGAGCGCAGCGGTCGTGGAGGGACATACCATGTCAGTTTCTCCTGCAGAGATCTGGGACAGTGACCATGTAGAGCCTTAAATACTATACATAGTGCCTTAAATCGTATCCTCTGCGAGACTGGCAGCCAGTGTAAATCTGAGAGTGCCCGGGAGGCGGAGGAGCGGCGTGGTTGCACTAGTACCAGTTTGGCCGCCATGGTCTGTACTCTCTGCAATCTCTCAATCAGATATTGCGGGGATTCTAGTAACAGGGCATTACAATAGTCCAGCTTACTGAGGATGGTGCTCCGGACTATCAGCGCTCCGTTCTGTTAAGAGAACATCGGAAGGATTTTCCGAAATGCTCTGATCAGAGTAAAACAACTTCCAGCTGTTTTGTTGACAGTTTTCTAATGTCAATTTGTTGTCAACCATGACTCCCAGATTATGTACCACGCTACTGGGAGCCAATGGAGTAGCAGCCGATGTTGGCCAAAACTCAAGCGTAAGTTTAGGAGGGATTCTATCTACTGCACAGTGTAGAATCTCTATCTTCTCAGAGTTAAACTGAAGAATTTGAAGCTTCACACCAAAGATAGAACCGTTTCCACTTGAGTTTGTAGGTTTTGATAGTGGAGGGTGCTCTAGCGTTAGGGAGAACCTCCCTGCAGTCCGGAGGAATAATCAAATTAGCAAACTCATAGTGCTCAGGCACCAGTTGGATTCGGATGGCAGATCAGGCCATGGTTCATAGTAAGAAGATTCGAAATTGGGCGCAGCCAAATTGGATTGCACTCCGACAGAAGGAGGAGCTCCGTAAACCAGAACTGGCGAGGCCATCTGGGGGCTATGAGAAGAATGCCGCAGGGTTCTTTCTGCATTTTCCAAAGTACCCTTGCGACTAGAGGAATCAGTGGAAAAGCATGAGCATATATTTTTGACCAGTTCATCAAAAACGCATTTCTGCACGATTCTGAGTGGGGAAGCCAACTTGCATAGAATGGGCATTTGCGGTTCATGTTGGTCACCAATAAATCCAGATTGGGGTGTCCGCAAAGCTGAAAGATGCGGTCCAGCGTCGGCTAATGAAGTTCCCACTAGTGGTTTGACGAGACCGACCTGCTCAGGGAGTCCGCTAGAAGGTTGGACACCCCCGGAACATGGACTGCTGTGATCTGATGTTGAATCGCCCAATCCCAAATTTGCTGAGCTTGTAGGGATAGCAAAGTGTATCTCGTGCCCCCTTGTTTGGTCACATAATGCATGCTTGTTCAATCAATCAATCAACAGATTTGTAAAGCGCGCTACTCACCCGTAAGGGTCTCAAGGCGCTGGGAGGAGGGGGGGGGTCGCTACTGGTCGAAGAGCCAGGTCTTGAGTTGTTTCCTGAAGGAGAGATGGTCCTGGGTCAGCCGTAGGTGGGTGGGGAGGGTGTTCCAGGTCTTGGCCGCCAGGTAAGGGAAGGATCTTCCTCCGGCGGTGGCTTTGCGAATGCGTGGGACGGTGGCGAGGGCGAGGCTGGCGGATCGGAGCTGGCGGGTGGGTGTGTAGAATGTGAGGCGGCTCTTGAGGTATTTGGGGCCCATGTCGTGGAGAGCCTTGTGTGCGTGGGTGAGGAGTCTGAGCGTGATCCTCTTGCTGACGGGGAGCCAGTGCAGGTCTTTCAGATGGGGAGAGATGTGGCTGTGACGGGGGATGTCCAGGATAAGTCGTGCAGAGGCGTTCTGTATGCGCTGGAGTCTTTTCTGGAGTTTGGCTGTGGTTCCAGCGTAGAGGGTGTTCCCGTAGTCCAGTGGGCTGGTGACGAGGGCCTGGGTGACCGTCTTCCTGGTTTCGATGGGGATCCACCGGAAGATTTTTCGAAGCATGCGCATGGTGTTGAAACAGGATGACGAGACGGCGTTGACTTGCTTGGTCATCGTGAGGGAGGAGTCCAAGAAGAAGCCTAGGTTGCGAGCATGGTCCGTTGGCTTGGGGGCGGTGCCCAGGGCAGGGGGCCACCAGGAATCGTCCCAGGCAGAGGGGGATGGTCCCAGGATGAGGACTTCCGTCTTGTCTGAGTTCAGTTTCAGATGGCTGAGCTTCATCCATTCCGCGACGTCTTTCATTCCTTCCTGGAGGCTGGCTCTGGCGGTGGCGGGGTCGTTGGTGAGGGAGAGGATCAGCAGGGTGTCGTCAGCGTTGGAGATGATGTTTGGGTTGTGTTGGCGTGCAATGGCTGCGAGGGGGCTCATGTAGACGTTGAAGAGGGTGGGGCTGAGCGAGGATTCTTGCGGTACGCCGCAGATGACTTTGGTGGCCGCGGATCGGAACGGGGGAGCCGGACTCTCTGGGTTCTTCCGGCGAGTAACGAGATGATCCACTCCAAGGCCTTTCCTTGGATTCCGGTGTTGCTGAGGCGCTGTATTAGGGTGCGGTGGCACACGGTGTCGAAGGATGCTGAGAGGTCCAGGAGGATGAGGGCAGCTGTTTCCCCGTTGTCGAGCAAGGACCTGATGTCGTCGGTAGCTGCGATGAGGGCGGTCTCGGTGCTGTGGTTTGCTGGGAAACCGGACTGTGAGGGGTCGAGGGATCCGTTTGTCTCGAGGAAGGCGGAGAGTTGTTTGTTGACTGTCTTCTCGATGACTTTGGCCGGAAACGGGAGGAGCGAGATGGGGCGGAAGTTCTTGAGGTCCGTGGGGTCCGCGGTGGGTTTCTTCAGGAGGGCGCTGAGCTCGGCATGTTTCCGGCTCTCCAGTAAGGTGGCGGATGCGGAGGAGCTGTTGATGATGTCCCGGAGTTGGGGTAAGATTATGGAGTCGGCTGTGTTGAAGATGTTGTGTGGCCAGGGGTCGGTTGGGTAGCTGGAGTGGATGGTGTTCATCGTTCGGGTGGTGTCTTCGGTGCTGACAGAGGTCCAGGTGCATAGGGTGGTGGTGGGGGTCAATGGTTCGGTGGTAGGGTGCGTGGTCTGTGCGCTGAAGCTGTTGTGTATGTCGGCGATCTTACGGTGAAAGAACGAGGCGAGTGAGTCGCAGAGGTCTTGCGATGGTTTGATGTCGTTGTTGCAGGTGCTGGGGTTGGAGAGCTCTTTAACGATGCTGAAGAGTTCCTTGCTGTTGTGGGTGTTGTTGTCCAGTCATTCTTTGAATGTTGTCCTTTTGGTGGTGCGGATCAGCTGGTGATGATTGCGGGTGGCGTTCTTGAGGGCTGTCATGTTTTCTGTTGTCTGGTCGTGGCGCCAGGCTTTCTCGAGGGCGCGGCAGGTTTTCTTGGAGTTTTTAAGGTCGTTGGTAAACCACGAGGCTTTCTTGCTGCCGGGTCTGCTGGGAGGGTTCTTCAGTGGTGCGAGGTCATCGGCGCAGTTGGTGAGCCACTGTGTGAGGTTGCGGACTGCTTCGTTAGGGTCCGTCGTGTTGGTGGGAGGGTTCTGGCTGAGGGAGGTGGTGAGCTGGTCGGTGGTGATCTTGCGCCAGCTTCTGCGGGGAACCTGTTGCGGGTGGTGGTGGGTCGTGGTTCTCCTGAAGTTGAAGTGGACGCAGCTGTAATCTGTCCAGTGTAGTCCGGTGGAGTGGCTGATGGAGATATGCTTGCTGGAGGAGAAGATGGGGTCAAGCGTGTGGCCAGCGTAGTGGGTGGGGTTGTTCACCAGTTGCTTGAGTCCGAGGTTGGCGAGGTTGTCCAGTAGGGCGGCGGTGTTGCTGTCATTGTTGTTCTCCAGGTGGAAGTTGAGGTCCCCTAGGAAGATGTAGTCTGAGGAGGTTAGGGCGTGCGGGCTGACAAAGTCTGCGATGGCTTCGCTGAATTGTGTGCGTGGTCCCGGGGGTCTGTAGATGAGAGTGCCCCTGAGGTGGGTCTTGGGGTCGGTGTATATCTGGAAGTGAAGGTGCTCGGCGGCGGTGAGGGTGTCGTCAGAGTTGGTCGTGATTTGGATGGTGTTTCTGTGGACGATGGTGATGCCTCCTCCGGTTTGATTGACGCGTTCCCCCCGGTGATCTTGTAGCCATCCGGGATGGCTATGGCGATGTCGGGGGCAGAGGAGGCGTTCATCCAGTTTTCTGTGAGGAAGGCGACGTCTGGTGATATTGTGTCCAGGAGGTTCCATTGTTCGCCGGCGTGCCTGTGGACGGAGCGGGTGTTGAGAAGGATGCACTCGAGGTGATTGTTGCTGGTAGCTGACTTGGTGGGTGCGGTGCAGGTTTGGAGGCAGGTGAATTTGCAAGCTTGGCAGGTGAAGGGTTCGTGGGTGAGTTTCGGGATGGTTCGGTAGCAGGCGGGGTTCCGGCCGGCGTTGAGTGCGTGGATGGTTGCGGTGCCGTAAGTCTCTCGGGTGGGCAGGCATCGTCGAGGGCCAGGGGTCCTGGTGCTGGGCGCGGTCCAGGCGCGGACGGGCGCAGACGGGCTTGCCTTTGGCGCGCCCGCTGCGTGGCCGCCGTGCGGCCTCCATATGAGACGAAGTGGGGTAAAAGGGGGTAAAAAAGAAAAAGGGGCAGGCCGCAAGGGAGCAGCGGCGGGAAGCGGGGAGCGGGGGGGGCACACACAGAGGACAGGGATACAACAGCAACTACGAAAAATACCGAAAAATGCAGAAGTCCAGAAAAAAAAGCACAAGTCACAAGTGTGGGCAGCAGCATAAATAAGGAGAATGTAGCAGCAGGGGGACACCGAGGTCAAGGGCGAACCTGCGGCGCCGGGGGCAGAGACGCGGTCACAGCGGAGGAGCCGTGCGGTGTGGGGGGTGGCCTGGGGTCAGGTGAGGTTCTCTAAATTCGACTCCATCTTACATTCATCCGCCATTTTGTGTTGCCTTTACACAGGCCGCTCGACGAGCAAATTGTCTCTGCCATTTTGACTGCAACGTGTCGCAAGACCCCCTCCGTCCTTGTCGGAAACCAAGCCCACACAACGCCCGGCCAAACTAATCCTTGTACCAACTATCTGTTAAGCCTTTAGCATTCTTCTCTTGCCGTATCTTATCTATCGGCCTTTTGCTATTCTCTCCTCTTGTTTTCCTATTTTACAGCCTTTCCTTTGAAGCATACAAGACATGTCTTTTCATTCCAGACTGATTAACTTGAGGGGCCGAATAACCCACAAACACGTAAGCAGAGAACATTGAGGTTGCACAACACTTTGTTTTCTAACTCTTCTGACTGGCTGTAACTTCGTGCATTGGGTATATGTTTGTACAACTGCATCTTTACTATAAAATCTTGTGAGCCACGGAGTAAAGTGGCAGTCTCCTGAGAACATACTTGGTGTACTTCTAGGACAACTGTGCCTAGCTGCAGCTAATAAATTCGGTTTCCTACGACAACAGATTGTTCTGTGTCTCTGTGCAACAAGACAGGTAAACTCGGAGATTAAGGCGTGCCCTGTGCCGCCAGGTCCATAAGGCCCGGTTCTTCAATTGGCGCCCAACTAGGGCGGCTTCAGAGGTAGTGGTTGAGCCCGAGGATCGAGAGGAGCCCCGCAGGAAAATTCCGGAGGAGGCGCCCCACATCAGCGACCCCTGTATGTCGAAAGTGGACCGATGGTCTTTTGAAGCGCAGCTTCTCCGTTCCAACGGCTGCTGGCAACTGCTGCCCTGACTGCCCCCCTGTCTTGGTCTCTTGGTGACAACTGGTATCTCGAGATGTTAGAACGGACCTCTGTTGGTGTAAGGAGACATTTGGTTAAGTACTAGTGGGTAGCTCCCACTTCTTTTGTTTTTGGGTTTTGATTCGACTATTGCAATAACCAAAGCCAAGGGGTGAGTACGTTTGTGCTGTGTTGCTTGATTAACCCCTTAATGTTTTGAAAAGAGGCCAGTGAAATAACGATGCCTGGTTTCAGTAAGTTCAGACGTTGGTGCTGTTGTGATTGTCATAGGAATTCCCAACTGGAGGACTCTTGTCCCATTCCTCCGGCCAGAACTCCTACCTATGAGCTCTATTCTAAACATGGTGTGGGCTCTATCACCTTTAATGAAGTGTGGGTCCGCTATACTAGGAACGATGGTGTTCTGCAGTAGCCCCAAAATGGTAGTTTTGAACCTGACATCCTAGATAATTTGAAGCTACATTGTTTAAAAGAAAAGCCCGGCCGTCTATGTTTGACTCTTTTTGCCTCTGGCGCAAGGAAGCCAAACAAAAAGAAATTAAACAGGCAAAGAGAGATAGAAAGGAAAAGGGCATGACTGTCATACAGGCTGCCCAGCAGTTTACTGACAATGAGACTGATCATGTGATTTAGGTTTTAGATAGACGACATCGTATGGCTGTGGATAAGTGTTATCCGGTGTTGCCAACTTCCCCTCCGGACAAAGATATTGACCCCGAAAAGGATCCTGTAATGTCCCATTTGTTTAGATTTCCCCCGCCCTATGCACAAGGTGCTAATCCACTCTTGTTAATACCACCCGCTCCGCCACCTGTTGCTCAGCCACCTGTTGTTCCTCAACCAGTCCCTGCACCTCCACTACAGCCCCTTCAAGTTATGCCTATCCTGCCACCTCCTTTGCCACTGGCTCCTTTGCCTTCGACCCCCTTTATACGTGTTACCCCTTATTCTGCCCCCTCTTGTGCTCCGCCTAATACCTTGTCCCCTGTCGTTATGTCCAACTCCCCCTCATTTTATAAACGAATGGTAGATACCGTTTCTGGTTTCTTGTCCCCTTTCATTGGGTTATTGAGCACGACTCCTGTTCCTCCTCGGAAGCAGGCCCGTAGACAACTCCTGGGTCCTGACGAACAAAATGTGTTAGATGTTCTTGCTCGTAAGTGGATCATGAATGATCCCGAGTATAGTGTACAAGATATCATGGACACTTTTTCACAGTGGAATGCACCTACACAAAGACATGTTTTTGATGCCATGTGCGTCATTCTTAGCCAAAAGTGGGAGGATACGGGATTGGGATTAGCTCCCCAGGATCTGCTAGATATTCAGGCTGACTTCGATAAAGGAATAATTGTGGGTCCTGAAGTTGAGAATGCTGTAAAGACACTTGTCGCCCTTAGGCCCATGCTCACTTCTCTGTCTTTACCTGAACCCGATCTTTCCGTTAGACGGAAACTGAAACACTATCCTATGAGAGAGGTTCCCCCAGTTTTAGGGATGAGGTTGCACCTGCGGGAAGAAATCCTGCTATTCCCGCTCATTTTCAACGTGTATGGGTACATGTACCTTGGAAGGGATCTGAGGGGCTGGCCCTTAAACAGTCCTTACCTGACCCCCGTAAGTACCCTGCTGGTTATTACAAAGATCTGTCTCAGACTGTTGATGCGTGTGTTATGAATTTGGCCGACATAGATATGCTGAAGGGAAATGTTGTTCCGCAACCATTGTGGGCTAGAATTCGGAAAGAGGACCATATCCAGTAATTAGGAGGAGATTGGCCTACTATAGTTGCCGCCGATAGACTTCAAGTGGGTGGTTCCAAACCTGATAATCTAATTACAGAACTTCCTGGTAGGATAATCACCTTAATGCAAACTATGATGCCCGCTCTGCGTGTTAATAGATGCCTGTAAACAGAAGAAAGTGTCTCCGACTTCTTTACTCGGTTTGAGGAAACGTTTCTTGATCACAGTGGTCAAGATATGAGCACAGAAGGTTGGCAGCGACTATTTGTGGATAAATTTGTATTTAATTTACTTCCCGAACTCTCTAATAAATTAAAGGATTCTGAAAGTTTGTGGGCCGTTTCTTCTTCAGCTCAGATATTGGCTACTGCTCAATATTACGAGAATAGGGATAAGGAGGAAAAGGATAAATTGGATAAAAAGGCTAAAGATTTAAAAATGAAAGTACTCTTGCAACAGGCTTATCCCCCTCGCCCCGCTCAGCGTCAGTTTCAGCCAACTCCCCAGTTTCAGAAGGTGTTTCAGAAACCTGAGCCCTTTGTTCCACGACCTCCACTGGGCCCTAATCAATGTGCCAATTGTAAAGAAGAAGGTCACTTTAAGAATAATTGCCCAGTTTTATTGCAGCGTGCTGGTGGTACACCTGGGCCACGAGGCCGAGGTGGTTTTCAGTCGACCCCTAGGGGGAGGGGGCGAGGTACAATGTCCCAGGAGCAACGTTCCTTTCCGCCCCAAAATTCCATGAATTGTTTTGATCAGCAAAATACTCAGTCTGCACACTATTATAATGACGATTATTGTATGGAGGATGAGACTCAGTATTTTAATTCTAGCTAGGACAGCCATAGACAAAGTGAGGGAGTCATTTCAGTTCCAGTGGACCAAAATGGGCCTTATGTTGAAGTCGTTGCGCTTGGTGTGTCAGAGCCATTTCTATTGGACACTGGTGCAACGAAGAGTTCTATCATCCACTCCAAATTCCCTGGGGCACCTTTGTCTGGCTTAACAAATGTTTCTGTAGGATTTTCTGGCGCCCCAGTTCACAACCCAGTTTCTTGTCCTTTGCCCATTTCGATAGGTCCTTATGACTTAGAGGCTACACTTATTTTGACGACTGGTTGTGGTGAGAATCTGTTGGGTTTGGACTTGTTGAAAAGACTGTATGTGACACTGCATTGTTACCCTTTTGGCGTGCATCTTACTTTAGGTAAGAGATTGATCTCCCCGACATATTTGTCTAGAGACCAACTCCCTTCTGAATTATGTTCCTTGCCCGCTGATCTTTGGGCTACAGGTTCCAATGATGTTGGTCTCTTGCAGATCCCACCCTACACTGTCACCCTCAAGTCTAATGTTAAGCTACCTCGCATTCCCCAGTATAAGATTTCGAGTGATGGTGAGAGAGCACTGTTGGCTATTATTTATGATCTAGTGGGGAAAGATGTGGTTGAAGAGACTATGGGAAATGTATGCAATAGTCCTGTCTTGCCTGTTCTTAAACGTACTGACTCTTCCCAGCCACCTGTTTATCGTTTTGTGATCGATCTTCGGGAGGTCAATAAGATTGTTGTACCACAGTTTCCTGTCGTCCCAGATATCACTGCTTTATTGACGATGATACCTGCTTCGGCTGCCTGGTTTTCGGTCATTGACCTTAAGAACGCTTTCTTTAGCATTCCCATTGCTGAGGAAAGTAGGGATATTTTTGATTTCTCTTTAGGAGGCCGAAGCTTTCGATTCAAGCGTGCACCTTAAGGCTATTGTGAAAGTCCATCCATTTATAGTCAGGCTTTGAAAACTCAGCTTGACGCTTTTACTTTGCCTCCAGGTGCCACCCTTATTCAATACGTAGATGATCTATTGGTTGCTGCTGATTCTGAAGAAATTTGTAAACAAGTTACTATTTCTCTGTTACGTCACTTGTCTGACTTTCATCACAAGGTTTCGCCCTCTAAATTACAATATTGTCGCCAAGAGGTTACCTATTTAGGTCATCTCTTGTCGAAGGAGGGACGGCGATTGACCCCGAACAAATCCAAGCAATTGCGCAAATGTCCGTACCATGTACACAGAGAGAGGTGAGTGCCTTTTTGGGCATTACCTCTTATTGCAGACAGTGGAATCCTAACCTTTGTTAGCACCTACCCTTAAAGATACACCCCAACCTCTCCCTTGGACTGAGGAATGCCAGAAAAGTTTTTCTGATTTGCGCACTTCCTTATGTTCTGCTCCTGTGTTGGGTACTCCGGATTACAGTAAACCTTTCACACTTTATGTACATGAGAGAGAAGGTTGCGCGTTGTCAGTCTTGACACAACAATTTGGGGACAAGCAACGTCCATGTGCTTATTTTTTGGCTTCGTTAGATCCCGTGGCTAAAGCATTACCTAGTTGTCTGAGAGCTACAGCAGCAGCATCAGTTTCCATTCGCCAATCTGCTGGATTGGTGCTTACACTTATTATCATGGTACCACATGCAGTGGATACTCTCCTAAATAGGACAAAAACTCAGCACCTTACGAGCGCACGCCTATCTGGGTATGAGCTGACGCTCCTGGCTAGTCATGTTCACATCAAACGATGTAACACCCTGAATCCGGCTACACTGTTGCCGATTCCAGTAGAGAAAGGCATTTGAGAACAACATGATTGTTTTCTTCGTACGGAGGAAGAGATAAAAGGTAGAATCGATTTGAAGGATACGCCACTGCTGGACCCGGATGGGATCCTATGGGTGGATGGTTCTTGTTTTAAGCTTACCAATGGTGAAACGACTGCAGCCTATGCTGTTACCACCTTGCATACAATTGTAGATACAGCACGCATTAGGAAGAATTCAGCCCAAGCAGCTGAATTGATAGCTCTGACTAGAGCTTGTGTATTGGCTAAAGGAAAAAGAGTGAATGTGTTCACCGGTAGCCAATACGCATTCGGAGTGGCCCATAGTTTTGGCCGCCTCTGGAAGGAAAGAGGATTCTTTAACTCACACGGTACTAAAATACAGCATGGCCAGCTAGTAAATGACCTCTTAGAATCACTTGCCTTGCCCACTCAGATCGCGATTGTGAAATGTAGTGCACATAAGAGGATCACTGATGACGTAGGTGAAGGAAATGCTTTCGCGGATCAGATAGCAAAAGAGACAGCTAGAGATGTGACAAGTCGTATGTATGTTGCTGGACCTGCCCGATGGGTCAGTCAAGGAGGAATGTGTGAGGACACAATAGAAAGTGTGAAAATGATTCAGGAAGAGGCTACAGAGAAAGAATTAAGTAAGTGGAAAGATGGTACGGGAATGTTAGATGTGACGGGGTGTTAGATAGAATTGTCAGAACATCAGCGTTGGCTGCTACCAGATGCCTATGTACTTCCAGTAGTAACTATGGCGCATGGTCCAGCCCACATCAGTGCGAAAGGAATATGCAAGCTTTTGGCTCCGGTATGGCAGAATGCGGGAATCCCTAAATGTGCAGACAATCTAGTTAAGCATTGCATTGTTTGTTTAATGCATAACCCAGGAAGAGGGACACCAACTCCAGCAGGCCATTTTGCTCTCCCAACGTATCCTTTTGAGGTGTTGCAGATAGACTACATTCATATGGAGAGATGCAATAACCTAAAGTATGTCCTTGTGGTGGTGTGTGCCTTTTCTATATGGATAGAGGCCTACCCCCTAAAGGATAATACTGCTTTGTCTACAGCCAAGGTCCTTCTGAAGAAATACTTCCCGAGGTTTGGTTTACCTCGAATTGTCTGGAGTGACAATGGAAGTGAATTTGTGGGCCAAATCATGCAGAAAGTATGTACAGGTCTTGGTATTAAGCAGAAATACCATGCGGCAAATCACCCTCAGTCAGCGGGTTTGGTAGAGTGCTATAATGGCACTCTCAAGCTTAAACTTGCAAAGATACAGGCCAGCACGGGTCTTGCCTGGGCCGATGCTTTACCTTTGGCTCTCTTGTCCACCCGAACAGCTGTTCATTCTCGTGTGGGACTTAGCCCATATGAAATTGTGTTCGGACGCCCGGCTAATGTCTGGGGTGTCCCTAGGCCCAAAAAGTACTCGGATATAGATTATCCAATGTTGGTTGAATATTTGCATGACCTCACCACTAAATTGCGTGTTCTCCATCAGCAGGTACAAGACGCTTTTGCCTCAGGCCTCTTCAGATGCCGGGCACACCATCCAACCTGGGGACTGGGCGTGTCTGAAGAATTTCCAAAGAAAAGAGAATCTGGAGCCCCGCTGGGGACCGCCAAGACAGGTCCTGCTGACGACACGTACAGCCGTGAAGGTTGTTGGGAAAAAGAACTGGATTCATGGTGTGCACTGAAAAAAGGTACCCTTGCCTTTTGACCAGTGGGTCCACGGAGGTTTAGGTGATTTTGAAGGAGAAAGGGTCCCCTGGTTTGTACCTTTTGGCGATGCACACCTAGAATGGACTCGGACTGAGAAGGAAGACGATGATGTTTTGCAAGAAGCTGTACCATCGCATCTCAGAATAGATACAACTGATCCAGAGACACTTTTTCAGGACCAGACTGTGCCGAACAAAAACAAATACAATCTAAGGCCTAGAAAGACAAGAGACATTTGAAAACTTTTCCTTTTTCTGAACTTACATTTCAAATTTTGAATTGCATATATATTTTTTTCTCTCCTTTCCAGTGTGATACTGGAATCATCCAATTTAAGTTGGAGGGTCGTGGTAGGAGACTTGGTTTATGACCTGAGTAGTGGCAATAGGCCAGCAGGACCTGCAGTGTCATGGGACGGTTAATAACCACAACTAAGTGAGAATTTCCAAAGAAAAGAGAATCTGGAGCCCCGCTGGCCGATAGATAAGATACGGCAAGAGAAGAATGCTAAAGGCTTAACAGATAGTTGGTACAAGGATTAGTTAGGCCGGGCGTTGTCTGGGCTTTGTTTCGGACAAGGACGGAGGGGGTCTTGCGACACGTTGCAGTCAAAAGGGCAGAGACGAACGAATTGTCTCTGCCCTTTTGACTGCAACGTGTCGCAAGACCCCCTCCGTCCTTGTCCGAAACAAAGCCCAGACAACGCCCGGCCTAACTAATCCTTGTACCAACTATCTGTTAAGCCTTTAGCATTCTTCTCTTGCCGTATCTTATCTATCGGCCTTTCGCTATTCTCTCCTCTTGTTTTCCTAGTTTACAACCTTTCCTTTGAAGCATACAAGACAAGCCTTTTCATTCCAGACTGATTAACTTGAGGGGCCGAATAACACACAAACATGTAAGCAGAGAACATTCCGGTTGCACAACCCTTTGTTTTCAAACTCTTCAGACTGGCTGTAACTTTGTGCATCGGGTATATGTTTGTACAACTGCATTTTTACTATAAAAGCTTGTGAGCCACGGAGTAAAGTGGCAGTCTCCTGAGAACATACTTGGTGTACTTCTAGGACAACTGTGCCTAGCTGCAGCTAATAAATTCGGTTTCCTACGACAACAGAGTGTTCCGTGTCTCTGTGCAACAAGACAGGTGACCTCGGAGATTAAGGCGTGCCCTGTGCCGCCAGGCCCATAAGGCCCGGTTCTTCACAGGTCACACTCACCTGCGCCGTGCGGCCTCCATATGAGGCCAAGTGGGAAGGAGGAGCAGCTGGGAGGCAGGAGCGGGGCGGGCAATGGGCAGGGAGTACAAAAGAAAAGGGGCGGGCGCGAGGGAGCAGCGGCGGGGAGCGGGGGGGGCACACACAGATGGAAGGAATACAACGGCAACTACGAAAAATGCAGAAGTCCAGAAAAAAAAGCACAATTCACAAGTCACAAGTGAGGGCAGCAGCAGAAAGAAGGAGAAGGTAGCAGCAGGGGGACACCAAAGTCAGGGGCGAACCTGCAGCGCCAGGGGCAGAGACGCGGTCACAGCGGAGGAGCCGTGCGGCGTGGGGGGTGGCCTGGGGTCAGGTTGTTGTGTTGTCCATTCGGATCAACACTGAAGCTCCTTGAATGAGGGTGCAAAAGGACTTCAGAGCCGGGAATATCGCCAGTAACTCCAAAAGGTTTATGTGCCAAGTTCATTGGTGGGTGTCCCATTTCCCCTTGACTGTGAGGGCTTGAAGATGACCTTCCCAACATTCGAGGGAGGCATCTGTCGTGAGGATGAAATTTGGAGTGTCCACTACAAACAAACTGCAGAAATGTTTGGTATGCGAGTCCACCATACCAATGCTCTTCATATCTGAGACTTGATGTTGATGACATCGTCAAAGTACCCTGAGACTTGTTGCAATTGGTTGTCGAGTTCTCCAGTCGGGGTCCTATTTTGAGGCGACAGTTGGGAATTAGGGGAATACCGGAAGACAGCATCCCCAGAAGCGATTTGAACTGTCGAACAGAAACATACTTTTATGTGCACAGGAGTTGCCAGTTTGAAAATCTGCTGTTGTCTTTTATTGGAGACAAAGGGCCCTTGTTTGCTGTGTGTCTATGATGGCCCCCAAGAAGGTCCTCACTTGAGAGGGGGTGAACTGAGACTTCTCCAGAGTGATGGAAAGACACAGAGACAGGCATGATTGAGTGTGTCTGCTTGCGACTGTGAACGACTAGGCCTTTATAAGGCAGTCATCGAGATAGCGAAATATTTGGACATCAGATAGACCAAGATATGCTGCCACCGGTGCCAAGACTTTAGTGAACATTCGGGTGCAGAGCGAAGGCCAGATGGAAGGACTTGTAATTGGAAATCTCTGTCAGCCACTCTGAAGCGCAGGAAGTTTCTGTGACTGGGTAGGATAGGGACATAAAAATAGGCATCTTGAAGGTCCAGTGTTGGCTTGTAATCCCCTTGAGGCAGTAATTGAAGCACTTCTAGGAGAGACAACATCCGGAAAGTTTGCTTCTTGAGAATCTTTTTGAGGGAACGAAGGTCCAGAATGGGGTGCCACTTCCCTGATTTTTCCTTGATTTGGAAGAATCTTGACTAGAAGCCTGCACCCCTTTGAAGATTCGGTACACTTTGATCGCTCGTTTCCTTAACATGAGATTGATTTGGCATAAAAGTTCCATCAGACGGGCAGGAGGAGGACCTACGGGGGGAGATTTTTGAGGGAATTTCACAAATTCCAGAGTGCAGTCTCTGGACACTATGTCCAAAACCCATCGATCTGTAGTTATTACGGACCAATTGGAGAAGAAATGGGAGATCCGCCCTCCAACTTTGGTTGGAGTGGCAGACCCTGATGCAGAGTTCTGGCCCGGGACGAGGGTTCAATTTCGGCCTTGGCGGGTCTTGGGCTCAATTTCCTCGGACCTGATAATTCTCGCCTCGGTGCCTATTCTAATCATGGGTCCCTCGCTGCAACTCTGGGCAATAGCTTGCTTAACCTCCACACCGGCCCCAACAGTGCTAGAATGCCTGGCTTCACCCTGGGGGTGCCCAGGAGTGGACACTTCACAGGGAAAGCTAGGAGAGGTTCCACAGCGGTATGAGTAATAGCGCCAGGAAACCGCTTGGTGACAGTGCGCTCTACAAATACCTTGACATTTACATTTACATTTACAGTTGGCAGTTGTCAGTGCTTTTTTGAGGAATCTCTACCTCAGCAGGAGGATTTCCCTCTGTACTGCTTGTAAGAGGCAGCCTGCGGCTGTCGAAACGACTGCTGTTGCAAGGAGGAGGAGTAACGCGGTTGGCCCTGATAGGGATGATACTGCTGGTATTGGTTGTAACCTACCCGAAAGGAAGAGGAGGAGCCACGACCCCTCGCACCTCCAAAGGGCTGCATTTTAAACTGTACAGTAGACACTACACATGGACCTGAGAGGCCTGGAATTTAGACTTTGACATTCCAATGGAAGATCAAGACTGGCAGCGGTCCTGTGAACTAACAGGCATGGTTTCTAGTAATTCCCATTTTTGACGGATACATTATAATTAGGCTTTCCTGTTTTCAGTTTCTATTTTTGATAAATTCTGGTGGGGTTTTTTCAGTGTTTTCAATCTCTTAAAAAACAGTTGTTATCAGTGGTTTCACATTTTCGCGCCACTAAAACTACCAGAAAAAGTGTTTTTCCGGTGTTTATGGAATGTTTTGCTTTTATTACTGCTTGCTTTCTGCACTGAAAGAACATGGTATATAGACAGTGTACTTATAGTGTATATGAGGTCCAAATAGAATTTTGCTAATTAATCTTATTGTAGTACACCATACAATACTTCTTCAGTGAGTCTTTGGGTCATGTGCGCTTGCTCTTTCCTGCGAAGAACCTACTTAACGCCACAAGACTCTCAGCCCGACGCTGTTCAATATCTACATGGCCACCCTCGCCCACGTCGCACGACAACACAACCTCAACATCATCTCTTACGCCGACGACACCCAGCTGATCATATCCCTCACCGAAGATCCCCACACCGCCAAAGCTAACCTCCACAGAGGAATGAAGGCCGTAGCCGACTGGATGAAGGACAGCAGACTGAAGCTGAACTCAGACAAGACGGAGGTCCTCATTTTCGGACCCACCCCATCAGCCTGGGACGACTCTTGATGGCCCACTTCACTAGGAACAGCCCCAGAACCCACGGACCACGCACGCAACCTGGGGGTCATCCTCGACTCCACTCTCTCCATGACCAGGAAAGTCAACGCCGTCTCCGCGTCCTGCTTCAACACCCTCCGCATGCTCCGCAGGATCTTCAAATGGATCCCCCTCGACACGAGAAAACCCGTTAGCCAGGCCCTCATCACCAACAGGCTCGACTACGGGAACGCCCTCTATTCAGGAACTACAAACAAGCTCCTGAGACGACTCCAACGCATCCAGAACGCCTCGGCCCGACTCATCCTCGACGTCCCCCGCCGTAGCCACATCACACTCCACCTGAGAGGCCTGCACTGGCTCCCAGTCAACAAAAGGATCACCTTCAAGCTCCTGATCCACGCACACAAAGCACTGCACAACACCAGACCCACCTACCTCAACAACCGACTCAGCTTCCACACCCCCACCCGAAGCCTCCGCTCAGCCAACCTCGCCCTCGCCGCAGTCCCCCGCACCTGAAAAACCACCGCCAGTGGCAGATCCCTCTCCTACCTCGCCGCCAAGACCTGGAACACTCTCCCCACCATCCTACGACATAGCCAGGACCTGCTGGCCTTCAGAAGACTCCTCAAGACCTGGCTCTTCAACCAGTGCCCCCCCCCCCTCCCCAGCGCCTTGAGACCCTCTCGGGTATGTAGCACGCTTTACAAATGCAGTGATTGATTGATTGATTGATCGAATGGTCGTGTCTTGCCCAGATATACGCCTGCGCTGCAACACTGTGGGGGCTGATTTCTTACATTAACCATGGCCCTGCGATGCAATACACTCCTTCTGGCAACTAGCTGTCGAAGAAATGGAGCATGCCACACAACTAAGTATTGAGCTGACAACCAAATGCTGTTTATTAGGCCTCTTTAGATGCCAGAAGGGCGCAAGATAACTTATAAATTTGGTCAGTCGCCTATGGTACTGGCATGACGTAGAATTGCAATCACATGGCTGTCCCAGCATGCCCCAACGATTGCGCTCTGGCATAGAGATGCGCTCAACTAGGCCCTAGCTGAGGAGAAACATATGCGCCTTAGCAGAAAGGATGACAAATTTGAGGATACACTAAACACTTGCCGGTCTCATACAGATAACTCCTAGCTCCTGCTTCCCAAGTGACAACAGACACAGACTCTGACTCTGAAACTGATAAGGCAGAACACTACGACACTGGGGATGAGCAGGGAGGTGTCTCCTCATGATAATTGTAAGGTACATTCCCAATTAGGGGAATGGGACACTTATTGATCACCTGGAGAATGGGAAAGCAGATTAGTGCATGTGTAATTATTGACTAACCTACTTACGAAGAACATATTGGTATTATATGTCTCTGTATACTCTGACTGCCAGGTTGTATGTTGAAAAAATTAAAATAAAGTTCTAAAAAAAAAAAAGCCATTACATTGTGGGTGGTAGAGGGTAGTGAACCGGAAATTCACACGACACTCCTTCGACATGTGTTTCAAGTAGCCAGACATGAAGTTCGTACCTCTGTATGACACCACCTCCTTAGGGAAGCCCACCCTGGTAAAGATGCTAATGAGGGCCCTAGCCACTGCAGGGGCAGTGGTAGTCCTGAGGGGAATAGCCTCAGAATACCTGGAGGCATGATCTACTACCAGACCTCACTGAAGGACATGGAGTCACCACGCCACGGCCCCGGAGTGACATGGCTCTTACAGGTGCGTGGGCGTCTACGGGACTTTTGGAAAGGGGCTGAGTCAGAGAGGGACGGGAGGGAAGGCTGAGGGGTGAAAGGGACCCAGGGAAAAGGAAATAAGTGAGATGGAAACAAAGACAAGAGCAGAAATCATCGGCTACTCTTTCTTTTGGTTGCTCCAACCTCTACACCCTCCCTTCACATTTATGCATAGCTATTATGTATCCCTCACATCCTCCCTTGACTAAACCATAAAGCAAAAACACTTACCCGAGTCTTTTCCTTCTGTCTGAGGGACGACGGCGACCGAGGCACACCTAAGGGACTGAAGAGAAAGACCCTGTGGGAAAGAAGAATATAACGGAGACAATCAATCATTGTGATTTCCTGTAATACTAATAAAAAGTGCATACCAAGAAATTATTCAATGCAGTGTGCTCCTTCTTGACCGACTCTTCTACACGAGGAGCTACATACTTTCCCTACAGGGAATGGGAGACAGAAACACAGAGGCCAACAGACACACACAGACACACACACGGGAAAGCATAGTAGGAAAACGCTATATACAGTTTTTATATGCTTGCATATGTACATTGTTTTAGAAAGATGGTGGAACTATTTATTCTGTTCAATGTGCTTATTTTGCTAATTACTTTTATCTGCTTCTATTACCATTGCAGTTCTGAAGAGATAAAATCTGACATATATGATATTGGTGTAATATATTCAATATACGAAATATTACTTTGCAACGAAACCCCTTGTAAATACGCTCGTACTAGAGACATGGGAAAATCGGGCCTTGGCCGAATAGGCGCCATCTTGGTTTCGTTTCTCCGTCCTCACTTAGTTTAGTTCCGAAAGCACGTGACACCCTTTAGGATAGAAACTGAGCAGTCAGCCTAGGCTAAGAATGAACCATTACTTCTGGTCCTGGGAACTCAAGGTCGCATCTGCCTTTTAAGTCAGATATTTTCAAAAAGGGGGTGGTGATGGACAGAGTATCTGAGTTAATCAGAACACTCCTACCCAGTCAATAGATCAGGGCTTGATCCATCACCGTTTTTTAGCTCACTGCACCATCCCAGTTCAGAACCTGGCTATATGCAAATTAGTCTGTCCCTGGCCCAGTGCATCATGGGAACAGGGCAGACCAAACTACCAAGCCAATTCTTCACTGGAAAGGAAACAAGCTTCCGGGGACCGGTTTCTGGCATTACAGCCGTCTTCGGCCCGGCTTGCTTGAATCCTGATGGTGCAGTGAGCAAGGGACTCACATCTGAGTATACCCTTCCACACTTATGGTGGCCAAAATATTTTCAAAAAGGGGGTGGTGATGGACAGAGTATCTGAGTTAATCAGAACACTCCTACCCAGTCAATAGATCATGGCTTGATCCATCACCGTTTTTTAGCTCACTGCACCACCCCAGTTCAGAACCTGGCTATATGCAAATTAGTCTGTCCCTGGCCCAGTGCATCATGGGAACAGGGCAGACCAAACTACCAAGCCAATTCTTTACTGGAAAGGAAACAAGCTTCCGGGGACCGGTTTCTGGCATTACAGCCGTCTTCGGCCCGGCTTGCTTGAATCCTGATGGTGCAGTGAGCAAGGGACTCACATCTGAGTATACCCTTCCACACTTATGGTGGCCAAAATATTTTCAAAAAGGGGGTGGTGATGGACAGAGTATCTGAGTTAATCAGAACACTCCTACCCAGTCAATAGATCAGGGCTTGATCCATCACCGTTTTTTAGCTCACTGCACCATCCCAGTTCAGAACCTGGCTATATGCAAATTAGTCTGTCCCTGGCCCAGTGCATCATGGGAACAGGGCCGACCAAACTACCAAGCCAATTCTTCACTGGAAAGGAAACAAGCTTCCGGAGACCGGTTTCTGGCATTACAGCCGTCTTCGGCCCGGCTTGCTTGAATCCTGATGGTGCAGTGAGCAAGGGACTCACATCTGAGTATACCCTTCCACACTTATGGTGGCCAAAATATTTTCAAAAAAGGGGTGGTGATGGACAGAGTATCTGAGTTAATCAGAACACTCCTACCCAGTCAATAGATCAGGGCTTGGTCCATCACCGTTTTTTAGCTCACTGCACCATCCCAGTTCAGAACCTGGCAATATGCAAATTAGTCTGTCCCTGGCCCAGTGCATCATGGGAACAGGGCAGACCAAACTACCAAGCCAATTCTTCACTGGAAAGGAAACAAGCTTCCGGGGACCGGTTTCTGGCATTACAGCCGTCTTCGGCCCGGCTTCCTTGAATCCTGATGGTGCAGTGAGCAAGGGACTCACATCTGAGTATACCCTTCCACACTTATGGTGGCCAAAATATTTTCAAAAAGGGGGTGGTGATGGACAGAGTAAGCCGGGCCGAAGATGGCTGTAATGCCAGAAACCGGTCCCCGGAAGCTTGTTTCCTTCCCAGTGTAAGAATTGGCTTTTGTAGTTTGGTTTGCCCTGTTCCCATCATGCACTGGGACAGGAACAGACTAATTTGCATACAGCCAGGTTCTGAAACTAGGATGGTGCAATGAGCTAAAAAACGGTGTTGGATCTAGCCCTGATCTCTTGACTGGGTGAGAGTATTCTGCTTAATTCAGAGACTCTGTCCCTCACCACCCCTTGTTGTAAATAATTTTAAGTCAGATTGGCACATTCCTGTAGGCGCCGTGCCTGTACTCCCGTGCACCAGAACGAAAGGGAGTCACCTTCTCTGACCTGCCCCCACAATAGCTTAGCTGAGTTTCGAACTAATCAACTGTGCCTTATATGGGCTTTCCTTTTTGGCTTCACGAGAAGTGGTACTTTTCCATGAAGAGGTTTCATGTGTTATGCTGAAAGTATATATGCACTGTTTTGAATGTGATCCAGCAGTCTCCTCTACAGCACCTTTGAGGGTGATGTTGTAGTTTGGCAGCGGCTGGTTTAAGCATTAGCATAAGATATGCGGTTTTCAGCAACTATTGTAACATCGTGCGGACTCCATTTTGTATTTGTGGCAGCCATTTTGTCTGCCACATGTTGCCATGTGCTCACCATGTGCTTTGTCCTACCTTCTTGTTAACTGCGCCTGAAATCTGCCCAGCAACAGGCTATATTTAGCATCCCCCACTTTCACGCATGCCCAGGCATGTCCAGTAGGGTCTGCAGCTGTTAATAATTAGTTCCAGATAGGAATGTGTTTACTAGTTTCTGAAAATTGTTAACTCCGCCCACTCATCGATTGAGCCTTCCAATATACCCTTATATGTACATAAAACTTGCTCTTGTGTTTTGTACCACCTCCTTTTGAGCCCCTGCGTTGGTATGAAAGGACCATGCTTTCTTTGTTAGGGGTGCTACTTCATACAATACTGGAGGGTGTTGTTTGGACCGTAGTACCGTCTCATGAGGTGTAATAAATATTGTTTTCTATTTCCAGTTTATGTGCCAACTTCTTCTTATGGTCTGAGGACTTTGTGCAGAGAAGGGCGAACCCCTTGCACTGGTAGGCCTTGCTGAGGCTCATCACTACAGTGAGGACGAGAGAGAGGCTCCTCTAAATAGAGTACTTTGCATAATAAACGATTGAACCTTCTCCATTGTCGACTGACTGATTATTGGTAATTGGTATATGGGCTATTGGTAAGTATAGTCGTATGGTATATCATTTTTGGGTGCTTCAGTTGGCGACTACGCCTGGACTCCGCGATAGGGCCATCCCCTCCTGTAAGCAGGAGTGAAGGGACAGGGAGGGGTTCTGGTCGAGTGGGTTGACTGAAAAAGGATCCCTATTGAGAAACCAGTTTTTGGTTGGAAAATGTCCACTCTCGCGCCAAGTGACCTTCCCAGCTGCTAAATAACCCTTCGCAGGAGTCCTTCAGGCTTAACCCGGAACAGCTGACCATGTTGGTCTACAGGAGTCGGCAGTGGAGAACACGCAATCAGACCTGAGTGCACCAGGTGGAGGAGTGTGGCTCAATGGTTAGAGCGGCAGACCCTGATGCAGAGTTCTGGCCAGGGACCAGGGTTTGATTCCCGCCTCGGCGGGGTCTCGGGCTCAATTTCTCCGGACCTGTTAATTCTCGCCTCGGTGCCTATTCTAATCACGGGCCCCACGCTGCAACTCTGGGCAATAGCTTGCTTAGCCTCCACACCGGCCCCACCAGCGCTAAGGATGCCTGGCTTCACCCTAGGGGTGCCCAGGAGTGGACACTTCACAGGGAAAGCCAGGAGGGGTTCCACAGCGGTATGAGTATCAGCGCCAGGAAACCGCATAGGCGACACCGCAAGGTGACCGTCTGGTGACAGTGCGCTCTATAAGTACCATGACATTTACATTTGACATGACAGGTGAGTGACTTATTTTGGCATCTTTTGGAATTGCACTGTTGAGCGGTGCCTTTGGAAACAGTTAACTGTATTTTGGAATTTGGTGGTTGGTGAACCACAGGGAATCTGGGGGTCCGACGTGGCAGCGGAGTGGCTGCACGGGTGGATGCCCCACAGACTTGTTTGGTGATTAATTGAGACAACATCAGATGCCCTGGTGTTGCACAAGGGGTGCTTGATCGGCCGGATCTTCTTCGGAAAAGCCCGTAACAGCAACTGGGTATGCTTGGTCCTGGAGCTACGCGCCCAGTCATCCTAGCCCAACCAGCCCAGGACTATGGGATCGTCCGTAAGAAGGTCCGTGGTTCCCCTGTCTGATGATCTCGGGGCAGTTTCTGGACTGTCTCTTTTGTAAATCTGTGTGGTCTGGAATCAGGTTTGATCGATTCCCCGAACAGTCGACGGGCTCTGTTCGATTTGGAAGACATGAATTTGGAATTGACGCCTATTTGTACTGTATTAAGAACGCCGGCTGTACTTTGGTTATCGATCGAAATTTATGAAGCCCATGTGTGAGTGGTGAATGCGATTGTATGATTTGAGAACGAATGAGTATATAGAAGATGGACATGTCCTGGTGAATGGTGTGTTTGGAAAGTACGAGTTGTTGAATGAATAAATATGTCGTGTTTTAGTAAATTGTGTTTTGGATGTTGCTGTCGTCGGAAGAGTGGGCGTTTGGATGAAAGGCAGCCTGCTCCTCCGGAGGGCAGCCCGAGTTTTGATATGTATGTTAAACATGGTATCTCTTCCATTTTGTTTAATACGATCTGGAAGAAGTACACCAAAGATAATCAGGAATTGCAATGGCCCTTAACGGGGTTTTTGATGAAAGAAAAATTAGTTATTTGCAAAATAAATTGTTCGCCAAAAGGAGCCGTCAGGCAATGTTCGACTCTTTGACCCTATGGGTAAAGGAAGCAAAACGACGGCGAATGCGAGAGGAGAAATTAGGAAAAAATCAAATCCTGTCAGACAATTAGGCAAAAGGCTGTGGCATATGAGAAAGCAAAAGTAGAGAAGAATATTGAACAAACTGATAGACAATTTCGATTACAGGCGGATAAGAGTTATGTGACACGACACGTTTTCAAGAACAGTGGGTTTATACCCCTTGGAAGAGAAGCGAGGTTCTCGCATTAAAAGCCCAGCTTCCCGACCCCCGTAAGAATCCGATGGCTTACTACAAAGAACTTACTGAGGCAGCTAATTCGGCTGTTATGACCCTTGCTGACATTGAGTTATTTTTCGGCCTATTGATCCCGGTAGATATATGGAGACAAGTGCATGAGCAAGCCCATGTTGCAGATTTTGGTGGAACATGGGACCAAATTAAAGATTGGGACAGAGACCGGAAACCGGGTGATAAGCCTCAAGCAGAGATCTTAGCTATACCTGCTCGTATTATAACATATATGCAAACCCTTATTCCTCCACGTAAGGTGGATTGGGATAAGCTGACAGCTTGTAAACAGAAAAAGGACGAAAATGTGTCTGATATCTTTACGCGGTTTGAGAAAGTATTCATTAATTTCAGTGGTCAGGATCTGTCGACGGAGGGTGGTATACGGTTATTCGTAAACAGATTTGTCACTAATTTGCTGCCTGAGATAATGACACGATTGCAGGCTGCCGAAAGTACGTGGACCACCTCCACCCCTTCCGTTATACTCAGTATGGGTCAATATTATGAACATCGGGAAAATGAGAGCAAGGACAAGTCTGATAAAAAAGTTAAGGATTTGAAGACCCGAGTGTTGTGAGGAACGGGTCCAGTTGCTGAAATAGGGATAAATCAGTGTTCTTATTGTAGGCAGGAAGGACACTGGTGAGCTCAGGGTGGGGTTGTGTGTGTGTGGGGTTGTGTGTGTGGGGTTGTGTGTGTGGGGGGTTGTGTGTGTGGGGGGTTGTGTGTTTGGGGGGTGTGTGTGGGGTGGGTTGTGTGTGTGGGGTGGGTTGTGTGTGTGGGGGTTGTGTGTGTGGGGGGTTGTGTGTGTGGGGTGTGTGTGTGGGGTGTGTGTGGGTTTCACAAGCCTGCTTTTTAGAACTGTGTGAATGATTGCAAAGGTTGATTAAGTGCATAGGCACGCTAGTGGAGATTTGATGTGAAAGCGCCAATATGTGTGTAGGCGATGGAGCTTTAATTCCATATGTATTCCAACTACATGGGAAAGATGCTTGCTTGTATCGTGGCAAGCAAGCAGTGTTGTGGGAGAGGGTTGCAAAGAGGGAGCAACGACCTGGGAGGAAAGGGGGGGGAAGTCAAGCTGTGTTGTGGGAGGGCTTTGCGGAGATGGGTGGAAGAAAGCAACAATGAAGGGGTTTAGGTCAGGGAAAAAGGTCAAACCAGTGATGTAAATTTAGGCGGGGCAAACGGTACATGACATCACTCGCTACCACCCGTGGTTTTTAGGTGAACTGGCGCCCATGATTACAAATGAAAAAAAGCACCCAGACTTCGGAGGGTGGGAGGGATCTTTTAGAGATAATCAACAACACTTGTATGAAAGTACTGATGGTAGCCAGCAACCACACTAACATAGAGTGCTTAAAATAAAATTAAATGAGCAGCTGTGAGCAGCACCGTACAAGCAGCGATGGGCAGGACATGGTCCAAAAGCAGAACAATGACACTACAGATAAGCTGCAAGGGGCGGGAGATGAGTGGGAACGGTATGGGGAGATTAGATTAACTGGGAGCAGCTCCGTGAGCCAGCCAACAAGGAGAAAGCAGAAAGAACAAGCAATGAGCGCTATGTGCTGGGGGAGGGCCATTAACCTGTGAGAACTCGCGGCGAGATCAAAGGAAGGGTGGGCGGGACATTGGCGAGCGAGGGGTGAGGGAGTGTGCAGCCTGGTGAGCTGAAGTGGCAGCAGAGGCATAGTATCACTACTTGAATAGCTGAACACAAAGCAATGACTTTGTGTTGAACAGAATAGAGATGGGTGTACTTTTAGAGTTTCTGAACTGCACAATATGCTATTCTGGTTGAAAAATCCTGGCTTCCCACTAGACCAAACTGTGTGATCCACGGCTCATCACTTTACTTCACTGTCATTTTGCTAAGCCAAACAATATGAGAGCACAATGAAGTAATCCAGCGCAGCACAAAAACCTCACGTGCATGGTTAATGTAAGCAAAAGTGCTAACATTTAATAGCAATACAGCCTATAGAAATAAATAACATGACAAACTGACATTTGAATAACGTGTCAATGTTGTCAGTTCGTGGGAATTCTTGCTAACGTTTCATTAAAAAATATATATATTACTTTCAGTAAATGTCATTCAATTATATGAGTATGTATTTTTTTGAGATGCTGAGAAATCGATATTTTTTCAATTTAGACGATATTTTTTTAATTTGCTACCTCATGTACGTCTTTCGATGGCTTGTGGAGTCAAGCATGGGCGTTTCATAAACATTACAGAAACCCAAAACTATTGAAAAACATGGGTGCAATGACGTGTAGTTTATTTGTCTAGCCTTTGCTGTGATCCCTAATATCAACCACATTAGTTCCAAGTCTGAAGGAAATCGGCCTAGCTTCCTAATGCGAAGTCTGCTTTGCTTAATGTGCATTTAAATCTACAGCCATGTAGTGGTTTTATTCAACATTAGAATTTTTTCAAATATATAGTGTTCTTTTAACTAGACTAGGCTTGTGTTTTGTGCACATACATACTAATGTTTTAACTTGTGAAGATTGTACCCAGACTTTGGCAACAAAATAAGAGGATTTTCACTTGTGATGCGTATGTTGTCACTTCCGGACACATTGCATTCTGTAACAATATTATGCTTTGTCTATGCTATTTAGGCAAACCTGTATTTTCAGAAGACTTTACTCGCACAGCCCTAGAACCTACCACATCCTTCCTGAAATCTTTAGTAAAATGATGACGCTGATTTGTTGAGAAGTAAGTTACAACAAAGTTGAGGGAGAAACGTACTTAGTTACAGCGAGTTGAAACGCAGACGTCAGGTATGAAGTTATTGCCATCTCCCTTGTTGATGCTGGTCAACATCTGCGCTGACCAGTTACAACCCACACTAAACAAGCTCTTGGCATTGCTGTGGGGAGGGGGGTAGGAGAAATGCGAGACACGGCTTGGCGGCCGTGAAAAGTGTGAAGCAGGGGACGGGGGAGCGGATCCCTTTGAAGTGAAGCTCTCGGAGGCAGGCGGCTCGGGGAGCAAATTTTAAGCGCGTGCATGAGCACATGCACTCTACGTAATCTGCGATGGTTTCAGAGCTTGATTGAGCCTCTATACTCTCATCCTATTATCGCTTGCGCGATTAATAGGACGAGACCTAAAAATAATTTGGAAATGAAAACGGTGCTGCCTGAAGGCGAACACGTAAAATAAGTTACTAATGAGAAGTGTGCGAAGATGCTCAGTAATGAGCTCTTCTATAAACCTCCTCAGGAGTATCAACCACTGCACCAGGCCTTCAGTGAAAGATAATAAGAATGGATCCAAGGGGAGGAGCTACGCTAGCAACCAAGATGGCCGCATAAGCTCCCGGCTCCGCCGACCTCCGCCGGTTGCTCATAAATCCTGACTGTCATCCTGATTTCCCACCGGACTCCCGTGCAGCTGAAGTGTGCCTGATTCTAAAGGTGCGATCCCGGAATTTCTAGCTGCTCAAATGACAAAGATACGCCGTGTTCCATTCTCGGCCTAACCCGGAGTTGAAGCCGGGGCCTCGAGTTCTAACCCAGCCGGGTTGGAGTTGAACAACATCGGCCGCGGGACGTGTGTGGCTTCCGGTCTCCCGAAGTGGTGTCTTTCTTGTCCGTTTTGGATGGTGGTTCGGTGGCAGCTTTATCCCGCAACTGCGGCGGCTTTACATATCGACTGCTGTGGTCGGGGATCCGCTGCCCGGAGGCCCCGTTGAGCTCCCGGGGTCGAGGGGCTTGGTTCCTCGCTGGCGGCGACGGTGTTGAGATCGTGCTTTTGGAAGTTCCCACAGTTGTCATCTTCATTGCCTGTGCCTTGTGCCCCGGAGTAGTCGACCTCCGGGGTTCAGAGACCTGCTCGGTCGCTTCGTGAGGGGCGATGGAGCGGGTTGAATGTACACCGTCGCTGCATACTATAATGGCCGCCATTGGGGAGCTCCACATACGAGTCACCGCCATCGTCCAGAGGATGGTTGTAGCGGCTGATACCATCTGTCGGAGTCTGGACTCCGACCCTTTGTTGGTTTTGGAACAAGATACTTTACCCGCGGAGCAAGCTCCGACTGCTATAGAGGACCCTGTGCGGAAGTCGGACTTTGTATTTTTTCGCGACCCTCAGATGGCACCGAGCGAGCCCGAGACTATCGGAGGTGTGTTCTGCCCTATGCCGGTATCGCCCGAGATGGATGTGAATATTCCTATACTTCAGAGTGAGTTCTCCAGTGACTGTCGGATTAATACCTCGCCCTTTTTCTCCCAGACGGATCGAAAACGCTCTGCCGGCCTGTTTCTGATGGACAGTGAACTTTGGTTGACTTTTGGATTTTGTACAAGTCTATCCTGGTATCACTTCTTCCGTGCTGACTTTGAAACTTCTCTCTATTTTGATATTCCTGTTGAGATGGCGGTTCGATGGACAGGGCTCGCATGAAGAATCGTAGTGGCCAGGGTTGACTTTTACCGTATGGGTTTGGAAAATGACTTCATTTGACACAGGATTGTATTTCATGATGGCGCGGGAGCGGGGTGGTTCTTACACGCTTCCCCCCCGATGGACTTTATTTGTTGCATTTTATTATCCTGGACATTTATGGGGTGGGTTGCTGCTGGCGGGGGGCAAGGGAGACCGGGGGTCTGTTTGATATTCCCTCCTCCACCTTCTTCTTTCCTACTTTTAGGTCAAGTTCTGGGGCGACAGGCACGCTGCTAGTGGGGATGGGCCGTAGCCATTGCAGAGGTGTAGGGTGGGGGGAATGGGGAGGGGTTTATTATTTTACTTTAGTTTAGTTCTATGGCCTTTTTTCTTCTTTCTTTCCTTTTTCACAAGAGACGGGTCGATTATCCTGTATCGATTTTCTTATTTATCGGGTGTCTAATTTGGTCTTTAATATCCTGTATCGTGGGAGGGCTACCTTTGTGAACTGCTGTTTTGTCAGATTGCTGATCGTTTTTCCTCTTTAATGTGTGTATTGTTGCTACAGTTGCATCCGTCGGTAAAATTGCTTTCTACGCATTGTGTACTTGCTCACCTATTGATGTATCGTGTTCTGTATATGATACCCGATTTATGTATATTCTCTTGTTTTTCTTCAATAAAAACCCTTAAAAAAAAAAAAAAGAAGAATGGATCCAAATCCATAGAAATACGCGAAAACCCATGGAACTCTCTGGAAGAGGAGATGTTAAACGCGGTGAATGACCCGATCCAACGTCTCAAGCAGACTCTGGGTGAAGAGGCCGTTACTCAACGGCTGTAGTGCGGTGACCCTCATACGCTCACTCCATGACCGGAGGCTCCCTGAAGAGGCCCACGGCCAGTTAGCTAAGATGACTCCACCTCGAGACAACTACTCATCACTCCGTACAAACCGCTTAAACACTCACCAACAGGACTCACAGGATGCCTCAAACACGGGCTGCGCTCCTCGAGCTGAGACCATACAAGCTCCTCTACTAACACCACGCGCAGGACGTAAACAAAGTGATTGAATGCTGGTCATGGAAATAGAAACAGGACTGCTGATGCGAGAAATTTATTTAACAACAAGAGGTGGTGATGGACAGAGTTTCTGAATTAAGCAGAATACTCTCACCCAGTCAAGAGATCAGGGCTAGATCCAACACCGTTTTTTAGCTCACTGCACCATCCCAGTTCAGAACCTGGCTATATGCAAATTAGTCTGTTCCTGTCCCAGGGCATGATGGGAACAGGGCAAACCAAACTACCAAGCCAATTCTTAAACTGGGAAGGAAACAAGCTTCCGGGGACCGGTTTCTGGCATTTCAGCCGCCGTCGGCCCGGCTTGCTTGAATCCTGATGGTGCAATGAGCAAGGGACTCACATCTGAGTATACCCTTCCACGCTTAGGGTGGACAAAATATTTGCGAGAAATTGGCGCCCATCTTGGAGTGTGTAAACACAAACAACTATGGAAAAAGTGAGCAGCAAAGTGTCTGGTGTTGCGTGATTAATTATACAAAAGTGATATCACCGCGAAGAAATGCAAGAAAACTCCAAACCACTAAACAGGAAATAACAAAATGGTCATAATGAAATTGCCGATGTTAATAAGATCGAAACAGTGAAAAAAACAGAAATAAATGAACAAATGAACAAATGGAAAGATAATTAAAAAAAGAAACACCACCACATGTTAAAAAAGGAATTGACTGAAGAGATGCATATGTACAATCTATGGGCCACAAAAGTCAACACATAGGAACCAGCGTGCAATACCTACTGGAATAAATGACAAAAGTAGACATAAGGAAAATCTGGAGAATGGCAAACATTAAAGAAACATCCAATGGTTACTATAAAAAACATAGTAATTCAATTCTATCATTAACCCCTTAGCTGCGGCGGATATTCCATGCTCGGGACGGAACCGCTCCGTCATGAGCCTCTGGAGGGCTGTGCTTGTGACGGAGTGGTTCCGTCACGGCACCGCCCGCTCAATGGAACGTGCCGCGCAGGCGCGCCGAGCGGGCCGTGACGGAACCGCTCCGTCACCAGCACAGCCCAACCGAGGCTGGTGACGGAGCGGTTCCGTCACCAGCGTGGAACAGGTTAAGACCCCCAGGCATGAGGGTCTGCACATTTTTTATCCACCATGCTTCTCTTTGAGCCAACACTCTACTGTCGTCTTGACCAGATTTCCTCAACAAAATTTCTAAGATCATAAATTTTAACAGCATTCGAGTGATGATGTTGTGACCAATGTGCGGCAAAATAAGATTTAGTGCTTTTGGTGCGGATAGTGCTTTTATGCTCGGTTATCCTGACTTTGATTTTGCATGATGTTTTCCCTGCATATAAAACCGCACACGGGCACTTAATGGTGTAAATAACATTGGTGGTGTTGCAATCGCCGTTGTACTTGAGTGTTATGTGTTTGCCAGAATGAGGATGATGTATTATGTTGTCTGTGATCACATTGTTACAATTGACGCACTTGAAACATTTGCCCATTCCAGAAATTTGCGTAATCTCAGTTTTGCTGGTTGATAACTATTCGTTGATGTTTTTACTGCGGGTATATGCAAATCAAGGTTCATCAGTAAATAAACCTTTAAAATCTGGTTCATGTTTTAACAGTTCCCACCTAGCCTTAATCACTTTTTGATCGCAAGTGACCTAGTGGAAAATTTGGAGACAAACATGTCTGTTGACATTAGTTCTTAATCTAGTATTCAACAATTCCTTGCGGACGGTCAACTGCGTTTTACTGGTGGCTTGCTTCAAAATTGATTGAGGATAACCACGTTGCGTGAATTTCTCACTCTGTTTCTTAAGAGCATCCTGTAGTTTAGTATCATCAGATGTGATACGTTTGATCCTTAACATTTGAGAAAATGGTCAGTTATGAATCAGCTTGGATGGATGAAAACTCGAGTATAAAAGCAAATTTTTTTTGTCAGTAGGTTTGGTGAACACTGATGTTTGAAACTGGTGATCTTGTTTAGTTATGAGTTCATCCAAATGAGAAATACTTTCATCACTGATGCAATGTGTGAACTTGATTCTGTCATGTTTTGTGTTGAGTTCCGAGATAAGTAACTCCAATGATTCTCTGGAATTCCTCCAAATCAAAAAAATGTCATCAATAAATCTGACGTAGAACGCTAGATTAGAACTCTAGGAGTCCTGTGTGAAGATGTGTGCATGTTCAAACTGAGCCATAAATGTGTTCGCATAGGCAGGATCACCCGAAAAACCCATCGAGGTTCCACTGACCTGCAATAGAAGTCTTCTTTCCAATGCAAGTAACTGTGTTGAAGGCAGAATGACAACAACTCCAGCAAAAAAAACTTTGCTGATGCACATCTCAAGAAGCTGTAACAAGGCCCATTCACTTGCTTCAATACCTTCTTTGAGTGGTATGGAAGTGTATAGCGAAGTTACATCAATAGTGCACAGTATCCAAGAAGAAGAATACTATCCACTCATATTCTGCAACAAATTGAGAAAGTGTGTAGTGTTTTTCACATAACTCCGCCAAGATTGGACAAATTTCAGCAAAAAATTATCAACTAACCGACCAGCTGGCGAAAAAATTGAGTCACAGCCAGAAACTATGGGACGGAACAGGGGATCTACAAGGTTTTTGTGGACTTTCGGTAGCATGTACAACCTGGGTCTCCTCAGGTGTGTAACTGTGAGATAACTGTGAATGCTGTTGTTAATCCAAGACATTTGTTCAGCATGATTCAAAATGTGGGTTAAGGTATCCATGATAATCAATGTAAGATCTTTGTCCAACTTGATGTAAGTTGTGGTATCAAGAAGATGTTGCGACACTTTCTGTTCATAGAAGCTAAAGTTCATCATGACTAAGGCACCACCCTTATCAGCCATCTGAAAAGTGATTCTGTCATCATTAGCTAATTCATGCAAAATACAAAATTCATGTTACTTCAAATTTGTGTGCACCTTGGGACGAAGATTGAGTTTAGCGAGATCATTGCGGACTAAGATTTCAAAGGAATCCAATACCTTTTGTGAAATTGGTGCCATAAATAAACTCTTCGGCTTAAAAGAACGCAGTTCGGGGTATTGATCCTGAGTAGCTGGTGTCGTAGTTTCAAGTGTAGGAACCACATTATTGAAAAAGTGCTTCAATCCTAAATTTCTCATGAATTTAAAGGTAGAGACCTCCAATTCTAAAGGATTAGTATGGTATACTGGCACGTAGGATGTGCCTTTGTTGAGCACCTGGTGTTGAGCTGGTGTAAGTTCAATTGAGGAAATGTTTATGACAAGGCTTTGCCATTGCTCCTCAGATTCCAAGCTTCCACTTCTTTTACTTTTTCTTTGACCTCTCCTGGTTTTCTTTGATCTGGTGGTCTTCCACCGGCTGCATCTCCCTCTAAAAAAGAAGACAGTGTTTGTTTAGATGAAGCACCAGCACCATTTTTTGTGCTTGGATGAGCTGTTTCAGGTTGCGTTACCAATGGTGGTCTAGAAGGATCTAGCTCATGGTTGGATACCACAGACTCTTGAGATGATGTATTTGGTTTCTGGTAAGGTCATCTGCTGGCGTACACCGCTGCCCAAGTGTACACCTCATTGAGTTTATAGTCAATAGTATCACAACAAAATTTCCTACGTTTTCTCTACTGTATATCTTTGCCGTAAGAATCAAGTTTACTGTTCAGATCATCCAATGTTCAATCAATCAATCATGGACATTTATAGAGCGCACTACTTACCCGGAGGGTCTCAAGGCGCTTGGGGGGGGGGGATGGGTGCTGCTACTGCTCGAACAGCCAGGTCTTGAGCTTCTTCCTGAAGGAAAGGTGGTCTTGGGTCAGGCGCAGGTCGGGAGGGAGGGAGTTCCAGGTCTTGGGGGCCAGGTGGGAGAAGGACCTTCCTCCTGTTGTCGTTCTTCGGATGCGGGGGACGGCGGCGAGGGCGTGACTGGCTGATCGGAGGTGGCGTTTGGGAGCGTAGAAGTTGATGCGGTTGTTGAGGTAGCTCGGGCCTTGGTCGTGTAGGGCTTTGTGTGCGTGGGTGAGGAGACGGAAGGTGATTCTCTTGTTGACGGGGAGCCAGTGCAGGTCTCTCAGATGTCCGGAGATGTGGCTGCGTCGGGGGATGTCGAGGATGAGTCTGGCTGAGGCGTTCTGGATCCGCTGGAGTCTCTTCTGGAGCTTGGCGGTGGTTCCGGCGTAGAGGGCGTTGCCGTAGTCCAGTCGGCTGGTGACGAGGGCCTGGGTGACCGTCTTCCTGGTCTCGGTGGGGATCCACCGGAAGATCTTTCGTAGCATGCGCAGGATGTTGAAGCATGACGAGGAGACGGCGTTGACTTGTCTGGTCATGGAGAGGGAGGAGTCCAGGATGAAGCCCAGGTTGCGTGCGTGGTCTGTCGGTGTGGGTGCGGTGCCCAGGGCGGGGGCCACCAGGAGTCGTGTCAGGCGGAGGGCGAGGATCCCAGGATGAGGACTTCCGTCTTGTCTGAGTTCAGTTTCAGGCGGCTGGTCGCCATCCACTCGGCTACATCTTTCATCCCTTCGTGAAGGTTGGCTCTGGAAGCGGCGGGGTCGTTGGTCAGTGAGAGGATCAGCTGGGTGTCATCGGCGTAGGAGATGATGTTCAGGTTGTGTTGGCGTGCGATGGGCGCGAGGGGGCTCATGTAGACGTTGAAGAGGGTGGAGCTCAGCGAGGATCCTTGAGGGACGCCGCAGATGACTTCGGTGGCCTCTGACTTGTACGGTGGTAGACGGACTCTCTGTGTTCTTCCGTCGAGGAAGGAGACGATCCATTCCAGTGCCTTCTCCTGAATTCCGATGTTGCTGAGGCGCTGCACTAGGGTGCGGTGGCAGACAGTGTCGAATGCCGCGGAGAGGTCTAGGAGGATGAGGGCCGCTGTTTCTCTGTTGTCCATCAGGGCTCGGATGTCATCGGTGGCAGCGATGAGGGCGGTCTCGGTGCTGTGGTTGGCTCGGAAGCCAGACTGTGAGGGGTCGAGGGATCCATTCGTCTCGAGGAAGGCGGCCAGCTGTTTGTTGACGGTCTTCTCGATGACTTTGGCTGGAAACGGGAGGAGCGAGATGGGGCGGTAGTTCTTGAGTTCGGTGGGGTCCGCTGTTGGTTTCTTTAGTAGAGCGCTGAGTTCGGCGTGCTTCCAGCTCTCCGGGAAGGTGGCGGTGTCGAAGGAGGTGTTGATGATGTCCCGCAGGTGGGGTGCGATGACAGCGTCGGCCTTGTTGAAGACGTGGTGAGGGCAGGGGTCGGTCGGAGATCCGGAGTGGATGGAGTTCATCATGCGGGCGGTGTCATCGGTGCTGATCGGAGTCCAGGCGCGGAGGGTGGTGGTGGGCGGCGTTGCTGCGGTCGTTGTTTGCGATGGTTGACTGCTGAAGCTGTTGTGTATGTCCGCGATCTTGTTGTGGAAGTAGGAGGCGAGGGAGTTGCAGAGGTCTTGCGATGGGGTGATGTCGTTGTTTCCGGCGTTGGGGTTGGAGAGCTCTTTCACGATGTTGAAGAGTTCCTTGCAGTTGTGTGCGTTGTTGTCCAGTCGGTCCTTGAATGCAGTTTTCTTGGTGGCGCGGATCAGTTGGTGGTGCTTCCGGGTGGCAAGCTTGAGGGTGGTCATGTTGTCCGGTGTTGGTTCCCTTCTCCAGACTTTCTCGAGTGCTCGGCAGTTCTTCTTGGAGCTCTTGAGTTCGTCGGTGAACCATGGGGCTTTCTTGCTGCCGGGTCTGCTGGGCGGGGTCCTCAGAGGGGCGAGTTCGTCCGCGCAGTTGCTGATCCACTTCGTGAGGTTGTCGGCGGCCTGGCTGGGGTTCGCTGAGCTGGCGGGAGGGTGCTGACTCAGGGAAGCGGCGAGCTGGTCGGCTGTGATCTTGTTCCAGCTTCTTCGGGCAACCTGTTGCTGGTGGTGGTGGGTCGTCGTTCTTCTGAAGGTGAAGTGGACGCAGCTGTGGTCCGTCCAGTGGAGTCCTGTGGCATGGCTGAAGGCGATGTCTTTGCTGGATGAGAAGACGGCGTTGAGTGTGTGTCCGGCGAGGTGGGTGGGGGTGGTCACCAGTTGCTTGAGTCCCAGGTTTGCGAGGTTTTCCCGCCCGGTGGTGGTGTTGCGGTCGTCGTTGTTCTCCAGGTGGAAATTGAGGTCCCCGAGGAGGATGTAGTCGGCTGAGGGGAGGGCGAGCGGGCTGATGAAGTCGGCGATGTCCTCGCTGAATTGTGTGCGTGGTCCCGTGGGTCTGTAGATGAGGGTGCCTCTGAGGGTGGTCTTGGGGTTGACGTGGATCTGGAAGTGCAGGTGTTCGGCGGGCGCGATGGTGTCGTCGGTGTTGGTCGTGATGCGGATGGTGTTCCTGTGAATGATGGCGATGCCTCCTCCCGTCTGGTTGACGCGGTCTCTCCGGATGATCTTGTAGCCGTCCGGGATGGCGATGGCGATGTCGGGTGCTGAGGAGGCGTTCATCCAGGTTTCCGTGAGGAAGGCGACGTCTGGGGCTGTGGTGTCGAGCAGGTTCCAGAGCTCGACGGCGTGTCTGTGGACGGAGCGGGTGTTGAGCAGGATGCACTTCAGGTGGCTGCTGCTGGAGTTCGGCTTGGTGGGTGCTGGTGCAGTGCAGGTCCGGGTGCAGGAGAACTTGCAGGCCTGGCAGATGAAGGGTCCGTGGGTGCGTCTCGGGGTGGCTCGGTAGCATCCAGGGGTTCGGCCGGCGTTGAGTGCGTTGAGGGTGGCGGCGTCGTACGTCCGGCGGGTGGGCTGGTGTCTGCGGGGGCCAGGGGTCCTGGCGCTGGGCGCGGTCCAGGCGCAGACGGGCGCAGACGGGCTTACCTTTGGCGCACCTTCGGCGCTCAATCGGGGCTCCCGCTGCGCGCGTCCGCTGCGCGGTCGCTGAGGGGGCGTCATAAGAGGGGAGCAGGGAGGGCGGGTCCGCTGGGAAGTGGGAAGGGGTTAACCAATTGTGTGGCGGGGGGGCGGGCCGCAGGCAGGAGGCGCGGGAACGGGACCGGCAGAGCGGGCGGCCCAGCGGCGGCTGGGGCGCTGCTGGCGGCGTCGGCGAAGGAACTCTGTCAGCAGGTAAGCAGGGGCTGCAGTGGCAGGCGCAGAGAGGAGCAGGGGTGCGACCAGGCCAGAGGCGCAGTGGTCGCTCCCTAGAAGCAGGCGAGGTCCCCTTAAGAGGGGAGCAGGGAGGGCGGGTCCGCTGGGAGGCGGGAAGGGGTTAACCAATCGTGTGGCGGGGGGGGCGGGGCCGCAGGCAGGAGGCGCGGGAACGGGACCGACAGAGCGGGCGGCCCAGCGGCGGCTGGGGCGCTGCTGGCGGCGTCGGCGAAGGAACTCTGTCAGCAGGTAAGCAGGGGCTGCAGTGGCAGGCGCGGAGAGGAGCAGGGGGGCGACCAGGCCAGAGGCGCAATGTTATCTTCCAGAACTCGGCTTCGCATCTAACTGATAAATCAGACTTGATTGTATCTATTTCATCTTCAAGTTCTTTTATCGTTATGGACAGCTCTTCAATTAATAACAGTATCAAATCTAGAGAGCATTTACTGCCTGCCATTTTTTCATGAATGACTAATTAAATTGAAATTTCTATAAAAGAGGTTCAATTGGTAAACGTAAACCTCGCGGAATACGTTGAACTTTGTGATATTGAATTAATGGGAATGCATGTAAACGTTAACTTAATGCTCTGCGTGTAATGAATTCTAACTGCCGGATGTGCTGTGTAACTGAACTACCCTGGGCATTGAATGACAGTGCATCCTGAATTAAAGAATATATGTCTTTGACTTGTGAAGCTGAGTATGTGAGGGTATCTGCTCTGTTATCTGTAAGATTCGAGATGCTTTCAAAAGACATGTTAGATTATGATTCCGAGTTGCTGCGGACTTGGAAATGGCGAATAGCTAATGAAAGAATTGTTAGAAAGTCTGCGCACTCCCTGTAGAATTGGGTAGGTTACGTGTAATCTGTTTAAACAAAGACTGCGTGCGACCTGGTAAAAAGGCTGCCAGCCTGAGAACTAGGAAATACTTCTGGTGGAGCACCACCAGTTTGCCAGGCGCACTGCGAGTGTTAATGTATTTATGATTCACATTATTCGATAAAAAGAATCAATAAAAAGAATCAGTTACATGCACTGAGAGGAGGCAAGATGGCGGCCGCATGGAAGGCTGTGTGAGCAGCTCGGTCCCCGCTCTGGGTTGGAAAGGAGGGAGAATATAAAGCATTCTACTCGCAGAGCACTCCAAAAAAAAGCAGCTTGATTTTTTGAGAAGGTTCGGGATTTTTTGCTGGAATTTAAGAACGAAAAGGTTTTCAGTATTCCCCCGGATATTATAAATCAGCGTTTGTGACAGACTTATTGCCGGACTTACTGGTATCTGGAGGGCGCCAGACTGCTGTTCTATTATGGCGTTCCGGATGGTGTCCAGGCTTTTGTTTTCTCGATTGAGTCGACCTCCGGTTTGGTTGCTTCCGGCTCTGTTTGCTGGACTATACCGATGTGTGGTACGTGGACGCGGAGGCGGAGGAGGACGTGGAGGGGTGTGGAGCAGAATGTCTCCGAAAATGATTACGCGAAGTGTCAAAACAAAAGGTCAAACTGCTACAAGGGAAGGTATTGAAAACGGCAATGCTGGGGAGCCCGTAGAGATGGGTGAAGGGGAGAAGACAGCAGCACAGACTCCCTCAGGTATGAATCAAAAGAAAGGGGGCGAGAGATCTGCTAGGTCTAATGTTGCGGCACGTTCCGCAAAGCAAGTGATACAAACAGTCCCAGCATTATTTGAAAAGCAAATGTCGAAGAACACCCAATTACTATTACCAAGTGGCAAGGTTACAGTAGCAGATACTCTCGTTACTGTTCAACACACTGAAACAATGGTTCCTTTAGCTTCTGTAACAAATGTATCATTTGCTGGCGTTGAGCAAGAGAAAGAAATTTGCAGTGAAGCAATCCCGGGGGAAGGCATTCTGGGAAATGGAGTCCCTGAGAACTCTCTCTCGGCAGGTATTACTGGCAGTTTGGACAATTTGGTTTCGGGGATAGACTTGCTGGCATTAACTGAGGGTGCTCTGGCACAGGATTTAACTGGGTCGCAAGACATTCTCGATAACTTTTACTCAATGTCTAATCACTCTTCAGATGAAAGTACAAGCATAAGTAAAGACTGGGCTGATTACCAGGAAGAGGACAGGTTCAAGTTCAAGTTCAAGTTCAGTAATTGTTATAGCGCACTACTCACCCAGAGGGTCTCAAGGCGCTTGAGGGAGGGTGGATGCTTTACTTGTCGAATAGCCAGGTTTTTAGCTGTTTTCTGAAAGAGAGGTGGTTCTGTGTGAGGCGGAGGTGGGTGGGGAGAGAGTTCCAGGTTTTGGCCGCTAAGTAGGAAAAAGATCTTCCTCCCATAGTGGATCTATTAATGCGTGGAATTGCGGCGAGGGCTTGATTGGATGAACGAAGTTGGCGGGTGGGTGTGTAGAAGGATAGACGTTTGTTGAGGCATTCGGGTCCTAGTTCGTAGAGGGCCTTGTGTGCGTGGGTGAGGAGACGAAACTTTATTCTCTTGTTGACGGGAAGCCAGTGGAGATCTTTCAGGTGACCGGAAATGTGAGCTTGACGGGGGATGTCCAGTATGAGTCTGGCTGAGGCGTTTTGTATGCGTTGGAGTTTTTTCTGTAGTTTGGCTGTGGTTCCGGCGTAGAGGGTGTTTCCGTAATCTAGTCGGCTAGTGACTAGTGCGTGGGTGACTGTCCTTCTTGTTTCGGTGGGGATCCAGCTGAAGATTTTTTTGAGCATGCGCAGGATGTTGAAGCATGATGATGAGACGGTGTTGACTTGTCTGGTCATCGATAGGGAGGAGTCAAGGATGAAGCCAAGGTTACGTGCGTGGTCCGTGGGTGTGGGTGCTGTACCTAGGGCAGGTGGCCACCATGAGTCGTCCCAGGCAGAGGGGGATGATCCTAAGATGAGGACTTCCGTTTTGTCCGAGTTTAGTTTTAAGCGGCTGTTCTTCATCCATTCGGCTACTTCTTTCATTCCTTCGTGTAGATTGGTTTTGGCGGTGTTTGGGTCTTTGGTGAGGGAGAGGATCAGTTGGGTGTCGTCAGCGTAAGAGATGATGTTGAGGTTGTGTTGGCGTGCGATGGATGCGAGGGGACTCATGTATACGTTGAAGAGGGTGGGACTAAGTGATGATCCCATGAGGTACGCCGCAGATGACTTCCGTGGCCTCTGATCTAAAAGGGAGGAGGTGGACTCTCTGGGTTCTTCTGGTGAGGAACGAGGTGATCTAGTCTAACGCTTTACCTTGTACTCCGACGTTGTTGAGGCGTTGTATGAGTGTGTTATGACAGACTGTGTCGAATGCGGCGGAGAGGTCAAGTAGGATGAGGGCAACTGTTTCTCCGTTGTCCAATAGAGTTCGGATGTCGTCTGTAGCAGCAATGAGGGCGGTTTCAGTGCTGTGTTTGGCTCGGAACCCGGACTGTGAGGGGTCAAGTGAGTTGTTGGATTCAAGGAAGGCGGCGAGCTGCTTATTGACAGCTTTCTCGATGACTTTTGCCGGGAAGGGGAGGAGTGAGATGGGGCGGTAGTTCTTAAGTTCAGAGGGGTCCGCTGTGGGTTTCTTCAGAAGGGCGCTGAGTTCGGCATGTTTCCATCTTTCTGGGAAGGTAGCGGAGATGAAGGAGCAGTTGATGACATCACGGAGATGGGGTGCGATGATGGAGTCTGTTTTGTTGAATATGTGGTGGGGACATGGGTCGGTTGGCGATCCTGAGTGGATTGAGTTCATCAGGCGAATGGTGTCTTCGGTGGTGATTGGGTTCCAGGCGCAAAGGTTGTGAGAGTGCTGTTTTGGTTCGGAGTTGGGTGGAGTGGGTTGGTCTTCGGATAGGTTTACAAAGCTGTTATGAATGTCGGCGATTTTGTTGTGGAAGAAAGAGGATAGAGAATCGCAGAGGTCCTGGGAGGGAGTGATGTCGTTGGTGCCGGCGGTAGGGTTGGTGAATTCTTTGACGATGTTGAATAGTTCCTTGCTGTTGTGGGCGTTGTTGTCGATTCGATCCTTGAAAGCTGATTTCTTGGTGGATCGGATCAATTGGTGGTGTTTGCGGGTGGCGTCTTTGAAGGCAATCAGGTTATCAGTGGTTGTGTTTTTTTTCCATGTTTTCTCGAGGGTACGACATAGCTTCTTGAATTTCTTACGGTCCTCGTTGAACCAAAAGGGCCTTTTTGTTTCCTTGTTTGATCTGGTGGTTTTTAAAGGGTGCTAATTCGTCCGCGCTGTGGGTGATCCATTGTGTGAGATTAGTGGCAGCTTGGTTTGGGTCCGATGATATGGCGGGGGGGTTTTGGTTAAGCGATGTGAAGAGTTGGTCGGTGGTGATTTTGTTCCAGTTTCTTCGAGGAATAGGTTCTGGTGGGATGTGGGACGTGGTCTTTTTGTAGCTGAAGTGTACGCATCTGTGGTCCGTCCAGTGGAGGGCTGTGGTGAGATCGAAGGAGATGTGTTTGCTGGAAGTGAAGATAGGGTCGAGCGTGTGTCCGGCTAAGTGGGTGGGGGTGTCAACAAGTTGTTTGAGTCCGAGATTGGCTAGGTTGTCCAGAAGTATGGTGGTGTTGCTGTCATTTTTCTTTTCCAGGTGGAAGTTGAGGTCTC